>NW_026000093.1:26771917-26794275 GCF_001458135.2 Marmota marmota marmota
ACTCATGCCCATCAATTTAATTTAAGTTGGAAAAGACCCTGAAAAAACAAGTTTGATATCAAGATTACAAATAATCCTAAAATTTAAGTGTGTTTGACTTGAGAATGTAGATTTTCCTAACTTGTGTATGCTTTCTGGCATTCTTTGACCTCTTTTCTAGTGCGTCACTGAAGTGACTAAAAACTCCTTAAATGGCGTTAGGAAGGTCACAACTCTTTTTCCCTTTGGCGGCAATGACAAAGCCATAAGGGTAAGGCCAGATTGTAGCTTCTGTGCTGAAATCAAATATTCAAAAGGCAAAACATTTAGCACACTATCGTTGTACCTCTGAGACCATGTTTTAAATTTGAGGCCAAGTTCAGGTCCTTGTTAAAATGAACTTGCTGGGCTTAGTTCTGTCCCTAGTGATCTCTTGTCCACACTAAAAAATTAAATGTTAAACCTGACATTTTTAAAACATAGGAAAACCTGGAGAGTCATGTTAAAGATATGTTTCCTCCCATATGAAAGTATTTTTGAACAGTATTTATTGTAGGAGCAGAAGGGACTTATTCAACTACGGTGAAAAAGGGAAAGGAAAGTCCCCTGGTCACAGGAAAAGTTTCAGAGAATACTATTATTTCACTAATGAGCCAAAGTCAAGCGTTTTAACAGATCAAAAGTAGCAATGAACTTGGTAAGGTTAGCCTGCCTGATACAAAAATAGTGAGATAATTTCATGTAAATTTTATTTTACTTTTTTTCAAGAGTGAGCCAACAGACTGGTTCCTGGTTGGAATTGAGATGGAGTGTCAAAGCCCCATGCCCACTGTGCCTGGCATGGTGCCCAGAGTCGTGCACCTACACTGGTTCATTTTATTACAAATGTGTTATCCATTTTTTGAATAAGAAAACATGATACATGTGGTTCCTAATGATGTCACACAGTACATCTTCAAACTAGATAGCCTCATTTGCAAATGGCCTTCTTGGGGCTATGTACAGTGAGCTCAGGAGTCCCTTCTTTGTGCTCAGTACTACACTTTATGGGTGTCATTCCATTTGGTCCTCACAGAAATCTCCAAAAGTGGGTGTCATGAGCCTTCTACCTTTTACAAGGAGGAAATGGGAGCTTGCTGCTTACCAGCAGATGCAGCACAGCTAGCGTTTGTTTTAGCTAAAATCAATACACTGGCTGTAGATGTGTTCTCCATTTTAAAGGTTTCTCATTATGATGCTTTTTTATATTATATGAGGGTTTTTTATGGTTGTGTATTCTAGTTTCTCTGATGCTTCCAAACAAGCCAGGCTGTCTCAATTCTGCTAGTCTCCACTTTAAAGACATTCAAGATTAACAAAGTTCATTCCTCCAACCATACTTTCTAGTTTTGTATCTTTCTAGTAAGAAGACAAATCTTACTACTCATTTCTGTGAACTGAACATGCTCTTACTCCGCCATTTAGTCTTGGCTTGGATGCACTAATAGACACATTAATATGCAAACTCAGATACATGGAGGTTGTTTTAGTCAGCTTTTCATTGCCATGACTAAAATACTCAACAAGAATAACTTAAAGGAGAAAAAGTTTATTTGGGGGCCCAGGGTTTCAGGGGTGTCAGTCTGTAGATGGCCAAATTCATTACTCTGGACACGGAGAGGAAAAACATCATGGGGAAGGGCATGGTGGAGAGACACAGCTCTTTTCATGGTAACCCCAGGAAACAGGGTTAAGAAAGGGGCTGCAGAAAAGATGAATTCTTCCAATGCATGATGCAAGTGACACACATCCACCAGCCATGCTCCACCTGCTTATGGTTACCACCTGTGAATCCATTCAAACTAGGATAGACTAATTAGGCCACAGCTCCTACAACCCAATCATTTCACTTCCCAATATTCCTGCATTAACCTAGGAGCTGTTGGGGGACACCTCAAATACAAACTATTTTAGTTAGCTTTGTGTTGCTGTGACCAAAAGACATAACAAAAAAATCCGAAGAGGAAAAATTTATTTGGTGCTCCTGGTTTCAGAGGTCTCAGTCCATAAATGACCAGCTGCATCGCTCTGGGCCCAAGGTGAGGCAAAACATCATGGCAGAAGGGTGTGGAGGAGGAAAGTAGGTGAGGACACTCCCCTTACCAATGACAAAATAAAAAACCCCCAAGGTATACCTCCAGGAGTCTACCTCCTCCAGCCACACCCTACCCGTCTACAATTACACACAGTTAATCCATATTAGGGGTTTGTCAACAGATTAGGCTAAACCTCTCATAATCTAATAATTTTACTTGTAAACCTTCTTGTATTGTCTCACACATGAGCTTAGAGGGACACCTCATATCTACACCATGATACAAACTCTAACATAGGTATAACTATTTTTCTCTCTTTGAAAACTTTTTACTGGAATTAAGGGAAGTTAATGGAAGACAAAGAGTAATGACTACATAATCTTCAGGGGCCCCTACAAAATGAAATACAAGCTCCTTGTTAACCAGCCTGGAGATAGAGCTAAGTTGGTAGAGTGCTTGCCTCACATGCACAAGGCCCTGGTTTCAATCCCCGGCACCGTTAAAAAAAAAAAAAAAAAAAAAAAGCATTACAGTTTTCAAGATGGTGTCAGCAGACCATTAAACTGAGTGGTGGACCTTTCTGAGCAGAATCCAACAGACCTATATAGGTCACAAATCCATGAAGCTGGCGTGTCAGTTGATTTTAGATTCTTCCCTTTCCTTTGGTTATGTCTACATTTTGGTAGACTTACATAATACCTGCTATAGGAAACAGACATCTAATCTAGGATGGCCTTTTTAATGATATTTGCTAAGACAGCCAGTATTTCTGACCCTTCATCGTTGATCCAAGCAGGTCACCTCATTCTCATTCATCTGGCCATTCTCCCATCTGCCTCTGCCGTTCTAGTACATGAGGGAAAAGCTTTGTCTACCCAAGAACTACATGCATCCCTGCTCTCAATCCCTCAAATCTATCTAGGAGCTCTCCTCCCCTTAGGACTGTGTTTGGGGGTTGGGAAACATGGTACCTTATTTATGAGGATCTATAACAGCTATGTACTTCCTTTCTATCCACCTACCCCACATTACCTATCATAAAGGATTCTTACTTTGTCCCAGGTCATAGAGGAGATTTGCCTTGTATTTAAATTTTTTCTATGCCCTGAGTCTTCTGCATTTTATCTTCAATGCTCAAACAATGGAAGCCAGCATGGGGTTCCCTTCTCTCTTCATTCAGCTTTTGTCATCTGCTGAAATATAGAGCATCCAAGAGTAAAGTTATCTTAATAAAGGAGAAATTATGAAGGGGGTGGGGGAATGAGAGTGAAAAACTAGGAAGAAAAATAATAGCTGACAATTTAAATACACTCTCTAGCTACCTATGACATTCCTAAGGTTGGGAAGAATATATGCGTGAACCTCCCAGAGAGCAGTGACCTCACCACCTCCCCACATACCCAAGTGAGAAACAATGTTTATTGCCTTAATTATCCCTTCATGTTTATAAAATCTGAATGAAGTATACACGGAACAATCACTTTGTGGCAGACAGTGTTCTTAAATGCTTTACATTTCCTTGTTTACTCATGGTACCTGATTTATTCTAAGAAGCCTACTAAGCTAGCAGAATTATTGTTTCTATTGTGCAGATTCAGAGTTGAATTACAGAGATGCTAAGGGACTTCTTACAGTCACACAGTGAAGGAATCACGGATGCAGAAGTAGGACTCAGTTCAGAAGATTTCAGAACCCTCCTTCAATCCACTATTCGCTCCCACTTTTCCACACAGGGTACAGATTTTGACTTGTTGTAATTCCCATCTTTATGTATTAGGGTAATGTGGAATCATATTGCACAAAGCTCATTATTTCTACCAAATTGTGAGAAGGCCACCTCTACTTCCTCTCTGCTTCCTCTTCCAAGTACTCACAAAAAGAACAGGGATTCTCTCTCTCTCTTGCCCTTCCTTATTTTTTTTAAAAGAGAAAATGTAACAATTTCCTTCAGCCTTAAAATAATATTTTAGTGTATTTTCTAATTGATATGATATATTGCACATATAGCAGATTTTTATTAGCAGTTATTAATATAATACCCTACCACTACTAAGAATAGTAATAAAACCAACAGTAATACTTATTATATACATTTATTATTCTAAAGTTTTCATGTATGTCAATCTGTTCTCACAAAACAGTTCACTTATTATAAGAGCTTCCTGTGCTTTGACATGAAGGACAGTCACATCCGGGGAGACCCCTCCTCAGGATCTTCAAGAGTCTCTGCTCGTTGTTGGTTATAACTTTCCTTTTCACCAGAGGAGAGGAACTGGGTCACGCATTCAACAAAATTCATATTCATAATGGAAATTTTGCTCTATGGTTAGTCTCTTAAACAACAATTCATACAGAGCATAGCTAAGAAATTAATTGGACCAAAACTATGTATTCAATCATTTTAACTTTCAGTTTCCTAATTGTGGCTGTATTGAAGAGGGGGAATGGGGAACATGGGCAGCAAATGTCAGAAAGACACATGTAGGACAAAATTGAAAATGGAATTGTGCTGGACTGGCACCCCTCTGAAAATGTCCCCAGGAGACCAGAACCCTGGAGCAACAGAGCTCCCTCAGCCACAGGCTCACCCCCTGGTAGAGAAACTTAATGGAGAATGTGTTAATGCATCAAGAGAGCACAGCCTTGACTTCCTAATCTGCACTTTGCACTGCAGGCATCTGCATCTCTTCATGAGGTAACCTTGAAAATGAATTGCTCCCTACCACGATGACGCTGGTGCTTGCTGTGTGGGGATGTATGTTGTGAAGGGGGAGAGTTAAAGGTCTCTCTTCTAGGGGTGGTGGAGGAAATCTGGATTTGTATCCTCATAACACACTGTGAACAGTATTTTTAAGAAATGGCCTGTTTTTAGAAGTTGCTAAGGGTACAGCAAAGTTTCTCTTCAAGAAAGGAGACTTGGAAATCTGTTAAAGATATAATGATGTGGTGTTTCATTCATTCATTGATTTAAAAACATTCATGGACCATAACAAGAATATGGGCACTTTTCCATAGAAATTTTTCCAGTTTCTATTTGTTCAATTTTACTTTTTTTAATTTGAAAGCTGCACGAACTCTGAATATGGGAAATATGAACATACAACTAGTTTTCCTGGGATTTCTGTGGTTCTGTCTCTTGCTCTGTGTTATTATTAAGAGCATCTCTGACACTCTTGAGTGGAATTCTAGTTGGGATATTAAGTGAATGGCCACTTTAGAGTAAGAGATTCAACATTATGCCCAACAGCTTTCTGCAGAAGCAGAACTGCTCTTTAATCCTCAAAAGTCTGCTCTCAAGTAGCAGCAGTTTAATATAAAAATATGTCATCACTATTCTTCTTCTGGTTCATTTTGTTCCTTCTTTCTCTGATCCCTAATTGCCCCTCTGTTTCCCAGTTCCTTGACTTGGGTATTCTGCTCTGCATCTTTCTATCCTTTCACTCAAATCATCACCGCATTTTAAAAAACAGACCCATGTCCCGACTCCATAGCCTAACTCAAGCTAGTTCTGAGCTAACTGCTATAATGATCACAAAGTTTCCAGTGGGGTTACATTAAAATAAAAGTTCACTTTTCACTCATGAATTAGTTCTACATGAGCACTCTTGGTCTGGTGCTTCTTTGGGGGCAATTATTTTCCAAATGTTGACTCAAAAGAATTCTTTCGTCTTATGGCTTCACTGTCTCCCAGAATCAGAGTTTCCTTCGCTTCCAGCCAATAGAAGAGGACAAATGACAGTGGGGCCAGAACTAAAGTATCATGGGGTTCACCCACCAACAGTCTATTGGCAAAATGTAGACAGATTAAACTACACATATCACCAGTTGAGTTTGGTTCTGTGGCTGGCTAATATCTTCTACGTGGTCCTCCAGTACCAATTTTCTTCTTTCTCACACACAGAGAACATTTTTTCCCCTCCTGATGGGAGATAACATAAAGTCACATTCAGTTCCTGTATTCATTTCAAAGTTCAGGGTTTCTGAGGGATAAGTCCTTCCTGCCAGGTTTAGAGGTGGATATTTGTGATCCAATGTCACACGGAGTAGAACACAAATCATTTATACCTCGCACCACAACACCACAATACCCAATATACAGAGGAGAGGCATAGATAAGAGAGCCATACTAAGCCACTTAGCGAAAGGAAGAATGGGAAATTCTGAAATCCAGTTAGATAGACATCAAGAAGAGCTTCTATCCTATAGAAGAGTTTGTTCCTTCAGTAGACTGTCATCCATTTTCTGGGAGAAAATCCCTGTCCCTCATTCCTTGTGAATTTTGACTCTGCCCTCAAGGGGGCTCAGCCTTGAGGCCATGTTTTATGGTGATTTTTCTGTATCTTAAAAGGACATAAGGATATAGATTCTCCTCGGGGAATACATTGTTTAGTAGCCTGTTTCTTTCATAGTTTTCTGATCTGTTTGCTTCTACTTAGTTCACTGTAACCAGTCGACCCAATGTTATTTTCTACATGTAATTTTCATGTAGAAAATAAGATATTTTCCCTGTTTTCCAGCCCATTCCAGTTTTTCCTCCTCCCCTACCCCTTCTTTTTCTCTCTCCCTTTCTCTTTCTCTCTCTCTCTGAACTTAATGGTAATTACCTTGAGGCAGTCTGAAGGAAAATGCATGTATAGAAGATAATTAATCTTCCATTTGCCACAATATGGCATTAATAGTTCCCAACCCACTATCTTATTGTTATTACATAAGGGCTAGAAACACTTAGGTTTCCCAACCTCACAAAGCCCCCTATTTCTGAATCATTTTTTTTCTCCCTTTCAGTATTGTTTGAAAACTGGCTAATTCTTTCCTGAGCTCAACTCTTTCTTCAGATATTTTGCTAAAGGCAAAATAAGCCACATATTCTAATACGTTCTTCTGAACCACCTCTACTAGAAACAAACTCATTAAGGAAGTCTGTCCTCCAAATGATTGCAGGACCAGTTCCCTATGTATTTTTAATTTGCATAACAAGGAGTCTCAGCTTCCCAGCTTCTGCTATTTCAGTCCTCCTTGCCCACTAAGTCAACATCAGGGAGGTTATTGTTATGGTGGAACCCAATTTTGAGATATGTATTTCTAGGCTCGTCAAGAAACAACTGGAAAATTCCAGGGGCTGATGACCATAAAGACTTATTTTTAATTCCCTCAGCAGCCTCAGTATCTGTGATCATGATGAATTATCTGTCCTAAGATTTACTTCTTAAAGAGATAATTCAGGGATTCAAAATATTTTCACTGTGTAGAGTCATCATCTCCTGGGGATTTAGAATCATTTGTTTCCAGTTTCGTGGGTGAGTATTTCAGAAAAACCTGGTGTGTCTGGAAGAATATCACTTCATTTTGCTTTTATCTCATTGGCCACAACTTGTCTCAGTCCCCCACTTAACTGCAAGTAGAGCTGATAAATATCATTGAGTTAGGAAGAAAAGGAAGCGGAGAGTACCAGGTGTCAGTTACTGCTTCTCAACTCCAAATTGATACTCTGGTACTGCAAAATGAGCTTTGCCATAGATGTTGCAGTTGGAGAAGGACTCCTTTTCCTGTCTTGGTGTGATGAATTTTGTTTTGTCTCTTTATTCTATTGAACAACCCCTTAATGCTTGTGTGTAATAACATCCAGCAGTCCTGTGACCCAGCTTCACTTTCTAGGGTATACAGTTCTTCAATAATCTTGTAGCCCAAGCACAGTACTGGTGAGTCACCCAAGATCCTGGTGTGTGTGCCATACACTCACACCTTGCATTGACAGAAACACCTAACTCTTTCTGAACACTCACCTGCCAGTCTCAGATGACCAGAATCACTATGGATTGCTGTCACCTGTTTCCATTTGTCTGTGAAGCAACTCCAACCTGAGCAAGCCAGCAAATGTCTCCACCATCCAGTTGGCTGCAAACACGCTTCTCTGTTAAATTCTAAAACCTAGGCTTTAGGGATACAAAGTGCTCTTCTTTGAGCACTATCTCTCAGTTCTAGAATGTCCTTATAAATAGATTCTCTTTACATGCTTTTTTTTTTTTTTGGTAGTGCTGGTGCTAGGGATTGAACCCATGCATGGGTTCAATGCATGGGACCTTGTATGTATCAAATGCATGTTCAATGCATGGGACCATGTATCCAACTGAGATACATCCCAAGCCCCCATCTTTACATCTTTATAGTTATTCTCTACCATAATTTAACAATTCTGTGTAATAATCTTCCCTTGTTGAGACGATTGTATGGTTTTTGCCTTCTTGGTTGGATCCAGGCTGTTACATTGGATTTGGTGATTATGAAGCAGTTTCTATCCTAGCCTGAGTCACACACATGAACTCTAGACTGTTTCTGTCAAGCTCTATAGCACAAAGCATATTTCATGGACAAGAGAACTGACACCCAGGTCTTCTGATTCTAAATCAATAAAAGCGATAGAAATCATACAGGACAAGGCAAGTAAAATTTTCAGTAGAAAATTCAAGTACAACAATATTATTTCTAAAGATATTGTTTCCT
Source organism: Marmota marmota marmota (assembly GCF_001458135.2). Taxonomy (NCBI): domain Eukaryota; kingdom Metazoa; phylum Chordata; class Mammalia; order Rodentia; family Sciuridae; genus Marmota; species Marmota marmota. Next base: position 26,780,473 of record NW_026000093.1, read on the forward strand.
CACTAAAGGTATTTAGAATGATAAAATAAATTATGCAACATTAAACATAAAATAGTTATGTTTAAATATTGAAAATACATTACCTTGACACTGCCAGATTTAGCAGACCTAAAATTAAATAAATGATTTTTCACATCCATTTCTCTCTGTGTATAATGTTTTTTATTGAGACATAATTCAAATACCATAAAATTGAATTTGAAAGTGTATAATTCGTTGGTTTTTAGGATATTCACAAAGTGTGTTAGTATCACCATTATCTAATTCTAGAATACTTTTATTACCTTACAAAGTAACCCATACCCATTAGCAGTCACTCTCCATTCCTCCCTCCTCCCAACAGCTGGTAACCACTATCCACTTTTTTTATGTGTAGATTTAACTGTTCTGCACAGTTCATATAAATGGAATCATACCATACATGGTCTTTTGTGTCTGGCTTCTTTCATTTAGCCTCACACCTTCAAGGTTCATGCATGACGTAGAATGTTGCATACTATTTTTAATGGTCAACTTTTATAATCAACGTATATAATAAGCATACATAAAAATCTATCCCCATATTAGGATAGGCATCTAGTTTTTATTTTTGTAAAGCAAAGAGAAAAACTATGAGTAGAAAAGTAAAAATCTCATGTTTTCATCAAATTCTGAATGCAAGCAAGAAAGAAAGTGAAAAATACCTCCAATCCTGCCTTTTAAATTCCCTCTCATAGTACACTGCTACTCATAATCAACACTTACATAACACTTCAGAATTTCAACACGTTTTTATGTTGAATGCCAAAGGTAACACCTACTGCAGGAATTATATGCTGTGCTTTAATTCTAGGAGACTGTAGGAATAGTATAAATAGCACCACTATTTTTTTTTAGTTGTTAGTATCACACATCCTAAATATATGTTAATAAAACCTCTAGTGTTTCTGTGAAAATGCTTCTGTGAATAGAGATTGGCAAAAACTGACAGAGGAGCTTACTTCTTGTTTTTCTTTTTCTTTTTTTTTTTTTAAAGAAATTCTTAAAGATGGGTTAACCATGAACATTTTCTAAATGAGCAGCATGATCTAATTTTACTTAGGAGAGTTCTGTAATCTAAGAGGGGAGAAGAGATGTGAGAGGCAATACCATCATCAAAATCATATCTACATTCAATGTTTTTTTTTTCCAACCCTATCATCTGAGGTGCCAAAAGCAATTATTCTTGAGCACTAATAAAATTCTAGTCTATGTTCAGTAAGAATTGTTGCAAAACTCCTCTGAGATATGAAGTAGGAATATTATTACAGCTGGAGAAAGAGATGATGGTAAGTTAAGTGACTTGCCCAAGAAGACACAATAAATCAGATGTAGGCTTTGGGAATAAACCTTGACTTCCCTGTAAGACTTTTTTCTGTGATACCATGTGCCCTTTCTGAGCCACTGGAAGTTTCCTCGTTAACCTTGCAGTTAATCTTCATGTTTTATAAGACCTTTTCCAAATACATAAATAAAATCTTTTTTAATATGATTTCTTAGGCAATGTAAATTAAAGAAATCCACTCCTAATAAAGACCAGAGAAAATGTACTTTAGTCATAAGATATAGGAAACCCAGTGACTTAGACTAATGACTTCCATCTGCCCCTAGTAACTGATCTGGGGTTATCACATGGACTCACATATTACCCTTATTATTTGGTCCTGATACATAAATATGTTAAGACTACTATCTAGACTTTTTCAATAATGGGAGCAATATGTGGAATATAATATGAACTCCAAAGTCGTCTTAGTGAACTGCAAGCCAGGAAAGATAATGATTCTTCACAATGTTAAAGATACTTTTTCAAAAATTTTATTTGTCATGTTCTATGTGGTAAATTGGACATCTAGAAACTAAGAGGCAACTGTATTTCACAAGATGATTCTTATAACAAGATATCTGCTCCCTAGCTACTATCAGCTCTACTAGGTGATTCTTAGATTAGCCTCATTGTGCTCTTCTGTGTCACAGAAGAATAGACACATCTCTTAAGATGCATCCATGCAACTTCCATTATGCTTCCTAATTTGAATTTCCCACCTCTGTGTATAAAACAAATGTGCAATCACTGTTCCTTAAGTACCTTAGCCACACTCTTTTAAGACAATAAGTTCTTTATTGTTTTCCATCCCAAGACCCACATGTAAGTGGCTGCATTTTCCCTTTGAATTGAATCTACTTCTTAGGTCCTAAGCCCAGAGATATAAACAAATTTAGTTTGTATTACTTGGCATTTGCAAAAGTATTCCTGACTTGATCATAAGGATAATAACCTTTTGCATCATTAAAGTGTTATAATTAACATCTCAATATGAAAAAAACTAATAAAAGTTTTCTAGGACATTTTAAGAGGTTTGCCCAAGAATTTGTAAATTCTAGATTAGAGGCAACAGGAAATTGAGAAACTGAAGGATCAATTACCAGGATGCCTTATTATATTTATATATATTGAATATAAGGAACAAGGAATCCTACCTGTCATGCAAAAAAACAACAGATGAGCATATATATATGTATATATACACACATATACATACACCTGTAGGATCATATACATATATATAATTATATCATATAAAAATGTGTGTATGTATGTAATATATATATATATATATATATATATATATATATATATATATAAAATGTAAATATATAACAAATATATTTATTGTGTTATGCAATTGTCAGACTGGAGTCTGAAATCCACAGGACAGACAGGCTGGAACTCAGGAAGAGTTGATATGGCAATCTAGGAGCAGAATTGCTTCCAGAGAAAACATCATTTTTTGTTTGTAAGGCCCTCAAAAATCAGGTAAGTCTCCACCCAGGTTATTGAACATCATTTCCTTCACTTAAATTCAACAGGTTATAGATGTTAACCACATTTTAAAATGTCTTCATAGCAACTCTTATATTAGTATTTGAATAAATAACTAGGATTATAGCCTACCCAAGTTAACACATAAAATTAACTACCACAGCCCACTCCTTGACAACTTGGCTCTGAGTACCTGTGCATATTTATATGCACACCCCAAACCATATTTATAACAAAATAAGGAAGTAACACTAATAATAATTACAGTCATCAATTTTGAAACTGGTTATGTGGTCATAGTTTTATTTACACCTGCTTTCTCCTACTACCTATTATTTATTTTCTTTTATTTTATGAATTACCTCAACTGGTTATCATTCTTTGCTGGGTGGGAAAAAACAAATCTTCATTTCTGTAGGGTCTAGGTCATTAGTAGTTCTATCTGAATTGAACTATTTTAACTTTCCATATGTAAATAAGATACCAGCAGAATGTAAGTTCATGAAAACAGAAATTAAATTTTGCTAGGGAGTCACTTAGCACAATAGTGGGTGGCACCATTCCTACTCCCACTCTTGATTCCTATCTGTGGAATAAGCTGTAGCACAATGAAACTCTGAATTAGAGCACATAAGTCTTCAGGACTAAAATCACTCCAGCTCTGCAAGGAGGTATCCAATGTGTACTGTAACTGGGTCCTCAAAAGGCCATTTCAGGGTTGGGGTTGTGGCTCAGTGGTACAGCACTGGCCTAGCACGTGTGAGGCACTGGGTTGGATCCTCAGCACAAAATAAAATAAAATAAAATAACCCAATCAATAAATGGGCCAAGGAACTGAACAGACACTTCTCAGAAGATTATATACAATCAATCAACAAATATATGAAAAAATGTTCATCATTGCTAGCAATTAGAGAAATGCAAATCAAAGCTACTCTAAGATTTCATCTCACTCCAGTCATAATTGTATTATGAATACAAATAGTAAGCGTTGGTGAGGATGTGAGGAAAAAGCACACTCATACACTGCTGGTGGGACTGCAAAATGGTGCAGCCAATATGGAAAGCAGTATGGAGATTTCTTGGAAAATTGGGAATGAAACCACCACTGGACCCAGCTATCCCACTCCTCAGTCTGTACCTAAAGGACTTAAAAACAACATACAACAGGGACACAGCCACATCAATGTTTACAGCAGCACAATTCATGATACCTAAACTGTGGAACCAACCTAGATGCCCTTCAATAGATGAATGGGTAAAAAATATGTGGCATATATACACAATGGAATATTACTCAGCAATAAAAGAGAATAAAATCATGGCAGTTGCAGGTAAATGGATGGAGTTAGAGAAGATAATGCTACGTGAAGTTAGCCAATTCCCAAAAAAACAAATGCTGAATATTTTCTCTGATATAAGGAGGTTGATTCATAGTGGGGTAGGCAGGGGGAGCAAGGGAGGAATAGACGAATTCTAGATAGGGCAGAGGGGTGGGAGGGGAAGGGATAGGGCATGGGGTTAGAAATGATGGTGGAATGTGATGGACATTAATATCTAAATTACATGTATGGTGTGAATTGGTGTGAATATACTTTGTATACAACCAAAGATATGAAAAATTGTGCTATATATGTGTAATATGAATTTTAATGCATTCCGCTATCAAATATAAATAAAAGATTCAAATAAATAAATAAATAAAATTACAATGGAGACTTTTAAAAAAAGGCCATTTCTCATTCTGTCAAGTCACCTGCTTCAACATAATGGGATACATGATATGACCAGTGTAGTCCATCACTGTGGGCCCATTGCCTCACTTCATCCATTGTAAAGGAAGTTCTTTGATCAGTTCAGTATCATTGTAGAACATTTGGTAATGGATAAGGTATTCAGAACATCCATGAATGGTAATTGTGACAGAAGATTTGTGTTCAGGGAAGGCAAATTCATAGGCAAAGAAAGTATCTATACCAGGAAACTAAACCTAAATTATATACATTTATCCTCCAAGCCAGAGATAATAAGCTGATACACACAGTAAAAAAATCATATTGGCTACTGAGGGCAGATATACAGCAGCAAAGTCTGCGCGAACTTTGAATGAACACATTGTCTTTGATATCTAGTAAGAACTTATTTCTTTAACTTATACTGCTGATAATAAACTGCAGAAGAATTATTGTTTTTTTTATCTGGAAACTATATTCTATTACCTTAAAATTAATTGCAGAGTCAAGTAGAAATTCCCCATTACCTAAGAGATGCTCAACACAAAAAAATATTTTAAGGAAAATAAGGTTTATGTCAAGAATTATTTCTCATTTCAGAATGTAGTCAGACAAATAACTTTTATTGAAATGTTTATGTAATATTGCAATTCTCATCTAAAAAATAAGAATAATAGCTATTTTGTGTGCTTCTCTCCTTTTAGTGGGATTAAATGGAGAAATGTATTTAAAGCATTAATATCAGCACACAAAACATAGACACTGATTAAGTTCATTACAACAGAAGGTATCAATACCCACCTGTTTTCACAACAATTCTGTGAAGCAGTTTATAATTAGTCATATTTCATAGCTGCAGAGACTGAAACTAAAAGAGTTAAAATTGCCTAAAAGTTGAACTTGAGGAGCTGACCATAATTAAGGTTGTACTCCCTTCAGATAATATTTACTGTAGATAAGTTATGCATATGTGTGTGTCTGTGATTTCAAAACAAATACATATTTATTGTAGAAAAATTTAAAGGCATAGAAGCCCACAGAAAAGAAAATTTACTACCTTTGTCTTTATATTTTTATGTATAAATTGCATATGAGTATAGATAATAAAATTCAATAATAATTATACTAATACTCAACTTTACAGAATCCTATTATGAGTCAGGGGTTCACATAGATTAAACCATTTAGCTCCTACAAATACATGGAGGCCAAACACACTTCTTATCTCCCTTGGTCAATGAGGAAACACAGGCCCAGAAAGATTAACAAGCTTTTCCAAGATCACTAAGCTCAATGGTTGAGGCAGCTCACTTCCAGGATGGCTGGACAATAGTACCAGCACCTTCAATCACTGGACTGATAACCACAATACGGGTGTACCTTCTTATACCAAAAGCATGCTGCACACTTCATTATAGTGGAACTTTTCACTAAAACATATGATGCTACTAACGTTTCATGTCATTAAATGTACTTCTACATGTCGATGTTTATTGGTACAACTTAAAAAGTGAACCATTCTTTACTTCACCAATTATATACTGCTGGATGCCTTAATGGTTGCCCTTAATTTTATGCATCATCTGGGCTGGCTAAGATATGACCAAATAGCTGGGAAACATTATTTCTGGTTATGACTGTAAGGGTATTTCCAGAAGGAATTAATTATCAAATCAATTTGTAGACTGAATCAAGAATATTGTCCTCACAAAGGGAGTGGGCATTATTCAATCTATTGAGGAGCAGAAAGAAGAAATGCAACTTTGCTCTCATATGAGGCTGAGACATCAGTCTTCTGCCTTCAAATACCTGCATCCTACTCCCTGTAGATGGTAGGTCCTGGGACTTCTCAGCTTCCATAACCAGGTAAGCCAATCCCTCACAACAAACCCCTTTCTGTATACTTCTCTCAGTTCCATTTCTCTGGAGAACCTAACTAATACACTCTTATACACATTAAGTAATCTGAATTTATAATTAATATTAAGTATGTCTTTCCCCTTCTCTTGTCATATGCCTGTCCAGGAGAAGGAGCATAGACACTGCCAGCCTCCCAACACATCCACCCTGCAACACAACTCAAGGCTTCTTCCAAAATTCTCTCTGAACTGCTAGAGATTTGTACTCAAGAATTTTCCTCACATATTGCAATGAGATTAGAGATCTGTTTGTTAATTTTACTTTGTGAGAAATATGGCTATCATAATTAATGCCTATGGAAATCAGTTTTTAAAGAATAAGGTTTAAGGGGCTAGGGGTGTGGCTCAGCGGTAGAGTGTTCGTCTAGCATGTGCAAGGCCCTGGATTTGATCCTCAGCACCACATAAAAGTAAATAAATAAAATAAAGTTATTATAAAAAGAATAAGATTTAAAATATCAAAAAAATGAATGATTCCTTAATTTTTTCAAATACAATGGAAGATAGATGTAGGGGACATCATACTATGGGAAAGAGTTTTGGACTAAAATCTGGAAAGCCATCCCTAGGAGTTTTCTTATTTGATCTTGATTTCGTACCTTCAAAGTATTTGAAGACAAACTTCAGGACATGGCACCATCTAGATGCTAAAATATGTTTATTTGTATTACCAGTACTCAGCCACTTCATGCACAGATACCCAGAGCCCTAAGTTCCTTTCAGCATGGTAGTAGTCTCTGAGGCCAGACATTGAGGAATTAAAGGAGGCTAGGGTGCAGAGACAGCTGGAGATAATCACTTACAATCAAAGGACATGCAGAAATGGCAGGGTGAGGTGTCTGCCTGGCTGGATTATAGGAGGCATCCACGCAGAGGCAACTGGGATTAAATACTAGTAAGGGAATTTTTCATTATTTTGATCTTATTTTAAGACCTAAGGTAGAGATTGTGATTGGTTTGAACCTGGTCTAGAAGTCCAAAGGTAGACATTTCTTTCATAAACAGCATGAGTTCTTTTGTCCTGTAACTGGGATGTAGAAAGGATGTGTTAGGGCCAAAGGGCTTTGTATATTAAACACAAGATCAAGTTTTACTCCTAAAATTCTGCAGCATAATTGTGTACTCCCAACAGGAGCAATTAATCTGAAACCTTGTAGATCTGACTTCTTTCTTTGTATTCTTTTCCCTAAAATCTCTACATAAAACATTCTGACTTTCAACTTTTTTCATCAATTCACTTTTTCTACAGTCCTAAATTATATTTCAGCAACTGCCATTTCCGCTCATAGGTCCAAGATTCATGAGGCAAATAAATATTTCTTCAGTGAGAAGTGTATTGTAGCCAGCACTATTTTAAGGAGATATCAGATCTCTGAAGTCTTTAAATTGGATTTTCTTCTCAGATACATATTTTTTTTTCCATTTAATAACACACATAAAATGGATTCACTGCATTATATTCAGTACCTAAACCTTGACTCATGGAGAAACCTTTGCTTGATGAACTCCAATCCAAAACTATGATCACTCTTCTTTTTGATTTATCTATAGTGTTAAGAAATAAGCTCTAAACTTTACAACATTGGACACTTTATCAGGTAACCACAGAATTAAGCATACCGGGCAACTTGAAAGAAGAGATACTTTCTTCAAAGCTGATGGCATTAGATGTTACAAGATAAAATGGAAAAAAACCACCTCATGTACAAATGCCTAGGGCAAGACTTATACAACCAGCATAAATGACAGCTTTTTCATTTATGATCTGGAATTTGTGGGGGGCAAAGCTCCATGGTGGAAGTCAGAAACTTTATACACAAAAGCACCGTCAGAGCCGAAGCTGTGTCTCCCTTCCTTAGAAACTGTCAATGGTTCCCCATTGCTTACAGGATAAGTCCAGATGCCTTAGAATTCACAGCAGCTCTTTATGTGTGTTTCAGATCAGCCTCTGCTGCCTCTCCTTCCCATTCCTGTCTTTGTCCCGTATGCCTGTGCTCCATCTAGCCCTTAAAAATGCCCTTTGTGTTCTTATCCTTGAACTTTGGATTTTGCTGTATCTTCAAATTCAGATATCCTGCCTTAATTGCACAACTTGAAATTTCTATGCCGCCTTTAAGGACAGCCTCAGAAATCTTTTCTTTTTCCTAGCCCACACCCTTAAACTAAGGGTCTTGTGCTTCTAACCTCTCTTAGCAAATACAAACCCACTCTTCCTCCATCTTGTGTTGAAGAATTAATTGATCACTGATACATGCATAATAGCTTGAGCATCTCCCTATCCTTCATTTGCTCGATAATTCAGGTATTATTTCATTCATGGATTATTTATGAAGTGTGTAGGGAGTCTTTTCTGCTGAATGGTGGTCAATAACTGCTCCAAATTCTGGGAATTAAGCAGTAAACCAGAGAGACAGAGACTGAGGATCTCAGGGCTAACAATCTAGCTACTTACCTTAAATTTCTTTTCTTTTTTTCTTTTTAATGTGGTGCTGAGGATTGAACCCAGTGCTTCACACATGCTAAGCAAGCACTCACCACTGAGCCACAACTCCAGCCGTTTACCTTAAATTTCTTTACATTTTGTTATGATTAGCCACTTTCCCATCTGCTAAGGGGAAACTTAATAATAATCTTTGAATCAGCAAGGCTGTGTAGTGTGGTTAATATTTGTGAACATATTCATCTAATTTGATTTGTTCCCAAAACAGCTTTATTACTGATATGGTTTGTATATGAGGTATCCCCCAGAACACTCACGTGTCAGACAATCCAAGAAAGTTCAGAGGGGAAATGATTGGATTTTGAGAGTCTTAACCCAATCAGTGAATTAATCCCTAATTGGATTAACCGAGTGGTTACTAGAGGCAGGTGGGGTGTGGCCAGAGGAAGTGGTTAATTGGGGGCGTGGCTATGGGGTATATATTTTGTATCTGGAGCTGGAGTCTCTCTGCTTCTTGACCACCATGATGTGAGCTGCTTTCCTCCTCTACCCTCTCCCGCCATGCCATGATGTTCAGCCTCACCTAGAGCCCTGAGAACGGAGCCTACCTTCTTTGGACTAAGGCCTCTGAAACTGTGAGCCCTCAAATAAACTTTTCCTCCTCTACAGTTGTGCTGGTCAGATCCTTTAGTCACAGCAGCAAAAAAAGCTGACTAAAACACTTGCCTTGTGTAAAATTTCTCTTAGAATCTCATAACAGCCCCGTGAGGTGGGCCCTCACCGAGAAGGCAAGAAACTACCTCTGATGACAGTTATTAGGTAGTGGAGTCAGAAACTGAACTCAGGTATGTGTGACTCCCTGAGTAAAGAGAGTGAATGAATGAATGAATGAATGAGCTCAACGTAGTAGAAAGTGGTCAGTTCTTCAGTGCTCCACGTATGATGGATAGGGAGTTGTTGCCTACCAAAATACTACAAAAGGAGCACAAGTCTCTATTCTTGGTATGGAGGAGAGAGCGGGTGGTTCATAAGCTTGAAGAGTTTGAAGCTTACGCTAAAAATGTGTCTTCTGTGTACTTCACCACTACACCCGGATCTCCTTGGGCATGTTACTCATGTTTTACTTATGGTGATTTACTCATGTTTCACCTTCTTTGTAAAGATGATTTCAGACTGCCTTACAAAGGAATGGTTTTAACCAGATTTAGTAATGAAATCCCTGTTTTTCTCACCCTGGGTCTTGCTCTCCAGTTTTCCTGGGGTGAGAAGTTGCTCTTTTTCCCCTTAGGGGCTGCAGTGGAATGTCAGCCCGTGTGGCTTTCCCCAGGGATGCATCCTGGCGACCACCCCTTGGTCTCCTGGGGAGGTAGCCTCAAGCTGCTCTGAGAGTGACTGATCATCTTTGAAATTCCTCCCACTGTCCCACCCCTCAAAGCCAGTTTCATTACACATAATTTTAACATCAAACCATGACAAATAGACTACCTATAGTTGGTGAAAAGTCTTTTCAGTGTTTTCTCCTTAATGCTGCTTCAGACATTTAGAAACTTTATTTACATTTAAAGCTCTTCAATGTAAATAGTGAAGAGAAGGAACCACATGTACTAAGCCTGAAGGCTGAGAGAGTTGTTATGACTGGATGTTAAATGTGGGCCTGTTTTCTGACAAGTTGTGTAATTTCATCAAAAAAAAAAACCCAGTGGGGAGACTTTTATCATTCCTCTTGGACTCACTATTTTTTCTTAGACATAATACTAACATAATATGAAGAAATCATATACTAATATTGAGAACTAATTTCTCCAATTTTGCTTATAAAAATGGACACAAAAAGTTCTGACCACTTCCTTGAAATGATTATTGATTAAATATAGATTTCAATTGCATTGTTGATATGATCGTCTTTGCCTTTAACTTCCCTAATGTTATGTTTTAAATATAGGAGACAAAAATAATTTTCACAGGGAGGAGGCTGAGAGGTGGCCTCCTTTGCCTTCACTTTGTGTTTTCCGTGGCAAGGCATCATTAATGTAAGCTCCAGGTGTCTCCCCATCCCCATTACTCCTGAAGGATGAAGGAACTTCTCAGGCTGGTGGATCTGAACGGCTAGGCAGGCTAGGCATGCCTAGCTCTAGCCTTCCTTTTTTGCTTCTCTGTAGGATGTGCCTGTCTGAAGATAGCGAATGCTTTGGTCTGTGTGAGTGAGAATAGCTTCTCACAGAGTTTGAAGTTCACAATCTGCCCAACCAGACACAGTGACTCTGGATTCAAAAGTTGGGAGAGAGGTATTGTATTGGGGGCCCAGTCAAAACTCAGCATTAACTCGGAATAATTAAAAGACAAGTTTTGTAAGGAAAGAAGTGTTCTCAAAAATTAGTCTAAGAAAATGTTTTTTTAAAAAATGTGGATACAGATTTAACCTTAGATCCTGACTCTAAAATTCAATATTAGATGTGTCCAATTCCAAAATTTCTGCTATCACTGTGTGTTGAACTCTGTATTGAAATATCTGCCATTACTTTACCTAAAAATGATTAAGTAAACAGTGCAATTGTATAGTGCCCTTGAGTTTTTAGGTATTACATAACTAAATTCTTGACAACACTACAATTAGTATTCCAGATCCAAAGTAAAAAACAAACAAACAAACAAACAAAAAAACTTGATCAGAACATAAAATTTGTTCTGCTTACACTTGAATTCTGGGAATAGTTTTACATCTGATTTTGTTTTTCTCTAATCTGGCAATGTGGGGAATGATTAAAGCAAGGGTTTACATGTGGCAGAGTAGGGTAATGATTTGCAATATCTTCCCAGTAGAACATTCCTTCTTCCCCAAGAGAAATAAATTGTCAGACTTTGAAAAGATGGGGTCTTAATAAAATTTTTCCTACATTTCATCTGTTGCTGCTTCTGGACACACACACACATACACACACACACACACACACACACGCACACACTGACCCAAGGCTAGGATTTCTGGAGATTACTTTCAGAGTTCTGTCTTGTCCAAAGCTCATATTTGAAACTTCTTCTGGAAAGGTTATCAGAGGCAGTAAAGGATGTGGAGACATTACTATGTAGGAGTAATGGGGCATAAAACCAAATATTTATTCTACCCACTGAGCACCAATACTAACTGTAGTTTAGGAAAGAGCTCCTCTATACCTGCCTCTAATGGTGAATGCACCCTCCAGATTTATCAAATGTGCCTGGTTTGAAGATTAGTTCCCACCAGGAGATTCCTTAAACTGAAGATCACTTTGAATGAGATTGATTTGATCCTCATCTCATCTTTACTTCGGTATTGTTAGGAGGTATGGAAATGTATTTTAAATAGAAGCATCATTCATTTTAATGAGAGAAAATGCCTATGGTGGCCTTGTTGGAAAGATATTTATTTACAGCTCTATAGTCTTTCTCTTTGAAACAAGAATATTTTACAGTAAGATTTAGTTAGTTCACAAAAAGAAGTTACTTGTTGCAATGTCAGTGCTATAAGAGGAATTAATTCTTTCAGTTTTATTTCTAGATGATTCCATTAAGAATTATATCTCTGTGCTTCTGTATATTATTAATTTTTCTGCTTCCTAAGGGCTGGCAATATGTTATAACTTGTAAAAAATTTAATCTTTTAAACTCATCCACTTTTTATGCAGTGCAATAACAACAAACTGATTGAAATTATAAAATAGAAAATTATTTCATCTTTAAATTACCCAAGTATATTTAAAATATAAAAATAAGTGGTGTAGAACATGAAAAAAATAGTGTGTGCAAGTTCATATGAAATTCTTCATCAAGAAAATATATACATTTTGGATGCGTAGACACAGAATTATAATAAGATTATTTCCTGGTAGGTAGGGAGGGTATTTTCCTTTAAAAAAGTCTCAATATTCTATTTCTATTTTTCAGTTGAAAATGGAATTTTAAATTTTTTTTAATTGGTTGTACAAAACATTACAAAGCTCATGACATATCATCTTTCATACATTTGATTCAAGTGAGTTATGAACTCCCATTTTTACCCCACATACAAATTGCAGAATCACATCAGTTACACATTCACAATTTTTACATAATGCCATATTAGTGACTGTTGTATTCTGCTGCCTTTCCTATCCCCTACTATCCCCCCTCCCCTCACCTCCCATCTTCCCTCTCTACCTCATCTGTTGTTGTTCAGTTCTCTCCTTTGTTTCCCCCGCCCTTTCCCCTCACAACCTTATATGTGATTTCGTATAACGTTGAGGGTTTTCTTCCGTTTCCATGCAATTTCCCTTCTCTCTCCCTTTCCCTCCCACCACTCATCTCTGTTTAATGTTAATCTTTTCCTCATGCTCTTCCTCCCTGCTCAGTTCTTAGTTGCTCTCCTTAAATCAAAGAAGACATTTGGCATTTGTTTTTTAAGGATTGGCTAGCTTCACTTAGCATAATCTGCTCTAATGCCATCCATTTCCCTGCAAATTCCATGATTTTGTCATTTTTTAGTGCTGCATAATACTCCATTGTGTATGAATGCCACATTTTTTTTAATCCATTCATCTATTGAAGGGCATCTAGGTTGGTTCCACAGTCTAGCTATTGTGAATTGTGCTGCTATGATCATTGATGTGGCAGTATCCTTATAGTACGCTCTTTTAAGGTCCTCAGGGAATAGTCCGAGAAGGGCAATAGCTGGGTCAAATGGTGGTTCCATTCCCAGCTTTCCCAGGAATCTCCATACTGCTTTCCAAATTGGCCTCACCAATTTGCAGTCCCACCAGCAATGTACAAGTGTACCCTTTTCCCCACATCCTCGCCAGCACTTGCTGTTGTTTGACTTCATAATGGCTGCCAATCTTACTGGAGTGAGATGGTATC
>NW_026000093.1:26803463-26815769 GCF_001458135.2 Marmota marmota marmota
TCATAACCCACTTGAATCAAAGTGTGAAATATGATATATCAAGAACTATGTAATGTTTTGAACAGCCAACAATAAAAAATTTAAAAAAAATAAAAAAAATAAAAATGATAAAAAAAAATCTAGATCCTTGTGTGATGGTCACCAGAAGAAACTCAGTATTCAGTGATTTAGTTCCCAATAAGTCTGTACAATTATCTGGAATTTTTGGCTTGTGAACATGAAATCCACTGGGAAAACTCTCCCACTGAGACCTAGAGACAATGTTGGAAAGAAAACATACCCCTATGCACATTCTCCTTTGTCAGCTAATAGCGCTTGTAATATCGCTCCTTGTGGCAAAACTTAGAAATTTCCCAAGACTTCTTTGAATCAGCTGGCTTTCCCACTCATTATATTTAAAATTTCACTTTGTGTCCCCCTTTGATCTTTTTTCTTGTGGACCCCAGCACTGAATCTGCTGTGGCTTCTGTCTAATATATAGTCCCCAGTCTATGTTTATGGACTTTCATTTCTTGCTGCTACTGATAATGGAACTAAGGCTCCTGAATTCTGCCTCCTAGGTTCCATTTTTTTTGTTCCACCTGGAGAATCACCTTTAGCAGATTATTGAACAAATCTGCTGCTAGAGTTTGAGACTCTACACCCCTCAAGGCTGAGATGGAATCCATACTTCCACCATGCACCCTTACCCAGGGACTGATTTTTCCTCACCTCTCTGTTTCTTCAGGTCTTGAATAACTCAGAAACTTTCATGTCAGGAAAAATATTTTCTTCCTCTGCCACAACTTTTTTTCTAGCAATATGTCTCTTGTGTTTTCTTTATCCCATGATTCACTTCCAGGATACTGAGCTACATTTTGCAACTAAAGAAACTTACTTATTTTTTTTTTCTAACATATTCCTCTGGATTTAGTCGTGCTCCACTGTCTATTCTAAAAGAAGCATGAATTTAATAAACTGTGAATTGGCAAAAAGCACAGTTTTTAAACAGACGTGCATAGTCTCCACACTCCTTGCACTGGGCAATCCCATTCAGGAAGCAATGTCTCATCAGATGATTATCTAACCTAGTATTCTCTTTAAGACAGGTAGACAATCAGTGCTCAAAAGCCCAGCTTCTGGAGTTATACCTAGGCCAACCATGAAGTTCTTTCATTTGAACTGGCATGGATTTGAATTCAGTTTACTTTATTTACTACTTAAATGTCCTTGGGAAAATTAGCTAAATTGCTATTCCTCAGTTTCCTTATCTAAAGAATGGAACAAGTAATAGTCTCTCCGGTGTGAGATTATTGTAAGCACTAAATGAGTGTATATGTAAATTGTAAATTTTACATAGCAGCACACTGATATGTATGTTGTGTTTTCTTTATCCTATGATTCACTTCCAGGATACTGAGCTACATTTTGCAACTAAGAAACTTGCTTATTTTTTTTCTAACATATTCCTCTGGATTTAGTCTTGCTAAATCCACTGATATGTATGTACTAATAACAAAAGGTATTATATCATATTTTTGCCATGCCTTCCCTTGGTCACATATTTCTCAGGGATATTTATCTCAAAAAGAAAGAATACCACCTGTAATTACTATAGGAAATCTGGACATACTTACTGATGCCTTAGACATGTTATTTTGGTCTCTTCTAATAAACATACAAGTTTTATAAAAATTCTAGTGGCCAATTGACTCAAGAATTAAGGGGTGACTAGCTGCAACAGTAAAGGTATACTTCACCTCTTTTTCTGGATCTAAGGCTTCCTCTGGATCTAGAAAATCATTCCAGTGATCTTCCAGAGATTTTAACACTTTTCTTTTTGTGGCTTTCTTTTAAACCCACTCACTCTTTCTGATCAAGTAACAACTAAAATACTCTCTGCAAGGAGAGCTAAACTTGGAGGATGACCTTTCCCCTTTCCTATTTGCCCAGTCTGATTTCTAGGGTTTCTTTTCACTGCTCCTGTTGGCCTACCCACTTCCACAAGAGCTTAACCTTACTCCTAATTCTCTCTTCTCCACTTAACCAAATCTCCTTTATTTTTCTTTCACTTTGTTAATAATGATCATGTTCTGATAGTTTTTAAAATAAACAATCCAGTTCTTCCTTGTTACCTGAAGACTTTGCTCCTGAGGACAGAATATTCCTGGAACAGACCTTCTGTCTTCTTAGCTTTTGAGTTTGAATAAATTCCACTGGGTTTCTTCACAACTTCAAGCAAAGATAAAACCTAGTCCTTATTTAATAAAGACTTTCCTCCCTAACTGGAGGCCATTCAGGAATAAAATCACTTTCTGTCTTGGTCTGAATCCAGAGTTGCCTGAAGACAATGTGTCAGGGGCAGAGGTTTTCTGGAGGCAAAGGCAGGAACACAAGAAGGGAACCCTTCCATAGTTCACTCCCTTGACATTAAATGCAGTGCAGGAAAAAGATCCTGACTTAGGCCTACCATGAAGTTCTTTCACTTGAACTGGACTTAACTGCTTTTGAAATCAAAGCCCTGTCTGGGAATGGAAAAACAAGATCAGAACAAAATGGAAGGAAAGATTATTTGATATTTCCAGTGTATAAAAAGGTTGCACAGTGATATCTGAGGATCTTCTGTTTCCATGGTCTTCTAATCCTTTTCTGGGCCTCAACTGCAATTCTTGGCCAAGCTGCTTCTGTGCAATTCATGGCCAGAAGCAATGACATGCACTCTCAGGCCTGGATAACCCCTTCACTGAGGTCTTTCTTAGGTAATAACCTGCTGTAATAACAGTCCCATGGATGCTATCTCAAAATGCCAGGATAAAATTCCAGGAGACCTAGATTTACAAAGTACTACATACCTTAGTCTGCTAGGTGCATCATTACAAGCAAAGATCACCACATGCTATTTTTGTCCCTAAATATCTTTCAAGGTTAATAAGCTGTGCATCATGCCTTTCTTCTCTTGAAACACTCAATAAATAGCACCAGAGCCACAGGAAACAGATGAAGATTAAAATATTAGCTCACATACTGATAAAAGTGGAGCTGGAGGATAAGTCTTAGATGTACATTTTCTTAATCTATCATTTCAGATTTATATTTAACCTCATGGTCACAATGAGCTGAGTCACCACAGGACATCCCTGGAGGAGTCCCCTGACCCAAAACTAGCAGAGCAAAGCAGAACATAGACTTTCCATGGTCAGGCAGCCTCACAAAGAGAACCTAGAATTACCTCATGTACTTTCCCAACTTGCCAATCAGAAAACCCCAGGAGAAGAAGTAAATCAGTGAGAGAATAGGAAAGGCCACAAACATCAGTCTATTAGGAGTTTCCTCATGGGAACATGAGGTCAGGTCAACACTTTAGACTTGGCTTTTAAAGAATTGCCTTCATATTAAAAGACTGAGAGACTGGGTGGTGGATTGTTCAGCAAATCCCAAGACTTTGCTATATTCTGCTCCAGTTATTAAATGTAAATAATGTGGATAAAGGCTAATTAACCATTTGTCCACCATTGTGATGATTGTAGTATGAACGATAAATCATGTTGACCACCTAGAGCTAATGTTGATTTTTCTTCTTGCTCATCTGTAAGACTTATCCCTTATAAACTAGAGAGCTTTAAATTCAGGTTACAAAATAGATCCACAAGATTTTTAAAAATAGCCTTTTAGCATGTTTTAGTAAGAATTCAATTCACATGTAATATTTTAAAATTTTTTCTTAAATGTTCCTTGAAAAGTAAAATGTTCTATAGAAAGATAATATATTATTCTCTAAGTCTGGACTTCTGTACAATGACTCTCTTCTAGTAAAACCATACCTTATTTCTAAAGGCAAATGTATGAACTGATATATAAAAACAGATTTTGAGTGTTAGCCCCACTTCTAAAATTTTCACTGGTCTAGTGCAAAGCTGCATACCTACCATGTGCTGGGTGTTAGGTGGATGGTATAGGATTCTTATTTCGTTGTTAGGATATAAATAGGAACCATTACTTTTTTGAAATAAATAAGAAGCAACAATAACCTCAAACTATGCACATTAATTACTATTTTCTCTTTGCATTTTCCTATACCTAAACTCCCTCTATTATGTTCTTTTGCAAGAAAAAAAGATGAATCTTCATACTTTTTCTCAATGAGCACTGTGATTATCAAGATTGACATTATATATATATATATGTGTGTGTGTGTGTGTGTGTATGTGTGTATGATGTTAAACATGTATGTATATGTTAAACTTGCAACTATTAGAATTGTACATAGGCTAATTTCAAAATAGTTTCTCTTAACTTGTGAAATCATTTACATATAACTGTCTCCCTCTTTTCCTAGAGAAACTTCTCTTCATTCAGGCATCCTGTGAATTACTTGAGTTCCTTGGGGCTCTCAGATGCTAGTTGTGATTGAGGTCTGGTTAATGCCCTTCCCACATCATCTCTTTCATCTTATTCATGGGAATGTTTGAGAAGGTACATGAACATCCCTACCAAGTAGGAGTAGTTCCCAGTAATTTGGTATTAAGCTCTATAACTTATGAAATTATGTTAAAGCATAATGTTTGATTTTATTTGTGTCATAAAATTATTCTTTATAAAATATCAAAATAAAATCTTTAATCTGGAGATTTCCAGATAAATGAAATATTAGGGAATGAAAATAGATCCAAAAAATTAAAGTCACCTTTATGTGCCTAAACCAGATTACCTTTTCCTGGAGCCTGTAATATACGACAAGTCATACAAAATGTGATTTTGTTAACAGAGACTGGGATCTGCTTACAAGCACACATAGGTTCAAAATGAAAATGTTTAAAATAAGTCTTCTAGGTTCCCTGTTGTTGTCAAAGTTATCTCGAGTATCAGGAAGCAAAATGACAGCAAGAAAGAGAGGGAGGGGCATGGGGAAGACAGAGACACAGAGAGACAGAATAGCTGACAGCTTTCTAAGAGAGGCTTCTTTTTAAGAGATGCTTCTCCCTGGAGACCTGGGAAACTCTCTTTTCCATAGGTGAGAGAGTTTGCCAAGCAGCTCTTATGTAAATTCTACCCTTCATGCTCTACCCAATCCCTGTGTTACTCTGTCTCTATGTGAAGTGGTTGACTGATGCTGCTTGGCTGTTTCACCTGACCCACTGATGGAATAAATTATCATCCTGGTCCTGCTAGCAAGCCCAAGACAAGATAGTGCTATGACAGGTATAATATAGGAATAATGTAGACCCAGGTGTAAATAATTAAAGTTGTAATTCAAGAGCAGTTTACCAGTGACATCATTTATCAATGTCACTAGACTCCCTCAATGAAATTACAGCTTTATATGCAGAATTCGGATGTACACCATTCATAGCACTGCATGAAGAATGTTCCTATTAACAAAAGGTACTAGATACATTAACTGCAAGAGGCAGATTTTGATTCCAGTGACCAAGCCTCTATTCTCTTTGCTCCTGCCACTAAACTGAACTCACATGTTGCCTATTTTTCTGGATGCAATGAATATCATCTCAGTATAAAAATGATTGTCCTCTGTTTGGAGAGCAGTTCAGAGAACAAAAAGCAAGTTTAAGGAGGCACATGGGACTAAAAGCAAGTTTGAGTTTGTAAGTGAAGTGATAAAAACTGAGGTCAGCTTCTCAGTATATATTGGAAGTTGTCTTTTATTTAAATCAGTACTTTTATAGAAATTTACATCTTACTGGGATAAAAATGGCAGAAGAGAACTTGGCTTTTTATTAACTGTTTTTTTTAAAAAAATATTAGTTATTGATGGACCTTTATTTATTTGTTTGTTTATATGTGGTGTTGAAAATTGAACCCAGTGCCTCACACATGCTAGGCAAGTGCTCTACCACTGAGTCACAACCCCAGCCCCTTATTAACTGATTTTTAAAATGAGTAAATCATAAGAATTTAATAAAAACTATGTGAGAATGTGGCTATCTTGATATTGTCTTCATTTAACATATCTTAAGATAAAAAACCAAAGATTTGAAAACATTCTTTTAATTGGAGTAATAGAGCCGATTGTTGTCAGTTTTTATAAGATTAACTAATTTTTTGAGCTGCTCATCCATAGATTTTTTTACTTAGTAAAATCTGGTCTGACACAAATGCAAACATCATTGCCCTCTTTTAATTTATTTTACTCATTTATTCTTCTGCTTATGCACTGCATATAAAAGAATACCTTGGGCACAGCTCATACAGGGATGGATAGCATGTTTATGTAAACTTAAAAGGACAACAGTAAATTATTAGGACTTAAATACTACTGTTTCAGCCTTTCTAAAGAACAATTAAACATAAAAAGTTTTAAAAGTATGTATATTCTTTGCTTTTTAAAGATTCTAGTTGTAGAAATCTATCCC
Source organism: Marmota marmota marmota (assembly GCF_001458135.2). Classification (NCBI taxonomy): domain Eukaryota; kingdom Metazoa; phylum Chordata; class Mammalia; order Rodentia; family Sciuridae; genus Marmota; species Marmota marmota. The sequence goes on from NW_026000093.1 coordinate 26,809,814, forward strand.
AGAGCCATAATTGAAAAGATGCTGAGATGCACAAATTGATGGTCACTGAGCATTCTTTATAAAAACAAAAATTGTGAGCATTATAAATGACTGACAATAGGAAAGTAGTTCTTTAGTACATGACAAATCTACTAATGCAAACTTATATAATCCTAGATGATTGCATGGTAATAGAAAAATGCCTACTCACACAGAAGGATCCTTATAATGAACTAAGCAGTGAAACCAGTTTCAAAACAGTTTGTACAGATTGATCTCAATCTTTAAAGAGAATCTGGGCCTTAATACTTAATTTTATTAATAAAGGAGACTTAAGAATTAGCTGTAAGTTTAGAGATAGAGTGATTAGTAACAATAATAAGCCAGGCTCAGTGGTGCACACCTGGAATCCCAGTGACTTGGGAGGCTGAGTCAGGAGGATCCAAAGTTCAAACCCAGCCTCAGCAACTTCTCAAGACCCTAAAAAAACTCAGTGAGACCCTGTCCTTAATGAAATATTTAAAAAGAGCTGGGGATGTGGCTCCACGGTTAAGTGCCGCTGGGCTTAATCCCTGGTACCAAAACAAACAAACAGACAATAATTTATTGAGCAATAGTCTTTGTGTCAGGCGTTACTCTAAATGATTCACATACAATATTTAATTTAATTCTCACTACAACCAGGACATGGGCATTATTATCTAAGTTGGAAATTGAGGTACAGAAAGTGAGAGGTTTAGTCAAATAAAAAATAAAAGACAGGGGGTTTGATTCTGGTGGTTTATGCAGATAGTATATTTTTAATTACGACAGTATAGCAACAACCTAATTTTTATTTATTTTTGCTTTATATCTTTGTCCAGCTATCTAGAGTTAGTGTGTATGATTTTTTAACCACATCTCATCCATCTTATTTTTAATTCAGGTTGGATATTGTAAAGGGAAAGAACAAAGCTTCTAAGTCATGTAGAATAATATTTCCATTTCAAGGAATAGATGTTGTGAAACTAAATTGATGGATTAGAGCTTCCTTGGATTTTCTCTTTGAATACAAGGAAACCATGTAACTGATGAAATAACAAATGACAACATCTCCGTCTTACTAATGACCTTTTTATTTTTTTTATAAATTGATGAACTTACCCAAGAAACATGATATTTCCACAATATAACTGGATCTGTGCTTGGTTCTGGTCTTCCCTCCTTGTTCCTCCTTCCTAAGAAAGCATAAGGATCTTATATAGACATATGGCATCTTGTTCCCCTTATAAATAAGGAAAGAATAGGGCGCAGAAAATGATACTGTTGTGCAATTAAGCCTATCATCCTTCTTTCAGAAAGAATTGGTCACAATTTGCTCCATTGGAGCAATCTGTCCCTTGTCACCATTTATATTGCTCTGTGGGACTGTGTTAGGAAAACATTATTATTATTAGCAGTGGTAATACTTGGCAGCCATTCAGCACATTTCATCAAAGACTACAAGAGCTTAGCCATCAATCAAACGTGACTTGGTGTGCTCCTGGGAGGAGGTGGTATTATTTCTGTTTGGAACAGAGGTTAAGTGACTTGCCCAAGGCCTTGAAGCCAGTGAGATTCAGAGCTGGGAATTAAACCCTGGAGACTTGACACCCAGCATCCCACTCTCTTTCCTGAAGCACATTCCCTCTGCCTGTGTGAAAGATGGAGGGATAAATAAAGCATCTGAAAGAAAAATGCCCTGCTCCCCAGCATGCGTTCTTGTGTTCAAGCTCTTCTGGCCTTAAATTGAAAAAGCACAAGTGTTGTTTCATTCAGAACTTGAGCTGGTGCCTTTTAGTTTGGCACACATTCCATTCATTGCTTCACCAAATATGTTTTTAGGGCTTCTCTGGGTTAGATATTATAGTAGGGACCCAATTCAGTGACTGGGAGCAAGTCACAGCTATGGTCTGCAGAAGAGTTTTCAGTTTAGTGGGAAAGAAGGACAAACCACAGACCATTGTAATACTCAGTGGCATTCCTTAATGTTCATTAGTGTGTGATGGTCTATGTTTAAAATTCTAGATCATTCCCCTTTAGCGATACATTACAGATTTTATTGACATACATTTGGATGATAGCAATGTAAAGCCATATATGGTATATAAACATACTTGAAAATCAGATTTTTGTCCTTTAATTCTAAATAAAGTACAAATAGATGACAATTATTCTATATTGTTTTTTAATTTGGTAGAGGATAGTTGCTAAGAAAATTTTCCAATTAGAAGATAAAAGCCTAAAGGTAAAATTATTATTTTTTGTTATCACTCTTACTGTAAAAAGTAATTATGAGATTAAAAAAACATCTTTTGCCACAATTTAAGTTTAATTCTTTCTCTCAGAAGAAGCAGTAGCATATAGTATTCCAGAATACTAAGATGCACATTTTTTATTGTGACCACCTGTGTGTCAGGCACTGAGCCATGGGCACAGGCCCAAACAAGAGACTAAGAATCAAGTCCTGAGACTTAGATATTTATATTTACTAAGGATGAGTTTATAATCTACATGAAAATTTATGCAAAGTAATTCTATAATTTAGAATTTCTTACTGAAGAAATACAGTTGCATTTATCAGTCTTTAAAGAAATATAATTGCACTGGGCCCAGTGGTACATGCTTATAGTCCCAGTGACTTGGGAGGCTGAGGCAGGAGGATCAGAAGTTTGAGGCCAGCCCCATCAACTTTGTGAGGCCCTAAGCAATTTAGGAAAACCCTGTCTCAGAATAAAAAACAAAAAGGGCTAGGGATGTAGCTCTGTGGTAAAGTGGCCCAGATTCCATTCCTAGTACCACCACCACCACCAAAAAAACCCCCAAAGAACTATAATTACACTAAAATGAGGAGATTCCATGTCACCATTTTTAACAACCATTTTGTTCTGAATTTCTACCACAAACTGAAATATTCAGATACTGTGGAGTTGTACACTAAAGCAGAAACTCCTAAGTTAGAAATTCATATCTGTGACAATGTTCCACCTTAATCTCTCCAAGACTTTATTTCTCCCATGGTAAGATAAATATGGTAAAATAAAACAACAAACAAAATGCCAAAAATCCCTCTTTGACCTATCTTAGAAATTTTAAGCACTAAATGATATTACAGATAAAGACTCTTCAGCAAAACTGTGAAATAGTATGCCAGGCAGGGTGGCACATGTCAATAATCCCAGCCGCACTGGAGGATCTCAAGTTCAAAGTCAGCCTCAGCAATTTAGAAAGGCTCTAAGAAATTTAGGGAGACCCTGTCTCTAAATAAAATGTCAAAAAGTGCTGGTGATGTGGATCATTGATTGAGTGCTCCTGAGTTCAATCTTCAGTACCAAACCAAGTAAACAAACAAACAAACAAAAATCCTTTGAAATATTATGTAAAGGTACATAGTAATAAAATGCCTTGAAACAATAAAATTCTTGGAATATAGATAGCTTCTTTAGGGATAACATTTCTTACCTGATATAGTAATAATACTACTAATAATTAATAATGTGCCTTTGATTACATTATCTGTATCTGAACAAATGGAGGCAGAAACATATTGTAAACTCAGTATACTTTCTTAATGTGTTTAAGCCAGACCATGAACAACTTATGTGTATCTAAGCACAAAAGCTATGTATATGCTGATTTAAAGCAGGTGCTAATCTTAGTCATAACAAAACAATAATTTATGGTAAAGATGTTCATAAAATCAGAAGTAAAAGATATTGTCCTAAATCTGAAAAAGTATCTTTTCATAAAAATATCAAGTTAACATAGTCAATGCTTTCCCCCTAAAACTGGGAATGAGATAATCATGTTCACTCTCATAATTTGATTAGTTGTTATAGTGTAGTTCTGACCAATGCAATAAAACAAGAAAAATGCATAAAGACTAAAAAGGGTGAGTATAAATGTCTTTATTTGTAGAAGACATACTTGCCTATGTTAAAAAATCTTAGGTGTCTGCACATACACACATACACAACACACACACAAAACTCCAAGTATTAATTAAATGCAAAGCTACCATAAAAATAATCATTTCTATACATTAACAGCAAACAATTAGAAAATAAAATAGTAGATTAATACTACATATGAGAGAAGGCAATCAATGAACATTTATGGATAAACTTAAACTTCTACACTAAAAACTATGAACATTTCTGATTAAAATGAAAGATGATCTAAATAAAGAGAACTATGTATCATGTCCATGAAGTAGAAGGCTCAATAACATTGGATGGCCATTCTTCACAAGTGGAGCAAAGAAAATGAAAATCTCTTTCAAAATCACAACAGAATTTTCTGTAAAAATTCAGAACTTATTTCTAGAAATTATATGAAAATGCAAAGAATCTAGAATAGTCAAAATAATTTGGATAAAAATATAATAATGTTAGATGACATAGGTTTCATAAGTTCAAGGTTTACTTTGAAGCTAAAATAATCAATAAATTGTGATATTTGCACATATGACCATCTACTATGGTTTGAATCTGGACTGTCCCTCAAAGTTTGTGTTAGGCAATCAGAGATGATCAGAGATGAAACGATTGGTTTATTAGAGGTATAACCTAATTAATCAATCAGTGCCTTTGGTAGATTAATCATTTGAATGAATTACTGGGTGCTGATTATAGGCAGGTGGGACATGACTAAAGGAAGTAGGTCATTGGGATCCTGCCCTTAGGGACTGTCTTGGGCCTGGCTCCTGTTTTTCTCTCTCTGCTTCCTGGCTTCCATGAGTTGAGCATCGTTCCTCCCCATATCCTTCTGCCATGATGTTCTTCCTCACCTGAGGCCCACAGGAATGGAGCCAGCCTACCATGGACTAAAACCTATGAGCCATGAGCCAAAATAAACCCTTCCTTCAGTGACTTGATCTTATCAGGTATTTTGATCACAATGATGCCAAACTAACACTCCATTGAAAACAATGAAAGAAAAGAATCTTAAAATATACATTATACATTCATACTTTGTACCCACTAGGATGGTTAAAATTAAATTACTGATAATATCAAGGGTTGATCAGGATGTGGAGAAAGTGAAACATGTATCCTTTGCTGTGAGAAGAGTGAATTTGTACAACTACTTTAGAAAAATGGCAGCTTTTTATCAAACGAACTATGCTTTCTGTACGTCACATTGATTTTACTCCCAATGATGAACACAAGAGCAAAGAAAACATGCTTACAAAATCTTTACCCAAATGTGTTCAGACAAGTTTATTCATTATAGCCAAAACATTGGGAAAAAAAATGTACCAACAAATGATAAAAAACTTTTATTCAGAAATTAAAAGGCACAAATTCACACAATTTGACATGAATACATTTTTAAAGCTTTATCCTACTTGAACAAAAAGACGTTTATTAAAGACTATGTAGTATATAACTTCAATTATGTGAAGTTCTAGAAAAGGCAACACTTATGCTAGAAATCAAATCGCTGATTGTGTGTAGGATAAAGGGGGTGAGATTCACTTCAAAGGGGCATGTGCAGACTTCATGAAGTGTTCTAAATTTTCATTGGCAGGTAGTGAAAATGTTCTCCATCTTCATGGATGGTGGGTTTATGGAGATATATATATATATATATAGATATATATATATATATATATATTTGTCAAAATTTATAAAAATGTACAATTAAAATGTTTCATGTATTTTATTTAACATGCATTGGGCCTTCTATAAACTTGTAAAGTGGATTTAAAACATCTCAGCCGTACATTTAAGCATTAAGGAAATAGAAATGATTTGAACTTATAATCAAACCATATTTCTTTTTTTTTTAATTTTTATTGTTGGTTGTTCAAAACATTACATAGTTCTTGATATATCATATTTCACACTTTGATTCAAGTGGGTTATGAACTCCCATTTTTACCCCGTATACAGATTGCAGAATCACATCAGTTACACATCCATTGATTTACATATTGCCATACTAGTGTCTGTTG
>NW_026000093.1:26817869-26912344 GCF_001458135.2 Marmota marmota marmota
GCTTCACTTAGCATAATCTGCTCTAATGCCATCCATTTCCCTGCAAATTCTATGATTTTGTCATTTTTTAATGCAGAGTAATACTCCATTGTGTATAAATGCCACATTTTTTTATCCATTCGTCTATTGAAGGGCATCTAGATCAAACCATATTTCTAATATTAAAATAATTCTATAATTCTAACATCGCATAAATTCAGATTTAGTTCAATTACAATTGACTCCTCTGTTCAGCTCCTTTTCTCAAAGAGCAAAGGAGTAAGCTAAAGCTTTATATTCTCTTTTGTGGATGAGTATGAGAAATAGGAAACTGAAACCACCTTCTCATGATGAAGTAGAAGGCATTTCAGCACAGTAGAGCTGTTTTTACTATAATTTTCACTGCCTTTATTCTTGTGCTTTATTTTTGAACATAACAAATGAACCCCTAATTATTTTCATTAACCTTGGTTTAATGCAGCCCCTTCTTTTATACAGCTGCATTTATTGCACTTCTCTAATTGTTTTATTTAAGGATTGTCCTACTCCCCTTCATTACTGTAAATTGTGGTCTTAGTCAATTTAGTGGTGTGCCAAAGTTCCAAGAAGTTTTTTATATATATTGCCAAAGCTTTGGGGAAAATAATGGTTGGTATCCAACGAGATGTCCTCATTTCTGCCATCTTCAGTTCTTGCTCTCATAGGTCACTGCTGCATTGTACTTTAATTTGAGGACTGCACTTTATTTTGAGGATGGAAGACATCCTCAAAAGATGTTAGCCACTTACTTTTTCCCTGGCATGGGGCTTTAGCTGGACTACCTTAAGCTATACCATCTCTAAGATATTCTTTAGTCAAAGTGGAATATTCTGCTGTTTTTCTTAGTGGTAAGGGTCTGGTATGGTGAATTGTTCAAGGGTATTTCAATTCTATATACCTAAAGGTATGTTACAAATCAAATCCTTGCAGTGGTTAGTTGGGTATATTGAGAGCTGGGTTAGGTAACTAGTGGGGACTATGATGACTTGCAGAGCAGTTTGTCCTGTTTAAAAGTTGAGGCCAGTATCCAGGTCTTGTAGATTGTTTCTATGCACTAATGTGGTCTGAAAGTAATGGATATTATGGGTTCATAAGAAATTGTAATTACGGTTTTATGTGAAATTTCCCCCAAACAGGCCAGACCTATCCTGTAAGCAGCCATATTTGTTTCCTATTGCTGTCATAAGGAATTATCACAAAATATGGCTTAAAATAGCACTAATTTATTATCATACAGCTCAGTGGGGCTGTCATGAACCTGTTGGGGCTAAAGTCAGAGTCTTGGCTGACTGTGTTCCTTTATGAAGAGTCTTGGGGGAATTCTGTTTCCTGTCATTTTCCCCTTAGAAAGGCCACCACATTCCTCCCTCCATCTTCAAAGCCAGTGATATCACATCACTCTACTCTTTTATTTGTTGTCACATCTCTGACCACGACTGGAAAGAGCTATCCAGACTTGTTTGATGAGTTCAGAAAATGCAGTAAGATTTTCTCATCTTAAGGCCCTTCATTTATCCACATCTGCAAGTTCTCTTTGTCATTTGAGGAAACACATTCACAGGTCCCAGGCAACAGAATTGTGAACATCTTGGAGGGTTTATTATTTTGCCTAAGACAGCTGACAATTGTGACTGCTGACATACTCTTCTACAGAATCGTCTCTATTCTGAGATTTTGTTTTCCCTCTATGTCCTAGTAAAAAGCCACAATGGGCTTGTTCTGCTTTCTTTTCTCCCAGGCTTACCAAGGTACTGTCATTCTTGCCCAAGCAAAGGTTTGTGGGGCATTACAAAGGCCCAGGTTTCCCCAGTTCTTCGTGGGGACCTTGTAGGTACTCAAGGAATCCCCTTCTTATTTGCTAGGTCCAGTACCAGAAAGATCTGGTCTCAGAGCAGGTGGAAAAACAGTTTACCTTAACTTCATGTGAGGGTTCTAAGTCCTTGATAACAATAGGACTAGGCTTTTGAGAGCAGAGTTCATTTTTGCCTGAAGGCTATGGATCTATAGGGCAGCAGGATCTGACTACTCCAATAGAAAGAAGGACATCAAGTGACAGGAAATATTGAGAAGAGGAATTAATTAAAATTCTATTATTTTGTGAATAATTTTATTTTTGGGGCAAATATGTGAACAAGATTTCTTTTACTTTTAAGTGTAAAAGCTGTATTCCAATCAAAATCCCAATGAGATTCCTCATAGATATAGAAAAAGCAATCATGAAATTCATCTGGAAAAATAAGAGACCCAGAATACCTAAAGCAATCCTGAGCAAGAAGAGTGAAGCAGGTGGCATCACTATACCAGACCTTAAATTATACTACAGAGCAATAGTAACAAAACAGCATGTTATATACACAATGGAATATTACTCAGCAATAAAAGAGAATAAAATCATGGCATTTGCAGTTAAATGGATGGATTTGGAGAAGATAATGCTAAATGAAGTTAGCCAATCTCAAAAAAACAAATTCTGAATGTTTTCTCTGATATAAGGAGGCTGATTCACAGTGAGGTTAGGAGGGGGAGCATGAGAGAATTAGACAAACTCTAGATAGGTCAAAGGGGTAGAGGGGAAGAGAGGGAATATGGGGTAAAAAAGATGTTGGAATGAGATGAATATCATTACCCTAAATACATGTATGAAGACACAAATGGCATGAATATACTTTATATACAACTAGAGATATAAAAAATTGTGCTTCTATTTGCGTAATATGAATTGTAATCCAGTCTGCTGTCATATATAACAAATTAGAATAAAAAATTAAAAATACATTATTTAATTTTCTATATTGCCATGAATAATATGCCTAATGATTATAAGTCAATGATAACATATGAAACTTATTTCCCATAACTTATGTTATAATGCTAAGCTTAAAATTGGGTATATTGATAAGTTCAACATCTTATCTCTTTGAAACATGATGATTTTAAATAAAATTATAAAATTATTTTTCTATTTCTATTTAATACTTAATCTACTTGCAATATTTTCATTTTGCTGAAAGTCAATTTTACTATTATCAGTTTTTAAAATGGTTAGTAGTTTGAAAAGGTGATTTATTACTTTATTTTTTTTTTTTAGTATCAGGAATTGAACCTAAGGGCACTTAACCACTGAGCCACATCCACAGACCTTTTTTATGTTGTATTTAGAGACATTCTTTTGCTGAGTTGCTTAGGGCCTGATAAATTGGTGAGGCTGGCTTTGAACAGGAGCCTCCTGCTTCAGCCTCCAGAGCTGCTAGAATTATAGGCATGCACCACAATGCCTGGCTTCATTATTTTATTTCAAATACAGTTACTAATGAGCATATTAAAATCTCATGAATAATTAAAGGATGCAAAATAGAATAAGAGATCATTTTTTTCATTAGTTTGGTAAAGAGTTTACAAAAGGTAATAAAATCACAGTTGCCAATATTGTATAAAACAAATTAGGAAATTCTTTTGTATGTCACAAAAATAAGTATTACAAAACTTTAAAGTTATGTTTTATTTAGAATATCAAATAGACCTCAAAATACATACCAACTCAAACATAGTGGATGTTTATTTCTTGGGCTTGTTATAGTGCTAAATCAGTGAACAGACAGGAGAACACTTCTCTACATAGTTGTTCTGAGTCCAGTCTAAACAGAAACTTTATCATGGTTAACTATGTGGCTCCCATTGTTGTCTTTGGAATCACTGTAATTCCAAACAAGTGGAAAGTGAAGGGTTTAGAAAGTAGGCTTCAGAGGTTTCACATGGTTCATTACTGCATTGACAACTGTTAGTCTCGCAGTCACAAAAACCTGAAATGGAAGCAGGAAACTGTTTTGTGCTTATGTTTATGAGGAAGAAGAGAAGTTGGATTTTGGTGAGCAGGGTGAGTTCTTTGCTATGATATGCTCAATAGTTGATCCAGTATTTCTACATTTATTATCAGAAAATGTAAAGTACATGGTCAAAGTTGGAGCTACCATGTTGTTTATGAAAGCAATGTTTATAATGGTGAATAACTGGAGACTAAACATTCCACAATGTATAGAGTATCATTAAAATGTAATAATGCACATATAAACAGTATGTTATTAGAAATATAAAAGTATGTGCACGTGTATGTGTGGTGAGGGTGGAGGAGAGAATAGAATATTATACAAGGACAACCACAGCAAAAAAAATGGTGCTATAGATAAATATATAACTATTGGGTTAAATAGTATGTGTAATATATTATTAATTCAAAACAGATTATGAACAGTGTGTAGAGTTTGCACCAGTTTTTATAACAGCATATATTGATGGGGAAGAAAATGTTCTGGAATGGTATCGACCAAAGCTATCATAATAGTTCCTTCTAGATTGTGGGATCAGAAACGTTTTTATTTCTTTTGATTTATCATTTGGATTTTTTTCCTTTGGATTTCTGTACTGCTTTAAATATTTACCTTCTATTTTTTTTAAAAACAATTAAGAATTAAATGTTTTACTGCAAAAGCATCAAATAACATATTACAATTCAAAATTACCTCTTTCTTTGGTTCATTGTTATTTTGATTTTGATTTCTTCTGCATAGGTCACAAGAACAATTGAACTGAGAACTGCTTAGAAATATGGATAGGTGTTCCAAGTCTCTATAATTTTCTTCCTTTATAGTGAAGTAAAGCAATTAAAAATTGTTCTTCTGACTTGGTTTAATTCACTCATCTCATCAAAAGCTGACTGTGTCTACTGTAAGTAGCTGAAATTATTAAACATCTATTAGAATATTTCCAAGGATTGATCCTCTGTTTATTAGTGCAGTATTGTACAACCTAGCATATCAAGGAAATGAGACAAATTGGAAATGTCTCATGAGTGAGACTCTACAGTTAACTTATACTTGCTTCTAGATATTTTCAAGCTTTCTTAAATCTGGAACATAGCACTTTTTTTAAAAAAAATAAATTCTTAACTGAATGTGTTGGCTCATTATTAGAATGTTTCAGCATTTAATTTTGGTTGCCTTTCAGCAAGATGGTTTGGTAAATCAGAAGAGAGTCCTTGAAAAAAAGCTACTCTAAAGCACAAATTGTATTTACAACTTAAAACATTGGAAATTTAAAATCATAAGCCTAGACCAGCAATGAGCAGAATAGCTCAAATAGCACTAAGAATCTATTAACATTCATAGCTGAACAAGGTGACATGCACTTAGAGTCCTAGCTACTCAGAAGGTTGAGACAGGAGGATTCCTTGAGCTTGCAAGTCTAGGCAACATAGCAAGAAGTGTCTCTTACTTAAGAAAAAATATATTAACATTGAATGATTATCCTACTCACAAAGAACAATTCCATGGTGTGTTGTAAATATCATTAGAATGGGACTTTGGGCAGATGGCATTCTATGGGGCTTCCAAGTTGTACACTGCACAGGAGCTCCTGGCCAACAGCTGAGTGGAGCCTGAAATCCAGACCCGTTTGCTTTGTTAAACTGTAGCACATCCTCATCTGAGGCTGCATCTGTCTATACCTGTGAAGGAGGAGATCTCTTCCTATTTAGTACAAAGGCATCTCTGATACTCTCATTTGAGTCTGAGGATACGAAAAACTTTATTAAGTTTCTTTTCCAATTAGAGTCAGAAGATTAGTCTATAGTATTAAGGACTAGAATTAACATGAATCACTTGTAAACTTAGCCAGAGTGTTCATATATCTAATTATCCATCTATCCATTCACACATTGATCCACTCAGCACATATGTACTGGTTTCACATTATATGCCAGGGTTTGGTAAGCTCCAGAGATGCAAAATTATATATTAGAGGCCCTACTTTCAAGGAATTTGTAATCTGGTATTGGCATTATTTGAAAAACAACAATCCAGCAGGCAGTGGAAGTGTAGACAAGGCATGCTTATGAGAAACTGTAAGGATGTCAGGTGACTCCATTTCTAGGTGATAGGTAGAACTCTAAGGGTCAAGAAAAAGAATGATCCTAGATGGGTTCTGAGGTTTTTGAAGCACAGGTGTAAAAAAACTTCCACGTTTAAACATTCTTTGAATAATGTCTCTGGCCTTTTCTCAGCCTCTATTCCTAATATCCTCACCTTTGTTTTATTTAGCTTGAAACTCAGCCAGTGAGATTTCATGTGAGTCCTCAGCTCATCCAGGCACTGGGTAAGCTCTAAAGCTAAACTGTCAGTATAGATGAAAAGAAGATGTGGTACAGGTATCATTAGTGTCCTGATGATATCCCAATATTTGCATTAAGAAATCATAAATATTTTTATTAAAATTCAAAAATTCCTTGTGTTTGGTCTGATTTTCACAAAGAAATTTGGTGGAGGTATATTATAGAATCAGTGGGAAAAGATAGATTGATCTTGGCTGGAAAGAAGAGTTGAAATGAAAACTATGAGCTAACATAAGTCATGTATTTCTGGGGCATTTTTTATAGATGTATATAATTCTATAAAATTGAATATGACTAAATCTTTTAAAAGTGGCTTCCAAAAATGATATTCTTTTTTTGTGTGTGCAAAATAGAAAGTATCCTCTTTTTTCTCCCTTAGACATGAGTATAACAAGTAAAACAGAATGTCAAAATATTCTAGTTAAAATGCACAATGTCAGAGATTCAGCTCCAATGCTATTATGTTAGAGCAGCGTGATACCTAAGAACAATGGCACCAGAATGAACTCTTCCAGGCCCAGTCTGCTTTATTTGAGCATAGCACTTTTCTTAGCACTAATTTACCTGATTGACAGCAATATTGGCAGTAGGAAGAAGTATATGAGTATCATTTAATGACAAGCAGTGGAAGCTTTTAGGTATTTTTTAATAAGAAACACGCCTTTTAAACTCATGTGGGGAACCTTTATTAAGATGAGATTTGTAGTACTTAAAATTGAAATCTAGCACGCACCATTATGCCTCTGTGCAGAGACAGTTTTGCACCTTTTCAAATGCTAGGTGGGTGGTGGCTTATCAGCGGACAAAGATGAGAGGCCATGGTGAGAAAGTTTTGTTCCCCTTTCACCTACAATTGGTTACTCAGCCAAGTTCTTGTTAATGTTGGCAGTGTTCGGTCTGTACTGAACCTTGCACTCTATCTGATGCTTGGCAAGCAAGATTGCTGCTGGAAACTAGACAGAAGCAATGTGCTTAAGTTCTAGAAAATTACATTGATGTTGCCATAAATGGAAAATCAAATTGTCATTGTCTTAGAGGAATAGAGAGAAAAAAAATCTATTTATACCAGACACATCACAAAATTAAGTTACTTCACATGAATTGTAAATTACTTAAGTCCCAAGAGAAAATCATTACATATAGGCATATACAAAGACAGCTTTGACTATAACATCAATGAAATAAACTCAGGATCTGATTGGACCATTATATAAGGGCACAATGACTAAGTAGATCTCCTGTCATGGAGGGGCAGTCTTCTTCTGTGAAAACAAGGACATTTTACTACTAGAAAAAAAAATAGTGATGGACGGAAAGAATAGGGAGTGAGAGAGAAGTTTCCAATCACACCTTTGCCAAGTGCTGTTTTCCATCCCCTCAGTCCAGTTCTGATTACTCCTGCCATTTTAGAAAGCTCAAAGCCTGAGTATTTGACAAGGAAATAGACTAAAAAAATTGAACCACATGTAAACTATTTATAGGTTTGCTAGCCCAGAGAAATAGGAGAGGAAACAAACAGCAGCAGCAGCAAATTCAAAATTGGCTATAAATCTCAAATAAGAAGTATAAGACTCACATTGGGCACGGTATACCGGGATCAGCTTTAGAGCTAAGAGGTATTTTAGACATATGAAAAAAGGAGAACATCTTTCATTAGTTCTCTCAGCTTGTTGAGGGGAAAAAAATGCAGCCAAGAATTGACTCTCATGGCAAAGACCTATTAACTGGGACAAAGCATTGTTTATATTTTATGCTTTATTACTGTGAGTGCTTAAACTATTAGCAGTTTTGCTGAAGAAAAGAGGGTTATGCTCTAAACATAGGAGTGGGGTGAGAGCTTACAGGACTCAAATGCTGTGTCTTTCTTTAGCCCCAGGCTGGTCCTTTAGCCTTTGTGGCTCAATTTAATCTTTCTACATAGCTCAGTGGAAAACTATACATTTGCCTTCAACAGAATTGCTAGTAGCCGGGGGACACTCATTTCATCTTCAGGGGTCATCTGATACCAGGGGACAAAGTAAGTGACTACATACTGTCAAGACATCAGGCAATGCTTTAGGTGCTAGTCTTAGCCCTTTGGGCATTATCTTATTGGCCCTGGGCACTTTCCACTCCATATTCTCTTGTGCTTATAGAGGCAACATTTAAAATGGCATAGGAGTTCTTTGCTGCATTATTATCAAATATTGGAAATTCTTCTTCCATGTATGTATGGCCTGAGATTCATTTGAGCCTGTTACATTTTATTCATATTTTTACTCATTAAAATACATTTTGAGAACAAACATGAGAGTAGACATGATGCTTAATAGATAAGATGACACAGTTTTTAAAAAGAAATGATATAGCCCAGACTTCAAGGAGAAAACCATCTAATGGAGGAAGCAGAGGAATAAACAAACATCATCAGGTGATGTGCTCAGAGCTATAAGGGGTCATATGAGGTTCTTTCAAAGAAAGGAGAAGGAAGTAACAGAGTCATAAGGAAGTTGGAGAAAGTTGCACAGAGATACTCATATTTAACTGAGTCTTGAAGAATGAAGTAAAGTTCACCTAATAAGGGTCACGTGAGGGAGGTTCCTAGAGGCAGTTAATGGAAGAACAAAGGCCCCAAGATATGGAAAACATGATTTGTTCAAAATTATTAGAGATTTTAAACGTATGGAATGGGGGCTGATTAAAAGATGATGTTGGAAAGGAAAGTTGGATTCTAAACTTAAAAGGACTCTGGATCACTGCCCGTCTGCCTGCCTGCCTGCCTCCTTCCCTTATCTTTCTGAAGTGCTGGGAATCCAATCTGAGGCCATGTGTATACTACCTTGGACACATTTCTAATGTAGGCTCTCAACAGATTCATTCATTTGGAATCATTTTAGTGGCCTACCTTCCCAGGATTTCACCTCTGTGTATGTATCACTTCCTCTGGATAGAACACTTTTACCTTTCTTCAGGATCATTCTGTAAATACACATAGAGATGTACTAGCTTATGCCATCTTCAATTAAAAGTTCTTCCTCCATGGTAGGTTTTTTTTTTTTCCCCCACTCATCCCTTCGAGCTGTTGTATGATTGTCTGTATCCCTCTCCATCTATGTTCACCTTCAAGAGACTTCTAAAAGTATTACCTACTTCCTTAATAAGAATTTTAGCTCCTTACCAGCTGTTATGGGCTGCATGTTTGTGTCCCCTCAAAGTGTATATGTTGAGGTCTCATCTCCAAGTGATAGTGTTTAGAGATGGGCCCTTGAGGATCTCATGTCCTTGATGGAATTAGTGTCCATGTAAAAAGAACTAGCTTCTTCTCCTCCTTTTCTCCACCATGTGAAGACCTAGCAAGGAGACAGCCAGAGGCAAACCAGGAAGAAGATCCTCTCCAGAACTCAATCATGTGGGTCCAGTGATCTTGAAATTCTCAGCTTCCAGAACTGAGAAATAAATTTTGGTAATTTAAACCATGCAGTCAATATTAATTTGTTATATCATCCCAGATTTGCTAAGACACCAGCTGGGAGACTCTGGGTCTCAGGTTCCTCATCTTTAAGATGAAGATAACCTACTTCTGAGTTTATTACATTAGCAGTACTATAATACGATGTGGATTATAGCACTACTGGGTTTATTATAAAGCAGTATATATTTACATAGGAAACATTATGACTTGTATTATATAATTACAACATATAATATTTAAAATGCAAAATTATATAATTGGCATAAAAAGCATATGTGTGTGTGTTTGTGTGTGTGTCCACACTCCAATATCACTATACCAGATGCTTCTTGTGATATGCATCGCATATTTTTACATCACTTTCTTTCTCCAGTTACTGTTGGGCAACCAGTTTGGCACATGTGTATCACAGAAGCACCTGACTTTACCTATCTTGGATATTTTTCTCTTTATATTAGCTGAATTGCAATATAATTGAATACAAAAAAATTAAACAGGTTTAAAGTGCATAATTTGATAACCTTTGGTAGATGGATATATTTGTAAAGCCATCATCACAGTCAAAAAATGAACACATCCCTGACAACTACAAAATTTTCCTCATGCCCTTTTATTCCTTCTTCCTGTACCTCACTTTTACCCTCTTCCCTAGGCAAACACTCATCTGCTTTCTGTCCCTACAGAATATTTAATATTATATCAAATTTTAAATAGTGCAATCAAAGGCCAACCTTTTAACATATTGGCACAGAAACTGACTTCCAGAACAAGACTCCTAAAGCACAAGAAATAAAATTGAAAATCAATAACTGGGAAGGCATCAAGATAAAAACTTCACAGCAAAAGAAACAATCAAGAGTGTGAAGAGAGAACCTACAAAATGGGAGAAAAAATTTTGCCACCTGTACCTCAGATAGAGCTTTAATTTCCAGGATATACAAAGAAAAGAGAAAGCTCAACACTAAAAAACCAAATAACCCAATTAATAAATAGGCAAAGGAACTGAACAGAGCCTTTTGAAAAGAAGAAATACAAATGAAAAATAAATATATGAAAAAATGTTCAACATCTCTAGGAATTAGAGAAATGCAAATTAAAACTACACTGAGATGCCATCTCACTCCAGTCAGAATGGCAGTTACCAAGAAAACAAGTAACAACAAATATTGGTGAGGATGTGAGAAAAAGGGAATCTCATACACTGCTTGTAGGACTTCAAATTGGTGCAACCACTCTAGAAAGCAATATGGAGATTCCTCAAAAACTAGGAATAGAACCACCATTTGACTCCATTATCTGACTCCGAGGCATATATCCAAAAGATTTTAAATCAGCATACTTCAGTGATTCGGTCATATAAATGTTTATAGCAGCTCAATTCACAATAGCAAAGCTATGGGATCAACAAAGGTGCCCTTCAACAGATGAATGGGTAAAGAAAATGTGGTATATACACACAATGGAATATTACTCAGCTATAAAGAAGAATGACTATGACATTTGACTGTAAATGGATGGATCTGGAGAATATTATGCTAAGTAAAATAAGCTAATCCTCCAAAACCGAAGGTCAAATGTTTTCACTGAGAAGTGGAAGCTAAACCACAATAAAGGGAGTGAAAGAGGAAGAAGAGAATTTCAGTAGATTAGAGAAAGAAGAATAAAGGGAGAGAAGGGGTGATAGGAATAGGAAAGATAGTAGAATAAATCTAACATAATCTTTCTATGTACACATATGAAATTACCTAAGTGAACCCCACCATTGTGCCTACCCAAAGGAATGGGGTTCTCATTAGAATAAGATATATCCTATGCTGGCATAATTTTATCCAAATGGATTCTACTGTCATGTATAACTAAGAAGAACCAATAAAATAAAATTTTAAAAAACAGTGAAGTCATAAATACTAGTTAAAACAGTTATAAAGTAATAAGTTTTATTTAGCTCAGATTTTTGAAAGCAGAAATTCCCAGATCAGACATCCCCCCACCTTTTGGACCCTGATGGAACATGGCTGCCTCTCCATGGGGTAGAGAAGAGGAAAGGAATCATCTGCATACAGTACGGATATATGTGGTGGTCAGGAAGAAAGATAGATTCAGGGGAGATGCCTGGCTCTCTTTACCACGATCACATCTCTCAGGATTTTCCATGAAAGAGGGAGAATACATTACTCGCAGAAGAGCATTTATACCTTCCCAGAGCAATGCCCATATGATCTCTTCACCTTTCACTAGGCACTACTTTTTCAAGGTTCCTTCATATCAACATAGCTATATCAGGGATCAAACTTCCAGCCTTTGAGAGACAAACCACAGCTAAACCATAGGAATACATAAAATATATTATATATATATATAAAACAATAAGAATATATATATATCTTCATATATACGCATGCATATAGAATTTCATTTGCCTTTAAAATTAATTTCTAATTTTTATTATATTTATTTAGAAATTTAACTTTATTTAGAAATTGATTTATAAATTTATTTATAAATCAATTTCTAAACTTTATTTGGAAATTTCTCTTTATTTTTTGATTAGCACGCATTAATTGTATATTTTAATAGGGTTCAGTATAATTTTTCCATACACACATGCATCATGCAATGATCAATTCCAGCTTCTCTTTACTCTGTTCCTCAGCTCCCTTCCCACCCTCTAGTAATCATTATTCTATATTCAGGTAGACTTTTTTTATTTTTTAAATTTCCACATGAGAGAGAACATGTGGTTCTTGTCTTTCTGTGCCTGGCTCTTTTCACTTAACATAATGACTTTAAGAATCTCATTCTTCTTTATGTTATAGAATATCCCATTCTAGCACATTCCATTCATAGAATATTTTGTAGTTTTGAAAAGTTATATTTTTCCCTGGGCATACTCTTTTTAAGGTCCATTTACATGGTTGCAGATATCAATAGCATATTTTCCTTATTGTTCAGTAGATTTATATATCCGTTCATCTCATTGATCATCGTTTGGATTGTTTCCAGTCTTCATCTATTAAAGCTGCTATGCATATTCTTGTACAAGTTTTTAATAAAAATAAGCTTTCATTTTTCTGGGGGTAAATATCTTGGCATGAAATGGCTATACCATATAGTATATATAGGACTACATTTTTAAAAACCTATTGAAATATTTTTGATTGGGAGCAATAAAAGTTCTGGTTATTTCATATCCCTGTCAACCCTTGGTATGGTGAATCATTTTAATTTCAGGCATGCTAATAGTAATAGGTATGTAGTAGTAGTCCATTAGCATTTTAATTTACATTTTATACTTATGAGTTATTTTGATTATCATTTCATGAGTCATCCATATAACTTTAGTAGTATGTTTAAATCTTTTACTCATTTTCTAAATGTATCTTTTAACTTTTTAATTAATGATTTTTAACAGTTTTTATATATTATGGATACAAGCCCTTAATTAGATGAATTAGTTGCAAATAATATCTTCTAGTCTGCCTTTTCATTCACTTAAAATTTTATTATGTATAAGTGTGGTTTATAATGTGATATGTGGGATGTACACAGATATGGTTACCATAGTGAAGCAGGTATTATCTCACAGAGTTACATTTTATGTTATTATGATAAAAGTAGCTGAAATCTATTCAGCACAAATCTCTATTGCAAAATGATTTTGTTAACTATAGTCTTTAGGCTTTTCATCACACACCTGCTAGTTCACGTCTTTGCCTTCATTCTTCCTATTTTCTTCCTAACACACTCCTGGTAACCATTGTTTTAATTTTTATCTCTTCATCTTGGTGTGATTGACCCTCCTGCCCATCCCAGGCTTAGATTGGATATGTAAGTAAGATTATGCCTACATATCTCTCTGATGGGACTATTTTACTTGTCATAAGGTCCTCTAGGTCAGTCATCATATTTAAGGAATTATTGCTGAACTCTGAATCACTTAAGCTTTCTCTTGTGCTTTCTTCTAGAAATTATATAGCTTTTAAATTTACATTTGGATCTATGATGTATTTTAAGTTAACTCTTATTCTTTGTAAATGGGCTAAAGTATAGATTGAAGTTCTTTTCCCTTTTTCTTTCTTTCTTTCTTTCTCTCTTTTTTTTTTTTTTTTTTGCATAGGTTATCCATTATTCCACCATCATTTGTTGAACAAAATTATCTTTTCTCTTCAGAATCATATTTTGTCAATATTTGTCACTGATATGGGTAGGTATACTTCTGGAACCCCTCTTCTGTTCTACTGGTCTTTTTCTCTAGCTTGTCAACAATTCATTACTCTTTTGATTATGGTAGTGTTATGTCTTGAAAACAGGTATAATTAGTCTCCAAATTTGGTCTTCTTTTTCAAATGTACTTTCGCTCTCCTTAAGTTCTTGGCATCTTCATATTAATTTAAATACCAGTTTTTCAATTTATATTTAAACAAACAAACAAACAAAAATATGCCCAGATCTTGTTTGGAATTGAGTTTAATTGAGATCTTCATAATATTGAATCTTCCAACAATGAACACACTATATTTTTTCAATTTATTTGGGTTTATAAAAAATTTGTCTCAGAAATATTTGTAGTTTTCCCTGCACATATTTTGCATGCTTCATAGAATTATCCCTAAATATTTCATATTTCAATACCATTATAAATGGTATTGTTTTCTATTTTAAATCATGATCAGTAGTATACACAAATATATTTGATTTGGAGATAGTAAACTTATATTCTGGAACCCTGATAAACTCACCCATAAGTTCTAGTAGCTTTGAGGGTCTCCATAGGATTTTCTAAAAAGTTTCTGCCTGAGAATAAGAATTTTACCTCTTCCTTTTCAATATAAAATCTTTTAGAATTTATTTTCTTCCCTCTTGCTCTGATTAGAACTTCTAGTAAGACATTGAAAGGAAGTAGATGATAATGTATATGTCTGCCTTATTCCTAATCTTATGGAAAAAGTATTCAGTCTCTAGTCATTAAGTAGAAAATCTGTGTTTTAGGCATGCGTTTGATAAGACTACTACAGGGTTTTTCTTTTTGTATCAAAAAAGATGTAGGATTTTGTAAAGTGATGTTTTGTGTTAATTGAGATTATCACATTTTGCTGTGCTTGTTAATATGGTGAACTTTTTGAATTTTTGATACTAAACTAACCTTGCATTCCTGAGATAAACACCACTAGGTCATGATTTGTTTTATATATATCATTAGATTGACTTGCTAAATTTTAAGAAGTTTTATATCTCTCTGTATAAGTGATATTGATCTGTTCTTCTCTTGAAATATTTGCCTGATTTTGGAATAAGGAAAATGTTTGTCTTATAGAATAGGTTTAGAAGTATTCCTATTTCTTCATGTTTTCTGAAATTGTTTCTATAAAATTAATATTATTTCTTCTTTATAAGTCAAATAGAATGTCTATTTTGAGAACTCCATTAATATCTACAGTTTTCTTCATGAAAATATTTTTAACAAGAAATTCAACTTCTTTAGTGGACATAGAGGTATTTTGAATGCTCCATGGTAGTTTATGTCTTTTTTTTCTTTTTTTTTTTTTTTTTTTGAGAGAGAGAGAATTTTTTTAATATTTATTTTTCAGTTTTTGGTGGACACAACATCTTTATTTTATGTGGTGCTGAGGATCGAACCCAGTGCCCCGCACATGCCAGGTGAGCACGCTACAGCTTAAGCCACGTCCCCAGCCCCATAGTTTATGTCTTTTTAAGAATAATTTTCATCTCATCAAAGTAATCAAATTTTTTGGCAAAAAGTTTCCCATCATATTATGTTAGTATTTTTAGAATGTCTAGATAGATAAGTCTACTGATGAATGTAAAATATATTAAGTGTTCTATAGAAATTAAGGTCATTAATTATTTTGAAGGTCCTGCATTATACTGACTATGTCTGAGTGGTACAAAGAACAGATAGTATCAGATATTTATGCCTCATCTTATATTCTTTTTTTATCACCCTTTGTTGTAATTATTGCTGTAGCAAGAAGCTTTTCTACATATGCACTCAGATAATATCTTGTTTAACTGTGCATCATATTTCTGTCTTTCTTCCTCGGAATTTCTTTGTTCCACTGAAGACAGCATCTCTCCTTTCACAAACAGTGAACTTTACTTGCAACTTTGTGAGAACTTATCACCTCATGGACCATACTTGGGCAGTGGGGGAGAAGAGCAAGTATATAAATGTTTGTCTCTTCTAAACCACAGATTGATGATGCTACACACTCTACTTAGCTTCTGTGAGGATTGAGTCTACAGTGCTGAAGAGCTTGAAGCATGCTGGCTTTGACACCCTCCTTTCCTGCTTCACTATCCCCAGTGCTTAATTCCTAGTCTCTGTCCCAAAGTAAACTACCTTTGGGGTGTGGGTAACACAAGCTAAAAAGTCGCCAGTGACGTGTGTTCTAATGGTCATTTCTCTCTCTCTTCATTTTATCACATCTGTCAGCAAACTTAAATGAGGGTTTATCCCTATCTTTCTTGTGACACATCCAACTCTCAGGGTTTCTGCGATTTACATTCACTGGGTTTTTCTACTACATCAGTGGTTTCTTCTTAACATACTTCATTGGTTTTACATTTTTATGGTACATCTATAAATTTGACATAACTTAGGGTTCAATTGTTGGAACTTTTTAAGTCCCCATTATTTCCTTAAGATATCTAGTCCCTGATTGTAATCAAAATAACATGAATTCCAAATTTGTATCTCCCTGACCTCCATACTCCAATACGTATTCAACTGTATACTTGACACCACCTTTAAAGTGTTTGAGTTTCTCAAAGTTATTTTTGAGTAAAACTGATTTCTCAAACTACTAATCCAGCCTTCTCTTCAGTTTTATGACTTAAGACAGAGAGTCCCACTCTATTGTTCATATTCCAATTCTAATCCATAAATAAGTTCTATCAACTCTATGTTCAAAATGTATTAGATATTGATCTACCTCTGTCCATTGTCACTGCCTAGTCTAGGTCATTATCATCTCTCACTTGAACCACTGTAATAGCCTCCTAATTGGTCTTCCAGCTTCTGTTCTTGCTCCTTAGAATTCATTCTCTGCACACTAGAGAGAATCATCTCTTAAATCCATTAATCAGAGCATGTCATTCCCTGTCTTAAAACTCTCCAAAAGGCTTTCTGCTGCACTTAAAATAAATCTAATGACTTACTATAACCTTTATGACCCTACATGAACTGACTGCTGCCTGCCCATCTGACCTCATCATCTACTGTGCTCCACCTCCCTCTCATTATGCAACAGTCATGCTGGCCTTGTGTCTAATCTATTAATTTATCAAGCATATTGCTGCCTTAGGGTTCTCACTTTCTGGTTCTTCTATCTGCACAAGTTGCCACTATATCTGCACTGAGCTTAATCCTTCTTGTATCTTAATTCAAATTCACCCTACATAGAGAAGACTTCAAATCTATCCAATATAACCAATTCTCATGCCTACTAACTTATATCATATTTTTCTATTTTGCTCAACTATCCAAAGTGGTTACTATAATTTATTTAATAGCACATGGTCTCTTTTCCCCTTAGGAATGCAAGATCTATCATAATATTTGTAATTTGTGCACTGCAATACCTTCAGTGTCTAGCATTCTTCTTAGTACCTAGGGAGAATTAATTAAACATATATTGAATATGTGTATAAAATTAATTCTGTTTTAAAATATCTAAAATTATAGACCTGACTCTGGCTTACTACTGATTATGTACTCTTTGGAATTATGCCAGTTTTACCTAATCTCCCTTTCAGTTTTCACTTAGTAACTTCCTCAGCAATTCCTAAATCATGGGAATTTATTGTGGTGATCTAAAGGAGTATACGTGCATACTATTCCTCATTTACAGACCTTACTCATTGATGTGGTTTTTCTGGCCCATTATGTGTAGGATATAAATGAAAATAGTATTATATAGTCAGAAAGATAACAAAATTGAATCTGTAAGGCCAATCTTCTGGTGTTAGTTTATTAATTTGTAATGCAGCTATAAAATGGGTTTTATTCAGCATCCATATTAACTAGAGTTCCCAAAGGAATAAAACCATAGAAAAAAGTACCCCTACTTTTAAAATAAGACATTTGACTCCCTCTATAAAATTTGCAAAGTTTGGCTAAAAATCACTTTTACGTCTTCAGCTCACATGTACTCAAGGGAATGAAATGACTGAGTTTAAAGATGCTGGAAGATTTTGGAGAGAGTTGTTATGATTTATGGTGTTTTCCTCTCTGTACCTATAGGAGAGAATTGGGTGTTTCTTCACTTTACTTAGAGCATGAGGGATATTCTTCCAAATAAACAACCTATACAATCTATTCTGTGAGCCCTGGAACTAAATGACATGGTACATAGTGTCAGAGCAAGTATTGGCCACATGATGAGCCAACTAATGTCAGGTCAGGATTTCAGCTCCCCATGGACTGAAAGGGCTCATTGAAAGAGAACAGGGTTAATAATTGTCCTAAAAGAATACCAGGAGTGCTTCCTGGCAGATGTGAGGCAGGTACAAGTTAGCAGCCTATGGTATACCATGGATTGCTGAAGCTACAGATTGCTGCACGGAGTGAGCTGGAGAAGAGGCTTTGTTCAATGTCAAGGTAGCTTCTGTGAGACATTCTTCATGGAGATGATTCCTAGAAACCAAGGACAGAAAGATTCAGATTTAAAAGCGTGCAGTTAGTATGTTAGGCAGTTTTCATTGCTGCTACCAAAATACCTGATGAGAACAACTTAAGGGAAAAAAAATATTTTAGCTCATGGTTTCAGAGGTTCAGTCCATGTTCAGCCGACTTCATTGCTCTGACACCCAGGTGAGGCAGAACATCGTGGTGGAGGAGTGTGGCAGAGGACTGCTGCTGTAATCATGGCAGCCAGAAAGCAGAGAGAGAGGGGGTCGGGGAAGGGCCACAGGAAGGATAAACACTTTCAGGGTATTCCTCCAGTGACCTAACTCCTTCAGCCATGCCCTACCGGCTACAGTTACTTTCCATCATCAATCCATTCAAACTAGGGTATACTCATTAGGTTGTGGCTTTAATAATCCAGTCAGTTCCCCTCTGAGTGAGTATTCTTGCAAGAGTACAAAAACTTTTAGGGACACTTTACTTCCAAACCATAAAAGTTAATATTATACTTAATAATAGAAACTGAATACTTTCCCTCAAGACTGAGAACAAGGCAAAGACATTTTCCATTATTACTTCAATTTAACTTTGTACTAAGTCTTCCTTGGTGCAATGAGACAAGGAAAATAAAAAAGGGGCCAGTTTTAATAGCCCCCCCCCCAAACCATGTTGATGTATAATAAAATCTGGGATCTTCATGCTTTGTAATATTACTCAACAATAAAAAGATAAAAAACCTACTGATTAATGCAATAACAGGGATGAAATTTAAAAGCATGACAAATGAAAGGAGTCAGATACTAAAGCTAGCTATTAAATGATTCCATTTATATGTCATTCAGTGAAATGCAAAAGAATAAAGAGAATAATCAGATCCATTGAAGGGGACAGAATATTAGGAGATATTTGACTGTGAGGAGGCAAACTGGAACTTTTTGGAATGATGGAAAATTTCTATGTCTTGACTATGGGAATAGTTCCATGATGTGATTGTATAATATGGCTGTGAAAATTCAAGAATGAATTTTATGAAAGAAACTCAATAAATTTGACTCAGGAAGTTAATTGTGCCATGTGCTATAATATATAGATAGATGAGTAGAGAGAATATAGAAAAGGGAAATAAAACCTGCATCATGGTGGTGGAAGGATTTGAGATGAATACAGCATCTACATTTATTTTCATACAAGATATTGAGTGTCAACCAACTGAACAATGAAGTACCTGAGCTGCCAAGACTGAAGAGAATATTGGGTTGTCTTACATTAAAACAACATTGTAACATATTCCTGCCCACTTGCCTCGGTACTCTCTGGAAGCCAAGATTTGGTCTCATTTATCATAGTATCTTCTGTGCTTAGTGTAATGTTTGGGAATTCACAGGCATATTACAAATACTTCTTGATTGACATACTGAGCATCCAGTGGGAAATCAATTTTAAGCTCCCAGACCCCAATCAGAAGATTACTTTTCTTAAAGATGAGGGCAGAGTTTTAAAACTTAGCTTATTTCCACACCAAATACAGACCACAAAGACAATGGTCAACAGCTAAAAAGTGTTTGGATTGGAAAATGAAGGTGAATCTCAAGCAAAATGAAATTACCTGGTAATAAGTAATAGAGTAGTTTTGCAAAGAAGTTGAAGAAAAGTACACCCTTAATATTCCCAGTAATAAAATATATCTTGAAGATTGCAATTGGATTCTCAGAAAACTTAAGAGATACTAATTAGAACTCTGTACAAAGACTCCTCAGGTTCACATAGAGGAAAAACTGTGTGACATACAGAAGAGTCTCAGCCAAGTTAGAAAATGAAAAAGATAGAGTAATATTTTGCCTCAGAGGAGATCCTTCTCATTTTCAAACTTACCTGGGAAAGGAGTTTTATTTATTGGGGATGAATATGAAATTAACATTAAAACTATATTTTATGTCTATAGTTTATTTGTATATAATTATCTCTCCTTAATCTTATATTCAACTGCCTCTTTTTTTCTTTATATAGTTTAATGGTAAGAAGTCCAAGCTCAGTTATCACTGTTGCAAGATACAGGATCAATAATCATTCTACCTCACGTGGAACCAGAAAACTTTTACAAGAATGCAGACAAGTAGGTAGTGCTCATTTAAGACTATTGTCACAATTGGATTTATTTCACACTGGGAAGGAGGGATGTCTCTGTTTTTGTAATTTTTTGTTCTTTTTAGATATACATGACATTAGAGTGTATTTTGACATATTATAAATACATGGGCTATAACTTATTCTAATTGGGATCCCATTCTTGTGGTTGTAAATGATGTGGATTTCACTGGTGGTACATTCATATATGAACATAGGAAAGTCATGTTAGGTTCATTCTAATGTCTTTCCTATTCCCATACCCCTC
Source organism: Marmota marmota marmota (assembly GCF_001458135.2). Taxonomy (NCBI): domain Eukaryota; kingdom Metazoa; phylum Chordata; class Mammalia; order Rodentia; family Sciuridae; genus Marmota; species Marmota marmota. The sequence goes on from NW_026000093.1 coordinate 26,838,541, forward strand.
CCTTCCCTTCATTCCCCTTTGTATAATCAGTCCAGTGGACTTCTGTTTCACCCCTCTCACCACACTTATTGTGTGTTAACATCCACATATCAGAGAGAACATTTGGCCTTTGGGCCTTTGGTATTTGGGGTCTGGCTTATTTTACTTATGATAGTAGGAGGGATTTCTCTTAATACCAAAGTTCTACTTGAGGTTCAGAGATTCACTGTAGACTCCATGATTAACTATTGGCTCATTAATGTTCTTTATTTCCTTGTCCAATATGTCTTCTCATGCCATTGTCATTCAGACTCAGATTAACTATCTGCTTTTGTTCTACCAGTCTACCCAAAGAGTTGTTATTTATCCTTTCACTTCCTTCCACTCTTCCCCCAATTCTTAAGGTTCAATAACATCAAAATGTTTACTGTTCTTCAATTATATTCTTCCAGGTGCAGATCTACACACTGCCTCCTGGAAGCCTTTGGCCTCCAACCCTGGCTAAGTGCTCATCAGTTCATGTGCCTAATAGGATGCCTTTCACATTGTGCAAGTATATATTTATCTTCCCTCTCTAACTAAACTGTAAGGGTCAGTGGCCAAGGTCCAGTTCTGTATTATTCATCCTTGTATCCAGAACTGAATATTATATTTGCTCTTATTAAATATTCTATAAATGCACACTGAAAACAAATGAATACTGATAAGCTTTAATTTTTTCATCTTAATTATGAAGTTAAGGGGCTAAGAAAACAGAATCTTAATAGAGCTAATCAACTTGCAAACTGTTTAAGACTTTTCTTCATCAGAATCCACAAGGGTCTGAACCTATTTATTTTTGTACCAGTTAAGCCCAATGTTAAGTAAAGAATAAGGTCAGGCAGAGAATACAATACATTCTCATAGATTTCTCTTAACCTCCCAGTAGGAAACTAATAAGATGGAGGTAGGGGCAGTGGTAGTAGGGAAAGAATAAAATATCTTCTGAATAATAGTTATACTTAAAATATTTCCTTAATAAATGCCATAGCATTTGGGAATTCATTAAAAGGAAGAACAGTCTTTTCTATATGTTAACTGCAGCTTCAGCAACAGCAAAGATAATTAAGAGATTCTTTGAACGACGCTCAACTTTCTCAGCAGCAGCCTAATAGCTATGATTTTTCTAAAAAGGGCTTTCCTAATAACCTGTAAGCTTTCCTAATCCCTGATTCGGGACTCTTTTCTGTCTACCAATAAAAAGAGAGTAGTTCTAGAATCCAGTCCTACAGCTTAAAATTTAAAAAAGAAGACAAGTCGGCTAATAAGTACCCTCACTTGATGAATATTTTCTCTTCTGATCCCTATTTCTTGCCTATACAGGGCTTCAATTCAACATTAGAAATTTCTAGCAATATGCATTCACAAAAGTTACCTTAAAATTAGGATGAATTTTAAAGAAATTGGCTAATTATGTTTAAAAATTCATTTGTAGCTAGCATTTGAAAGAAAAACAGATATCAGTTGGATAGAACGGACTTAAGAAGTAAAATCTTAATATCTGAAAAATATTTAGAGCCCAGATTTATGATGTTTTCTCAATATTAATATATTTAATATATTTGGTTATAATAATATCAGAATTGTATACATCTATACAGTGTTTATGTGTAGAAAATGAAGCACTGAGATATTAAATAATTGCCTGGACACTAGGGATGAAGAATTCTGTGATTAATTCATACTTCTTATAGATAATTTATCTTAAGATAAAATTTTAAAATACTTTTATACTAATTTAATAAAAGCAAAGTAAAGGATAAAACTGAAGTGATTATGTAAATGGTCCAAGCTCTCATCGAATTTCTACATATAACTCTAAATTTTCAGACAAAAGTACTTTTCCTTAGGCCACCTGATAATTTCCTCAGGTTTTCTTTTTTGTGTAATTACATCCACACATTTTTGATGTTCTCTATATTAATGTACCATAGACATTAGAAATTAACATAATACCATGAAGTCAAATGCTATAATACACTAAGCAATCATATATGTATACATAATATGTTATAATGGATATTATATAAATATATACATAACATATATATTTAAAATGAACTTGCTTTCTATTCATTAGATGATGGAAAATATCTCTAATTCACAGTCAAAATTTTAGGAAGATCTTTATGCAAAAGAAGACCTCATCAATTAATGAGAAATTATTTTAAATTCTTTCTTTTCTCTCAAATAAAAAAAATTCCATGAATTCTACATTAAAATCAAATTTTTAACTTGGTACAAGTACCCAAAACTATTTGAACATTTTTACCAATTTTTAATTTTTGGAAGTAAACATTTGTGTATAGATATGGATGGTTTGATGTCCAGACCTCACTAATCTAATCAGAATCTTTCGAGGTGGACTGAGTTGGTTTTCAAGTTTTCTAGGTGATTCAATGTGAGATCCACTGACCTAAAATAAGCAAGAGACAATGAGATGAATGTATGGGAGCAATGGGAATCTCACATATTGCAATGAACATTCAAAACCATAGTCACTCTGGGAAATAGTTTGGCAGTTTCTTAATAGTAAATGTACATATGTGTCAGTCAGCTTTCCATCACTGTGACATATCATTTGAAAAGAACTTCAAGGAGGAAAGTTTCAGAGTTGCAGAGGCTTCAGCCCATGGTTGGCTGGATCCATTGTGTCTGGGCTTGAGGTGAGGTAGGACATCATTGCAAAGGTGTGGCAGAATAAATCTGCCCCGGTCAAGGTGACAGGAAGCAGAAAGCAAGGGACAAAATATACCCATCAAAGTTATGACCCACCTCTTCCAACCAGGCCCATGTCCTAAAGTTTCCACTGTCTCCCAGTAGCACCAGCAGCTAATGACCAAGCCTTCAACACATGAGCCACTGGGAGACATTCCAGGTCCAAACTATGTGTTGATAAAATTATATTTTCATGAAAGCTCATGAGGACATTATTCATGAAAGCCAAAAAAGAAAGATAAAATTGAAACTATCCAAATGCTTGTCAATTATATGAATAAACAGCTTATATTCTATTCATGCAATGGAATACCATTTAGCACTAAGAAGGAATGAAGTAACACTTTGGATGAATCTTAAAATTATCATACAAGGGAAAGAATCTGGGTACAAAAGACTATATTCTACATGACTGTATATGAAATACTAGAAAAGGCAGCATGGTAGCATAAGAAAGCGGTGACGGAGAGGGGGAGACATCTACCAAAAGAGGATGTGAGGAATCTATTGAATTTGGCAGTATCCTTTCAAAATTTGATTGTAAAAGTGTTTGTGATACTCCACTTCTTTACCCAAAGTCACCAAAGTGGTGACTAAAACTGGTAAATTTTGTTTTATGTAAATTTTATCTTAGTTATAGCTCAATAAACCATGAAAGAAATGTCTTGGCACTTTGCTATAAATTATGAAAATTATACAGTTGAAATCTAGGAATTATATTAGGAAACATAAAGGGATAGATGATGGAGAGATAGTTAGACAAAGATATCATTTTGTTTGTTCCATGAAGAGAAAGATCTTCCTCAGTAAGCTTATATTTTGGTTATTATTTGATGTGAATTTTATTTAGAATCATATTGTAACTGATTAAGAACTGAATTTCAACAGTGAAGAAAGATGTGCTCCTTGCCCTCAAGAAACGTAGATTAGCAATCATTATAAGTACATAAGAAACCTATTGAATTTATTATGTGATCAAGGTAATACAATTTCTTGTTAGTTATAATAGTTTTTCAGGTGATTCTCTTGTTTTTTTTTTTTCATTTGGATAAGTCATATCACTTGAAGATTTAAAAAAATTGCTCCTCTGCTTCTGGTATGATAAGATCTCATTTCATTTTATTTCTGATTGCATGGTTTAGCACACCCAAAAAGAATTTAAATACCTCTAGCAATGAATTGAATACACTTGGTTTGTTTGTTATAATGGAATTGTATTCTATTCTAATATTAAGCATAATGACAGTTATTAAGATGTCATAAAAATTTGAGGTAAGAAATCATTTTAGGTTGAATTTTATTTTTAACATAAATGAATATTAAATTTACAAATCACTTTTAGATCATCTACCAAAATGATCTGATTTTATTCCTGTGACCCATGAGAATTAATTAAATTGATTACTAACATTACATCATAGTTAGAACCTCTTTTTCTCATAATGCTGGGCTTATTTGCTATTATTTTATTTTAGAATTTGCATCTATTTTCACAGGAAAAATGATTCTATTTTTTTCATTGTCACATTTTGTACATTTTATTGAGTGATTTGTTTCATTTATTATCTATATTAATTAAAAATTATCCCCCTTTCTTTTATTTTAGAAAACATTTTAAAATAATAGAAAGGGGAAATATTGGCAAATGATACTTGCCAAATAATACTGCTCTATTGTGTACCTGTATGAATGTGTAATAATAAATTCTCACTTTATGTATAATTACAATACACCAATAAAAATATGAAAAAAAGAAATTTTTAAAAAGAAGATTTATCTTTCTTTGAAATTTCAAATAATTTGATAACCAAACTGGTTCACATGCCTTTGAAGAAAATTCTTTTACAGGATTTTAAATGTCATGTTCATTATTCTGTTTGAATTTTCTCTTCTTGACTCAATTTTGGAAATTCAATTTCTCCAGCATCATAAATAATTCCACTAAATTTTCAAAATTTTTATTATTGAATTTTATATATAACATTTTTATATACATTTTAAAATCTTCCCGATAATGTTGGTTATGTCTTATAATGTTTTATATTCATTTCTTCTCAAATTCTGTGTGTGTGTGTGTGTGTGTGTGTGTGGTGTGATTCTCTCACTACTTTTTCCTCTTCACTTTAAAAAGTGAACATAGTTTTAGATTCATTTATTAAATTATTATTTTTGGATTTCTTTACTAATTTTGTTTTATTTTTTGTTTTGTTTCATAGCTTGTAGATGCAAAAGAATGTTTCCTTTTAAATAAGTATGTATATGGCCTAGGATTTGTAGCAGAGGGTTTTAATTTCTCCCCCAACATTTAGGCTCAACTTTTTAACTGAATAAAATAATTCTGATATTAATTTGGACAGCAACATGTCATGTTTGAAAGCCACATTTTCCAGTATTCTTTGAATTTAGATGTGACCATATCATTAAATGCTAGCCAATGAGCTCTATATAGAAGGTGGTAGATAGGGCTTACAAATAGGGAATTGGTTTTGCTTTACCTATTTCTTTTTGCTGGGATGTTGATGAAATGGCCAGAGATTTAGTAGCCACCTTAGGACTTTGAGAATAGAATCAAAGTTCAAAGGATTGCATAGCAGAAAGATAGGGAGGAAACTTGGATTATAAGTCTTTCAAACCAGCCTTAAGATGTTTATCTTTAGATAAGAGAGTGGAGAGTAAAATGATTTGCCCAAGATAAAGCATCTGATAAAAGGCATAGAAAAGATTTAAATCAAAATGTCTCTGAGTTTCAAGATTTGCTGTTTCGCCTTGGTGAGCCATGACTTGTGCAGATGTATTATACGAAGATGTTTTTTTTTTGGCAGGGTGTATTGGGGGATTGAACTCAGAGGCACTCAACCACTGAGCCACAATCTCATTCCTACTTATTGTATTTTATTTAGAGACAGGATCTCACTGAGTTGTTTAGTGCCTCACTGTTGCTGAGGCTGGCTTTGAACTCTCGATCCTCCTGTTTCAGCCTCCTGAGCTGCTGGTATTACAGGTGAGTGTCATGGTGCACAGCATAGGAAGACTTTTCTATTATTAGTATTTTTGATTGTATTATATTACGTGATGCTTCTGTTCAGTCATTCTCTACTCACTTTCCTTTGGTCTCTGTAATTTCATCTCCTGAGGGCCTGGACTGAATGAGACAGTCAGAGACCCTCTGGAAGACCAGGACTGACTGATCCATTCTAGACCACAGACCTCCGAATTATCCCATTATTGCCAAGATGTTTCCACGTTCATGCAGGAAAAAAACAATGAGTCATTTAAGTCTTATTTTCTTAAACCAACATTTTTTTAATGTTTATTTTTTAGTTGTAATTGAACACAATAGCTTTATTTTATTTATTTATTTTTTTGTGTTGCTGAGGATAGAACCCAGGACCTTGCATGTGCCAGGTGAGTGCTCTAACAATGAGCCATAACCACAGCCAGTCTTTTAAGTCTTATGGAGTGAAATATAATCAAAATTTGAGTGGCATTTCTAATTATTGTCTTATTGTGAACCAATAATTTAAGACCAGTATTCATTAATACTAAAATCTGTCTTTTCTCTTCAGTACATGAGTCACAGAGAATGACAATCATTCAACTTCTTGGGTTTTTTTTCTTATTTAGAACTTCTTGTAATTAAATGATGTCATCACACTCATATAGTGAGTCCCTAATGACACATTAAAATGTATGTCCCATGAATTCCCTGACATGGATGCAGCAAGGTGAAAATATGAGAGGAGAACATGAAAGGGATAAAGAACAGTAGAACAGATTCTTGGAGATTAAATTTTTAAAATCCTGTTTTTGCAAATAGGTACTTAACTAAATGGAAATTGTTATTGATATACACCAGGGCTGCAGTAATAAACACTGACTTCATATGTCAGTGAAATGCTTTTTGGACAGAGGAATGTTAACTTTGAAAGGAAAAACACAAAATTAACATTCTATATAAATCCGATCAAGGATTAGAAAGGAGAAGAAAAGTTTTAAGATGATCAATAAAACAAATATAATACTACTCGAAATTTTTGGAATTGACAAAATAATTTTCATTGTATCATTTATGTCGTTTTGCTTTCGAGATGTCAAATAAGCATCTCATTTTGCATATAATTTTGAAGGGGGCTGAAAACAATGAGCAGAAGAAGGAGGGAAGGAGACATATTATGATCAGTGTTTGAAAATTTTGTTAAGGAAGATTTTATAGCAGGAGAATATTTTAAGGAGACCTTATTAATTTCCTTAGATTCTGCTTGGCATACACACAGTGGCCCCATAGCTAGAAAATTACTATGTACCTGATAATATGACATAATAGGGGATGTGCAAGATAGCCTATTTAAGCTTAAAACTGTTTAGTCATTGAAATTTTTAAAGTAATCACATCACAGAATTATTAGGGAATGGAATTAACCTAGACTTTAGTTTGTGACTTCTGGAAAATTAATCTTGCTAGATTTTATTTGTTTTTAGTTTATGGTAGTTTCAAATGTTGGTGACAGACACATTAAAAATCAGTACAAATATAGGAGAAGATGGCTTTTTGCTCATGGACAAAAAAAATTATAGAAAGTTTTTATTATAAACTTATCTTCATTTTCTTACAAAAGGGATGAAAATTATACCTTTTCTTTTGGAAATAATTATCCTAAACTATAGCCTAAGAAGTTTTGAATTGTGTTTAGAAACATTAAGTGAAGGCAAATGATTCCAGATTTAACAGATGATATTTTTCCACAGGAAGAAAATAATGGCTGTCAAAGAGTCAACAACATTCAATTCAAACATCAGACCATAAACAGTATCCCTGACATTGGGGGCCTATAAACTTAAGTAAGATATGCTCTCTTTCTTCAAGGAAATTGCAGCAGGGGAGACATACAGGTTATAAATAAATACAAATAATAGCAGAAAAATATTTCAGACATCTTTGCAGGAGCATCTCTCTCCAGGCCAGTGTCCTCCCCTGCTACAAACATATACCTAAAGATTTTTATATGTTGATGTTTCTCAAGGGTGCATCCTTGGCTCTAATCTCCTGTAATGCTGTATATTTTATAAGCAATCTTTAGGCCAATGAGTTGCAAATTTACATCAAACACTTATTTCTTTGGCTATAAGTTTAACTTAGATTCTGGTTGGAAAGTTGGAAAGCACAACTTTCCCCAAACTGAAAAGCTCTTCTCTCCAGACTTGATCTTCCATTGTTCTTTTTGGTGGCTGGCATCTCCACTCATTCTACACAATCCTGATACACTGACATCATTCTCTCTCTGATCTCCACATGAAATCATCATGGAGTAGGATTGGTTTTACGATCTAAGAACTCCTTGAATCTGCCCATTTCTCTTTATCACCACTGATACCATATTAACGGAAGCCACCAATTCTCATTCAAACCACTACTAACATCTCATAACTGGTTAATCTGCATCCACTCTTAGTATGTTCAGTATATTTCGCATATTGCAACCTGAAAAGTCTCTTCAAAGCTGTGTGACCTTCCCTATCTAAAATTCCTCAGAAGTTTTCCGTTTCTCTTAGAATAAAGCAGAACCTGGGGTCTCCCTATCACAACAGATATTTTCACTTTATTCAACCCTTGCTTTCTGTTCTCCTGCCTTTCAGTTCCTTAAATAAGTCAAGATCACCAACACCCCTTAAGAAGGCTTTTGCATTTTTAGTTTCCTCTATTCCTCACCTCTAATTAACACCCACTGTTTTTTCAGATCTGTTTAGCTATCAATTCTGCAGAAAATTCCATCCCAACTATGGAACAAAGTGGTTGTATATCTTCATAAAACAGCATTCCTTTCTTGCAGAGCTCTTTTCTTAGTTCATGTCTGCTTATTCTTATGTATTAAGGTCATTAATTAATATCCATCTTTCACACTAGTCTAAACTTCATGAAAGCAGAAACTGTCACCAAACAGTAGACTGTCTGATTCATAGTCAGTTTCTAATAAACATTTGTCACATAAATGGATGGATGGAGGGATAAAGATGAATGAAAAACAGAGGGACAATTGATTTGATTCTAAAACTAGGATCAGGAAAGGTTCTATGAATGTGATAGTTTTTAAGCTGACCCTCACAGACTGAAACATAAAAATTCTTCTAGGTTCAGAGACAGGTAAAGGTTTTAGATATTGTTGATATAATGTTGGTCATTATCACCACAGGAGGGATCCGTGAGATATTCTATGAAGGACATATAATGACATACTAAGAAATTTATTGTGTAGGCAGCAAAAGACCAATGAAGGTTTAGAGGAGATATATGCCATGATTGAACCCATTGAAAGATATGGATGGACTAGAAGGAAGGAGATTGGAAGCAGAAAGACTAGGTGTAAGGCTACTCAAGGAAAGAGGATGAATTTCACTTCCAGGGCAGTGGAAGTAGAATTGGAAAGGAGAAAAAGATTTAAATACATTTCATAGGATTAAGCAATATTACTGGTGAACATCTGAATAAAGAGAGGAGAAAGATGATGAGACTGAAGGTGACTGATTTATCAATATTATATAACTAGGCAGACAGGATATATACCTGGGGAAGCCTCAGATTAAGATGTAAAATCATGGTAAAAATAATATAGGTAGGAAAAAATCAAAATTAGATAAACCTAACCCAGCATTCTTTTGTTGATCACTGGCAAGTAATAATTACAGTCCTAAGGGCCTAGAAAATGAACATTTCCTCCAGGGTTTCACAATTTAGAGGACTCTAAGCTAGCCCATGTCTGTATGTGCTTTTCCTGGGGATAGAACTCCATAGGACTAAAGGGGATGTGCTGTATGGTCCACTGCATATTACTAGGTCTGTCCTGGGTTCTTTGGACCCTGGATACCCTTTCATAATGGTTCATTTTCACTTCCAGGACTTATCCAGGGATGTTCATAGGGTCTATCTTGTCATGTTCCTCCTGTAGGCCCAAGAGATTTTCACACAACTGCAATCTGAAAGAAATGGATGCAGCCTGCACTGAAGCACCCAAGTCCGCATGCCTGGGCATGAGGCTCCATTTGGTGTTAGACAGAGGAAGAACGTGAAGGAGAAGGAAGGTGACTAGTTATAGGTATTTCTCTCCTTCAGTTATATTCTGGAGTGGAATTCCCAGAAGTCTGAGAAGTTTAAATTTAAACCTGCCTTCCTACTTGTTTTGAAGGCATACATTTTTAGAACAGCAGGGAAGGCTATATTTTTACAGTTCCTTATCTTAATTTATATTTAAAATATTGAGGAGATGATATGATAGTGTCTGATTTTACTTCTAAACCAACAAGCTCTGTGAAGATTTAGTGAAAGCTTATTGAAAGATTCTGTATGGAACATCCATTAAGAGGTCAGTATTGAAGATAGGACTTGTAGAGTTATCAGTGTAGATATGGTCAGTCACTGACACTACAGATACAGAGAAACTCTTTCAAGAACCAATAAAAGGCCCCAAAGTAATGATGGGCTGGGCAGGGCACAAGCAAAAAGGAAGGAGTCAGTGAATGCCACTTAGATGGATCAATCTAAAATGAAGATCACTACTTGGATGATTAGTCTGAAAGACAGATCACTGTCCTGGAAGCCAAAGGAAAGAGCTTCAAAAATAGCAGGAAGAGCACAATTATTAATAGTATCTCTTTATGAAGAAGTCAATCTGGATGATAATTGAGAAATGATCAATAGATTCTAAACTACCTTTTAATCAGTTATTGCCATGATATTTAATGGGCAGTCATAAGATCTTAAAGTAATCCCTTAAGGAAACAGGAGATGAGAAGGTGGAGTTGTCATTAGTAGTGAAAATTTTTCCCCAAAAAAATAGTAATGAGGGAAGAAAAGTAATATAAGGGAACTTTTAAAAAAGTACAGAAGATAATCAAATGTGTTGCCAATGGTGTAAAACACAAAGAAGATGCAGGATATTATGGATAATTGGTAGAGCGAATATATGGAAATTACTGGGGATTGAAATTAGGAAAACTACATTATATATATTTAGGGAAATGCCAAAATGAACCCCAATATTTTGTAAAACTATAATGCACCAAAAATAAAAGACAATAAAAAAGAAAGAAAAAAGATGTATGGAAAGAAGTTATGTCCATAAATTGAGTTAAAGTGAGTGGCAGAGTTAGTCTAGAAAGGAGGGGCTGCCATTATAATTACTTTGGAAAGGAATGAGTGGTATACATTAACAGAGTTTAAACTTGGTGGATCTTTCATTTTTCTGTGATGTATATAGTTTTTTTTAAAAAAAACAGACAATTTTTGAAATAATCACTATAGAAAAAAGTAGTAAATGAATGAACTAAATTAATGAGCAAGGTAAAGCTGGATGTATGTACTGGTCATCAAATAAATCAGATTTGGATGTGTCAAGAAAATCTCTTTCAGAAAGTCAAGGAATTCGAAAAGAGAAAGTGGATTTTAGGGTTTTCATGGATTTTATTTATTCAACCACGAAATGTTTATTGTTACAACTAATTAGGTGACTCATACAAGCAAAACTATATACTTAGGGAACTAATTCTATAGCCAAATCAGTATAAAGTGAAGTAATCAAGAAAATTTTGAGTACTTGTGAATGAATTGTTGAACTTTACATGATGTGATTGAACTGTGTAGGAAGCCAGATTAAACTCAGGGAGATCAGGAAAAACTGGAATTTTTCTCTATGAACTCTATATGGAGTAACAAAAGTATTTAGCACAGGGTAGGTTTGCATAGTGCTTGATCAATAAATTAGTGAATTAAGTTGTTCTGATACAAATGAATGATTCTGATTAAGTGGATTAAAGAGTACATTTTGTGGTACATTTAGTGGTAGTGCAGGACTGAAGTGGATAGCTCAGAACCAAGCATAAGAGAGGAAGAATGTAGAATTTAATATTCAAAGATCAGATAATTTCAAATAATGTAAGTGACAAAATGTTGTTCAGTTAGAGAGGAATGAGGGTAAAGTTTGTTGGATATGTTCCAGAAATTGTGATATTTCAATCATCAAGGATGGGTCTAGAGGAATCATTACAGGTGGGTCTAGAGTCTGGTACAAGTTTTAAAATCCACAAGTATGAAATCATGAATTTAAAATCAAGACGACCATAATAAGGTCATATAAGCAAAAAAGAAGGAAGAAAAATTGAATGAGGGTGGGCAAGCAAAGACTAATAGGAGGCAAAGAGAAAGGGATGGAGGTAGATATCAGCTATATAATCTGATTCTTAGATATTATATATTTGGGGCAGTGATCCACTTCAGTTTAAGAGAGTTAGGAAAACCAGATCATCTGAAGGAAACCACTTTCCCACTGTGGTGCAGGAACACTGTGCTAGGCAGAATAATGGCACTAATCGTCATAACCTGAGAATGTGTTACCTTTCAAAGCAAAAGAGACATGGCAGATGTGATGAAGTTTAAGGATTTAAAGGTTAGGAAAATATCCTATATTATCTCATTATATACAATCTAATACATGAGGTCTTAAAAGCTGAGAACTTTTTGCAGCTGTAGTCAAAGAGAGATGGCAATGTGAGAGGGATCTGATTCTCTGTTGCTGATTTCAGGATGTAGAGGCCATGTGAAAAAAATTGAAGCTTCTAGAAGTTAAAGGTCACCAGTTGACAGTCAGCTAGAAAGCAAAGATCTTTATTCTAATACTAACTTCTACTAAATGATGAGGAGGACACAGAGTATCTCTGGAGCTTCCAGATAGGAATCCAGCCTGACAATACATTGATTTTTCAACCTGCTGAGACCCATACTGAACATCTGATCTACAGAACTATGAGGTAATAGATTTATATAATTTAGGTCACAAAATTTGTGGTGATTTGTTACAGCAGCAAGAAAAACTAGTATAGGGACTATTGTGAAAGTTCTTTTACTGAGAAATTCAAGTAATTTGCTTAATGGGAATTTTAGGAAAAAATATTGAAAATATTTAGAGGTATATAATTAAATATTGGATTTCAAAAAAATGTGTGGCAATTTCTTTTTAAGTGCCTTGCATTCTTTCATAAAATTATATAGGGGTTCAAAACCTCAAACCATATGTGTTAAAACAGAAATTATGTAATACGTAAAATGTGAGACAATTAGATCTAATTTGACAATTAGTTTGACAATTAGTCCTAATTTTTTTTAATATATTAAAAACCATATTTTTTGTAGAAATTATACCACACACACCTTGCTTTTTGTAAATCAGGTATGAATTTTTTTCTATTTTCACAGGAATTGACAAAATAAAAATTGATTAACCTCTTGACTTCTAGCCCACTATTTAAATATAGAAATCTTCTAGAAATAAGTTAGTCTTACCCAGGGGTAGAGTCCATTTCACTTGATGTCTTGAAAACTGCTCAAGAGAATGGAGTTAGAGAAACCAGAAAACACAATAAAAAACAGACAACAAAAGCACCTGTTCTCCGCACCTTTTGTGATTTCATAGCACAGATGAGTTCCAGTCCATCTCATTTCCATTTTTGTCCTACATACCCACTGGTCTGGGAAAATTGTTCCCGGCAGGAGGAATGAAAGCAAATAGAACTTACTGCTCTTTGCTCATGTGCAGAAGAGATCTTTCCCAGAATTTCCTTTTGGCAAAAACAGATCTTTCAATTTACACAAAAGTGACTGTGTTTTTCCTTTTACATGTACCCTTTTGATTTACATTCTTCCGTATTGACTCACTTCTTCCTGGCGTGTTAAAAATCATTCCTCAAATTCGACAATGACTGAGTCCTTTCTGGCTCTTCTTCAGGCTGTGTTTCTTCATGACCACACTCTCTAAATCAAAGCTTGTTGCAATCCCAACATGGACCTAAAGAATGGGGCTCATGCTGGGTGGTCTCTATGAACCTATTCTCTCTAAATATGAGGGAAGTAAAAACTTATTTCTTGCATAAGCCCTTGTACAGAATTTTAGTACCTAAAATATTTTAAGATAGCACATTTTTTTTTTGGTTAAGGAAATTAAATGTGTCAAAAATGGAGTATTCTAGTGCTGGGGCTGTAGCTCAGTGGTAGAGCGCTCGCCTCATATATGGAGGGCACTGGGTTCGATCCTCAGCACCACATAAAAATAAAATAAAGGTATTGTGTCCCTCTACAACTAAAAAAAAAATTTCAAAAAATGGAGTATTCTAGATAGGAAAATTGTCACTTTTAAGAATAGTGAATGAGGACAATTAGTTTAAAACTATCAAAATATATTCAGTAAATTTTGTATATTTAAACTAGAAGATAGAAGAATGCAAAATAAAATAAGGACTATGTTTTGGAACTAACCTTTGATGTGGATATATGTTCTGTAACCTATTGATCTGTGAACTTGTACTTAAACTTGAATTTATTGTTGCTATTGTCCCCATCTGTAAAAGGGGAATTTGTGACCCTCGTATTACAAGGCAGATGTTGTAATGATTAAAACACAATCATTCCTAATACATTGAACAACTGGTGTTCATCTTTTATGTCTGCTGAGGGTGGGAACTATGTCTTCCCATTTCATTTTTTTTTCATTTGAAACACAGCCCTCTGGTAGACATGCAAAAGATATGTATTGAATAACTGAACAAGAGGGGCAATGTGAATAATCTAGAATATCAGATAATTGGAATGAATGTATTCCTAGTGGGGGAAGTTTATGTGTGGCTTTCCATGGAATGAGAATTACATGATTCATGGTTAGCCAATATTTGCAATTAGATTGCATACCATGGGAACACACAGGTTGAGCTGAAAGCCACCCAAGACCTTGCTGAACAATTAAGGGGCAACTGGCCTGGGACTAACAACCCTTATAAAAATTAAATAGAAGTCAATAACAATGCCAGTCCCTTTATATTAATTCCTTTTTTTAACACTATAATCAATGGAACCAGTCTGACATCTATGTAATATTATAGTACATTAAGAGCTTATCATTAAATGATTTCCCTTTTGGTATATCCAAACATAGTGACCATATCTGGTAGGGCAGTTTGGCACAGTTTGAGATTTTTATTATATGTCGACAAAAAATCTCTGATCTGAAAGCCTGGGAAAATACCTTAAAACCAGAATGAGTGAAGATTTATTGGAATTATGGCTTCAATTTATACTAGCTCTCATAATTCTACAATTGGCTATTAACTTATTTAAAATCCTTTAGTGAGAATATCTTTGAGTGAAATCTTGGAGATGTTTTACTAAATAAGGATAGTACCCTAAGAACAAGAAACATCATTACCAGTAATCAGGAAATGGCTTGTTTTGAAAATAATGTGTTATTACTAGTGTACTATTTTTAATGTACTTTTTACAACTAATCTGGCTTTGCTGTGGGTTGCATTCAACCAAAAATGACTCATAGAATTTCAAGACCATATGTATTAGGATAGTCAATTTAATTTAAATAAAATACTTGTTTTTAAATGGTATGTTTAATCTTTCTTCTACAAGGGTTTATTTTAACCTTAGAATTGTCTCATGTTTTAGTGAATCAGTTTTGTCAGAGAATGAATATGAAACCACTCTTAGCATTATTAATATATTTACATTGATGCACATTATCTGAATCATCAAAATACGCATAACTTTTAAGGAACCTATTATTTGTTTGTTTGCAATAATTTAAGAAAATAATATCATGTATCACTGTGAGTGCCTTCTATGAATGAGAAAAAAGTCAAAGACATATGATGGAAACATTTCTATTCCTGATAGCAGAAACTTAGTTAATTTAAGCAAGTTAACAAAGAACCTAGCTTGTGATTTTGTAGTAACCAATATGGCCAATAAGAGAATCTATATTTTAAAAAACAGAGCAAACAGGTTTATTTAATTAAATTTATTCATGAGCTATGTTATAATGACTGGAACACTAAAGAAATTAATTAATATAAAATAATATAAAAGGAGTTAATATTATACTATTGCATTGTTTTAAACAATATTAGCTCAAATAATATATGTAACAATGTGTTAAAGATTTGGGATAAGGAAAGCTAAAGGGAAATAGGTCTGCCTCCAGATGACTCAGTGGTTCAGGTAGAGTTATAGTTCTCAGACCGAGTCCAGAAAGTTGGTTAAGATGGGGGAAAGGGTAAAGAGGAGATTTAGAATGCAATATTAAAAGAAAATATGCCTTTTAATTCACCACATATTGGTTCAAATCTCAGTTCCTCTGATTTCTTACAGCATGGGATTGGAGACCTATTAAAGCCTGTTTTCTCATTTGAAAAATGTTGATAATAATGCCTGTCTCTGATGGTTAATGTAAATATTAATATAGATAACATGTACAGAACACCCAACACAATACTCAATAAGTAATAGCTTCTGGCTACAGAGCTATAGCATTCTACACTGTGTGTGTGTGCATTTGTGATTAGACATTGTCTTTGGGCTGGTGGTCTCTACTCTCTAGGAATTTATATTTTCAGTGGATGACAGGATTTGTATATAAGTAATGGCAATTAAGTATGAAGTATGCAGTGAAAGACAGAAGTAAGGAACTCAGCTCAGAGGGGTAAGAGGAACCTGAACAGAGAAGGAAACACTTAATACTTACATTTCATAATTAATAATACAAGGTAGGTGTCCCTCTTAGTCTGCTGAGGCTGCCATAACAAAACACCATGAGCTGGGTTGTATAAATAACAGGATTTATTCCTTAGAGTTCTGGAGACTGGAAGTCTGAGATCAGAGTGAATGCATGGTCAGATTCTAGTGACGATTTGGATTGCAAATGGCCATAGTCTCACTGTCTTCACATGGCCTTTCTTCCCTGTGTAACATATGAAGAAAAAGAGAAATCTCTCCCTTTTCTTTTTTTTTTTTTTGTTATTTATATATATATTTTTTTCTCCCTTTTCTTTATGGACATCAGTGCTACCAAATTAAGACCCCAACCTTATAAGTGCATTTAACTTATTATCTTCTGAAAACCTAACTCCAAATAAAGTCATGTTTGGGGTTCAGGCTTTACCCTCTGAATAAGGAACACAATATTTGTCAGTCTATAACTGCTTCAAGTCAAGAAGACCCCAATGTTTAAAGACTAAGGGATGATGCATGACGAATCAATCAAGAAAGTCTGACCAAAAGGAACCAGAAGCTCAAACATATAGTCCAGTCGTCCAGAAATTTTCCACTAGAATTGAAATTCTTCACAGTATGTTAAGAATTTTTCTGGCCAGGCACAGTGGTACATGCCTGTAATCCCAGTGGCTCAGGAGGCTGGATCAAAAGTTCAAAGTTCAAAGCCAATCTCAGCAAAAGCAAGGCACTAAGCAACTCAGTGAGACCCTGTCTCTAAATAAAATACAAAATAGGGCTGAGGATGTGGCTCAGTGGTTGAGGACTCCTGAGTTCAATCCCGGGTACCCCAAAAAATAAAAAAGAATTTTTCTTAGACTGGGATATTTTGCATATGTTTAGGGCAAAAGACAGTCTCTGTGGTGGTCTGCAGCATTTTGGTGTAGCTCAATGAGAACATGTGCCTGAAAAAAATGGTGATAGAAAGGGATGATAGAGGAGTTGGAAGAACTATGATTCCATACATTTTTTATTCTCTCACAGAGTCTGATATACTAGGAAAAGTTCAATATATTTCAGTTTATTTGACTTGTTGGAAAAATCCAGATATGTAAAAATAAACCTGGATTTTTGCACAATGATAATAAAATCAAAATATCTGTTGCTATTCCTGGAAAGGTGAAGTATTTGTTAGACTATGTAAATTACCTACTCTACAGAAGCTCATAAATGTTCAACTCAATGAAGAGTGAATGTAAATACAGGGATGAGGTAAAAATTCCATTTCTATTTCCTCTTCTGTATATGTAGAAGGACTCATTGTGCCACTGTTCTCGCAGTTTGATTTCATCCATACCACTGTGTATGGCCTCGTGGGATCTGGACAGAAGTGGTAAAATCCCTTCCAGACCTGGCTGTCTGAACCTCAAACTCTGTCTTTGCTGTTGCAGGTGACCCTTGATGTGGAGACCACATGTTCCAGATTGTGAAGTTAGAGGAGGTCCACCTATAAGAAGGAAATCTTACAGGTTCAATGAGTAGGTTTGCTTATTCTAACACATTATCCTTTTCATGAGAGAAGGAACTTATTTTCTCTTTTGCTTTATATATTTTTTTTTTAGTTTCAGTTTTTGAAAATCCTAGCTCCAACCTACTAAATTTATTTAATTACCCCAAGTGGGTCATGATCTGTAGTTTGAAAAACACCCCTTTAAAGAATGCCAGAGATCAGATAAGGTAATGGGATGCTTGCCATTAAAACAGATGGATTGAATTAGATTTGCAAAGACTTTGGGGCTATGGTTCAGACTAATCACAATTAGATGGTTCCATTGTCTTCATAGGTAGCTAAAATCTGACCCCAGTCTCCTCATTGATTGGTAACAATGGGAACCAACTCTAGAGACTTGTCTTTTTCAAAATGAGGCAAACACTATTAATATGACATAAATATTAATGATTCACTCCATCGAATGCACAAAGAAAAGAGAGACCAATTTTAAAATGATTATGTTTCTTTTCGTCTTGCTGTGTGGTGTGATGGACTGCCTTACTGTATTTCATTTTCATTTACTGTCTTCTTTGTTCTAGGGTTCCCAACCTTCCTCTTCATAGCCAGGGCTTCCTGGAGTCCCTGGCTATGGAGCACACCCTATCTACCTGTCCAACTTCTTGTCCTCCTTGTATTTGAATCCTCTGAGAAAAACTCAGCTAGTTAGGTATTGAACTCTAGATTACTCAAATACATAAGCTCTAACAGAGGTTGTTTTTGATTATTTGTTTATTTGGGGGAAATATGTTGCTCAAGAAAGAGGGTATTGAGCCTTGGAGAGACAGCAGACCTCTGTCACTTCTTAGGTTTAGATTAGTTTTTGCTCAGCCTTCCATCTTTCAAGTTTCAGATTATTTTAAACACCTTAGGAGACTTTTCGTCTACTCTGTCTCTACTTGAACTTTCAGGAGGGAGGGCTTGATGACAAGGAGCCAGGCAAGCTTTCCGCTGATAAGAACTTTTATTTAATTTTTTTTCATTAAAACATCTTGATATTTTAATGTGACATAGCAGGAGCAAATTTAAAACAGATTCAGAGCTACCTTCTTCACAGGTTAAAACCCTCTGATGTTACTTACTATGGGGGAAAAATGATTAGTAAACGTGGGAGCCAACATAGCTGAAAGCATGTGGTCATGCTCTTATATGAAGATTTCACATTGTGTGCACTTGCAGAGCAGGAATAGAAAATTTCTTCCAGTAAGAAAGCATATAAAATTCACAAAGTGCTAGATAATAAGCAAAAGGTACAGAAACTACTTAAACATACTATTGCCATTTATAACCCAGCAGAGTCTATCAAGAATGGAATTGATACATTTATGTCACACATTTAAGGATAGGAAAACAGAAATCATGGTAAGGCTTAAAGTGCAATATTTAGGAAACTTATTCTACCCACAATAAATTAATCAGAACCGCTAGCTCCTAACTTGATTATGAAGAGTTATTATTATTGAAGGGCACTGTTAATTGATATGAACTAGAAACAAAGATAAAAAGGTTATTGTAGCCACAATGACTGCTGATACTTATGAAGTGGAGAGCATCAAAGTTATAAAGAAGTGGGAATTATCTAAAGCACAAAACCATGAACATCTATGGTGTTTCCACTGGGCCGAGCAAGTGGGAAAAGAACTAAATGTTCCTAAATGCCCTGCCAAATGCATTGGGCAGTTTTCCTTTTACTTAAGTGGGAAACCATCAAAGAACTTTTAAAGCAGTGAAGAGGCATGATTAGTTTGGATTGGAGGCAAGGACTTTAGAGATTGTGACAATTTACACTGGGGAAGAGAAGTAGAAATGGAGAGTAATGGATAGAATGGATGTATAAGACAATCAAATACAGAATTAAAACGACTTAAAGACCAGCTGAATGCAAGAGTGAGGGAGAAAAAGAAATCAAGAAGGAATCATAAGTTTCCTTGCATTGAGGCCAAATATATGGTGATACAATTAAAAGAACTTAGTAAAGAAATGGATTTGGGGATAATGAAAATCAGTTAAGTTTTTAACCTGTTGGGTCTTTGTAAAGGATCAATGAGTTCAGATTTTATAAAGTAAATTAGACAAAAGCTATTGAAGAATAACATCATGGAATAAAAAAAAGTTGCAAAAAAAATTTATTGCATATAAGTATATAACTTTTAAGAAAAACTAAATTAAGAACAATGAATCATTAAGAAGCTAGTGATGTTGACTTGGCAATAGCTATAGAAAGACTGAGGAAGAAACTATCGAGGGGAGAGTTGAAATCAAGTCATGTAAGGTACACAGGTTTCCTCACTTTTATGACAACTTATAAGAGACACCCCTCCCCTTTCTCAGCTAGATGTGCTGACATATGCCTAGAGTCCCAGCTACTTGGAGGCTTAGGAGGGAGGATCACATGAGCCTAAGATTTGGGGCTAGCCTGGGCAACATAGCAAGACTTCAACTAAATAAATAAATAAATGACTAACACAAAAAGAAGGTTGACTTCTTGAAATAAAATAAATCTTAAAAAACATTTAGGAGAAAACATGGCAAGTGAAACTGATGGGGAAACTGACTGAACATTATGAAGAGATATAAGCTCTTACAGGTGGATCCAGTCCAATATTGGGGCTCAACACTTGGCATGCAGAGTGTTGCCACTCTGCCACTTAACTCAGCTTCCTTTTGCAAGCCTGAAGGTGTGGGTGGTGGTGCTGGAGGGACAGTAGGCCAGCCAAGGGTGACTAACTAGATGTGAGTAAAGAAAGACAACCATGTTTGTTTCCCTTCAAGTATATAAAAGGCTCTCTGGAAGAAAGAAGATTGCACTTTTTCTAATGGCTTTAAAAAACGGAATTATGGCCAGGGAACAATGATTTTAAAATGACGGGTAAACATTTTAAGTAAATAAAACTGCTGAAAAACATGACTGTTTTTTGTTTTGTATTGTTTTTGGTGGGGGGAGACAGTTAAATCAATTATTGGAAATAATAAAATGGAGTTTGGAGACCTAATTGATGAAGACTTTATAGATACATTCCTCAAAAACTTCTTTAAAGTCTGTGATTTTATGAGTAGTTGCCAAATAACTATTATGGCTAAGATAAGAGCTAGCTGTGGAATAGAAGAGGCAGTTCTTGGTGAAAAAAAAAATATTCCTTCAAATACAAAGACTCAGGAAAAAAATAGAAAAGCTGAGAAAATATTGAGTTCTTGTTTACTACAGTTGAACTATGACTTTACTATAGAAAAAACTAGATTCAGATTAAAAATTTTACTTGAACTGATGATTATATTCTAGGATAAAGAGCCATGGATGAAATTCCGATTGATCTTTGGCTAAAGTGCCCTCATTCCCTGAGTTTTGCAATGTAGAGAATTGGATAGCCAGTGCTATCCAATTGGATGGAATTGTGTTGATTTGACATACATTACATGTAGGATATCATTCTTATTTTAAAGTGTAGGTCCACTATCTATGATTTGACTTTCTAAATATATGTACAGGTATGAAATATCTTTATTTTACATGAAGTAAAAATGTAAGGGTAACAATATAAATTCTTTGTTTTAATTTAATGCTAAATTGGCAACAAATTTAAGAAAAATAAACTTTGTTTTTTGTAAACAATGTAATTGATAAAAATCAAGTATTTGGAAAATGCTGAAAGAAAATGGAAAAAAAAAGAGCTCATTCAGAAGGACAAAGAGGAGCCCAATGTGGCACACACCTGTAATCCCAGGAGCTCCTGAGGCTGAGGCAGGAGCACAAGTTCAAAGCCAGCCTCAGTAGTTTAGCGAGGTCCTGAGCAACTTAGTGAGACCCTGTCTCAAAATAAAATATAATAAGGGCTGGGGATATGGCTCAGTAGTTAAGTGTCCCTGCATTTAATCCCTGGTACCAGAAAAAAAAGACAAAGAGGAAACTGAGGCAGTAGGTTAACTAAAAGCTCATGTTGCTCCTATGTTTTCAAAGGAAAAGTGAAAGATGTGGAAGATAAAGATCCTATTTCTTGGCTCAAGATGCTGTTGAACACATCCATTCTCCAACTCATGGTTCTCACTGGAATTTAGAGATAGGTTCTAATGTATCAGAGAAACTGAGAGTAATTACTTTTTGCAAGAACATCCTTAGGGAGTCTAGCAATTATATAAACAAATACCTATTTTTCCTGTTTCTGAAAATAACAATTTAATCAGGTTTGTTAGAAATAGAAGGAAATGAACATTGGAAAGATCATAGGAACTCATGAACTCATTGAAACTTAAATACCTTTTTATTTCAAAAGAAGATATCTCAATTTATGGGAAATCCATTTATCAATATTCATTTATAGAATGCTTCTGATAGGTGCTCAAGGTAAATACAGTAGCAGCAGCAACAATCAAACAATGCCCTTGTCCCCCAAGGTCACTGATTTTGGCCTGATCAAATAAACTATCTCCCTAAAACAATATTTCAATTCAAGTGGCATTTGTTGAGTGACCTAGATATGTACATATTTTTGGTAAACGAACTTATTGAATTTATAATAGTACCATTGATTCTTTTTTTTTTTAAATTTTTCTTTAGTAGTAAATGGACACAATACCTTTATTATTTTATTTATTTATGTGGTATTGAGGATTAAACACAGTGCCCACGCATGCAAGACAAGCATGCTACCACTGAGCCACAACCCCAGCCCAACTATCACTGATTCTTAATTGAAAATACTATATGACAACATGCAGCAGAAAAACAAAACTAATATTTGCTATCTTGGTGGAAACCTTTCATAGTTTATTGCCACTTGTAGACTATAGTCTAAAATTAAGTTCAGTATTAAGAGAGATTATTTTAACAGTTATCTATTGCTGTATAACAAATTACCATGTGAGGTTAGGGCCTTGCTTGTCAGTTTCCAGAGCTTTAAATGTTGAGATATCAAGGTAGTACTCATTAAAGTAGTCGTGCGTCAGAACTTTGCTATATTATACTTTAGAAAAATGAAAAAATTAACTACATTTTGTCCCTTCGGTCCCTAAGCAACATTGCCCATAGGTGTGTCTAACAGTGTCTTCTTGACAGTATCTCTTATCTTTGGCTGGCAGTATCTCCATCACAGGATGTGATGGCTAATCTCACATATGAAATTGGCTGGGCCACAGGATGCCCAGATATTTGGACAAACATTATACTAGGTGTTCCTTTGAGGATTTTTTTTTTTTTTAGAAGAAATTGACACTTGAATTCTTGGACTTTGAGTAAAGCAGACACACAAACCCACAATGTGTGTTATGGGTCTCCTCATCCAATCAGTTGATGACATGAATAGAATAAAAAGACTGGCCTACCAGCCTATCCTGCAGCTTTTGAATTTTGCAACTTTCAAAATTGCATGAATCAGTTCCTAAAAATAAAATAAATATTTTTATTATAATGATATTATAATAAAAAATGTTTGATTTCTCTGGAGAGCCCTAATTAATATCCAGGATCATGCTTATTCCATGACAGTGGGCAGGGTAAATGGGAGGACACTATGTCTTCCTTTTTATCATCCTTATCTCAGCCCCAGAGTATAAATCTGTCCCTCCACTTTCAGTTCTCAAAGCACTTCAAGGAACTCAATATAACCTTTGCCTAAGATGTATACCATAAATTCCTCTCATATACACATATGAATGCTAGGAGTGCACATAACTTTGTAACATACATATTTTACATAAATTATTTTCCTCATTTCTGATTGTATTCCTATGATACATTCTAAGAAGTGGAAATCTTGGGTCAAAAGCTGAGTTGTTTAAGGCTTTTCATTTATAGTGGCAAATTGCTTTCTTCAAGTGTATCATTACTGGGCTTTCATCAACAATGAATATTCATATTCACATGGAGTATTGTTATTCTAATTAGCATTTCTTTGATTGCTAGCCAAGGGGAACATATTTGTATATGTTTATTAGCCATTTTTAATTCATTTTCTGAGAATTCTTTTCATGTATTTACTCATTCTTTTTTGATGGAAAAGTGTGGGTTAAGGACATACCCCTTTATCTTTATAAAACTGTAAAATATTTTTCTCATTTTGTTATTTATTTTTTCTAAAAGAATTACATATTTATCTTAGAAAATGTGAAAAATGCAGAAAATCATGTATAAGGAAATAAAAATTACTCAAGTCTTCCAGATATAGCAACATTTTGCTGCAAATTCTTCTAGTCTTTTCTTACAGATTTATATAGATGCTTTAATATTTTGTGTTCACAAAAATAGAAAGATATCTTAAATTCTGTTTAAAACCAATTTTTAATTTTTACTGAATGATAAACACTACCATGATATTAAATATTCTTTATGAATTCTTTAGCCTATCTCCTATAGGAGATTTTTGGTTATTGCCAGTTTTTTTACCATAGTAAACAGAGATGAATATCCTGCTAAATAAATCTCTCCATACATTAGTAATATTATAGAATTGCAATTTCTTCTAGGAAAGGAGCCATATTTTAAAGTTCCTGATATACATAACAAATATGCTTTCAAAAACAGCTTTTAATTGTAAAGTAGCTTAAGAAGATTCTAATTTCTCTAAACTCCATATAAATTATTGATATAAATTATTGATATTAAAAACAGCCACACCAGAAAATAATTTGGCTGATATGTAAGTTAAAATGAACACCTCTGATGTTTTATTTTCCTAGATATTTACTCTTCTATTTTTTCAACTAATAATTATCAAGTACCACCAGAGACCAGGCACTCTGATGACTTTTAAGAAATAACATTTTCCCTTTTTGAATCATTATCTCCATTTCATGGATCAAAAGAAACTCTTGATAGGAGTTGTTGCTCCCAAGTCCCCAAGTATCACAAAAATACCTCATATCTCTCCAATTTATCAATTATAATTCAGTTACTTAGAACATTTTATCTATCCAGTGTCTGCTCTAATATAGCTACTATTCTGAAAAATAGTTACACCTAAGTAATATTTTCAATTTTTCTTTCTTAGACATTTCTGATTTTTGTCAAGCTCAGTGTAATGTAGAAGGTCTGGCTAAGCCAGTTGAACAATGTACCTCTGGGAGAAACTGTGAAATAAAATTGCAGGATGGTTTGGTTTTGTAGGAAGGGAGTGGATTTCAAGTGAGAAATCCCTTAGTTCTCACACTTGCTGTGTATCCTTGGGCAAATCACTTAGTTGCCTCTTTTGGAAGTGTGGCTTATAACACTTATCTCACAGAATACAAAGTTCTAGAAGAGTACCAGCCACTGGGTATAACTAAGGATTTTTGGGTTGTTTCAGTCAAAATCTTCTTCTGTTTTTATTTGTCCCTTTAACAGCCTGGCCTAGGGTGCTCCTTTGTACCTCCAGAGGCATCCCAGTTTTCACTACCAGTCTTGGAAAAGGTCTGAATTTGGGATTATCAACCAATTTTTTCTTCTCTGGGTGATGCCTTATGTCATTATGAACTTTCCTTTACCCTGCCTTTGCACTAAACCCTTCTGTGATTGGACCTTGCTTTCCAAATTGATAATTAGTTTTCAGGAAAATTGTGAGCTCCTTAAGGACAAAAAATATAATTTTATCTATTTTGTATCCTTTGTGCTCACAGAGCTCTGTGTCTGGCATCCCTGATGATTATCTTTGATGACTATTCATCTGAACTTAAATACTAGGGGCTCATTTGTTAAATCTCAAGAATATGCTTTCTTTTCGTTTTCCTTTTTAAATCTCTTCACCTGAAGGTAGTCTACAAATGTTAACCACTATACTCAAATGGCATTGTCCTTGAGAGGCTTCTACAGGTCTCTGATGAAATAAGACAGTTGTTTCTTATTGCCTTCCAAGTGCTTTATCTATTTATTCTCATGTTCTTCTTCTATGGAAGACTCTGATCTCTTATTTATCTTCACATTCCTAATGTCCAACACAGGAAAATGTTCAATAATCATTTGTCTGAATAGAATACGAACGGAGGCTGGGCTTCATCAGTCATATGGACTTAAATTTCAGTCCTAATAAAGGAGAAGCCAGCTTAAAGTGAACTTCTTGAGTAGTAAGAAAAAAAAGGGGGGTAGACAACATGTGATAATTGGGGAGTGAGGATGAGGAAATTGATTTGTTTGGTATTTTTCTAGTTTATAGATATATGTGTACAAGCCACCTTTTGCCCTTCCATGGCTGACTCTAATCATTTCCTGTCACTGGGAGTGACAGTACATTTCAGGTACTTTATTGCAATATAGATTATACTACTTTCCATTGTTGTATGAATTCTAGGCACTGTGGCAGACTCAGGTGTAGATACTTAGCACTTCTGAAACACATCTGAAAATCTCTGATTAAAAATGGCCCTCTGAGACAAGTCCATGGGCATTTCTTAGGTAGCTCCTCAAAGGAAATATGTGGGTATCAAAAACTACAAAAGAGGAAGAAGTATATATAAGGAGGAGCTTCAGAATCTTACCGATTATCTTGAAAATCTGTCACTTCACCCATGCAATACCTCATAACTTTATACTATTAGTAAATTTAATTATCATGCTTTTTAATTCAACCTGTCAATCCAATAATTGAGATATTCTTAAAAAGATTGAACTTTAATTCCTAAGGCTTTTAGGAGAGATTTAATATTTTATTGTCAGCATTTCCAAGAAATTTTCATTCATCACAAATGGTCTTAAACCATCACTGAGTCTGCAGGCTCTTTGCCCCTTTCATCTCCATATTTTAGACTTAAATACCTATTTTCAATTTCTCATTTGTGAAACACTGGACAAAACTAAACTCAAGTGTTGGTGGAGGTAATTTATCTGGGGATAACTCTCAGGAGTCCACCATTAACTGAAAGACAGACATTTCCTGAGTTTCCCCAGCCCTCTGCCTTCCTCCCTCATTCTTAGGTTGTAAAGAATGAAAATAAATATTATTGAAGAAAAAGGATTTAGATTTGGATTTTTTTCTCTTAACATTTTTGCTATGACCCCAGAAAAAGGAATGATTGTTTTCAGACATCAAGGAATATGTTGGCTTTGAACTTTTCTACCAGTTATCCATCCATGTGTGGAATCCACACATAAAGGGAAGAAAGAGAGACTGATTTAATTAAAAAAAATAAAAACTGATGAGACAGCAAATGATATTCAATCCTATTAAAGAGACTAAGCACAGACCTTAGAAAAAGTCCTCACATTCCTTGCATTGGGATTGTGTGATATGGTTCTACAATTCAGGGAGATTGGAAATTACAGAACATCTGCAATGAAATTGGTTTTCTGTGGAAAACTGATGAATCACTTACTGCCAATGACTAGAAGGAAAAGCACTTGTTTATGTCCTTATGTAATGAATTTTTATGAGGTGAAGTTTGCTGTTTATAAAAAATACACTTTAAGCTGCTGTAGATGTAAAATAATAGAATTCTGAATTCAGAGCAATGCATTACTGCAAAGACAGTCACCAGCAGAATATTATTTGCTTACAAAACACCAAAACAGAGCTATTACTTCTATAATGGAATTAAAAAAAAAAAACAAACACTCATCTACCCAGTTGGGTTCTAGAAGAAAAAGTATTTAAAGAGACAGAGCTGAAATTGACAGCTCCAAAATTGCATGTATTTTCAAAGTAAAGTTATTAATTCTCTTATAGTGGTCCTGAATTCCAACTGTTTTCCCTCAACACAAGAACACCATGGAGCACTTAAAATGAAAAATGGCACTCCTAAGACAAAACTAAAAACTGGGGGTTCTGGCCTCTCCACATAAGTCTCATCAGCTTCTCTGCTCAATATTCACCAGGACCTTGAGATTCAGGCCTCAAACTTTCTTCCCTCTTGGGTTTAAAGCATCTATATTGTACCAGTCAGTTTTGGTGAGTCAATCCTCAACAAGCTCACTGTTGTCTAAGAGACTCATCTAGTTTAAATTGATGCTACACCTGAGAAGGAAAAGCCACAGTGTTGGTCTTCAGAGAATTTTTCCTTTATATTTGGTCTGAAGCTAAGTATTTTAAAATCAATTAATAATAACTTTCATTAGCATATTACTGTGGTATATTTTTGTTGATTAAAATGGCACCCTTACAAATTGAAAGGAATTTGGTTGTTAGAAGGGGGTTATTTCTTTAGTGAGCTGTTTTCCAGGGAACCACCTTGACTACCTCCAAGACCAGGAAAGTCACTAGCTACAGTCATTTAGAATTATGACTATTTAGATAAAGTCTTAGCTAAATTTCAAGCTTGCATTATCTCTTCTTGGCAAACAAACTATAAAAATATCTCAAAAATGTAAGAATTTTTGTGTCTATATCTGCAAAGAAGGAAAAATTCCAAGTCAGACCCTGTGTTTTGATTATTAGTTGAGGAAATAGTCATTTTACAGGGTTAGCATTTGCAGGTGTTCTGATCTGGTATATTGTAGGTATTTTAAAGTAAATAAACTGCATTTGTTTGCAAATATTGACATTTATTCACAAATACTATGTAAGTACTTTTGGAGAAGCAATGGGAACTGTTACTTTTTCTTTTTGCCTATGTACTTTCCAGTTTTTAAAAAATATGCATTCTAATTTAAAAATACGCATTTTAAAAATATGTATGGAGTCTGATATTGGGCATCCAACCACTGAGCCACATCCCCAGCCCTACTTTGTATTTCATTTAGAGACAGGGTCTCACTGAGTTGTTTAGCACTTCACTTTTGCAGAGGCTAGCTTTGAACTCGAAATCCTCCTGCCTCAGCTTCCCAAGATGCTGGGATTACAGGCATGTGGCATCACGCCTAGCAAGAGACATTATATTTTTGGTGAGATATATACATACTTGTCTCATTGTTAAGAGTATATTGTACTTAATTTGGTATTCTCCTTTCACATATTATATTGTGAGCAACTCAGTTAAAAGTTTTAATATTTTTGCATAAAATTTTTTATCATGGTACTTATGTACCATTGATCAACTATTTATTCCTTTATTGTTGGTTCACATGTTTATGATAAACACTATTGTGTAGAACATCTGTTCAGTGATTCTGCATGCACAGTTCTTCTCATTTCCTTCAGATTGATTCTTGAGATTAATGGATATAAACAGGTCCACATCAACCTGATTTTGAAAATCAGTTTTACTTAACCTAATGTGTAAGTTATGTTTTATTGGCTCTGAGATTTTAGAAAAGGTACAAATTAAACCTATTAAGAAAAATAAGTTATGTGACTATTAAAAATGAGGAAGGTGTACTACCTGAGTAACACTGTATCTTTGGACCTCATGGACTCAGGGGGGTACTTAGTTTAATCTTGCTTGACTTGTTATAGTTGCCAGAATAGGAACTCAATGCAGGGTTCAGTGAAGGGCACTGTATAAAACAGTGCTTATTTTTAAATTAAAAAAAAAATAAATCACAAGTTTTCCTTTTTTTTTTCTCTTGAGAATAGGAAATAAATCTCCATACTGCTTTCCATATTGGCTGCACCAATTTGCAGTCCCACCAGCAGTGTGTGAGTGTACCTTTTCCCCCACATCCTCATCAATACTTGTTTGTATTCTTAATAGCTGCCATTCTAACTGAAGTGAGATAAAATCTTAAGAGTGGTTTTGATTTGCATTTCTCTAATTGCTAGTGATGATGAACATTTTTTCATGTATTTGTTGATTGATTGATTGTACATCTTCTGAGAAGTGTCTTTTCAGGTCCTTGGCCCATTTATTGATTGGGTTATTTGTTTTTCTGGTGTTTAGCTTTTTGAGATCTTTATATACTCTAGAGATTAGTGCTCTATCTGATGTGTGAGGGGTAAAGATTTGCTCCCAAGATGTAGGCTCTCTATTCACCTCACAGACTGTTTCTTTTTCCGAGAAGCTTTTTAGTTTGATTCTTGACTTATCGATTCTTGATTTTAATTCTTACGCCACAGGAGTCTTATTAAGGAAGTTGGGGACTTAAAAACAGCATTATTACAGGGACACAGCCACATCAATGTTTATAGCAGCACAATTCACAATAGCTAAACTGTGGAACCAACCTAGGTGCCCTTGAGTAGAAGAATGGATAAAAAAAAATGTGGCATATTTACACAATGAAATATTACTCAGCAATAAAAGAATAAAATCATGGCATTTGCAGATAAATGGATGGAGTTAGAGGAGATAATGCTAAGTGAAGTTAGCCAATCCCCAAAACCAAATGTCGAATGTTTTCTTTGAAATAAGGAGGCTGATTCATAGTGGGATAGGGAGCGGGAGCATGGGAGGAATAGACAAACTCTAGATAGGGCAGAGGGGTTGGAGGGAAAGGAGGGGGGTTGGAGGGAAAGGAGGGGGCTTGGGGTTATTAATGATGGTGGAATGTGATGATCATTATTATCCAAAGTACAGGTATGAAGACACAAATTGGTATGAATATACTATGTTTACAATCAGAGATATGAAACATTGTGATCTTTATGTATATTAAGAATTGTAATTCATTCCAGTGTCATATATAAATAATAATAAAAAAAGAATTTCACAGGAATCAGGAGTCAGTGTATGAGACATAATTTTAACCAGGGTTTATGGACCAAGATGGTCTAGGTTTACATCTTTACTTTTACCAGCTCTATGAATCTGGGCATGTTATTTAACTTCTTTATAACTAAGTTACCTCATAATAATCCATACTACTTAATTTCGAATGTATTAGTTTATAGAACCTAAAAAAAAGGAAATAAAGAGATTACGTGGGAAAATGAAGGAAATTTCTCCTGTTACATGATTTGCATTTCTTTGAAGATAAAGGACAAGAAAGCAAAATACTTATTTGTGGTTATGAACATAAACATACACTACATACTAGGTTTGTATAAATATTTGCTACATAGTAAGTTTAGTTCCTGAGAACCTAAGACCATGGATTCTATGGACAATAGGACCAATTGGTTTGAGTAGAAAGTATGTTTTATGTTGCTAAAAATATCCTTTTTAAATACAGAAACATGTCACTTACTGAGTGCTATTAGGAAAAACAGCTTTTGGTTAAAAGGTAATGTTCCAAATGATTAAATCAAGTTTTTGTTTTTAAGTGCTAATATATTTTGGAGGCTTTCTTAAATATAGCAATACTTATTTTCCTGCCTTCTTAACCAAATTATAAAGAAAATGGGGTAGCTTTTATTGATGAGACAAGGTCATTAAAAACTACAATTATACAGTCCTCAGAGCCTTTTTATTCCTACTCTTTTACTAGATTACAGTCTTTAAATTTTTTTTTTTAAAATTTGATACCAAGTAGCCCATAATTGTTATTATAAATAGGCTTTTTATAAAATAGATTTTTCTCCTTCCTTTTATTAATTATTTTTACTCTGTTGGTGAGAATTCATTAATATTCAAAATAAAGCAGTCTTTAAATATGATCTTGAGAACTCTGCCAAGTGTATGAACTTTGGTGTATGGAATCTATGAAAATCTACTGAAGTTAATTAAGTACTTCCACTGCTGAAGTACTACAAACCTAATAGAAAGGACAATCATGGCTCATACTGGCTACTCTTCCCTATAATCTTCGATCTGGTTTTCTTACTTATATTTATAACTCCCCACAAATTACCCAGATATCCTGGAAAAATGTAAAATTTTATCAACTCACTTCTTTGCTTATAATCTTTATATTGCTTCTTCATACTTGGAAATAAATCGAGATTTTTCTTTTCCTCAAGGTCTGCATGGCCTTCCATGACCTTTCACCTCACCTGTCCTTCTTTTACTCATGTTAATTTCTTTCCATTTCTTAAGCGCATAAAAGACTTTCATCTCAGAAGTTGGGCACCTGCCATTTCTTTATCCTAATACTCTTCTTCTTGGCTTTCTCCCCATCTCCTTAGGTCTTTTTAAAATTTCATCTTACAGAGGACTTTCATACATGCAATTTAATTTAATAAAAATATCATTTTTTTAAAACAGTAACATGTCACTTATTGCGTGCATGCTATTAGGAAAAACATCTTTTGGTTAAAAGGTAATGTTCCAGGTGCTGAGATTGTGGCTCAATAGAATGTTTGCCTAGCGTGTGTGAGGCACTGGGTTCAATCCTCAGCACTACATTAAAAAAATATTTATTACAATGAAAAATATTTTTAAAAAGGTAATGTTCCAAATGATTAAGTCAAGTTTTGTTTTTAAGTGCTAATATATTTTGAAGGCTTTCTCAATATGCAATACTTATTTTCATGTTGATTTCTTTTATACATGCAATTTAATACAGCATCACTCTATTTCCTCAGCCTGTTGTTGTATGGAATCTATGAAACTACATTTTCTTCAGAGTACTTCCAACATCAGAAATTATCTTATGCATGTGTTTGTCAGTCTCTCCTCCAAGAATGTAAACTCCGTGAGAACAGGGGTTTTATGAATACATCTTTCAGTACAGAATGTCTGTAGGAGCTCAATAAATAAAAAGAATGACTTAATTCCGATTGTTAACCTAAGAGGTAGATACTACTGAGCATCCATGTTATAGGCAAACAAATGGAATCTTAATGTTAAATAAACCAGTCCAAAACCCAGTCACTCATCAAAGGCAGGGGAGTTGGGAGCTGGAAAGTAGGACATGCTTTGTGTTAGCTCTGATTGTTAGCTTTGAAATTTAGAGATGATTACTGAAGCCACTTGGATATTTTAAATACACAAGTAGAGAACCTGAATTAAGAATAAGTTGCATGGGAGAAAAAAGAAAAAAATGTTAGTGTAAAAGTTTTTATTTTCCAAAGGGAAAACTTATAACTGATGGTTTGATTCTTGAGGCTAAAGAAGAAACCCATGTAGCTAAATATGATCCAGTTTTCCTCCCTGTTGAGCCCTGAAGTCACTGGGCAGTAGAATCAGTTGCCTCAGTGTTAAAAATATAGTCTTTTGGCATTGCCCAGGGAGGCCGGGACTGAACGGAGTCTCTGGAACTGTAATGTGCCCAAGAGGCCTGGCTATCTGCAGTGAGGCAGAGCTCTGGGAGCAAGCACGAGAGTATTTCAGTCAGTCATAAATTCACTGATTACCTTCCACTGGTGTGTGGTATGTCAAGCATCCTATAAGAAAGAAAGAAAGGGGGAAAAAAAAAGTATAAAGAAAAAAAATGGAAACACAATTGCAAGACTCACTAATACATGCCACTCAATTCCTCCTTCAAGGATACACTTGCTGCCCAGCTGTGGAGTGTGGTCAGCAGACTGCCTCCAGCTGTTAGCTCCTTCAAGGTCTGCTATTACTGCAGGAAACTGCAATGCATGTGGTCACAGCCTTCCCAGGGCAGCCCCTACCTAGTGACTAATAGAGAGAATACCAGTTCTAGAGGTCCTCTCTGGGTTGGTTAAGTTTTATCAGGCCTGCATTATAATCTACCATTTCTTTTGTCTTTCCCTACTTTTCTGCCTTTTCCTTTCAAGGTGTGGATCCTTGATTTATAGATTTCTGTGTTCACAGCTTCCTTCTGCATCTGAAAATACAAGCAATCACAGATTAAAAAATATTAAAATAACATCACATCTGTACTGAATATGTAAAGCATTTTTCAGATTATTCCCTAAACAATACATCATAACTATTCATAGTGCATTAAGTATCATAGGTAGTCTATAGATGATTTATAGTATATGGGAGGATGTATATGGTTATATGCAAACACTCTGCCATTTTATATGAGGAACTTGAGCACCTGCAAATTTGGTATACCTGCAGAGATTCTAAAACCTATCTCCCACCAATACTGAAAAATGACTGCGTCTGTCTAGCATTTCCAATCACTTTGAACCTCTGCTTCCATAGAGCTCAATCTGCGACACTAAGTTTATTTATTTGGCTAAGATTTCTATATTGGTATGCTAGAACTAAAGGTTCTGGTTATCCAATGAAGAACAAAACATTCATTCAGTTTCTGAACTCAAGGTTCTGAAGGTTGCAAATGTTAAATAGAGCTTTTTTAAAAATTTAAAAAGTAGTCCCAGCTACTGGGGAGGCTGAGGCAGAAGGATCACTTAGGCCTAGGAGGTTGAGATCAGGCCAACCAGGACAACACAGTGCAACTCAGTCTAAAGGGGGAGAAAAGAAAAAAAGACTCCATAAAATTGACAACTTTATTAGCTAGCATTTAAAGTACTATGTTCTCATGTTAAAATTAAAATAGGGGCATCTACTTTACAGTTTACTCAGCTATCAAATAACAATAACAATAAAATTGTTGGTTTAACAAAATCTTGACTTCATTTAATCATTTCAAACCTGTATTCTAAGACAGTTGTTTATTAATATCAGTATAAACTAGGTCACTGGAAAATGAGACTGCAAATGGACTTTAGGTATAATAAGGACAAATGTAAACTTTATTAGTGATCTCTTCTTTTTATCTACCCAGTATCCATCCTTCTTATAAGAGCAGCTTGGTTTTCTGTGATGAGCAGCCTCCCCTCAGCACCATTAGGTTCATATTGTATACATAGGGAATGTCAGCAACATTTGAGTAAGTGGGAACAGTATTTTTTATCACTTTTCCTGTGGTAACTGGTTTAGAAATGTGTGTAATCCAAGACAGACCAATAATACAGAACTCTTGCTGGAACTACCAGGAAGAGGAATGTCATTTCAGTGGAATCAGAAAGCTGGCAGAATATAAACCTTAAGCATCAAAAGTGGACATCATTTTGCCTGAGAATGAAGCCAACTCAGAATATTACCATTAATGGAAGGAACTACTATTATATCTTAAACACACGCCTCACAATGTACCAGTGTAGAGATTAAGTGCATTGCCCAGACTACATCTAACTGAACTGCACAGGTTGAACCTGAGTTCATATCCCTCATACCATGTACAGTGTTTATCATAAAATTATGGCCGAGAGACTATTCGAAGACGATTATTTGAGCACGTATAACCAGACTGGCCCTGCAGTGTACATGCGGATCCTTCACTGAGATAATTCAATAAATTATTTTCCTTTTTGCCAATTCAATCTGGATTAGTTTATATCGTGGAAACTAAGAGGCCTGACGATATTCCAGATTCATCACTGTGTTTATTTACTACAGAAAGTAGATAGAATCTAAATGCCCAATGACAGAGGTTAAATGATTCTGTAAATAAGAAATGTGCGTACCATCAAATGAACCAGTATACTGTGATGATCGGTGGGTAAAAAAATGAAAATTTCATTTTTTCCTAAGTTTTTAACAATAATGTTTTAAAATTAGAGAAGAAAAAAGGTAAACTTTGTAATATATGAAAAACTCTTACATTCAAACAACAAAATTCATTGGCTATCTTATTTAAATTAAACCAAAGTTAAACTCAAAAATCCATTTAATCACACAAGGTAAACTACATGATGATGACTATTTTTCCTGTACTCACCATTATATTCACAGTAGCTTCCTCAGTACCTGGCACCTAAGTGTTTGCTGAATGGAAGGTGAAGATAAAAATGAACAAGTTTTCCTGTATTTTCACTGTACTATATTTATTCTAGGAAAGTGCTTACTATATAATGAATAACTTGAGACAAATCACTGCTCATGCTAATTCTATTCCACTTTAAGAATTAAAAAAAAAAAGAAAAAAATTAATATGCTTGTGTTGTGTTTCACCTGTGTAATAATTCTTTCAGAGTAGTCATGACTATCCTACGCCCAACTTTAGCTACATGTGAATTATTCCTAACATATGTCTGTATATACATGTATATGTATATTTTAATCAAAGCACAATTTATTTTATTTTATATTTTGATTTATTGTCAAAGCACAAAAAAATTGATATCTTGTTTAAAAATCAGTGCCATTATTTTGTTAAAGTAACTTAAAAACTGTCCAAATATTTTCATGTGATTATTATTTAGCAAAACATTAATTTTTAACTTCTAAGTGAAAAATGCAGAGAAAAGGAGCAAAGTACATCTTGATATGTACTCCTGTATTATTACTATGCTAAAGACCTCTGGTATTTCATAAAACTACCAATATTCTTGCTGAGAACATAAGCTCTGAATCAAAGACTAAAGAAAGAGATCCAGGAAATAATATTCTTCTTGACAGGTGTCCCCTGTAGCCTCACTTCTAACTGCCTTAAGCAATTTTTACTTTTTATACCTAAGAAGTCAACTGTGAAGGGGTCCAACAGCTATGGAGTGAACCTCTTGAAAACTGGCTTCAGAGAAAAGTTTAAAATTACAATCTTAAAGTTTAAACAGGGCCTTATCATTGTCAGATTATGATATTTTATCATCTCTGAAAATAAATCTATACACATCCCCGTGTAACCCAACTCTTTCTTGGTAGTCATATGACAAAAACTCTCCTTTATTCCTGATATTAAAAATTGAATGCAATAATTTAAAATATTTTACATAATATATTTAGAATCATGTGGTTTACAGTGATTAGAATTTAGTCATCTCTCCAAAGGAAGAGAAGACGTTGACTGGGAAGTACCAGCCTTATAAGAGACATCTAAGTACCATACTTAGGATGACTAATATTAAGAATTTATACATAATACAGTTTTCCTCAAAGGAAACAATTTTACTTCCTAAGGAACATTCACTTCTGACATCTCAATTCCTGATTTCAGTGGCTGTACACTATGTACCTCTGTGCCACACTTAGGACAAGTAAAGTACATGTCAAATAAGAAACTACTCTTAACACAGTAATAACAGAAGATATGTTCACATCCTATGGTGTGAGGCATGGTGGGCCACTCTCCACACAAAGAACATTCTTTGCCACTGGTGGCTAATGTACTGTCACTATTAGAAGCACCAGTAAGAGGGATACACCATGAGGATAACTTGGCTTTCAATTTCTGGATATTGATAAGTGGTAAGAGAAAAATTAGAAACTCAGCAAAACCATGCCAGAGAAGTTCCCTATTCATGTACTCAAAGCCAACTTCTCGGGCATTTTGGGGCCTGCAAAATACAGAATTAATGCCTAGAAGACGTTCTGTCAAAGTTGCAAACTTTCCCCGTTGAAGGAAAATCAAAAAATTAATTAACCCACCTAATTTCAAAAGTCCAACCACAAAATTTGCACACTGTTTAAGTTTCCCAAAGGATGCTAAATGATGGTTTCGAAACAAATCGTAGCATCGTTCTTCTAACCACCTCCCACCAATGGTACAGACAGCATACCAGATTTTCTGGTTTTTACTTGGTGGCTGATATCTCAGGCTCTGGGAAAAACTGTCTTTGTACTGAATATTCAAAACTGACTGTCCCACAGTAGCATTTTTAGAGTAGATGGTGAATCTCCACAAAAAAAGCCACAAGAACGCTTTCACTTCTGGTTCAAAGCGAGCAAATAGGCCTGGCTTAAATCCATGAAAACACTGAGTAAACTGGGACCAAACCAGCTGCTCCAGGGCCTTGTTTAGTTCCAGCGCATCCAACTGACTTATTCTGAGTACTCTGTCTGTACTCTTTGTATTCTCTTCTCTGGGTGCCATGTCCTCTCTGAAGGTCTCTAGGAAAAAAAATAAAATTAGGGAATATCATCAAATTGTTATTTGTTATAACATCCACTTCCACTTGGAAAACTAAAACTGATTCACAAATTACACAGGGGCACAGAAGACAGGCGTTTCAGTAGTGTAAAACCTTAAGGCAGGCAATCACTTCTTACTTGGAACTTCTTTCTCTCTCTTTTCTCTCTTCTTTCTTCCTTTCTTTTGTTCTCCCTTTTCTTTTCTATTACTTTTTGTTTTCTTCTTGGCCCTCCTCATGAAAGGAATGACAGCTAAAAAACAAGAAAAAAGAAAAGAAAAGCTGTTGTACCCTGTTTCTACAAACATACTTCTAAGTAATACTCCTTGTCAGATATTCTAGAAGAAAAATATTAAATCCTCAAACTGTGATGAGGCTCAGTAACATGACTTCTGGAGAAATATATGAATATATGAATATAATGAACTATTCAGAATACACCAATGGATGGTATCTCAGTTTAATTTCTAGTTTTTCTATTGACTCAAAAGGTATAAATAATTTTTCTTCTTTTCTTTCTTTTTCTTTTTTTGTGATACTGGAGATTAAATCCACAGGCACCATAACACTAAGCTACACGCCAGTCCTATTAATTTTTATTTTGAGACAGGACTAAGTTGTTGAGAAACTTGCTAAGCTGGTGAGGCTGGCCTCAAACTTGTGAGCCTCTAGAGTCACTCGGATTAGAAACATGCACCACCTCACATAGCTAAAATTCTATTTTTCAAACAGCCACTTAATCTTTCTTAAATACATTTTATGTTTAAATAAGTCAGAAAAATAAATGAACAATGTGTTTATTCTTCTGTTATACTACTGCCAAAAAAAAGCTACTAAATCTTACCATGAAGCCATAAGAATGCAGAAGTGTCATTGTTAAAGTAATAAAAATATATACATTTTGAAGTACTAAAAGAAAAATATAATATATAATGACATATGCTATAATAATTTAAAAAATAGATGATGGCAACAAATAGGTGCTAAAGGAAAAAAGTGAAATATAAGAAGCTAATTAATGATTAGCTAGGTATGAATGGCTTAAAACACATTATGTGCAACCCAACATAATTAAAGTTCTATACTTAAGTATACAGACCAGTTTTGATATTTCAAATTTTGTTATAAACTGGCAAATGCTGACAGTGGGAAAAATTGGGTAATGTTGGCCAAAGGGTACAAACTTTCAACTATACGATGAACAAGTTCTGGGGAGCTAATATGTAGCATGGTGACTACAGTTAATTTTGCATTGTTTACTTGAAATTTGCTAAGACAGTAGATCTTCAGTGTCCCCATCTCTTTCTCTCTCTCACATGCAGCATTTTAAGTAATGATGAGTGATGAATGTGTTAATTTGACTGTGGTAGCCATTTCACAATGCACATGCACATGAAATATTCATTTTGTTTACTTTGAATTTACATAACTTTTATTTGTCTATTACAACTCAATAAAGGTGAAAAATGTAAATTGGGCTCTCAACACAATAAATTTAATCATGTTTTCAAAGCCTTTGAGAAGTCCACTACTCTAAGATAACACTCAGAGTGGGAGAAGGAGGAATGGATCCTGCTGAGTGTCAACGTTACTAGCTGGCCATGAAATCTTGGACAAATCATTTCAGCTGATCCTCTCTACCTTGGTTTCTTCACTTAAAAAACAAAGGGATGAAGAAAAAAAACACCTTTAAAGTCCTTTCAAATTCTATTATGATTTTAACCAAAAAGAGATTAAATTTTATTTGTCAGTAGTAAAAGGACTGAGACGCATATCTTAAAATAAACTTGTACTTCTTGAAGTGGGGAGTACATTTGACAACAGAAGATGTTTTCAAGGGGTCAGTTTTAACATTACCAGATCCTAGATGACTTAGTGGCAGGAGATTTTTTTGCTCAACAAGATCAAGTACAGGAAACAAAAATGACCACTGAATAACAGTTCTGTTTTCTATTAGGCCAGACAGATGACAGGAATGCTTCTCACCCATAAATGCCAAGAGCCTTCTGGGGAGATCTCACCTTTTCCCCTTTCCTGCAGCTCCTTCAAGACTTGACAGCCCTCTACTATGGCAATGGAGACTTTTTCTACAAGTTCCTCTGTGAAATCCTTGCCTCATACTTGCTGGGACCTATAAAAAAGAAAGAAGAAGTTAAAAAGAGAGCGCTCCTTTTCCTCATTCTATCGATCCAATGCATTGCTAACACTGTTGATTCTTTGCCAAAGTATTTTGCTAATCCACATATTACCCTATGTCCCCCACAACTTTTCTCTTAAATTCTAGATGTCCCTGACCATTACATCTCATTGGTCTATCTAACTCTGTCGCTTTCAGTGCATTCTCCCCACTTCAACGTCAACACAAACCTCCCCAAGCATATCAAGCTTGCTTTCCCTCTTAAAGCACTGACACCTAGTCATAAAATGCCACCTTCTCTTTTTCACTAGTGGATTTTACCATCTCTTCTTTTTGGGTGCAACACAATGTTCCCATTCTTTAACTGAGAAATCTACCCTGTTTTTAGGTATTAGCTCAAGCATCACTTTTTCCTCATTCTCCAAATTTGGATTAGCTGCCCCTTCTACTTCTTTCCATCACATTCTATTCTTCCTCTTTCTAGGTCTCTACGCTCTGTATACAAACTAATGTTTAATTTTCTATCTCCTCTACTAGACGATAAACACTGATGTAATGACTATTGGCATATTTCAAAACTGAATACAGTTATACATAGCAACTACCACATTTCCTGGTACATACAGGATATTCTACAAATACATGATGAATGGATAAATGAGTAGGTAGAATGTTTGGGGTAAAAAAATACAATTTCTATCCACTAAACTTTAAAACTATTTCAAATTGTCATACCCAAAACAACACTTATTATTTATGTTACCATGTTTGTGGTATATCTGCTAATTTAATATGTTAGAGATGGTAATATAATAGTCTCACAGCCAGTATCAACCCTGAGGAACCTGTAATCTACTGAGGCGAGGGCAGGAGGAAAGCAAGGATCTGCTATACGAAAAAATAAGCTAATACAGTAAGATGCAGTAAGTGATAGGCAAAGGAAATTTCAGAGCACTATGTAAAACAACTATAAATCAGAAGGTCAGAGAAGGCTTCCTAGAGAGGTAGTATCTAAACAGCAGTGTCAGTCTGGTAAAGGAGAGTAAAAACATTATGCTAAGTAGAGGGAATGACAAAGGAAATGGAGATGCAAGAACAAGAGATAAGGCTTGAAGGAAAGCAGAAAACATATCCTAAAGGTGTGAAGAGGTTGCATGCCACACTGAAGAGGTTGCATGTCCTCAAGAAGGTAATGGAGAGCCACTGAAAAGTTGTAAACAAGGAACTAATCAGATCTGTATTTCAGACTGCTTTTTCTGGCCACCAGAGAATGGATTTGAGGCTGTGAGTAGGATTGGAGGCATAGTGCCCACTTAAGAGGTTGTAAAGATGATCTAGTGAGAAATTAATATGGTCTAATAATTAGACAA
The DNA here is from genome assembly GCF_001458135.2 of Marmota marmota marmota. NCBI lineage: Eukaryota > Metazoa > Chordata > Mammalia > Rodentia > Sciuridae > Marmota > Marmota marmota. Next base: position 26,879,342 of record NW_026000093.1, read on the forward strand.
GTATCAATGTGTGATAAAAAGAAAAAGACATCTTTGAGAGCTATGAGGTAGTAAATTGATGCTATTTGGTAAGAACTGAGTAAAAAATAATTGACTTGAAAAACTGAGCAAATGGTAATCCAATTCTCTGAAACAGTAAGGAAAAGATAACACGTGCAATTTTAGAGATCTTATACTCACATGAGACATCTAAATGAAAAAGTTCAGTAGGCAGAATATAGGACAAAAAAATACAGATTGAGATTTCTGTAAATCTGGGGCCCTTTTGGTAGGTAAGCCCAATATCTATTTGATCTAATTAAATGCTAAAATCACGAAGGCAGTGATCTAAATAAAATAGGTAGATCCTATTTATAATGACTTCAGCTTTCTTTGTATAAATATCTTATTCTAATAGTTTGAGACAAAGATACACATATCTAGATATCTCAAGGCATTCAATTTGTATGTTGTGATCTTCATCACAACCCTTTAGTCTCATTGTCCCTCTCATCTAGTGGGTTTTAAACTTAAAAGAATTCATCAGAATTACTTGGAGAACTTGTTAGACTGCTGGGCCTCATTTCCAGGATCTGTGATTCAATAGATCTGCAGTGGGACCTAAGAATTTACATATTTAATAAATTCTCTGATGATGTTGAGAACTACTGGACTAATCAAGTTCAAAGCAAAATCCTTTTTTTTTTTTTTTTTCAAATCTTTCATGGACACAGGGTTTCCCTATCTTCTATTAAGTAGTCCTTGTGAGATTAAGATAATTCACTGATTCCACAAACTCTGTTAAGTATGGGTACATCCTGGTTGCAACAGGTGCTTGGGTGCAGTCTAAGAAGGGAGGCAGACAAATACACAGACAACTAAGGCCACAACAGAAGTGTATAGCATCCCAGATTCTCAAAGGCATAAATAATATTTCAACAAAAATTTCAAATTCCAAACATACACAAATCAGTAAGGTTATTAGTTTTCTTCCTTTTTCCTGCACTTAACAAATTTTCTCTAATTTACTTACATCATTTATGGAACCAAAGGAAAAATCACAAAAAACATTATAAGTTAAACCAAACTAACAAAATTATCTGCCCATATTTACCAAATTACCTTATTATTACTCTCAGGATAAAACACCAAGATCTCACACCTAAGGTCTCCCCAGCCTGTCTCCATCTCTGCAGCCTCATAACCCACCATTCCCCAAAGGAGCCTTTAGCTCCAGAGCATCTTTCAGTCACACCTTTGTGCCTTTTCTCATATACCTAAACTACTTATCTTTCTTTCCAGCTAGTCTCACTTTTCTGAACTATCTCTGCCTTTCCACATTCCAACTCTATTTCAACATTCTCTGTGAAAACTTCTTCATAACTATCCCCAGTTCCCATTGATCCTTACGATTTTTAACTCCAGCAGCAACTATTTATGCCATTTACTTGGGCTCTCAAGTGTTTGTACTATGATTCCTATCATGAGAATACATTTTCTTTCCTTAAACATAAGTTAGTTAAGAAGAAATGCCTTATTTCTCAAATAATCTGCCACCTACAAACTGCCACACCAAACTCAGTTTTCCTCAAGCAAAATTCTATAATTCAGGATATCGGAATGTGGCATAAGTAATTCTTCTATTGTAAGAGCATCTATGACTCTGAATATTCCCCAGATTTCATATTCTGTGGTCAGCAAGATAAGGGGAACTCTCTTATTGTCAAACTACTCTTGGAAAGTTCTAACCATACTTGATACCAATGTAATTTCAACAGTCTGATCCCACATCCAAAGGAAAGCCATCTGATCCCACAGTCCCAGTGTTGGATCAGATGGCTTTCCTTTGGATTGCCTTATAAATACTAGAGTCCAGAGAGTTCCAGATTGTTGCTGATGAATACCAAATCTTATAGTTCTAGAATTTACAGTAATGATGGGCTTATAGTAGCTGCTCAGTGTTTGCTGAACTTACATGCAATACAATGACTAGTCTGGTAGCTAATCAGTGTACACACTCCACAGCCTGTGAGTGCATCCAGATGAACTGGATGAGTTGGGAAGATATCTGGTTCTCAGGTTCCTTATTAATATTTAGTGAGAAACTCATTAAAAGGAGTGGTCTTTCAGAGGGATCAGGCATTTCAAAACACTCCTATCTGCAAGAATCATACTTGAGAACATTTAGTTAAGATAGAAATGTTTAATGACTGCCAGAAAAGGAGACTTAACACAGTCTCTAACAGATCTAATATTTAACAATACTTTATAAAAGAAATTCTCTTATCCTTTCTGTTACAGTTTAACATTTTTTTCTTTCCTTTTTTCCTCCCTAGGGCTGGCCTCAGTGTAGATTAGGAACAGCTGGGCTCACTCTCTTCCTTGCTTAAGATTCTTTAATCTACCCAAAAGACTTATTATTAAACTGCTCTTCAGTCTTTTCTCCTTCAGACAAATAATGGTTCTCTAGTTTTTGTCTTAGGCCTTATTTTCCAAAACTAGTTATTTTTGTGACTTCTTTTAGTTGTAAACATAGAGTAAACACTGTCCATTACACATCACAGTTCAACAACGTGTAATACTTCCACCATGCTCTACATTCCTCTTCAGGCAACTGTGAAGGAGTGGAAAAAGCTGATTTAAAATCAAACAAGCCTAAAGTCAAGTTCCAGTTCTGGCACTTATGTGCTATGTACTTTTAAAAAAATCATTAGCATTAGATTCTTCTCTGAACAGTGGGAAAAATCATTAGCATTAGAGTCTTCTCTGAAAAGTGGGAAATAACAGCTCCTCATCAGGTTGTTGAGATTAAACTAGATGTTATGGAAATGGTTTGGAAACTGTAAAGCAGTATTATTACTATATTTTTGCTGCTTTAGTTAGGGATGAGCATAAAAAGAACAAGACTTGAAATGATTTTGGCAAATCTCATTTTAAAAGACTGAAATCTTAATTACTAATACTAATGCCTTAGTAAACCTGTGTAAAAGGAATTTTCCCCCAGGAAGTAGTGACTATACCACGAAAATATAATTGTAGGTAATCCATGAACATGATGTCACCACTATGTGTACATGTAGGAGGGAAAGGCAGGAGGAGCAGGGACATGATCCAGTGGGGCATATCCAACTTTTAACTTGCATCTTTTCTGAAAGCAGATATAGCGGGATTTCTACAGAACAGGGATGGGTTCCAGTTCCCTTGGCTACTTAATCCCCACTAACATGGCTGTGACTATTATCTAGAAATAAAGAAACCTCAGGAATGCACACTGATAATATCTGACTCCAGGGTGCTCTGCTCCACAGGACATGGTACAGACAGTCCAAGACAAACTTGCAACCTTGGGTTCTTCATCAACATATAACTACATTTAGTTTCCCTCTCCCTCATCCCAACTCTACCCAGCCCTCTCCCAACTAGAAGTTCAATTAATCAGACTATAAAATTCTCTTCCTTCCACTGTTATATAATAAGATTCTTCCACAAATGGTGTGAAACACAGAAAAATGCCTTTAAATCACATAAAAGTATTCATAATATAATGCAAACAGTTTGTTTTTTAGTTAATTCTAATTCTCTGACAAATAGTTCTTCAACTGAACCAATATTTATTGAGCATCTATCAAATGTGGGGCATTCTCCTAGGTACCGGAGAGTCTACATAAATATTTAACTGTCAGTTAACGTCCTTTGATTCAAGCATTTTAAAAGAAATAGGATGCTATTGTAATCAGGACTGGCCATTGATCTCCGAAGTAAAAAATGGATCTTAAAATATGAAAACACTATAAAAGTTCACAAAACTCTCCAAACAGAAAAGAGAAAAATGATATTTGGGGCAAGGGAACAGGTTATGCAAAAGCCCTGAAATGTGTGAGCTCCTGGCCATGGTCTAGCTGGGGATGGGTATCACTGTGAGCTGTGTGTTCTTGGTTATTTAGCCTACATTAGTGTGGCTGCATTTGTCATCTGGAAGTGAAAGAAAGGACATCTGCCATGATCAGAGTGGGTGAAGGGCCAGTTTAACCATATTATAAAAAGCATTTATGTTAAGGCAACTGCATTGATTCTGTAGGTATGAATAACCATTGAAGAGATATAACAGTATAAATTTTAAAAGATTAATCTAATGGCAGAGTTCAATAAGACTGAATCAAAGGAAAACTGTTGTTCCAGGAGACCAGTTATAGGATTCCTACAATTCAAAACGAAGATGCTAACAACTTTCTGGTTAAGTCAAAGTAATTTAACTTACTTCACTAAGAACTATGGCAATCAAAAAGGAGATTATAACACCCTTACTCTGGATTAAAAAAAATCCCCTACATATTTGGTAAGTCAATATTTTCCTGACTTCTATTATCATACCGATTGCCAGTACTAATGCCCAAACACTGGTCAGTCTATTTCTACTTTACTTTCAAGAATTTAAGTAATCTTTAACAATTACCATATTATTGGTACTTTTAGATTAGTACCTAGTTTCCTTAATGTAGGCTCAAACTTAAAAAAAAAAAAAAAAGTAACTTTTTAAAGTTGGAATTGTTCTGAATCCAAACACTATCAGATTTAATTCAAATTGATTTTTGTCAAAGTGCCAAAAACAATGTTTCTCCCTATTCTTACTTTTAATATGTGATCCTGCAACTCACTCTCCCCCATTTTCTAAAGTATATTACTTTAAGATTCTAAAAGGCTAACCAAGAGGGAAACATTTATTATCCATGCAAAGACAAACATAAAAGTCAATAATTAAAGTGATGATTTAGAATAAAGAACACTGGGGTTAAAGAAGGGTTCTACTGTGTTAAGGATATGTGAAAAAGATGCTTAAGGCAAAATTATGCCCAGATAAAAAGTATATCTACTTGTGTTAGTGTGATTAACTTGTCACATAAATATGTTTAAGACAAAGTGATCCAGCACTACAAACTATTAAAAAGGTCTCCTGCTGACATTTTATCACTAGACATGTCACATTGCTTTTCCTTCATAGGGGGAAAAAAAAACCTCTGAAATTTGCTTACAAAGAGTAGCAACATAATGACCTTATTGCTTAAATAACTTACACTTTCCTTTTATGTTTTACATTTCCCCAAACTGAAACTTTTTCATCTACATCTCAAGTAAACAAATGACTATCTCACTGAGGAAGAAAGAAAATTCAGGATGTACAGTACAGCTTTTATTGAGTATAGTACAAATAATGAATGAATATATTTTATTTAAGAACATGTTATTGACAGAAATCTATCAATAACAATGTGGGTATTGTCAAGGGCTCATCAATATTAATGTAATTATGATTAAGGGGATAACATGGATTTTCACTATAATACCAAGTAACATCTCCTACATTGCTGCTATCAATATACACATTATTATTGACCTGCTTCGAGACACTCAGTACTGGATGTATTACCATTAAACGTATTTGTCAATGTACACTGCCTACAAAAATTCTACATTTAAATTTACAGCCTTGTAAACTTTATCAGCAGAAACATGTGATTTACAATTAATCTGTATGTTATCATACTCACCTATGTACCCCTTGTCAGACCGTTCTTTTTCAGTTTCACAATAATTGACTAATTTTTAGAATGACAATGCTGCCAAATCGAAGTAGATGGGACCAGATATTCATTTTTATCCCTCTGTAGGTTTTTAAAAGTTTTAGAGTAAGATTTCATATGAGGTATGTGAATAAAATACTATTACTGGAGATCTTAAGTTTTGAACCTATACTCTACTATTTTATTTCGTTTGTGTAGTCAGATAGATTTACTGTCCATTGTATTGAAATCAATACTAATAAAGGGGACATGCATCAAAGAGGGATTTAACAGGACACCGATTCCCAGAACACATTTCAAACATGAGTAGAACAGAAAAAGCTATGGCTGAGACCCATTAGTACACTGTGACCTCTGGCATACTGAACAGGCCTAGAAATCAACAACTCTTAAGTTCAAATCCCACTTCTGCCACAGACTTGCTAAGTGACTTGTCACTACTCTGTTTTTCTTCCCTTTCACTCTATATAAACTAAGTTTCAATAGTTTATAAATAGCTGAAGTTATAAATCCTAATGATACTCATCTGGATATAGCCAAGACATGAGAAATGTTCAGATTAAATTTCTCCTAACTTCAATGAAATCCTCATCAAAATTAATGTAAGAGCTCTTTCTCTCTTTTGAGGGTAGAGGGGGTATATAACAAATTTTTCTAAAAAACTTTTCATGTATATATGAAAGATAAGCTTCAAATAACATACTTATCTCAAAATAATTTAGAGTGACTGCAGCTTGCCACAAAAGGGAAAATAATTATATTTTTTCATTTAGAGAAAACTCAGAACAAATACAATGTTCAAGATTATAATCTGCCTTATACAATAAACAGTGCCTTATTTTAGCTATAGTGTACTTGATCAAATATTTAAAAATTACACAAAATAATCTTTTTAAACCTTAAAACACAATTTATAATATCTTTTTCTTGTTTCACAAATATGTTTTCAAGAGAACACCAAGGTTTTTATACTCTTCTCTTTCAGAAAATTGTTATTTCTGAGTCTTTGGAAGAGAAAGCATATTGCAGGAACAAACAGTTGTTTTTACGAAAAAGGGGAAGAGGGTTAACCAGGCTTTGATTAGTTTTGTGTTCTAGCCTAGGTCACTTAGGCTGTGTGGCTGGACAAAGTCACTTTGCCATACTATCATCTTCATCCATTGAAGTAGACGGGGGAAGCCAATGTAAAAAGTCTACTACCTACCTAGAATCCTTACAGGAACTGTTTTAGGAAATCTTGAAAAGGGAAGGAAATTTAAAAAACAGCCATTTCCAACTGCAAAAATGATAATGCTGAACACTGAGTTTGGAAAATGCTAAAATAGAGAAATCAGAGCAGGACAGGTGAGAAAGAACCTTCACAGAAAGAGGGAAACATTAGGAAGACAATCCCAATGAACTTGTTAGTTTACAACTATAATGAACATATACCAGTTATTGAGTGCTAACAAGTGACTACTACAGCTAATTGCCATGTACAAAATTAAATATTAAATCACTTAATCCTTGTAATATTAAGAAAGACGTTCTTTTATTATTTTTACTCTAAAGTAAAAACCCTGGGGAACAAAGAGATTATATGAGTAGTGTAAAATAACTCAGCTGGAAGTGGAACAGCCGTGCTGTGAACCAGTGTTGTATACTGATAGGTGTTTTTTGGCCTAAAAGGCAAACATAAACACTTTAGGATAGACATGCAAAATGTAGTTATTTTAAGAGGCTAAGTGTTAAAAGTAGAGACATAAACTACAGCAAAAATTCTAATCCAAGGATGAACAAACAAGCTACATGATATGCATGGAGTAACTGGATATTTAGAATGTCCTATACATTTAAGAAGGGTCTTATTGCTCTATGTATATATGTGATTGTATGACCAATGTGATTCTGCAACCTGTACACTCAGAAAAATGAGAAATTATACCCCATTTGATTCAAATGTATGATATGTCAAGATCATTGTACTGTCATGTGTAACTAATTAAAACAAATAAAAAATAAAGAAAAGAAGGGTCTTTACAATCCAAGTGTTTAATAGAATTCCATGTCTTGAAAATTACTGGAATACACATTCAATGGCACCTTTTATGGTACTGAAGAATGTGGAAATTTCTTCAAACAAACAAATCAGCAGTGGAATAAGAGGCATGGTAGCACATACTTGTCATCCCAGTGGCTTGAGAGGCTGAGGCAGAAGGATCCCAAGTTTGAGGCCAGCCTCATCAACTGAGTAAGACTCTAAGCTACTAGCAAGAGCCTATCTAAAAATAAAAAAAATAATAAAAACAGGTTGGGGATGTGCTCAGTGGTCAAGTATTCCTGGGTTCAATCCCCAACACTAAAAGCAAAAACAAACCCCAAAAGAGGAACCACAACGTAATACACATTATTTAAAAAAAAATCTTTTTTAAATTCTTTCTCTCATTGGATCCATACAACACAGTATTATCATCTCTATTTTAAGAATATAAAAATTAAAGCTTGAGAAGATTAATTATCTAAGCTGGCAATTACTGACTTTCTGGCAAATACTAGAAAAACTGGAACATAGAAAGAAATGAGTAGGATGGATATCTGGTAAGCATGGATCAAATTTAATTCCACAGAATGCAAAGCAAAAAATTCTCCCCTCTTTGGAGTCATCCTGGGGTATGTGAATAAAATAGTATTACTGGAGATCTTAAGTTTTGAACCTATACTCTACTATTTTATTTCCTTTGTGTAGTCAGATGGAAAAAGAAAAGGAATGTAGTAAAGTTGCCATGCTGCCTGGGATGTATCTAATCTACATTACCTCTTCTTCTTCTTTTTTTTATTAAGTGTGGTCAAAGGACAATTCAAAGGAATTGAATGTCAAATCTGAACAGATCTGAAATAAATAGGCACTTCATCATTTACCTATTATGAACACATACTATATATGCAATGTAGAGGCGATACCAACTCATCCATTGAACATTGGAAGGGAGAGATCATGACTGAGACAGAATGACTTCACAGCTCTTGGGTTTTGTATTTTAATAGTAAGGAAAAAGAAATGACAACATTTTATCTCACCTTACCTAATGGAATTTTATCTTAACTGACAAGCAGGTAAGAAGGCAGAGTTCTTATGTAAAGAAAATAGATTAAATAGAGTAAAAAACATTATAGAAAAGGATATTTTGATTGTATAGATGGGAATATGGTAAGAAAATAAACACATACTACCCTTCCCTGCCTCCATTATTACATATAAAAGCCACGGGGCCAGGCTTTAAAAGGGCAGTGCCAGGTTAATGGACATGGGACAAATAGACCAATTCAGGGCTTTTCTCCTAAGGCTTCTACATTTTGATGAGTAGAAGAGAGACACAGAATGCTTAGAAACTACTATCACTTCACATGAAAAAGATCAAGAGAACATGCAATTTATTTCTTGGTTGTCCAACCTAGATCATCAAGAGAAGAAAATAGGAAGCAACTGAGAGTAGAACTTTTGTCTGGAAACAGACTATGTACATAGTACACACTTTTCTTGTGCTACAGGAATCTAAACACAAGGTTTTATGGGCAAGAGGAGCAGAAACTTTAAAATTACATGATGCTGTGAGGAAAAGATGGGGCTACAACTTTACTAAACATGTCACAATGGGAAAGTCCACTAACATATTGTAAGGTTCACACTGAATATGTAAAATGGAAAATACTTGTGCTCCTTATTGCAAGGATTATTATGAGCACCAATACAGAATTTAGAAAACTTTAATAATCAAATGAATGTATGTCGAATACAAATGAACAACTGTCCTAAGAAAAAAGAATTTCAACGCTAGAAGGAAAGGCAGATCATTTAGTCTAATATGTAAATTAAGCACTGGCGCTGAAGCTCAGTGGTAGAGCGCCTGCAGCACCTTTGAGGCACTGGGTTTGATCCTCAGCACCACATAGAAATAAATAAATCAAGATATTGTGTCCATCTACAACTAAAACCAAAAAAAATTTAAAAAGATATGAATAAATTATTTTAAGCAGGAACCCTGTTATAAAAACAGAACACATAAATAGCTGCTCTTGTTAATATACAGCTGACACTTGGCTTGCTTTGTCTCTGTTCTGCATGGCTCCAGGAACTTTCTACAGAATTTTTTTATGAAACAATGTTAAGCCCACAGAGCTATTTCTAACTTCTAAAAATGAAGAGAATAAAAGTTGAAGCGGTAAAGTTCGGCAAAGGCAAACCAGAATAGGGACTAGAACCCAAATCGCCTGACTTTGTTTAGTATTCTATGTTCCAACACTTTTATTTTCTTTTTAAAGAATAAATAAATAAAATAGAGGTTCTTCTTTACGTTCAGTAATTTCACTATCTCCCTTCTTTCAAAGGCCTCAAGATAACTGAACTCTTATCTATCTGGATACAAGTAAATGATATTATTGGCAAGATCAGAGTAGTTTAACATACAAGTACGTGGTTAGTTAGAAATTGTGGTGGAGGGAGCCTCAGTCTCCTTGTAATGGCTAAAAATTGTCTACATAAAAATTTGCAAGGGACACCACAGAATACAAAAAACACGTTAGACCTGAACTTTCAACTACCAGGTCTCATTCTGTGAAAAGCCTTGTACTAAAATGTTGCGTGTACAGAAAATGGTCCCTAACTAAATACGCAAACAATGACTTTTAAAGACTCAAAGGAAAATGCTCATGATTTTCACATTCCTGATAAGGAATCAACAAGAAATAAAATCAACTCCGCAATTTTATAAGAAAATTCTCAGTATCTCCTCCCATAAGAAAACCAAAACTTCTAAGCAAATGGTTTTCACTTAAGTTACTCAATTTTTTTTGTACCACACGTAACCCTTTAAAAGAATCCTCGGATTTTACTGAAAGCTTGGATCCTGGATGATTCTTAGAAAGACTTTGATAAGAAGTAAATCTTTTCAAGAGGAAAACACATCTAAGTCCGTCTCTAAAAAAGGCAATTCGTGGAATGCAGAGGGGTTCAATTCTAGCTGCGTGTTCCCCCGCCCTTAACGGCGCGAACCTAAGAACGTCTGTAGGCGTTTGTAATTGCTTTACAGCGTTTCCTGAAATCAAGACACTTTGATTTGCCTCTTCCAGGAAGACAGGAAGCCAATAAACAGGGAAACTGAAGCAAAGGGCGAGAATTACAAGGCCGTGAAACTCCAAGACCTCCTGGCTGTAAGCAGGACCTCAGGTTTGCACTCTGGCGCTCTCGGGCAGACACTGACCTTAGGAGTCTGCGAAACGCCCACGCTCCACGTAACTTTTTCTGAAACATACTCTGGAAAGCTTGGCTTTTTCCTAGCGGAATGTGGGTTACCCGGGCTTCCGGAACTCGCGGGCTTCCGGAGCGACGCAGGACCCGGAAGTGGCTGGGGAAAAAAAAAAAAAAGGAAATAATACCACCCGTGAGCACTACGCTTTAGAGCAGTGCAGAAGGCCCGAGAGGGCCCCGAGACGGAGAACTCGCCGGAGCCGAAGGGCCGACGAGCCGAAGGGCCGAAGAGGACACCTCGCGCACGGTGATTGGTTGGAGAAAACGTCTCTGATTGGCAGAAGAGTCACGAACCGGTCAGCCCCGGGTCGGGGGCCGGGCGTGAAGAGGTTACAGTGTCCAGGGGCCGCCGGGAAGCTGGGGCTTTCGGGGGCAGGGCTTTAGCTGCGGGCGGACGCCACAGCCGGCGGCCAGAGAAGCGCCGCCGGGTGGCGGTGAGGTGCCTCCACAACTCGGGGTCTCCTTGTGCGGCCTGCTGCGGGACGACCTCCTGAGGCGGGAACCCTCGGGCTAGGTGGCTGTGTCCGGACTAGGACAGTAGGGCGGTGCGTGCAGACAAACCTTTACCGCGGGCTCGGTGGCGTTGACGTCTGCAGGCTCCAGAAGGCAGGTCGACCGCCATGCAGAGATGCGCCCGAGGGTCCGGTAAATTCAGGGTAGTGGTCACTTGGGCCAGGCCCCCTCTCAGTTCTTCCCATCAGCTCTTAGGAGCACGCCCACCCCAGGGCATCGAGTCAGAATTTCAGAGAGGGGTCCGAAGGAAGAGCGCCCATCGGGCAGTTCTGTGCAGCCCACTTTGGGAAGCGCCAAAGTTTGAACGAAATAGAGTAGTTTAAGAAGTAAAGATTTCCTGCACATAGTAGGTTTTAAGGACCTTTTAGTTCTTGTCACAAACCCCTTAGGAGAGCGCGCTCAGTCTTACCAGGAGTCTATTGTTAAACGCTGAGAACTTATCCTCTGAAAGTAGTGTTACAGAAGTGCTTTTTCATTTTTGCTTTTTTATTTTTTGACTAGTATTTTATTTCAGGAATTATTCTGTGGAACAGATGTTACTCCATTGTGAAACATGAAAAGATAAAATGTACGCATGAACACCAATACTGTCTAAATTCATTTTTACATTAAAGATAACATAATTTGACATCATTATACCTGGAATGTTGCCTTTTGTATGTTAAGGACATTTAGTGGGGAGGGGCAGAGAGTTGGCCTGGATAGAGGATGATAACTACTTCAATTAATGAATCAAAATCTTCCACCATGTAAACCTAGAGTACAAATGAGATGGAGTGGAGAGTACAAGTTGATAGGGTTTGTAGTTCACTTAGGTATAGCAGAGGTTTTCTAGACTGCAGCTGTTCAGTATGGTAGCCATTAGCCACAGGGAGTTAGTCTTGAGGTCTGTTCTAAGTGTTAAATATGCACAGGTTTTTTTTAAGACAAGGTATGGAGGAAGAAAATAAAGAATGTAAAATACTCTTTAATTTTATATTGATTATATGTTGAAAGGAGAATGCTTTGAAAAATTTAAAATTATGCAATTTCCATAACATTTATACGGATACTTATGTTCTAGAGAGTAAGAAGTTCTCTTTCAAGATGACTAAAGTCTTTCACTTAACAGTTGCAAAGTAGACAGCTATGTGGCACTTCCGGAATAACTCCCAGAAGTACTGTACTTAACTAAATTTTTGTTGGAGGGGAGAGAAGACTGGCATAGATTACATTTTCAGAGAGCAGTTCTAGTTCATGAAGCTTTGTATAGGTCACATGAGCATCAAGTTATGTATTGATAATAATGATAACCTACCTATGAAGACATTTGTGCTCTGTTAAATGAAATTGTTTAAGATAGGGAAATATGTATAACAGTCAAGACTTCTATTGAAAATATTTAAAGTAAGTTCTGGGTTTAACCTCTAGGTATAGTATACATCTTTAGTTTTGTAGTGAACTAGTAAGCTGAGGTTTCAGGAAAGTTTTGATTCCATTTTTTAAAATATTTGCTTAAAAATATTTTCGACTTATTTATTTTTCACTTATTTAACAAAAACCTGTTGGGGGCCAGAAGTATTGCTTGGCAATATTGATAAAAATATGAACTAGACAGAAGATTTACAAGGCTCTTAACTTTCTAGGAGCTTATGAATATCAATTCAGGGACAGAATAACCAAGGCTTTTTTTTTGACTTTGAGTGAATGATTTACTTCTGTAAATGCAACACATTAGTTGTTTTAAACCTAGGATTTATGTATTCCTGCAGACATGCTATGAGTTTTTAGACTTGGCTGTGGGCTTAAGAACTAAAAGCCAGAATATATTTCATTCATTTACTGTGAGAACTTGAAACAAATAAAATAAAATTGATTATTTCTTTACCTTTAAATACAAAAAAAAAGTTTAAAAAATACAATAGCATCTTATATCCTCTTTTAGCCTTTTAGTGACTTTTAGATTCTAAGGAATTTAATAATAAAAATGTAAAGAAGACTTTGATTTATGCCCCTAACATATTTTAAGATTGCTGACTTTATGAAGTTAAATTTATATTAGCATATTACATTGTTCTTAAATCAATATGTTTGATTTTTTTAGGAAAAAGTTGAACATAGATCTTATGTTATTTTACTATTGCTGCTATAACAAATTACCACAACGTTAACAGTTCAAAACAATACCAATTTATTATCTTAAGAGTTCTGTAGGCCAGACATCCAACTGGGTCTTAAAGGGCCAAAATCAAGGTATCCACTGGCCTGTTTTCTTTTGTGAAGTTTCAATCAAATAATCTATTTTTTTGTTTTTTGTTTTGTTTTAATTTTATTTTTTGCTTATTCAGGTCATTGGCAAAATTCAGTCCCTTGCTACTGTAGGACTGAGGTCTCTTTTTTCCTTGCTGGCTGTCGGCTTCCAGAGGCTGCCCACATTTCTTGGATTGGGGCTTTCTTTCTGTCTTGTAGTTGGCAATGATGGGTTCAGAGCTTCTCATCCTTCTGAGATTTTTCATTTTCTTCCATGGTTATGTCCCCCTGGTTATAGCCTTTTGAAAACCCATTTGAGTAGGTTGAGTCTCCCCTTTTCAAGGTTCATAACTTTAACCATATCTGCAAATTCCCCTTTACCAGGTTAAGGTAACATTCACAGGTTGCAAGGACTGGAGCACATTTTTCCAGACTCTAATTTCTCGAAATTAATATCCAAACTCCTTGGAAACACACCAAGACCTTTCATATACTCCAAATACTTTTCCTGCCCTTCTTTTGTTTGGTATTTACATAGCCATTGATTCTAATTTCTCCTTATTCTCATGTGCTCTTATTTCCTGAGGGAGGCCTATATGTTTATGGGAATAGGGACAGTCATATTCGGGGTCCTTGTCCATAATGTCTTCTAATATCACTCTGAAACTCCATTCCCCCTTTGCTGACATTGCCTTAATTCAGATCCTCATTCTTCCTTTAAGTCCTTTACTAACAAGATGGTGTCCTCTAGCCTTAGGTCTCTTTAGGTTTCCTCTCTCCATTGCTCATTAGAATGATTTTTCAAAAAAAATACAAAACTCCGTATGTCATTCTCCTTCTTTAAAATTTTCAGTGACCCCTCAGCCAATTCCTGAAATATTATGCCTTTTTCTGTGCGTCTTAGCACTAATTATGTGCTTCTACTAGAAATGGAGATTGAACCCAGGAGTGCTTTACCAATGAGCTACATTGCCAGTCCTTTTTATTTATTTATTTATTTTTGCTTTAAGACATGATCTCACTAAGTTGCTTTAGGGCCTTGCTAAGTTGTTGAGGCTGGCCTTCAACTTGTAATCCTCCTGCTTCAGCCTCCCAAGTCACTAGGTTTACAGACATGCACCACCATACTAGGCCTACTGTAATATTTAAGATGTCACACAATTGTTTAGATACTTTTCTTTCTTTTAAATCATTAACTCATTGAAAATGGGGTCATAAGAAATGGTTTTACTTGAATGAATTTATATTATTTTGTCATATATAAATTATTACATCATTTTGTCATTGTCTCTTATCACTAATCTGTGAACTCTTTAAGGGGAAAGTCACTGGTTTATTTTTTTCTTTCTCTGTGACACAGGAGACACCTAGTGACTTTTCAATCAATGAATTGATAAAATAACCCAGAATACTGGATTATTTTGGGTCCGAATAAAAAATATATATACACATATGAAACAATTTCCTGGGAATATATATGATTACATTGTGATTGTTGTATATAATTTGGTAATGATTTTTAAAGAAATGTGGTGGCTAAAGCATGAACTTGGAGCCAAAGAATCTGAAGTGAATTCTGGCTTTTCCCCTTACAAACTATGCACTGTTAGGCAAGTTCATAATCCCGTTCCTGTTATTTGTAAAATAAGGATAGTTCGTTCTTTTTGTGTATGGTGCTGGGCATTGAATCAAGGGGCACTCTACCACTGAGTTACGCCCCCACTCCCCCAACCCCTCACCATTTTTATTCAAGGAAAGATCTTGCTAAATTGCTGTGGCTGGCCTCAAACTTGTAATCCTCCTGCCTGAGCCTCCCAAGTCATTGAAATTACAAGCATGCACCACCATATCCTGCTGGATGTTAATTCTTTAACTTTGTTAAATGACTAATATTTGCAAAGCATCTACCACATAGTAAATGTCCTACAAGTGTTTGTTAAATAAAAATAAAATAGTTTATATTCTCATTTTTTTGATAAGTAATTGTTTATCATACAATGATTTAAAAAATAGCTCCATGATTTGTGTTGTTAGAGACTTTTACCTTTAATGATTTTTAATGTCTTATATGATAAAATGACCCTCTATATTCTTTACATATTTAGAGATTACTTTTGTATTATCCCTCTCATTAGGAGTTTACCTATGTTCCCTTTGTATTATTTTTTCTATTGCTCTTGTAACAAATTACCATGAACACAGTGACTTAAAACATTAGTTTATTAGTTTATTGTCCCACACTTAAGCAGTCCAACACCATCACCAACCTAAGATCTCGTAGTCACTAGGCTGCCTTTCTTTTGGAGTCTCCAGGTCTTCCAAAGGCTGTCCACATTCTTTACTTATGGCCACCTTCTTCCATCTTGAAAGCCAGCAATGTGGCATCTGTGTAATCATTCTGCTATGTCTCTGTCTCTGACTATAGCCAGGAAAATTTCTCTGCATTTAAGGATTCTTGTGACAAGACAGGCCCTACTTAGATAATCCAGTCCCTATTTCAAGATTTGTAATGAAATTACATGTGTAATGTCTCTTTTATTATTTAAAGTAATTTATTCACAAGGGTTTGAGTATGGACATTTTTGGAGGACCATTACTGTGCCTAACCTACTTTATACTGTAAGTCAATCATTGCTTAGGCAAGTTCATAATCCCGTTCTATGTGACCTTAGATTGGTGGTGGTGCTGGACTGCTGAAGTGTGGGACAATAAACTAATAAACTAATGTTTTAAGTCACTGTGTTCATGGTAATTTGTTACAAGAGCAATAGAAAGAATAATACAAAGGGAACATAGGTAAACTCCTAATGAGAGGGATAATACAAAAGTAATCTCTAAATATGTAAAGAAAATAGAGGGTCATTTTATAATATAAGATACATAGGTTGTATCTTCTGAAAATGGAGATAATGTTATCTAAATTGTGAATATAATGTCAGAATTGCCTAGATTTCTGATCCCTAGAATTTATGAACTAATGAATTCTTTTTTGTTGTGTGTCACGGGTTATTGGAGAGTGAACCCAGAAGTCCTCCATCACTGAGCTATGTCCCCAGTACTTTTTATTTTTAGTTGGGTTCTCTGTAAGTTGCTGAGGCTGGCCTTGTGTTGCACTCCTTCTGCCTCAGCTTTCCTAGTCACTAGTAATTATAGGTATATGGGCCACCATGCCTGGCTAATGAATATTTTCCATTAATTTTGGGATAATTTGTTAGGCAGCAATAAATAACTAATAACAAAGATTAATACTTTTAGTTCAGATAAGAAAACAAAGCCTTGGAGTTACCCAGTTATCAGTGGAAGCTCTTCCTGGGTTACCCAGTTATCAATGGAAGCTCTTTCAACTACAAGTGATATGATGATGATGATGACGTCAGAGTACTGGTAATAGTTTACATTTATTGAAAACTTACTAGGTATTAGGCACCTTTCAAAGCTATGCATGTATACACATACCACAAAATCTTAGATTATTACAGTAACTTATGAGATAGGTTCTATAATTATCTCCATTTTATAAATGATGTACTTAGAGCTAAGAAAGATAAAAGGTCAGGCCTTAAATCCATAGTTAGTTAACAGAATGGCAGGATTTGAAATCAAGTTGCTTGATTTTTAATTTTCACTCTAAATTGCTATAATACTTACTCCCTAAATACTTACATTATACAGTAAAAATTGGTGCAGCAGGAAGAGAAGGAAGGCCTACAAAGATTGTTGGGAATATGCGATTATTCCAAACCAGGTTAGTCTGGAAATGCTGAGCTCTAGGAAGGATCTGACCTAGCTGTGGAAGCCTGGGTAGAATTCAAGCATTATTATTAAAGAACAGAGCAGCTGAGCAAAGTAGGGGAAAAGCCTGAGACAAACATGAGAAACTGTCACTGCATGGAGTCTCAAGCTGGACAGGATAGGGAGAAACGGGAGATGAATTCAGAAAGGTACTTAGGGTCCTGATTACAGTTATATAAAAATTCCATGTGTATTTTTTATATAAAAAAATTGAGAACCCACATTCCTGAGTTTTCTGAATGAGTAATTTAAATCAACTGCATCTTAGTTTTTGACTACACAGTGGTACTGGTTTTAAGAAAATATTCTGGTGAATTTGAAACACTAAAAGAATCAGATTTATATATACTGAATGAAAATATAAAGTTTAGTTCCAGTAACATGCTAAAAGAAAAGTATAAATTTATACTGAATATTTTTTGCAGCTAGACTTCCTATCATATCCAATAATATGATAGTTTATATTTAATTTCAGTAAAATGACATAATTCTTTATACATCAAAATTTGTAGGCCTTTGTTTTCTTGTAGAAACAGTATTTGTAGTGGTTACATTTAAACCACATTCAGCATTTCACTAAGAACAAATCATATAGAAATAAGGAAGAAAACCCTTTATGACTGTGTTTTCAGTTACCTTGGGAGTAAGCCTTAAAAACAAAATGATGGGAGGAAATCATATGAAGCAGAGCTTAAAATATCATCCTCTCCTTTTCTCAAAACATCATTCAAATTCACTAGATGGAAATTTAATTTTGTAAGATGTCTGTGCTGTTCAGATTTGTTTATGGTGTGAGCTTTCAATTTAGACAATTTATCATTACTTGGAGAGAATTTTTTTCTCTTAAGCCAGATTGAGTTTCCTTTCCAGGGAATAGATGAATCCAGGAGAAATGTTTCCACAGCTTCATCGTAGCCAAAAGCAGTGGCCGTGCAGGAATGGAGAGCTCACTGAATAGTGACAAAAGGAAAACATGTAATCGTTCTTCCCAGAGTCTTCACGTATCTCAAAATTCTTCTTTTTTATAGATTTAAGCCATTTACTTAAATTTAAATTTAAGGGTTGGACTTCTGCTTCATAGCAATATTAAGAGCCAATTGCAAATACGAAATACACAAGGAGGACAGACTTTGATTTGTCTTTGACAGTAACGTGACCTTTGAAAGGTCTCTTAACCGTCATGGGCCTTAGTTTCTTAATCTCTCATCTGTTTGACATGTCCTCAAAGAGTCCTTTTTGTTTTAATGGATTAGGATTCTAAAGGCCAATTTTTTATGGCTGTAGTTTCAACCCATTCTGCACTTAAACATGTTGGCCTCTGGGCTGTCTGCATGTATTATTTGAAGTCATCTTTTCCATGTCTGCAGGCTTTCTGCAATAGCATAATTACATCCACAAGACAGGCTAAGTCTTAAATTCTTAGCCTAGTCCCAATTTGGAACTTCTCCTTGCTTGTGTTGATCTTATAATTTAGAAGAGTATATTCCCTTCACCTCTCAGGCAGACAGGTTCTATATTGGCCCTAAAGGAATAAGGGCCAATTGTAAAACACTTTCCTTTTCTGCATGTGTTTATTTGTACTGTATATCTTAATGCCATAATATGAAGTAAGTGAGGTAAAGAAAAAAAAGTATGTATGGCAATAATTTAACCTTAAACATTAACAGTTTCAGCATCCAATGCTTAGCTTATTTCCTTTTTCCAGTTCCCCAAACCTGAAAGATTGTAGTGACTCTTATTGGCAAGAAATCTCTTCAAAAGAAGTCTCTGGCACAATAAGGATTCTGGATAAGGCCATAAGACCAAGGGTTCTTCACTCATTATTGCAAAGATTGAGGCCTAGTCTGAGACCAACATTCTTATATCTCTCAAAACCCATGAGGAGAATAAAGGATTATATGGATGTGTTGGAATATCACATGACTTCTAAACAGCCAGGGGAGTATCTAAAAGTCCAGATGCTTCTTGAGTTTCTGAGTTAATGCATTTTATCAGAAGGACCTAATGACTAACACATTACTCCCGATAATCTTTGGGCTACAGAAATTACCTGAAAAGTGGATAAAGGTGAGTAGAGTTGCAAGAGCTGGTCTTGGAGTGAAGGAGACTTGATCATTTACGCCCACCATACTCACTGAGTCATATCCTTGGACGAGGGATAGAACTTCTGGGGTTTCAGTACCTTGTATAAAAATAAAAGTTAGGTACTAGATCAATGTTGAGAACTTCTGGCTTGAATCTATGTGAATCCAGGAGTAAGTTGTTAGATGTCTATAGATACTTTGTACAGACACAGACACCAAGGTAGGTGTCAAACAGTAGTGCCATTTAGCTAGGCTTTGACATTATCCAGAGTAGTAGAGGTGCAGAATCAATCTACTTAGATTCCTAAAACTTCTAAGAAGGAAACTAGACCTCAATATGTAGAACTGTGTTTACCAGTGTCATACCATCTGTGAGAATTCTATTTTATAATATTGAGCTTACAGAGGTTTATTACTTCAAAGTATTATTTTTAGCTACTACTATGGGAAATATCAAAATTCATGGTTTCTTGACTCCTTTCAAATCATTGTAAAGTTATCTTGTTAAAAAATCCTAAATTATGGTCAGTGAAATGATTTTTTTTTACACTATATGTTTGGGAGGATATTAACACCATGAGTAAGGGCTCTTCCTTAGATGGATTGTATGGTAAGAGGAGGGGGAAAAAGTCAAAAGGAAATAAAAATATGAGCCAGAGTGAAAAAACAAAAATTTTGAGGATAATTTGCAGGAGAGTAGAATTATTTCAAAAGGATGAATATATCCTTTGGTTTTCTAGTAAAATGATTTCAGAGTGCTTTGATAAAGAGTATCTTACTTTGAAACAGGTTAAAATATTTGTTTTCTCAGCCCACAAAACTCTTTAAAGATAAATGTTACATTATTGTTTTTAATTATTAGTCTGGAAAGTTATTTCCTTCTTACATTGAAAATCTCAGAAGATGTGGAACATGGAAAAGTTTCATAACTGTTTAGAGATGTAAGAACTTAGGTCCTTGTAATTACAAACTCTGCTTTCCATTTCTAAGTTCTGTGGGCTTTATTCTCTGTGGTATTGAACCTTCTAAGTGTGTTCAATCAATAAAATGTATGATTTGTGCCTAGATGTCCATACCTGGTTAAGTCTCTAAGATATATTGAGGCAAACTTGTTCAGCTACCTTTGTTATAAGTTACTTTTTTTCTATGTGGTTAATGGATTACTAAAAAAATGTATAATTTGGATTTTATATTTCTCCTCATTCCATTGTATTTGTAACTCAAACACAAAGCAACAATCATGAAGTCTGGCTATTTATGGGTTGATTACTTTATAGAGTGTTGCACATGTTTGGTGAAAAGATAAAAACTACCAGAAAATACTCATTTTTAGGAAATCATGTTGGAGTCCTGCTTACTTATCAAGACCTCAAGTCATATAAATATATGCTTACACAGTGTTTAGTGAAGGTAATTATATTTGTTGTCATTTATAATTTTAAAAAAAGAATGTTAATTTATAATAAAGCACTATATGTGACTCAGATTTCTGATCAAAAGTAGGCTCTATTTCATGAAATAATAGTAACATGGTATTTTGCAATACTTAAATATGCCAGATGCTATTTTCAGTGTTATATATATATATAGAGAGAAAGATATATATATATAGATAGATATAGATATAGATATAGATAGATATATATATATATAGATATATATATATAGATATATATATAGATAGATATAGATATAGATATAGATATAGATAGATAGATATTTTAGTTGTAGTTGGACAAAATACCTTTATTTATTTATTTTTATGTAGTGCTGAGGCTCCAACTCAGGTCCTCGTATGTGCTGGGTGAGCACTCTACTGCTGAGCCAACCAGCTCCAGTATTTGATATTTATTAATGAACACAATTTTCACAGCAATCCAATACACAAAGCATTGTTATTATCAAAGTTCCATTTTATTGATAAGCAGACTGAGGCACAGAAAGATTAAGTAAATTGATTTAGATAATAAAGTTGACAAGGACTAGAATTTTACTTCTGGAACTCTGACTCTGAGACCAGTCCTTTTCGTTACTGAGCTGTGCTTCCTCTCAGTAAAGGAGCCTATTTCATCAGTTTCCCTCATTTTGGAGACACTTTAAACTTACACACCTGCCAAAATCTGTTTTTTTACTTTAATTACTCAATATTAAATGAATGAGATGAGAAGTTAACTAACTACATGTGACTGAGGATGGCTACATAATTTCAGAACTTAGTACAAAATGAAAATATTTTTTTCAAACAGCAGGAAAAAGTATAATATAAGGTACTAAAATAGGAAGCAATTTCCTTTCTTTTGCTGTCTTTCACCTGTCATGATGTTTGTTTGCCATTTAATACAATTCTAAGTAAAGAAATTTAACATTTTCAATTATCAGCATATTTACCATTCATCTTTATATTACGCAATGCCTATTTTAAATGCAAATATGAGTGTTTAATTCATATGTGCAATTGCCCAAATTGCATGACTCCTTTTTTTTGTAGCTTGCAGATAAACATTCCTTTTTCTTACTAGAACAGTGGGAACTCTGCTCAAAACTATCTCAGCTTTTAAAATCTCACTTCTTCACACACACATACACATTCTACTAATAGTCTACCTCTGTCTTAATGATGAATAAGACAAACTGAATGGAAAAGGACATATAGATTGTTTTGTTTTATCCTTTCCTTCTATTTCATCATTTTCAGTGGAAGTAGTCACTAATACAGGGAAAGAATATGAGTAATAAAGAATATGATAAGTTTCCTTGTTTTTTCCTTTTTCTCAGAACATCATCATCTTTCTGTTATTGAAGCAAGTTCTGGTTCAAATAGAAAGCATGGCCCATTTAGGGCTATTGTGTACTCAAGTGTGGACGTAATAGACATACTTGGTAGTTGATCTGAATTTAATCTTCTACTTATAATCATGGATATCATGAACACTGCATGGGAATTAGAAAGAACAAAACAGACTGACATAATTTTGCTTGTGTCTTTGCTCATGTGTATGTTCCAGTGTTCCTTTGGATTTCTATTACAAATATGTCCAAATATGACATTATTGAGAGTTTCAGGATGACTATAACACGGCCCATTTGAGAATAAGGCCCCATGTAAATGTACAGGTCACATACCACTAAAGCAGGCCCTGCTTGAGGCTACTGGATGATGTGGTAACCATACTGGACTGAAGCCATTTCCCCAGTCAACTTAAAATATTGTCCTCAAAACAGAAGGGATTAGCCTGGGGGGCTTAGGTGTGGTTCAGGTGATAAGGACAGAGCAAGACTGATTTGGGGAGGCTTCTACCAGCAGCTTTGATAAGAACCAGGAGAGGCTGGTTGGTTACATGAAGCCATGCTCAGTAAACATCTTCCATAGCCTAAAGAATGTCCTCAGAAAAGGTTGTATTCTCACAGGATGGCTCATTCCTGTAGGACAGAAATGGGTACATGGAGGCTGCTGGTGTTAGGCAGTGGGGGTTTAATGTAGGGGCCAGAAAAGAGGCAATAATCATACTACCACACTGTCCTATAATGCATGCAACATTTTTTTCGAAGCATTTTTCACCCACATTATCTCATTCAAGCCTCTATTTCCATGAGACAGGCAAGAACTACATTTCCATTTTACAAATGAAAAAGCTTAGAAAGTCTAGAGCAGAGTTATCCAATAAAACTTTATGTAATGATTGAAATGTTCTGTAGGTATCTAATATGATAATCACTAGCACATATATTATCAAGCATTTAAAAAGTGGCTAGTGTGACTGAGAGCAGTATTTTCCATTGATTTAATTTTAACTAAATTTAAGTAGTCACATGTGGCTAGTAGCTACTCTATTGGAGAGTACACCTGGAGAGCATACATTTGGTACACTTCCCCTACTCATTCAGTCACTAACTCACAAGGATCAGAGCCCAAGATTCTCAGAACTTCTCAACAGCAAGTTTTTCACCAGACATCTTTGATACATGGGGACTGTCACCCCAGATAGGCTAACTTGCTGTATTCCTCAAGCAATTTCATCCTTCTGTGTTCCACTCAAGATCCAGGGAAGTCAAGATTAAATATCAGTCTCCAGATGGTGCTAGGTTGACACTCAGTTGCAGGAAGCCAACAAGAGGTCTTTAGGAACTGTCATGCCTGTTTGCCTCAGAAAAGCCACAAGCCTAGGGCATCAGCCATCTCCAGAGTGAGTGGTAGTCCCACTAGCCCCCATCTTCATTTGCTTGAATTTTACTTGTGTTTGAATAAGCCAAAAAAGTGGTTTGGACATTTCCTTTCTGTGACTCCATGTTTTGGAATGGGATTAAATCATATCTGATTAAACTGACTTACCTAATCCCTGACAAGGCATATCTAACATTGCTGTCAGCTATAAAACAAGATTATTGCAGTCCCTATGCAATGTCTGGAATTCCTATTCAATAATACTGGCCACTTCATCCTCACACAATTAAGATGAATTTCACTTTAGGTCTAATCCCATCTCCTCTTCTCCCAGTCACATTATGATTCATCTTGCTATTAGAATGCTTCATCAGGTGGGAAGCATTATCACCTATAGCACTCCCCTCCTCCACACCAATCCATAACTTCCAGCCAGATTCAATTTATCTGTTTATTATTTATTCAAATATGTCTAGGTGCTAGAGAGATGCTAATGAGTATGGAGATATAGTTCCTCGTCTTTCTCTCCAAGCTCTCTAGTCTCCAACCAGGTTTGTGAAGCCTGATTTAAAGTTATTCATACTGTTCAGAGTCCATCTAAATGTTCACCATCTATCACTCAGATATTGACCAGATATTAGAGGAGTTATGTACTTACGTTCCTGCCAAACAAAAATGATCCATTTGGTTAATGGGGCATATACTCATGATTTCACTGCCTTCTGCCTAGATCACCCCATTTTCCAACTCCAAGCTTCATAATCCACTGATTATCTGCTTCCTACCACTGAAGATACCCCACTTATCAGCTAGCATTACGAGAACATAGGAATCATTCAAAAATATGGTTCTTAAGTTTATTTTCCCCCAAGATACCTGAGGACTACATATCCAGGAATTTTCTTTATCTCTTATACTTCTTCCTAGTTCAAACTGATCATCTTTCCTAAAGCACCACAAGGACCTCCTTAACTGATCTTCCCTTATTCATTCCTATTCCTTTCAATCCACTGTGCACAATGCAGCCAGGATAGTATTTTAGAAAGCTAATTAAGAGAATTTCATTTTTCTGCTAATCCCTTCAATGGCTTTCTATTGTTCTTAGGTTAAACTCCCAAATTCTGACTTTGGCCTACAAGTGCTGCAAGATTTGCCCTTTGCCTCTGCTTCTTCCTCTTTCAATAACTTTCCCATTATTCCTTTGTGCTTCAGGAACAAGGCCTTTATTAATTCATAAATTAGTTTGCTAGAACCTGGGCTGAGTAAGACAAGGGTGTTTACCTTTATGAAACCTCTTTTTTTAATGATAGAAGATGGATAAGTAAAACAACAATAACAAAATATTTCAGGTATTGAGGGAAATAGAACGTTGTGATAAAAAGTGATTTGGGAAAGGCTCTGCTGTAGAGAAGATGCTATGAGGGCTTCTCCTCTTCCATGCCCCACTACTCTGCCCCAGGACCATCACTTCTGTTATTTCTCCTGGTGAGAACCCCTTCCCAACTATCTCCCACTTCAGTGACCCTATGGGCATCTCATGTTCATTCTTCAGATTGGAGTTCATATATCTCTTCCAATCCCTCAGATTTACTCAGGACCTACCAATGGGTCACTTCCTCATCCTTGAATATATATTTGAAACTGATCAACTAGGCAATTGGATTAACGCCAATATTGGGTCCCTGAAGTAAGAGCTACAATAATGGGAGAGGAAAAATAGAAAAGTCTGAAACTGGTCCCACCAAAGCCTCAACCAAGATAGTAATCAAAACAATATTTGATTCCAGTGGAGATGGTGGAGCTCAGTGCCACTATTCAAGAGCTAGATGATGCAGGGACAGTGTTCTCTATCTTATATTAAATTAATTGTCAGGCTAGCTTTTGCAGCAAAAAGATTGAGTCAGGAAAATGACCATAAACTAACATAGGTCTAACAGTAGAAGCTCTGAGTGCAACTTCTGCATCAGATATGGCACTGTTGTGAAAACATAAAGACTTTTCTATTCCAGTGATAAAAGAGGATCAGAAATGGTTCACATTTGTATGGGTCTGGTGAAAATATTCATATATAAAAGGAGAAAGAAAAAACCTAGGTTAGAACTATAAGTATCTTGGCTATGTAATGACTATAAGCTAAGAATTAAAGATAACTACATCACAGCCACACAAGATGGTAGAGAGGGCAGACCTTCCCAGTGAAAAATCACTAGAAGCAGTGAACCTGGTCATCCACTTTGTATAGAAAGAGAAGTAAACAGAAGTGAGAATATTCATAGATTCCTGCAAAGCAGTCCATGGTCTGGTGATCTTCAGAGGTCTGGAAGGAAAAGACCAGATGATTAGAGATGAGCCCTGAAGTAGATGCAAGTGGATTGACATATGGGAATGTACAAAGTATGAATTGCTTTTTAGCCTTAATGATCACCAGAAAGCATCTACCATGGAAAAGACATGAGTCAACCTAGTATATAAAATAACTTGGCCAGCCTAGAATTGACATGATGGGCACATGAATGAAGTGATCACAGTGACAGAAACAGAGACTATTATGAACCCGACAGCATGGACTTCCAATTTGGACCAAGGACAAGACAGTTTGTATCATTGTCCCAGCCTTAACTGAACCCCATTTTCTCCCTATTTCCTTTCACTTAGTGTTTTAGTCAGCTATATTGTGACTAAAAGACCCAATCAGAACAATTGTAGAGAAGGAAGAGTTTGTTTGAGGGCTTATGGTTTCAGAGGTCTTAGTCCATAGACGGCAGATTCATTCCTCAGGGCCTGAGACAGAACATTAGGGAATAAGAGTGTGGTGAAGGGAAGCAGCTCACATATGATCAGAAAGCAGGACGACTCCACTGGCCAGATACAAAATATATACCACAAACCACACCCTGAAGGCCCACTCCACCAGCCACACCCTATTACCGCAGTCTGGCTGGGCACACAATCACGAGCCACCACACAGCTTGTAGATTCAAACAGCAACTCTTTATTCCCGAACTCACACCAGCCGTCTACAAACACATTCTGGGGAAATCCACGTTCTCTGCCCAAATCCACATCCACTGGGCTTCTATCTCCCCAAAAAATACTGTCTGAATCCCGTGAGAACTCAAGGGGAACTCAGGCAGCAGGATACGCCCTATTCCCAGCAGGAATAATCTTAAACCTGGAACGCCCTAAACCGGATTATCCTAAACTGGGAACACCCTAATCCCGGATCCGCCCTGGTCCTTGAGCAAGGTCACCTAACTGCAATGTCACTGCAAAATGTCCTATTTCCACGAGTCCTTCCACTAAGCAACATGGGGTACCCTGGCAAGGAAATTGTCATACCTACTTGGCTAATGGCTCCCAGCACCCTATCCACCTTCAGTGAACACTTAGTTAATTCCTATCTGAGGATTAATTCACTAATTAGGTTAAGACTGTCACACTCAATCATTTTTTCTCTAAACCTTCTTGCATTGTATTACATATGAGTTTTGGGGGGACAACTCACATCCAAACCATAACACATAGGAATTTGATCCAATGAAATTATTTTATATTTATTGCTATTTTATCTTCTGTTTCTTGGAGGATGTGGATTTACATAGCTCTCTATGGAATAACTCCTAGGAATGCAGAAATGTCCTGTAATTAGATTCCATTTTTAATCCCTAGAAGTAGCTCCCTTTTGTACTGTATTGTATATACTTATCTCTGTTCTCTTCCTCCTTCATTGTGCTCCTTGATCACCTCTGAGAAGGGCATTGGAGATTCTGCATTATTTTTCTTTTTTTTTTTCTTTCTTTATTTCTTTTTGAGGGATAAGTAGCTTTCTCAGGCTCTGCTTCCTGCTTCTGAATATTAGAAGCCAAATTTACATATTAAGTAACAAATAGTTGCTTTCTTTTAGTTTCTGGCTACTGACAATGCAACTCTCTCAAAAACATGTGTCTTATTATTTAATCCTGATTGGCTCAGTTTGCAAATAGCTACACTATAGATTCATTTTGAGAGATGCTTCTGTCTGTAGACTTAATTGGTACTGACTTGAAAGAATAGTTTTCTGTGGAAGAGCCAGTTTAGATGTCTTCCACTGAGCCATTGGGACCCTGGGAAGAGTTCACATCATTTTACTGCAGGGCTTTTGTTTACACAATGCCATTCTGATCCTCATTCTGTTTCTCAGACTGATCAGTTTTTCTGGAGTCCTCAGACTCTGTTTAGTTTTTACTTTTCCTCTTGCTGTATTACTATTAGACAATTTTGTCTATACCATGTTGCAGACTGCCCTGTGAGATGATAATTTACACGCTTGCTAGATCCAAAGTCTTTATTTTTACTTTTATGCATTTTCAACATGAAAGCAATTTTCACAAACAGATGTGAAATCTAGGTTAATTTCACACTTTTGCCTGTTTGTTTTAATTTACCTTTATAGAAACTCACTTTTTTCTTTAACACTTTTGGTACAACACATAGAAAAGAGAAACAAGCACTATACTGGGGATACTCCAACATGTAACTATCCGAGGGAAGAAGAGGAACCATATGAAGAAATTAACAAAGAGGAACCAGTGAAGGGAGAGAAAAAACAAGAAAATGGGGTATTCTAGATACCAAGGGGAAGATGTAGAAATTGTTCTCAATACTATTCAAAATGTAGATAAAGACTAAGAACTGACCACTTGCTTTAACCATATGAGTTACTGGTGAACTGGAATACAGCAATTTTGTCACAGTACTACAGTTGGAAATGAGTTGCAAAGAATTCAAGAGGAAATAGAATCGTGGCTTATTTTTTTTTTAATTTTATATATATATATATATATATATATATATATATATATATATATACATACATATATATATACATTTTATTATATACAAATATATATATATTTCCCTTTCTTTCTGCTTATTTTGTTCTATATTTCCACTAATCATTTCAGTCACATCCAAAAATCCTAGTAGTCAGAGCAGCTCAGTTTCATTCCTCATTAGAAAGTGGGCGAGATGAACTAATTATACCTACTTTAATACTGTGTCTACATCTCACCCATTAGTCTGATCTGTTTGTAGACCTTTGAAACCATGATTATATTTCACCTCACCATTTAGCATCAAGGTTAGCACTAAGTAGTTTTAATTATGATAGCAGTTCACCTTATCCTCCTGTGTTTCCCTTCCTATCAAACCAAATTCCAGCTCAGACTAGGATTTAAGGGGCTGAAATTACTAAGTACCAAGGTAGTTGGTGAAAGAATACAGTTGGCAGGACTCCTGGGTTCTAACCTTGATTCCAAAATAATTAGGTGATTAAGTAAAGGTTCTTAGTTGTAAGAATCTGAACAAATCACTTATAAAATTATAAATGTCATCTCTAAGATGAGGGTATTTATAATTTTTAAAGATTCCTGGATGTCTCTGCCTTGCTGTTCTCAGTTCTTCATATTTATCTGAAGACAATGATAATAGATTCATAGTTTAGGAATTTGGGAATAGAAGATAAGAGAGCACAGATGAGTATCATGTTTTCAAGTGCAAGTCATGGCACCAAATGGCCTATGCTTGATTCATGGTTCTGTAACTTACTGGCTCTGACTTTGGACAGTGACTCCCAATCCTGAGACCTCTGTTAACTTAACCACAATATGGGGCTAGGTCTAGAATTTGCCTTATGGGTGGTTGAGAGCATTAACTGTAGTAATTCAGGTAAAATTTTTGATATTCACCTGCATATATTTAGTATATACTAAATAGCTATTAACATTATAAAATGCATTTCTTTTTCCTTTCAGTATTGGGTTTGCTGCTTCCTTCTGAACATATACCCTTCTGATCTTTAAAATCACATTTCTATTTTGGAATTCTAGTTTCTGGATGATCAGACAAGCTACAAATTTTTCTTGGTGAAATTAGTGTAAAGGTAAGAGAAAATTAATCATTTTTAAAATAAATTTCTAATATCAAAATTGACAAATTGAGTCACTCCAAATTCAAAAATCTGTAGAGAGGAAGATCACCAATAAATCACTTCATTTTACTTTCTCTTTCAAAAATATATTTTTTAAAACAGCAGGATAAAAAAGGAATATCGTATTAGAAAAAGGGCTGTTACCCACTACATTTCCTCAGTGATTGATTGTATTTTCTCCCAGGAATTGAAGAAAAGGAGAGGAGAACATGAGGGTTGATTGCATCAAAAGTGTGACACGAATAAAAGAATCAAGAAATCACATATGTCTGCACAGAAGTCAACTAATAAATCAAAAGCATGTTCATGGCTAAGTCAGATGTTTCTTTGAAACAGCATATGGTGCAATTCCAATATACTCTATATTCAGCTACCTAACAGGCTGTCTTGTTGCTTCCAACTAGTGAAGAATATAGCAGTGCAAATGTTTATAAGACTGGTAAATTTTTAAGTTTATTTTATGCCCCTATTAGCTCTTGCTGTCCTGATGAATACACTGTAAAACCTGGGATCATAAATGAAGAAAATAACCTGTTGGCAGGAGTGAATACTTATTGCTACAACTTCCTGTATTAAAAGTATACATAGTTTCTTTTTAGTAGTTATTTTGATATAAAATTTAACAAGTTTTATTTTATCCCACATTGAGCTCTATTTTTAAAAAATGTGTATTTAAATTTCTGCATCATTTGTAGAGCTGAAAATCCTACAATTAATGATTTTCATAATAATTCTAAAGAAATAAAATCCTCATGACAATGTCATACTTTTAGTCATGGAAAATTCAAAATTTTAGCCCTAAAATGTAATCGTGGTGATATCTTACAGGAAGGGATAAGTAAATCCTAATATAATTGAAGGAAAGTAGTTCACACAGATTTTTAAAATTTGAAAGACTAAAAAGTCAGTGACTTATGTGAAGGTTGCTGTGGGTGGATATAACTTTGAAAGTAAAGGAGAAATTGTTAATCCAAATTTAATTGACAAGTGTGGGAGAAATTTGTTTTAGTAGATAATTATTGTCTCCATTTTAAAGAAATAAAATTAATTGCCATTAAATTTTAATGTCAATGTTAGTCAGTCTTATCTGAAAACTGTATTCCATGTCTACATACACCTTGACCAAACAAATGCAAACACTCATTTTTGTTTTTGTTTTTGGTTACTAGTACCAAGTAAGGGAAAAAATAGAAATTATTGAGATTATTTTTTTCAGACCAAGAGAAGGGAGGGATAGGGAAAATTAGTGAAGGATAATTTTTGAACAAATAATAATAAAGGGACATTGATATAATTTTATAACCAGCTCTTTTACTTTGTTTACATGAGTACATTAACAATTAATTCTGAATGAAAAATAAAGACCCTCATCTCCATTGACCATACTCAGTAGTGTCCACAGAATGTATGAGGAGGGTAGACTCCTTCTAATCTCTATAGATACTTTAGTCATCTGAAAGGACCCTGTGTATGCCAAGAGTGTGAAGCCATGTTCTGTTTGTTTCTTATTATTACTCCTACTCATTATTTCCCAAGGCCACTAATTATGATTTATGGTGTATCCATAGCACATGATATTTTTATTTGAACATGGCACCATCAACAACAACAAGACAATGATTGGGAGTATTATGCTGCTTTACTCATGAGAATTTTTTTCCTCTCTTGTCCTCAGATAATATAACTGAAAAAAAAAATTTAAAACGGCATTAGTGAAATATTTATTCTATGATAAATACTTGACATACATTATCTCAATCATTTTTTTCTGGTGGTCTAGATTTAAGACCAATTCTGTTCATAACTAAGAAATTAAGAACCTTGGGACACTATCTTGCTGATTCAGCATCAGATCATCTATATGAATGGCTTTGCCCATTGCTTGTGTTCCAGTGGGAATAAATGGTGTTTTCAAATCTTTGACCCAAAATGGGATCTCTCCCTTGTCTCCTACTTAATTATTCCATGACTTGTTCTTTTTGAACCATATCCAGCTTTATCTACTACCAGACTCCTTGATGTTTTTTTTATAAGTTTCATTTGCTTAACCTTTAAAACTTCTCATTATATGAAGCTGCTTTCCACAATTAAGTTCCATCTTCAGTAGCAGCTGCTCTGTGCTGGGATCTTCCTGCCATTGGTTGCCTGATTATTTAGATTCCCCTATTTGCTGAAGTTCCCTGCCAAACTACATGTGCATGCAGAAATATTCCCTTTGCCTACCCAGGGATTCATTGTTCAGGGCCCCCTCTTTTCTTTTGGGTCAGCCTAGATTTACTGTGTGTGCTGGTTTTCTGATATGGAAAGCAGGAAAAAGTGTGAATTGAGGGACTAGAAACATGGCAGCAGTGAGAAATCTGAACTTTGGAGTTTTTTCTGCTTTGGAGCTATCCTGAAAAGATTCTTCCATTTCCTTTTTCCTTTCTAATTGTATGAACAAGGGGTTTGTGAAGCCTTTATTAACTTGAAGCTAGTGAGTATGTCAGCTCCCAGGTAGTGATTTGGGGAACTATTTTGAGTATATCTACACGTCAGTAGCTGCTATTGCAAGCTTTTTTCTTGTTAATTCCTGGAGTTGTCTGTCTTCTTCCCTGCTGTGAAATTTTGTTCCTTTCTAAAACAGAATACATTTTTTTTCTGACGCGTAGAGCACACTCATTAATTTCTCACTTAGTGATGATTCATTAATCATGGAAGGGCATGTGAGCTGCAGTAAAAGCAACTCCTTCAATTTAATTTAATTTAACAAACATTTATTGAGTGTTTAATGTGCAGAGCAAAGCGCTAAGCATGAGACCCAAAGAGACCCAGTTTGGGTGATATGTAAATTATTTTTTCATCAGAATAAGTGTTTAATAAACTTTCCTGAATCAAATCTAATTGGCATAGACTTTATTATGTTTTTCAATTCAGATAATAAGTTCTAACATAAAATACTTAGTAATAGACATAAAAAAACAGACTTTATTTCTGTAGAGAATGAATAGTTTTTCTGGGGTGGGGATAATTTATCTACAATTTGTATTCTTCTGAAAACAGTGCCAATTAATAATTAAACCCTGCAATATACCACTGGTCATGACTTCCTTTTGTGCCTTTTCTCGTTTGTTGATCCAATCATGTAGGAATTATGCATGGTTATAATCAGGGAAATGGATAGAAATGGAATATTTGAATTAATGTAGGATATAGTGTGAAAATATTTTAAATTAATGACATCTCAGTTCAAAGAATCATGTCATGTTTGGAAAGACAACAATCTAAGGATCAATCCCATTTCAATCATGTATAGGTTAAAAGACTCAGATGCAGGGAGATATGATTTGCCTAAATCTACAACTAGTGAGAATTAGAAACAATCTTCTGAAGTGTTATCCATGATTCTTTTTTTTTTTTTTTTTTTTTTTTTTTTT
>NW_026000093.1:26916103-26948246 GCF_001458135.2 Marmota marmota marmota
GGGGACCCTTCTCGCTGCCCCGGGCTGCCGGGGGCCGCTTGCAGAGCCGGTTGGGCGGTGGCTGCGGGATTGGACCTCTGCGCCCTCGTGGCCGGCCAAGATTCACTTGTCTGGGGCCAACTGTCACCTCTAATATAACTTACTACTTCCTGGCAGGTCTCCTTTCAGCGGAATTTTGCTAGAAGTTCCTCAGTAGGTAGAATGTAGCTGTTTTAATGGGTGTTTCTGATCCGGTTAATGTGGAGATACTGAAAGTGCTGCTTCCTTGCAGGCCGCCATGTTGGATCCTCCTATCCATGATTCTTTCAATGTTAAGAAACAGAAGATAATTAGGCTAACTTTTGAAAAACTGTTAGTCATGCATCAAGAGGTCAGTGGATTGTGGTTATAGTCAATCTAGGCATATCAATGAGTTTAATTTGACTCCATCTCTAGAATTGGTTTGTCGCTCTGGTGGCCTCGTTTTCTCCTGGTAGGAACTGTCTTCATCTATGCTATTGGTAAAAGTGTTAACAAGTAGCCATTTCTGGCTTACCAATTAAAAACAATAACATAAAACTCTTTCTCCTTATTTGTATACCTTTCAGGATACCAATTATGTTTGGTTGGGTAAAAGGTGCACTTCCATCACAGAGGCAAACCTCAAAATGTAGGAAATCATAATTGGCCAGGCATGGATAACATGGCCAATGTATTTAATCAGAAAGCCCATCTATTATCAGGAAAAGGAAATGACAGGAAAAGGCTTTGGACAGAAAAAAGCAATGGTTCCTTGACCCAATATATTAGAAAAAAAGCTAAAATTAATATTTAAAGATTCATGTAATTAAAATAAATACAGTTGAAATCTGATTTAATACTTTTGTAATGTTGCAAAACATAGAAAATATGGATAAAGATATTGTTAGCCATATTGGATAATATTGCAATCACTGACTAATTTTTAATAGTATAGTATATTTTTCCCCTTCCATTACTCTCTCCGTATCCACTAATAATTTTCAAACCCAAATTTTATACTCTGCCCTCATCCTTCTTATTGTCAACTGTAACATGCCCTATCATCAGCAAAGAACATTCTTATTTAAGAATGAGTCAGGTGCCCTTGTTGTGCCTATTTATTTGATTTCTCATTTGTATAAATGCTTATTATATTGTAATGAATGTTAATAAATTAATGAAGTAATAAGTAATTTGCTTGGAACTTTGCTACATATATATGAAGTGGTATAAGCTTTTT
The DNA here is from genome assembly GCF_001458135.2 of Marmota marmota marmota. Classification (NCBI taxonomy): domain Eukaryota; kingdom Metazoa; phylum Chordata; class Mammalia; order Rodentia; family Sciuridae; genus Marmota; species Marmota marmota. The sequence goes on from NW_026000093.1 coordinate 26,917,344, forward strand.
TTTTTTTTTTTAATAAGCAAAAGCCTTTTGAAACTTTATTCTCTTGAATATAATTATTTTTGTGCTTTGGCATAATCAGATTCATTCATTATAGTTCAATGTGTTACATAATCATTGAACACTTATAAAGCTCTTTCTGGAACAAGTTAGCAAATGAATGACTACTTACATACTTATGCACACACACACATTTATAAACAAACATCTGGCTTGGAGGCAAAAGGAATTAACAGTGCTTAACCACTTCTAATCCTTCCTGCAAATCTTTAGTTTTATCTTTATGAAGTAAGTGTTCTTCCTATGTAAATACTTAAGTAATTAGCCTGGTATGATATTTGGAGTGGAGGCTTTGTTAGATAGGTTGGGCTTTAGTCCCAGCTCTGATTCTCACTTAAATTCCCTACATCTCAGTTTCATCTTTGGAAACTGGTGAAAATGATAGAATCTAAACATGGCCTGGAAAACAGCAAACAACCACATTTGCTGGCATGAAAATCCCAAGCTGCTTTCTTTTATTCACACTCTATGTAACTCGTGCTGGAATGTGCCATCCACTTTCTAACATTTACACACACACACACACACACACACAGATGTGACAGTTTGCCATAAGTGACAGGTCCAAAGATTTTCAATGTAAATCATCTTCCAGCACCATTTTTATTCAGTTGTTTCTGAAGAAAGGTAAATAATTTGATGATTAAATAGTCTTCAGTGTTTTACAGATCAAAAGGAGGATAGGTATACTATGTCTTCCCGTTTCCCTTTTTACCCCAGTTCCTAATTGGAATATTCTAATCAGATGATAGCCTCTCACCTCCTTGAGCTTCTCATTTTCAGTTATCTTCACTCCTATTTCAGCATTGTTATCTCATTCCAACAAAATTCTCTTCCTCTGGAAGAACTTGGATTTACTCTTCCTCTGGAAGATAACTTATAATATCTATCTCTTACCACAGCTTCCCAACTCCCACATGGAACTCAGTGCCTAGAAATCTGTCCTTTTTTTCCTGTCAGCCTCCCTTCCTCACCCCCTGTGGTTTAGGCTTATTTTCTGTCAGAATAGACCTTGTCAATATCCCCAATTTTCTTGTTCTGTTATCTGTTAACACAGTCTGTAAGTTGTGACCTTCAGTCTCGTTCCATCCTCCCCAAACTCCACACTCCCAATAGAACTATGGGATCTAGAAGTTCCCCAAATGTACCCTGCTGTTCTGGGCTTTTGTTCCTCTTCTTGTGCTACTCTGTACTTGAAATAACTTTCATACAAAGATATATTTAAAGTCTTTTTGGGAAAAATCTCTATGAAACACTCATGATCATGCCCCTAGATTAGATGTACTACTCACTCATTGGTGTCCCATAGTGCTCTGTAACATTACAGCAAGGCACATGTTACACTTGATTCCTTTTAATACCTTTATCTCCTTTCCATGGCTGATTAATTTCTATAGACTCAGCGTCAGTGTAGCACCTAACATATAGTAGTCAATTAATAAATATTGAATGATAAACTTATTAAATAAATTAAAGGAGAAGAAATATTGTTATCCCTGGAAAAAAAGAAAGTTTTATTTTTTTCCAATTTTTCCAATAATAAGACACAAATTTTGCCCTTCCTTCTCCTTTCCTCTGGTTACTGGGGAGCAGATGGTTCAGTGTGAGAACAAAAGTTACTAGCTACATTAATCTGATATCTTTTAATGCTTATAGATATATCAGATTATTCAAGTGTTCCGATATGGTGTGAAACAAATGATCAATATTACTATTTTATATGAAAAAATGTTCATATTAAAAAAAAGGAGTATTCTACCACCAAGGAGTCAGCTTTTATCAATTGGAAATTTAAAACTGAAATCAGTGAACAGAAATTTGAATATCTTTTTTTTTAAATTTTAATATTTATTTCTTAGTTTTCAGCGGACACAACATCTGTGTTTGTATGTAGTGCTGAGGATCGAACCTGGGCCCGCATGCATGCCAGGCGTGTGCGCAACAACTTGAGCCACATCCCCAGTCCCAGAAATTTGAATATCTTAAATAAATACGATATTAAATTCTATAAACTTTAAATAATTTTCTTGATAAAATAATTACCTATGTCTCCTGCAAAGTCCTAGTCTAATATTTAGAGTCAAATATGTTAAAGGTATTATGCTAGACAATGAAATATGAAGTATATGATACAGATATTTAGAACATAGGAAAAAATATTGACACATAATCTAATTATCATCTAGAAAGTGTATATATCATATCATATTGAAAATACATGTGAAACCATTTGTTAATATTCTCAAATTTTATATATTTGATTTTGTTGTAATTATGCCAAATATTGGGTTGTGTTTCAAAATTATATATGTAGTAATAAAATAGTTCTATGAAGAAATCTATTACAATTGAGATATTAGTTGTTGTAGAATTTGCACTATGTTAAAATAATAAAATGTATTTCATGTGCAATACATGTACTTTTGGAAACTTAGAATGAAGTTCTAATGAAGGAGTTTATGGTTTATGATGTAATTCACATTTACCATATGTAGAGCAAAACATTATTAATATGCTTTTAATAACTAGAAGTGTTATACTATCACTACTGTGATGAATGTTTAATAAACAGATCTGCAAGGAAAACAATTCTGATTTGCATGTTTGCTGATTCCTGTGGTGTGAATATTCCCACTACAGTCAATTTCAAGCCACTAATGTAAGGCTACTGAAAGAAGATTTAGGAAAGAGAAGCATAGTTGACTCTTGGAAACTTCACACGCCAGCTCTAGAACACGGCTACTAAACTCTGATTTTTCTTTCGATATTGAGTAGCATCTCATTGTATTGTTTAGTTACATTTTTAATAAAGTGGTAAAAAAAGCCTTGCTGTAATGTTACAGAGCACTATGGGACACTAATGATGAGTAGTACATCTAATCTAGGGCATGATCATGATTGTTTCATAGAGATTTTTCCCAAAAAGACTTTAAATATATCTTTGTATGAAAGGCATTTCAAGTACAGAGCAGCACAAGAAGAGGAACAAAAGCCCAGAACAGCAGGGTACATTTGGGGAACTTCTAGATCCCATAGTGCTATTGGGAGTGTGGAGTTTGGGGAGGATGGAAGGAGACTGAAGGTCACAACTTACAGATTGTGTTAACAGATAACAGAACAAGAAAATTGGGGATATTGACAAGGTCTATTCTGACAGAAAATAAGCCTAAACCACAGGGGGTGAGGAAGGGAGGCTGACAGAAAGAAAGGACAGATTTCTAGGCACTGAGTTCAATGTGGGAGTTGGGAAGCTAAGAGACTGTAGTAGGAATGAGATATTATAAGTGAGACCGATTATCTTGAAGAGTTGTATTCAAGGATAGCTTTTCTCAAGCAATTATAGGCAATAAAGTTCAAGTTTTTATTTATGTTGTTAACAAGGCCTGAGTTGGTAATACTTTCCCAAGCAATGTATAGAAAATTTTAAATGCAGTAAGACTTACCCATTCATTTTGGGATACTGGACCATAGTTTTTAAGTTGGGCCTATCTTCTGTTTCCTTTGATGGGTCTGAAAAAATGAGAAAATATCAGCTTCCAAGCATGTTCTGCCTAAATGCATATTTGTCATTGACATGGAGCCACACATTAACACATACTCTTCTTCAGATTTTTGAAACTTTTCCAGGTGACATTATAAATGAGTTTCTAAAAGATCAAATATCCAAAGAGTTTAACAAGACTTTTGGACAGAATATAACATTTCTCCATTTATTAGTTGGAGATAGTATAATACTGTGGAGGGCAATGTCTTTGATTTAATGGTCAATATTTGTAATATACACAAACCTTCTGCTTAAATAAGCAGTTCTTTTGTGTATATATATATATATATATATATATATATATATATATAAAATTCACTAAGTCCCTGGTTACTTAAGCTAAGCTTTAACACAATTTAATGTTTGAAATTTTCAGTGGTCCTAGCTCCATCTTTCATGTAATATTTAAGGTTTCTTGGATTTCAGAGTGATATGCAAGCATAGGTATGAACATAGAAAATGTTTGAATCAAATAAAAACAAGTGTCTTTCTGAGCCCTTGAAGTTTATATATTTTATTGTATTTGATAGGTTTCCTAGAAGGATTTGTTTCTCAGAATATCCTAGTCTCATCAATCCTGAGAATATTTCAGCCATAATAACCTTGCTCTTTAAATTTCTTTTGACTTTTTTCCGAGTGTGGATGAGAAGACACACTTCCCTTGAGATTCTCCTTAATAAAAGGTTGGGGGGAGGATTATACAGCCAAGAATAAAAAATGTAGTATACTCTGGGCTCCTTTTAAAATGTTAATATACCATGGAGATGTTAAGGACCCTGGGAAACACTATAGAAACAAAGCCTTTAATGTATGTTTTAAAGTATTTCCCAATGGTATGGACTATGAGTTCTTTCTTTCTTTCTTTCTTTCCTTCTTTCTTTCTTTCTTTCTTTCTTTCGTTATCCTATTAATATCTGTGATAACATCTGAGAATTAATTCTTTATGTAATCTTTTAAAAATGTTGAATTTCCACCTGTAGGACTACTTTTACACAAAGCATAGCCAACTAAAAAATTTAGGAATAAGTAAAAAGAACAAATAAAAAATTCAGGTATAAGTCCCTGAGTTCTCTAAGAAATTGAAAATAACTAACATTAATTCAAGAGACACAGGTACACTAGGTTAAAACAATGATCAAGGAAAGAGTTCATTGTGTCGTTAAATTTGGGCCTGTCTGTAAATAGACAGAATTTCATGGATGGATGCTTTTAAGTCTTCAAAGAGCAGGTAATTTCTATGCAATTTAAATTTTTACAGCCACCGAAAATAAAGGAAACATTACAGTTCTAAGAAAGAAAGATAAACATTGAGTCCAAAATCTAAGACACCACAAAAAAGAAAATGATAAACCATCTAATTTATGAATATTAATATCAAATAGTAAATAAAATCCAGAAAATGAAATCCAGCACTACACTGAAAGAATAATATGCCATGACCAAGTGGGGTTTATTTCAAGATATATCACAATGTGAAACCTCCTGTACAATTGACTATAGGTCAAAGAAGAAAAATGCTCTGTAAAACAGAAAGAGAATGATATTTCTTTAAGTAAAATTACATGCATATCGCAAACCATTTGCAAACATTGTTCATGGAGATAAAACATTCCAAGTATCCCCATTGAAGTCAGAAATAAAGCAGGTGTGTCCAGTTTCCTCAGTATTATTTAATACTTTCCTGGAAATGTTACATACAAAGAAATTAGCCAAAGGAGTATAATATTGTTTTTAGATGTTAACAAAGAAAGGTCAATATTATCATTATTTACAGATGACATGACAGTATATTCAAAAATCTCAAGAGAATTGAGAAAAATACTCTTAGAAGAATAATATTATGCACTAAGGTAACAGGTCACAAAATACATAAAATGGTTATGATAAAATCATAGGAAAGAACGACATAGAAAAAAGTATACACATTACAATTGTAAAAAAAATAAAAACTCTTAAAAGTGCAGATAAATCTAAGAAATAAAGAGCTCCTTAATGAATAAAGATACTTGAATAAGTAGATAAATATACATTATTCTGAATAATAATATACAGTATTATAAATGTGATAAAATACTTTTGATTAACATGCTGATACTCAAATTAAAACTCCATTATAATAATTCTAAGTTTGTCTAGAATGATCAATATCTGAGAGTAAATAATATATTTTGGTATTTTTCACATTTCTACCATAATATCATAATGGAAAGTATTAGCTAGGTAATAGATATTTAGAATATTCCTAAAACCTCAATGGCTTCATTTAATGTATATATACATATCATCATATATACATCTCATGTAAGTCACAGTCCAAAGGGAATGTGTCTAGTTGGAGATGCCTCTTGTGATCATTCAGGAATTCAGGCTCCTGACAACTTGTGTGGCTCCACCTTCATTTATTAGAATTGCTTTCTAGCCATATTGGCCCATAAGCATTATGCATTATTCCCAAACCAGATCTCAGATAGAGTCTGAGTTAACTGTGGAGATAAGAAATGAAATATAGCTCTAAACACTAGAAGATAGTGAAATATATTTTGACAAAATAGAACAAACTGGCAATATTTTTACTGTCATCAACACAAACAATTCTAAAATACACAATGTGCATCATTGTATTTGTTTTACAGAATTAACAATGCAGTGAATTAAAATGCATTTTAAAATTTAAATACAATTCTCCCTAGTAGACTGACTAATACTATCCTTACAAACAGAAACAAGTTGTTTTTAGCTTAATGGTGTGTGGAAACAGGCCTTAGCACTTGTGCACAGCTGGCCTACTTGGAGGAGCTAAGTGGGTGGATTTCTAGTAGTTTGCAGTGCTTCATGTTGTTTATGAATCATGACTTCACTGAAAGTTTCTGTGGTCTTGGTGCTTGTTCCTACATCTGGAACATAGACTGTAGAAGACAGATGGAACTCAATCTGGCAAATGTATGGTACTGAAGACATCTTGAGAACAAGGCTGTCTTTCAGCGAGTATTATAGTCTGAAAACTGATTTCATATTGTATGAACTATGAGCTTGGGAAATTAAGGGAGGATGTTTCCTAAACATATACGCATATATACATATTTGTGTATATATTTTTCTTTTGTTTTTCTGTGATGCTGGGGATTGAACCCAGAGCTTTGTGCATGATAGACAAGTTCTCTACCACTGAATTACATCCCTAGGCCCTAAATATATATTCTAAATATAGCCTTTTCATAGTATTTTTTTTCAGAGAATCAGTGGCGACACCAAACTCAAAATGACCATTTAATAGATAATATGCAAAATATAGTAAATTTTTATTATTTCCTCAGTGTAACTGAGCATCTACCATACCCAGACACTGTTCACTGAGGATATGACACCAATGATAAAATTTCTGCTTTTGAAGTGCTTACATTCTGGTTAGGCAGTAGATGATAGGCATATGACAAAAATAAACATATATACAGGAAGGCAATTCCAGATTTTGATAGATGTTAGCAATGAACAGAGATACTATAATGAGTGATAAACAGACTGGAATATGTCAGGGGCTGACCAGATTAGCTGGATGGGCACGGTCTCCTTGAGAAGGCAATGCTTGAGCCAACCCCTGAGACATGAGAGGGACACTCATGTAAAGAACTCCTAGGAAATGTTTGCTATATACATTACATATGTTTTTCAGAAACAATAACAAAACAAAATAGGATGACTAAGATAGCTCAAATAACTCTAAATCCAAATATAAAGAATTTCTAAATTATGTGTTTGGCTATTGAGTAGAACAGTAGTCTAATTTTTCATTTTCTTAAAAATACCTAGATATTTTAAAGGAATTAAGCCTTTACCATAAAAGTAGCACTCAAATTTAGCCAGAGTTATAACTATTATGACTTTTGTCTTCTCCAGTCTCTGACTACTCTGCCTTTTTCCTCTTAAATGTTCTGTGTATCCTCTTTCTGGGTGACTTCCTCCATGTACTTTGTGCTTCCAAACTGACAGGTAAGCAACTCTACCTATTTCCTCCTCAGAGCAATAATTCCTTCCTGGTCACTCAGATATATGATCAATTGTCATGATCTGTGTATAAATACTATGTTATTATAAATCATTATTTCTTTTTTATGATTTTCTTATTGTTTTATTTAGTACAATTTAGTATTTTCTCAGGCTCGTAGAGACTTAAACACACCAATGCCAAATTTTTAAGTAAGTATTATGTTTTCTTCATGGGCGAAAACTGCACTTCTGGTTCATTAAACATATATCTAAACATTAAATAAAACTCCTTTCCTAGAATTCCTTTAAAGCATAGTTTGAGAGGGTATGAAAAATGGTAATTTAGAAGATTTGTGTTTCCTCGCCTGCTTGTCATCACTTGGCTTGGCTGCATTTTTGACGGGAGGGCTTTGGAAGATGCTGTGATTACCTTCCATTTTGTGAATATGAGTCCTGGGTTTGGAAAGATCACAGTGCAAATAAGAAAACAACAATGCCTATCCTGTTGTGAGTTTCCCAAGAGGAGAGAGTGAGCCAATCAAGAGAATCCTGAAAAGATTGTTCCATGAACAGCTTCCATAACTTGATTTTAGAAATAGGGCATTGCATGAAGTGAATGATCAGAAACTTCGCTATCCTCAGTAGGCCTTTAAAAATGTTACTGATTCAGTTTTTAATATGTTCCACAGTGAAATCTGGTCAGGTAACATACATTAAATTACTTTTAATAAAGTCTTTTTCTTTTTCTTTTCTTTCCTTTTGTTAAGCAAATTTAATGACAATTTAGTTAGAAAAAAAAAAAAAACTAGTGAATTCCTCAATTTTATTCTCAGTTTTACCAAAAGACACTGTTCTTTTTCTATAAAAACTATTTTAAGGAGCATTGGCAGAAGATTCTACAACAGATAGAAAACTCTTTTCCCAAGTTAAGCCGTGTCAGACATTACTATGGATTCTTTTTTTTTTTTTAATGAAGACCTTTTATTTCCTAGGAAATGGGGTTGTACTCATTTCCATTCTTTCCAAGTGGGCGTCATTTGGACCTGTGGGCATAAATTCAGGCCAATTCCTGGATGTGCTGTCGGTAAAGTACCTAAAATGTGTCAACAGCCCTCTGGAATAGTGGTTCGGTTTCCCCAGAAGAAGCATTCTTTTTAGGGAGAAAATTTATGTTGATGATTTTCAAATTATTGGAACTCCTCAGGCAATTTTCCAGCTGGCCAATCCCTATACACTGACTTGAGAACAAGTGCCAATTTTGAATTTTTGGCAGTCACTAACATGACCTGGTCAGCTTCAAGAGACGGCTGAGGGAGAGATTTCAGCATCAACATTTTAACACAATTACCAGTTTCTTCTGGATGAAATCCAGCACTTTATTTTTAATAAATGAGGCTCAATATCTCTTTAAAACCTCTTTCTCCTTACATTCTAATTCTAAGAAACTGAAGAAGCGCTCAGAAAACAATCTAAAACAAAGTGTTCTTTGATTTCAGCATTCTAAAAACAAAGTCTTTTGAAATGATTTACATGTTTGTTTACACTTGAAGCTTCAATTTTATTTTATTAGAGTGATTGCATGTTGAATGTTGATATTCAATATCTAGAATATTGAAGATGAGGATTATTGCAATACTTGTAGAAGATGTGGAATAAATGTTAAATATCAGCTAATTTTAAATGATCATACTAAATGTTTCCATTTTATGTGATCATATTCTGTTCTTAATGAAATTAATTTACTTATAGACTGAAGGAGCAGTAGTAATGAATATCTGTAAGCTCTTGAGCCATCTATAAGTGTTATAAAGGGACGAATCTATGTATTCCTGAAAGAAAGCAACAATGCTTTTCCTATACTATAGTACTACAGGATAGCACGGCACCTGGCTTTCAAATACACACATACACACAACCAAATTTTCATTATAAATATATACATACATATATACACACACATATACTCTAGCAAAAGCAATTTTTTATAAATAAAATGATAGAATATAGGGAGGTTTGAAAAATTCAAAATTGCTGGGGAATAGCTTACTGATGTCAAAAAAGGGAGGCATAAATGTCTTCTGAAAATATGACCACAAAGTTACCTCATGTAACTAAACCTTCATTTTCTCAGTCACAGAATGAGGATAATAAAACGCAACTCATATGGTTATTGTATTAAGCAAGCACATGCCTAGTACATAGTAAATATCTAACAAATAGTGACTCCTGTGAGAATAGATATGGGCTTTGGAATCAAATTGTCTTGGGTTTGAATTCCAAATCTCACTTACTAGCTGTGTGACTGTTGGGTAAATTAATGAACTGGGCTTCATTTTCCTATTAAAATTGTTGGATGAGCAAATGAAGTAATGTATATAAAATGTTTAGTGCAGATGTCAATAAACATTGCTATTATGATTAATAAAACATTACAAGTTTGGGGATTCCTAAATGTTAGCATTGAGTGGTACCAGCTGTTTCAGTAATTTCCAATTTGCCTCCCATGGTGTCTGATTATTGGACAGACACTCTATCTCTATGTTATTTGTTTATAGGCATGTAAAATATATTATTTTTCTATATGAATTTTCATTCAAAGAAGGAGGTTTGAAAAGCATCCACTTGTTCTAAACTCATAAAAGACACTGTAATTGAAGCCGAGAAAAGTTACAGAGAAGCAGTCAGAATTGGAATTCAGGTCAACAGAATTCTGAGTCCAATTTACATGACATTTCCACAGTTGCATTTTCACTTGCACTTTAGTTTTCACTTTAATTAGATGACTTCAGGAATTTAGGCATCTGCAAATTTTTTTTATATGTACAAATCAAAGAGAAATTTTTTGAAAATTTATTTTAAGAATTAATGAAAATATTAGAAAAAACATTATTACTAGGTAAAACAAATTTTTTATCAGTTCCAAGTAAACATTTCAAACCATGTATATATTCTCTAATATTCACTCATTCACAATAAATATAAATTTTGCTATATACATTAAAGTTTAATTTTTCATGTGTTGAAGATAATTTTTTCACATAGAATATGTGTTTTTTTTCTAAATTCCATATTCATATCGAATTGTGTGGATGTTCTGTTTTATGAAAATCAATTCCTTAAATGACATGTTTATCAACTTGGGCAGGGGTTGGTCATTATTTTATTATGTTTAGAATTCTTGTAATGGTACTTGATCAAAGTTCACCTCCTAATTTTAAATACATTTTTGATAAAATCCTGGGTATCATTACTTATATTCTTATAAATTTATATTCTTATAAACTTTCAAAAGCTTATCCTTAAATAGAACAATACACAAGAAAAACTCCCACATATTCACAAGTATGTTGAGGAAATCATGCAACCCAAATGGATATATTTTGAAGTCTAGAAGAAAAATGATATTATGACAGTTGTAAGAAATAAAATAATGGCAAGGATTTCCTGTGGCCATTCATAAATAGCAAAACAGAAAAGTATCAGATCATTTGTCTATACTCTCTAATTCCTTAAGATTATTATACTGTCCCTTGACAGAGACAAAGGAAAAAGCAATACTTTTCTTTCCTTCATTCTGAAATATTTGACACTTTATGTAATCATATAAACAATTAGGAAACATGTCACTTCAATTTTACCTTAATGGTATTTGATAGCCTATATCCATTCTACAGTTGATATATTCTGACACCTATTTATTAAGATTATACTAAATATCCCCCCAAATTGAAAGTTAGCATAACAGGTGTATTTCTTCCTTTAAAATGCTGGGTTTAGTAACTGTCTAAATATCAAAATTGTTACTCAATTAAAACTCTAATGAAGTTATCCTATTCTTCTATTTGTGTAAATTATCATTAATTTCTATTTCATTAATCAAAATTTTGATTATTTGATCAGGAGTTGGATGAGGTTCACAGAAGTTTTATGGACAGTGTAAATTACACTATGCTAGAAATTTTAAGCCAATTAATAGAACTAACCTGAAGAAATTGGCTCTTCCAGTATATAATAATTTGGTTAAAAAATTCTCAATAGTCAAACTATGGAACCAACCTACATGCCCTTCAATAGATGGATAGATAAAGAAAATGAGGTATATATACATAATGGAGTATTACTTAGCCATAAAGAAGAATGAAATAATGTCATTTGCCAGTAAATGGATGGAACTGGAGACTATGATGCTCCGTGAAATAAGCCAGGCCCCAGGGTCAAATGTTTTCTCTGATATATGGAAGCTAGTTGTTTCACTCTGGTTTACAGAGCTTCAGTTGCTTCTTTACAGCTGAGTCAACTCTAGCTTTGGTCCCACTGATCTTTATTCCCACATTATAACCCACTTACCAGACATTTTAGATGTTTTACTTTCTCCTCAAATTAACAAAAGTTTCATTAAGTTTCCCTTCTATATCATTAACAGTGACAACAGTATTAACTTTGTGACTCTTTGGATGTTCTCTTTTGTTCCACATTAAGTCTATTACCAGATTACTATTTTTATGAGTTTCCACAGATTCAGCATTTCTTGAGTCCTTGATTATTTCATTTATTGGTTGTTGTTTTAGTCAATTTTTTCACTGCTGTGACTACAAGATCCCACCAGAACAACTATAGAGGAGGAAAATTTTATTTGAGGGCTCATGGTCTCAGAGGTCTCAATCCATAGACAGCAGGCTCCACTCCTTGGGGCTTAAGATGAGGCTGAGCAAGATGGAAGAAGACTGTGACAGAGGAAAGCAGCTCACATGATGACCAGTAAGCAGAGAAAGACTGCTCTCCAGATACAAAATATATACCCCATAGCCCTACTCCCAGTGACCCATTCCCTTTAGCTACCACTCCATTACCTCCAATTACCACACCTGCCTCCAGTTACCACCCAGTTAATCCCATCAGGGAGTAATCCACTGATTAGTTTAAAAAGAGTATAACCAAATCATTTCTCCTCCAAACCTTGCATTGTCTCACACATAACACTGAAGCCATAATAGCTGCTAATTCTAATTTGCCAACCAACACACCAACTGAACTCTCTCTTTCCCCATCTGTTCCATATACTTCAGGTAGATTATTCCTCCTAAAACACTGTTCCATGCATACCACTCTGTGGATCAAATCCTGTGACTATGTGTCCAGTGGATTGGAGTCCAAAGTTCCCATTCATCATTTAAAACCTCACATACTCTAGCCCCACCCCACCTTTCTCCATTATTTCACATTACTTCACGTTACTTTCTCTTCTCCACAATTTATTTGTAATGCCCCAATAAACCTTGCTCATAATTTTCTTGGCCTTTGTACACAGGTTTTGCTGCAATGAATGCTATTTTATCCTTTCTATTGATATGATTCAGTTCTTCAGATGTCCTGCTTTTTTCTTTTTATGACAGTGACTCTTCAATGAATCCCTGAAATCTCCATTCCTTCATTTGGCAAAATTGTTAAAATAAAATGCTAACATACACAGTCTTTCATGTATATATTCTTTGTTCTCAAATATACTGTAAGTTTCTTGAGAGAAGTATCTTAAGAGTTTTATACTTCTATTGTCTATTTTAGCTTGCATAAAGTTGATATAGAATTAGTATTTTTGGCTTGATATAACAGAAAAATCAGTTGTTTTACGTCTCACATCAATTTCCTATCTTATTTCTAATTTAGATTTTATGTTAAAAATCATTATTCAAAATAATTTTGATTTCTCTTTTTTGAAGTACAATATAATATTATGGGATTTGGTGTTGGGATGTTATAATTGGATTTAAGAGATTATGTCTTGATAGGTTAGATTGTAAACCTCTATTTTATTGATCTTCTTATTTAAAAAGTCTGTATCAAGATTTTTTTTAAACAGAGAATTCAAAAAGGCAAGAGTATGATGAATTTATCAAAACGAGGTAGTGTGATTTTTACTGTTTTTAGAAATGCACTATTTAGATAAATTCTGTCAAATTATACTCTTTTCCTGATTCTGATGAACTACTTTGAGGAATACTGACAAAACATCATAACTTGACAGCTTTGGAGGTGAGCACTCAGGATGTTGAGAGAGTCAGGACATTTGAGAAATGACTGAAAGTATTGGGGATAGTACTAAGCTCAAGAAGACAGAGAACTCCACTGAAATATGGAAAACTTTTCAAAGAACCACTTTATGGTTAAAATATAAACTTGTTTTGTGTGATTTTCAAAAACAGAACCGGGAACCGAGAGAGCCAAGGAGGCATATTTTAGCCCAATATTAAAATCATATTCTGTCGAAGGGACTGAAATGTGGGATGAACTGTGTATATTCCATGTGTATATTCCTTGGCTGCTGGAAGTGTTTAGAATGTTAGAGATAATTCTTTTCCTTTATTCATGTTCCCCTTGCTTTTAATTTATTCTTCTCTTATGGCACTTAACACTATCTATCTCGCTTAATAGTATAACCAAATATTAAAAGTGATTATTTGAGTGTGTGTTTGTGTGTGTGTGTGTGTGTGCGTGCGTGCGTGCGTGCGTGCGAGAGAGAGAGAGAGAGAGAGAGAGAGAGAGAGAGAGAATGTGTAAGTGAGTATGTAGGTTTTAGGTGTTGGCTTGGGATCCATTCTTTGTCATGATTAGATGAGGCTAACTATGTAATCCTTGCCAAGGACCCTCATGTCCACATTCATGTTGGACAACCTAATAATTTGGGAAAACAATTCTGCTAATGTTAATAGCTGACTACTTCTAGTTGAATGGATGAGTGTTGAGGATTGACAGAATAACTTTAGAGAGAGTTCTCCTTCAGGGAAGCTGAGCAAGATGTTCATCCTCCTGTATCCAGTGAGAAGAGCTTTGAAGTTTATTTGCTTCCCTGACATATAGAACTATTGCCTGATAACTGACATGAGAATTCCAAAGGAAAGGGCCTGTAGAAAGGGCAGTAAAGACAAAGAAGACTGCCTTGCAACAAACTGCAGCTTCACAGTTGGAGGATGTGTGCATAAAGTTTTTCCTGTGACGCAAGTAGACCCATGGGAAAGACAGGGGAATCCTTGAGATGGATTTTAGCCACAAAGGCTAACAGGAAGGGTGAAGTAACCAAGAAAATTCAGAAAAGAACATAAGGATGCAGAGGTGAAGTTATTGGAAGGGGCAGAGTCATTGCCTGCACCATAGAAATTGTAACTGGAAATAAAGTAGGAGTTAATTTTTAGGAAACCAACAAACTATACACACCGGTTTAGAATGATCTCCAAGCATAAGAATCCCAAAGTACATCAATGCTATATGATGATGGTTCTAACCAGCCACATAAGCCTGGGGACAGAGGGACATTTCCCTTGTCTCTCTCTCTTTGGGCCTTATCTTGGAAGGACTGCATACTATAATTGAGGATGCTGACACAGGAATGGCCTCTTTCTCTGCAAACTTTCTAACCTCAGGTAATACCATACCAAATGAGGGAAGAAGTCAGTAATTGACAGTTTGGAATTTTGACTATTACACTGGACAGGTCATTTTAACAACTCAAACACTGTTACTATTTATAAAGTGATAAGAGGTCTATTAATTACCTAAGACCAAACGCTATAGGAATTGAGATGTCATCAAGAGCAAGAAAAAACTCACAGAGTCTGTTGCTCATAATGAATAAACCTGAACTCTCTGGATTTATGAGGCATGCCTTCATGAAGAATGTCACATCCACTATGCAACACTCTGGGGTATGAGGTGACAATATTTCATAATTTAAATTCTCCCGGCTGTATGTTTGTTATATTTGCTATTTTTCTAAAGGTGAAAGTTTGATGCAGGAAATGAAGACACTGGGGATGCTTTCACCCTTCAGGTCTCATCGTAACTTCTGATTGTTTTTCTCCTAGAAATTTTTAAAAGTTTGTGATGGGGTAAGAACTCTGCTTCACGAGCATCTAATTTCACTATCAGTTTCTATGGGTTATTTCAGAACTTATGTAAAAATTAGATTGTACTGACTTTTATCTATCTGAACGCAAGTAAAGAAACTGTGAAACTGTCCAGAATTTCATCCAATTCTAACAAAATCAAGTCAAGAAAACTCCTGGAAACTCATGGTTCAGAAGAATAGAGAATGAAGTTGTTTTCTACTTAGGACTTGATGAGTACAGAATGTTTAGTAAGCCATTAACAATATGTATTTATGTAGATGCAATTTATTCTTTTAGACAATATGTTCTCCAAAGGAAGTTTTGTTTTCTTCAATTTCTGTTAGAGAATTAAATTAAATAAGGGAAGTTCAAGCATTTCACAGAGATTAGGATAGGAGAATCAAAACATTTTGTGGGCAAGTCTATTAAATATTTAAAACATTTGATGTAAAACGATTCACAATTTGAGCCAATGGATCACAATTTCTACTTAACTCTTAAACAAGATTTTTATGATGAAAGATTTCCAAGACCCAGAATGAATTATCTCAAACAATACTCTTTTTAATACAATATTGGTGAATTTAGGTAATCTATGATGTTAATCACCTCCAATTGGATTTTTGTTTTTTAGTTGTAGGTGGACACAATAACTTTTATTTTATTTTTATGTGGTGCTGAGGATCAAATCCAGTGCCTCATGCATGCTAGGTGAGCACTCTACCACCGAGCCACAAACCCAGCCCTCCAGTTGAATTTTTATGCAGAGGATACATATGGAAATATTGTACTTGTAATTATTTGGATTCTGAAACAGTATTTATTAGCCCATAGCCTGTGAAGAATGTTTAATGTTGACTAATTTTGTCATTTCTGGAGACTCAATGTTATATCTCAGTCTATAAAATGTGAGAAATAATTGTAACCTTGCTTAATTTCTTTATATTTATTTGTGATAAATCCATTCTGTACATATTTATCAAGTGTTCAATGTGGAGCAGAATAGCAACTCTTTTTTTTAATTCTTAAGAATTATTCCTATTCCTCTCCTTATTCACTTATCTTTCCTAAAATTAAAATTTTTATTAAAGCATAGTTTATATAGCAAAAATTGTGCCAAATTTAAGAATAGATTTTGATATATTTTGATAAATGTATGCTTATATATATGGAGATTAGGATAGGATATTCTAAACTTTTTGTGAGTTTATATATACCTATATATGTGCATACATACACATATATATACCAGTATAGTAAACTCCACAGTCAAAATACTCAACATTTCTCTCAGCACACCCTTTCCTTATAACAATTTATAGTTAATTCCCCAGCCCCCTCTTATATCCCAGGGAACCATTGATTTCTATTACTATAGATGAGTTTTGCCTGCCCTGCAACTTCATATAAATGGAAGCCTAAAGTATATACTTTTGTATTTAGCTATTGTACTTGGCATAATATTTTTGTGATTCTTCCAAAGTTGTTGTTTGTCTGAGTAGTTTATTTCTTTTAAACTGAATAGTATTTCATCAATAAACATTTGAATAAATTGTTTTCCATTTTGGACTAAACTAATATGCCATTTATAGCATAGTGATTGAGTCAATAAGTAGAAGCTTAGAGGGATTAATTCTTATTAATAACTGATATATAAAGTATACGTAAGACAAGGACAATGTGCAATTTCTTGGATAAATCACATCAAATTTTGGTTAGGACCATTAGGTTATATTTTGTGCTTATTGTTAGCTACTCTTTTTATACTTTTATTAATTGAAATGGGAGGAAGGGAAGTCTGCTGATTTATTTTAAATATTCTCATAGTAATGTTAAGATTTGTGGACTATCTGCACAAAATGTGGAAAATACTTTTTTTATATTTTAAATAATTCTTGTAGGCATAATTTCTGGAATAATAATTCCAGGGGACACATATTTTAAGTATAATTTCTAGAACACACACACACACACACATGCACACACACACAAAATACTGTGTATAAATTGGGAATAATTCCAAAAGCAATATAAAAACATATTACTTTCCTTCATATTTACAAGCACTAATATAAGAAAGTATATTAAACCAAATCTTTGGGGACTTAAGTAATATTATGTGTCACATATTCAATGTTTGAATAAGTGTTTACACATTTTTCGGTAGTGGATTTTGATTTTTATTCTAGCACATTTTGAAGCGTGCCTAATTATAAATGTGTATGCTATGTTGGGATTTGCCTCATGCTTAAGAGGGACGTTTTACTTTTGATGGCCTTTCTTTAATATTTTAGTTCACTAAATAATCTTATGTGTCTAAACTATGTCACTTTTATAAACCTACTAACCTCGATGTTGAAAAGACTTTTAATTTTTTCTTTACCAATGACATATATTTTACATATTGGTATTTTAATAAGGTAACATACTGCTATACTTTCAAGTAAAAGGAGGCAATGTCTTTTTATATTGGATGATTTTTTAAAAGATCTGATTTAGTTTTTAAACTTTATTCAGTTTTGAAAAATATAGGACTTAACTCTTATTGTACATGAGGAAGGACTACTGGAAAATTTAGTAGCAAATGCACTTTTTTCTAATTTAAATAGCGAAGACCTTTGCTTCTTGCGCTAGCATATTTGATAATTATCCTTTTGTTTTTTATTTCCTTCTTTGCATGTTTTTTTTTGAAATTGATATTACTTCAAATTTAGAAATATTTAAAATGTTAGGTTTAAGTAAGTATATAATCAGGTTTTCCGTTGTTTAAAATATAAGCGCGTACTCAGAATACCATTTCATTGCAGGACATTTAGCCATGCTGATCACAATTTTAAAACTCAAATGTCCTAGAATACAATTTTATAGAATCATGTAACAGCATAAAATTTTGAAAAGTTACTCATAAAAGAATATTTATTGAAATTTTATCTATAATGTTTAAAGAACACAACCTTCATAGAAGTTCCATGAAGATGGGGGCCTGATGTTTCTGTGCCTGAAGTGGGGCCTGGCATACATGCAACAGCAACTCAGTGTTTATTTAATATGTTCAATATATTCTTAAGCATTGGATTCTTTTTACTACTATTATGAATGCAATTGTTCTTTTGCTCATATTAATGTAATTGATTTTTACATATTAAATCTTGTGTGCTGACTTGGATTCATTTTTCTCCATATCAATAAACATATTTTCCTTCATTCTTCCTTTCCTTAGATACTCCTTTCCTAACATAAACTGATTTCAATAATTGAATAATTCAATAATTATTTGTTGAAAATATATACCCTTTTAATAAGGCTAAATAATGCAGAGAAAAATAAAGAAAAATGTAAATGTTGATATCCATATTTAACTTTGAGTCTAAATGTGTCTCTGTGAGTGTATTTATATTGATGTGCATTTAATCACAGAAAGAGAGATTTGGTTTTTATACAGATAAGTTTTCTCATCATTTCGTGTAAATAAATATAGTTCCACATCATTGATTTTAGTGGTTGTCTCTTATTCCATGAACTATAATTTATCAGTCATTGCTAAATTGTTTCAAATTTATAGCCATAAGTAATATTAATTATCCCATGTATAGCTCTGAGATATCCTTGTATGTTGTTTTTTAGAAAATAATTCTTGACACACATTCCTAAGATCCTATAGAATATAGTAATTAATTTCTCATCATTACTAAATGAAAATTAAAATTTTCCCATACTCTAGCTACTGCTGTTTTTTTCAGTTTTAATCATTTACAATCTCTTTGAGTTATCTAAGACACCTACTTAATTTAATGAAATGAGAAAGAATGGAAAAAAAAGACATATAATTTTATGTCTTTTAAAAAAAAAAGACATAAAATTATATGTCTTTTTCTTTGACCCAACCATAGGATTCAGAATTTTAAAGCATGTTAATGTTTTTTTCCCTATCTCACCTTTCAATGAGGAAATATTTTCAGCAACTGAATGGATAACTAACATATATTTTAATGTTAATCTCCATCATCAGAGAACTCACTACCCTCAGGCAAATAAATAATTAGCTTAAATTCTCAAAACATTTCTCTTGTCTGGAGTGAAAAATCTACCCTTTGAAATTTTTTACCAAATAAATGAAACTTGTTTCTGAGGCCTTGAATTTCATTTCAACAGCTTCTTTTACTTGAGAGGTCTTCCTATGTAGGAAAGCATGTACTGTGTCATTTAGTTACCTGTTTCTGGAAATTTTCTAGAATGATTTAGAGATTACAAGATTCAGTTTCTATGGACTGAAGTTTGGTAAATGATCACAAATTGCTTTACTACTTTTGCTATGAGTTGTCAGTAGATTTGAAAACCTGGGTAATTTTGACAACATTCAATAATTAATACTAAGATTTTAAGGAAAGAATTTTTTATAAAAAAATTAACAATTTTAAGCCAGTGTAAGAAACATAGCAAGACACTGTCTTTTTTTTTAAAAAAAAGATAGTAGAATGAATCAGATATTTCTTTCCTATGTGCATGTACAAATACACAACCACTGTAATTGTACATTATGTACAACTAGAAGAATGGGAAATTACATTCTATATATGTATAATATGTCAAAATATATCCTGTCATATATAACTAATTAGAAGAAATGAAAAGAAAAAATAAAGTAAATAAATAAATACAACTGGAGTAATCTGAATATATGAAATTCAGAATAACAGAAATTTCCTTCCTCTGGTTGGAATGGTGAGCAGAAAAACTACATATAAAGAAGTGGTCACTCTCTAGTAAAAGTGTTTCAAACTTGTATGCTGCTTGCAAATCCCAAATGATTTATTAGATTTTCATCTGGTTATACTTTAAAATCGGTGTGCAAAAATTAGAATGTAATTCTCCATGTTTATATTTTCTTCTTGAAAACAATTCACATAACCCATTTGAAGCATTTATTGGTTTTACTCATCATGAGTTTATTGACTTTGACAGGTGTAGTTGGTTAATCAATTAGTAACATTATGTTTATATTTCAATGTGAAAAAATGGATAAAGAGTAAACCTATGTCACTCAGTGGAAGGACTTTGAAGATTTTTACTTTTTGGTTTTAGAAAAATAAATAAATAAAAGAAGTAATGTTCTGACCTCTCTTGTACAGAACACATAAATATTTATAAATGCTTAGATTTTTCTCTTCAGTTGCCTACTGGATTTAACCAGGATTGGATGAATAGTAATTTGAACTCTAACAGCCTGTGGCTTTTTGACTTATGCTGTATTGTAATTATTGCCTTTTGGCTAAGACATGTCTACACCTTGCACCTTCACTGAAATGATTTTTCAAGTCTTATTAAAGTTAAAAAATAGCCAATAAATATAGCACAAGGTAAATATGAACATCGTCATTCCAGAATGGAGGCCCCACCACCCTTCCATCTATTGTTCATTTACCTTTAGGTGTCTGCATTGGGCAGGTGCTTCTCTTTCTCTTTTATATGTGAATGATGAATATATTTTATACTATTTCACATTTTGACAGTCCTCATTACATTTTTTTTCATATTATGCAGTTGATGGGAAGTCAATTTTTCTGTATATGATAGATTCCATCATTTGCTCAGTAATGTATCTCTTGCCAGTGAATATATTACAATAGCACATCCCAGTGGTTTGAACAGAAAGAGCTGAAGCTCTTATCTGGACCCCAGCCCTGTGTTTATCTCTTTCTCTCTCTAATGTGCTCTCTACTCATGGAAAAAAAGTTGTCATATGATTTTTATTTCCTTTGATCCCTATCCTGCACCCTAATGAGATAGTAAAGAGAGCACTTTCTTGCAAGCATTCAAATGTGGATTATTTGTGCAAAATTTCAATTTAGTAATAGACATAATGATAATGTTTCTTCATTCATTAACCCCACCTAATATGAAAGGCCGACACCTGAATATTTTTAAAGATCATGAAGTATTTTGGCACAATTTCATATTATTGGCCATTTCAGATCATTAGGATAAACACAGAAAATTCACTAGACTTGCCTTAAAAATTAAAAGAATGAGAATATGAATTTTAGAATGTAATTTTTGTATTGTGTACATTTGCATGTATAGGATATACATTCAATTGCTCAGATAATGTGAACATTGAGAAATCAGGTAAGATACGTTTATGCTATTTCAGAATCACATGAACTTCTTAAACATTCAGCTGGTGCTTAGTCATGTACTATTTTAAGGTTCTTTAATCTATTTTTAGAATCAACTTATTAAGAATTTTCCCAAGTCTATAAAGACTAATAACTTTTTAACTGCTAAAAAGTTTTATGTCAGTCATCTAAAAAATGATTGACCAGTTATTATTTGAGCATCTTATATCTGTTTTCTAAAGACAAAAATCTTCGTGTTGGTTTTAAATTACTTTCTTAGATAAACACTTATTTTAGCCTCCACTGGATCCTTCTTCCCTATTTGTTGCACATACTCGTGCATAGGATTTCTAATAAAAGCATTCTCCCTTACTTCTTGAAAGATACTGAAACATCAAAATAAATGATCCAGACTTAAGGAAAAGAGTATCTCTACCTTTGGGGACACTGGGAGCAGCTTCATATCTGACTCTACTCACTATTTTCTGAGATGTCAGTAACACCTTCTCCCAAAGTCTCTGTCACTTCCACTTTGCCATCCAATCCAATTCCTATTGGTGAAATGTTTTCAGTTGCTTTACCGTATCCAGTGGGAATTCCAGTTGATGACTAAGAAGTTAAAATTTTCCATTTTACTAAATTTTTCCTGCATTTTGTCAGCTTTATCTGTGTTTTGGAGTTGTCTGGGAAGCACCATTCTATTATCCCTGTTTAGCCACTGAAACCCCTGCTATACTCTGAGAGAGACTTTTTTATATTTTTAAATTCTACTCTCATGTAATCTCTCCAATATTATTCTGCTTTCAAGATTGTGAATGAACACTCAAAATAATACCATTCAAAATATCATGCTTCTCTGTGTCCCCATTGTAACTATCTGTTTTAATTTTCTTGTATATTTTGGTAGTTTTATCTTTTCAGTGCTTATCTTACCATTAGTAAAGCTCAATTCTAATTCTCACCTGTCTTCCTTTTTAGGGAAAGGTATAAGAAATACCTACTACATTTTGTTTAACTTAAAAATGCTAGAAAAATTAAACTAACAGTACATGCAGTTTTCATCACATATTTTAAATATGTGTTTCTAAATCACTTATCTTTTTAGGAACATTAAATACTTTCTAACATGTCCATTCCTTTTCCATTTGTGTTAGTCTTCTATCATAGCATATTGTTATTGAAAGCTATTTTCATCATTCCTGCTAACTTTTGAAGAAAGCTGCTTTTCATATGATTCTAATCTGAGCAAGACCCCATTGGATTTGTGTCATAGTTCTTATACATGCTTGGTAATTATAATCTTCTAATTCCAGAATCTAGTCAAAGCCATTTGTCTTTTTTCTTCCATCTCATGTGGATTCTAAAGTTGCTGACTGCCTTCTTGCTCAATTCCACTGAGTTGTTATTTATGGTTATTAAACCAATATTTCTTTCAGATTGCCACAAAGTTTTCTTTGAAATCCTCTCCCCAAATTGAACATAACTTGAAGATGAGTCTTGTGTTATTTAAAAACATTTTTCCTTCTTCCTATAATCCTAGTGAGATATGCACTAATAGCCCTGAATACCATTCCATCATTTTTAGTATATTGACAAAGTTGACATTATCACTAATTAATTTTTGAACATTCCATCACATCTAAAAGTAGCTCCACTTCCATTAGCAACTTCCCCGCCCTCCGCATTCTCCCTTCTCTCAGACTCTGGCAAACCACTAAAATAGTTCTGTTTCTAATGACTTGCATATTTTAATAGTGCATGTAAATCAATAATGCAAAATCTGGCAACTGTACATGGCTTCTTCCTAGAATGTGTTTTCAAAATTCACCCATTTTGTGACATGTTTCAATATATCACACTTTATGGGTGGATAATAATTATTATATTAATATCCCATATTTTGTTTATCCATCCATCAGTGATTGGTCATTTAGATAATTTCTACCTTTTGTTTATTATGAATAATGTTATTCTGAACTTTTGTGTGTATATTTTCAGGTGAATATATGTTTTTATTTCCTTTGGGCTTACGCCCAGGAGTAGAATTGGTGAGTTCTATGATAACCCTGTTTAACACTTTGAGAGACTGCCAAACTCTTTTTTAAAAGTGGCTGTACCATTTTGTAATTCAAACAGGAATGGTCCCTATTTCTCTGCACACTCCCCAATACTTGTTATTGTTTGCCTATTTATTTAATTTTTTTAAGTCTTCCTAGAAAGGCTATCTCACTGTGGTTTGGGTTGGCATATCCCTAGTCACTAATAGTACTGAAGGTCTTTTCCTGTAATTATTAAAATTTGCATATTTTCTTTGGAGAACTGTACCCATCCTGTACCCAAATTTTAAATTGGTTTGTCATTTTACTGTTAAATTTCAACTGCTTTGCATATTCCAGATAAAAATCACCCACTTGATATACAAATTTCAGAGTTTCTCTTTCACTCTGTGGATTACCTTTTCATTTTCTGCATGGTACCTTTTAAAGCACAAAGTTTTTAATTTTGATAGAGTTCAAAATAGCTATATTTTCTTTTGTTTAATGTGTTTGGGATATTACTTCTGAGAACCTATTGCCTAACATAAGTTCATAAATAATTGCATCTATGATTTCTTCTAAGAATTTTGCAACATAACAATGAAGTTTGAAACAAAGTGCAAATCCTTCAACTTTTTTCCCCCAAATATTGGCTATTCTATGTCCTATAATTAATTTGGAATGTGGTAAATATGCTTCAGGACCACCAGTTCTTAGGTAACTTTTATTAACCATCAGTGTAAGTTATGGCTTATGGTTTTCTTCTTCTTTGTTTTAATTTTCATTTTATGAAGTCGATAGCACTATACTGCTAAGAGTACAAATATCTCATAACCTTTTCCACATTATAGATGGGATTATTATTGACTTGACATTGCATGAAGAAGCTCAGTATTGACTTTATACTGCCAAAAATTCCCAGGCTTGATGTGGGCATTGAGAATTGCCTTCCAGAGCCATTTACCACATATTGTTATTTTAGATCCCCTACAATAGTAACTTGTATGACGTAGTGCAAATAGAAGGTAAGAACTGACTCTAAATGGTTAAACTTAATTGGTGGCTCAAGTTCTTAGTGATGGTCTAGCCTCAGACTTCCTAGTATAAAGAACTTTCAAAAAACAACATCACCTCTCTCTATGTATTGTTAATCATTATTATGAATTAATAGTTGTTTTGTTTTTAATTCATGATGAATTATTTTTCCAAGTTATCCAAAATTGATGCTCAGATTTATGCTGAATTCATTATAAATCCATTAGCTATACCATATTAACTAGTTGATCTGCAAGTTCACAGAGCTGAGAAATACTGTGCTGGAGATTAGAGAGAGCATCTAACAAACACTATATATTTTCTACACTTTCCAGGAGAAACTCTGTGGCTCAGTAATCAGGTGATAATCAACAATTAATTGAGAACTATTTTTCCTGCAATTCTTTGTGATAAAATAACCAGAGTAAAGATAAATACCCTATAACAGGTCTATGTGGATATATTTTGGCATTTTTATCCAGTCTTGTGATTGCTCTTAGAGGACTTTTACTATCTTTAACAACACAGAATTGATTTTCTAAATGAAATGCATCACAGAAAAAGTGTCTAGTACATAATTTTCCTAACACTTTATGCAGCTATCTTAGGACAAGCAGTCCTCTAACACTTATTTGCCCTTGAGATTTAGAAGAAATCATATCTCTAGTGCTCATAATAAGGAGCTAATTTAACTGAGTTCAAGTTAGCTGTGAACAAATGGATTAACAAGCACCTTATTAAAATTTTAATTTACATTTCATTTATCACATTTAATAGAATCAACTTTGTTGTTTCATGGTGGGGAAAGCATTAAATTTCAAGGGTAACTTTGGGTACCATTAATTTCAAATATTTTTATTGTTGGTTTTCATATTTACCATAATTATATACCATGTCTAGCATGGAAATATAAGATGCATAATATAAAATTTTGCTGTTAAAAACCATTTAATTATCCAACTAATTAAAAATATATTTGTATAGCTTGTGGATTTTCTTGCCACAGTAAGAATGCTTAATTAAGATAATTTAAGACCTTTGGTTCTTTCAGAATATAACTTAATAGTTGTATATTTTCAAGTCTGGAAAAACAGCCTGGAAATCTGTTGGTAATATTTTGACTTATGCTTTTATTATTCACAATACCTTTTTCCCTTTGTGTCTTCAGTATTTCTGCTATTTGCATTTGACAATATTCCGATTGCACTTGTTAAAGATATATACATTTATTGGTAAAGTGCATTGGTATAATGAGAAAATTGCTATGTAATCAAGAAAAAAATTATTCTCTATATTGTAGTCTTATTCTTATACCAATGAACAAAAGACTGATGAAGAAAATGTAGCAAACACAAATTTTAAATTTAATAGAGAACAAGAAACACTTGGAAATATGATGTGTATTTAAACCCTTTACCAATAGCCTTGCCCTTAAAGCAAGCCATTTGATTACTTAAGATATTATTAACTTTTTTGATTTATGTAAAAAATTGATGTCAAATATAATGCTTGAACTCTAATTGTTCTTATGAAATAATTGATAAGTTTGATCCAGTTTTATATTGGCAACCATAAAGAATAGATATACTTGGAGACACAAGTTTAATCACTTATAGATTTCTGAATAAGGCAAAAAGAATGCATATTTTTAAGGTCCTATATTCCATTTTCAGAATTAGCATCTTGTCAAGATATTTTTCAGATTATATCATTAAAATAGTAAAAAGTAACATTTCCTTAAAATGAGACAAGTGATCTAATTTTAATGACAGCTACTGTTAATGTCAAGCACCCAGATATAGTTTATAATGCTTAGTAATTACAGCAATCTTTCTTCTCTTTTACTAATTATTTCAAGAGAAAGAAGTAAAAGCTTTAAGAATGGGCACAAAAGGCAGCTATATTGGATCTTTTTTGTAAAGCAAATAGCTTTCAAATCATTCCATTAACTGTCATCAGAGTACAAAAAGAATTAATCAAAAATGACATCAATTTTAAGGGCCTGACAAAACTTCATGAGAAAAACAATTCCATCATAAAAAGAAAGAAATTAAAGGTACTGTCCTTGATTCTGTAAAGGGATTTCATGTCCCCTCTCTCTGTACATCTACATTTGTGCAGTACAGTATTATTTTAATATACATGTGTTAACTTCTTTTAGCATTTTTATTGGAAGCAATTAATGTGTCTAATGTACTAATTAATCAGCACATTCCTGCATATTTTGTAACTACCTGAGTTCTCTTATCTTCAAATAGTGTCTGTTAACATATTTTCTTGATTTTGGCTATTTTTAAATGTAATATTTGAAATGGTTAGAATCTTGTGTAGAAATGTGTAGAATCATAACAGGCAACTAAGTCATGTATTACTTAAAAACTAAAAAAAAAGACAAAAGTTGGCAAGGACATAAGAGAAAATGTATTTTGTTGATTATGAATTTAACTGTCCAAGAAATTCAAATTTAATATCATTTTTTTGTACAGTTGTTCTTAAGTGCCTACTAAAATAATTATCATGCTTACTGAAGAAAGAGAAAATGAATGATGACACAATGTTCTTGAGACAGAGAGAGGGCCTGGGAGGAGACATGTTCTGAGTTGGACTTGAAGGATGGCTTACTACAATGATTTTGCTTACTGCTTTTTAGACAAAGAAGAGATGGCCCTTAACATACATATATAGATTTTCTGAGTAGAAAATCTGTCACATCTATAACTGTTCTCTAGGAAACTTTGCATAATAGACTATGAGCAACTGTTACCTGTTGAAATTTAATGTTTGCTTTGAGTCTTATTCTTGTGAAAGTGTGAACTTTCTCCCTGTTCTTGATCTCAAATTCTTTCTGTCTCAAGAACTTTGTGCCATCATTAATTTTCTCTAATTTTAGAAATCAATTAGTATATCAGATGTACTTAAAAACAACTGTACAATCAATGGTATTATATTAGAATTTCATGAATATATTTCATTCAGACTCAACAAAAATATATTTTCTATTATGTCCCTATGGAATGACTAATCTTCAGAATCTGAATTCAAACTTTTGTAGGTATGATTTATATTAGTACAATTGCTTATGGTAATAATTAGCATCTTAAGGACCTATTCTGTGTCAAGTCATACACACACACACACAAAATGGTATATATTGTCTATTTGTCTCATAATAATCATAAAAGGTGTCCTTACTTCCATTTTTAGAGAATAAAAACTTAGGTTTGAAGAGAATATGTAATTTGTTTTCAGCTACATATCTTGAAATAATAGAATAGTAGTGGACCAAAAACCATGAGCTTCCTTGAATATTATTTTCCCAAGGCTCCCATTAGATAGGCTAAAGTGGTAAGAGGTCTCTCCCAATTGGTGGTGGAATCAGAGCAGTCCCTTGTCATTCCAGAGAAATATTCTTCCTATCAGTTTTGTAGTACATTCTTTATAGAATCAGGAGGGGCTAAGTTAGCATACCATTCTCTCTGACTCACAAATATGATGGGCCCACTTTCTTTAGGACATATGAGAGATGACACATTTTGACATGTAAAATTGTCCTACTAAAAGATCTGTCCTAATTAAAATGTTATCCCAAAACATTTTAAATAAATTTTAAATTGAATTAATGCTATCCAAAACAATCATAGATTTTCTTGATCATTTGACTCTGCCAAAACTATGAAAGATCAAGAGTTTATTCTATTTGGAAGGTAACAGTTGAGACTGCTGCAGTTCCTTGTAGGCTGGCAGAAGACAAACTCCTGAGTCAGGCACAAAGAACTTTATTTCTCATGGTATGAGCATTGGCCATTTGTGTCAGTTTTTTTTTTGCCCCCGCCTTCCTTGGAGGCCATGTGAACGGGCTGATAGAGATGCTTGAATGTTCAGTATGTGTTACAGAAAAGTTGGAGAGGAACCCTGAGTGTAGGGAACCCAGTCTTTGTATTGAGAACTTCTGGAAGGAGATTGCTCATCTTTCTTTCTCTTGACCATAAACAAACTTGCCTTGCTGTGGAGGGAGACAATATATTTTCCAAGAATGTTTGCTATACAAACATCCAGGAAAAGATAATTTGAAAAACAAAAGCAATCAATGTCTTACTTCACAAGACATGCAGAAATATAAGGAATCCATAGAGAATTGTCTCCCAGCAGGTTCAAAAATTCATATCTTTGCAAACACTGGGCATTTTGCTGGAAGCTTTTTAAATTTTAATTGCTTGGTATACTATGCTACTTACTCAGCATCCTTGCTTAGAAACACATATTTTGATCTTATTATGCTGTGGGTATGATTATTACATGAATCATAAATGATGGTATGATATGATCACCACCTTAAAGTAGGAGCAACTCTTCTTCTCTTCAATTACATATAATTACCTTTAGAAAAATTGTATTGAAAGACTAATTTTACATTGGTGTGTCACTTAATTACATATCACTGGTGACATGAAAAATTCAAAATATTCTATAAATGTTCCTCAAAAAGAAAAAAAAATACCAAGACAGTTCTCACCCCAGTATTGTCAAAATCATGAGTGGTGGATCTCTCAGTTTTTTATGTATAAACTCTGGTTACTGTTATACCAACAAAGCTTCCAGCTTTTCTCTTGGAAAAGTTGTGGAAGACTCAAAGATCCATTGGTTACTACTTCAAGGACACTTTTTGGGCTCACATAGGTTTCTTGAAAGATTCTTTCTTTTGTGAAGAGAGCTCCATGGACTTATGTATGTTGTTTTCTCTCCTTCTCGGTTCCCATGAAGTCACTCAACCCATCCCTTGATTTTTAATTTTTTTTCTTTTTCTTTTTTTTTTAAATTTAATTCTGATTGCAGAGTGTGAAAAAAATCTTTCTCAGTATTCTCTTTCTAGATACTTTGGAAAACAAACACAGAAATGCTTTTATGTTGGAGGATTTTTAATGATAATCACAATGGGAAAAATAACTGAGATTGACTACATAATTCAAATGAGGAAATTGCACAATCGCAGATAGGATATGGCAAAAATTTTAATGGGCTTTAATTCTTCAAAGGCTTCCTATTTCAGGACAAAGGGCACACCCCTTACCTGTAGTCATCAGCCTATCACCTACTTGCTTCTCCTGTCCTCATATTACTTGTCACTTGTAACTCTACTGCTTTCACCATGCTGTTTCGGGCCAATTTTCATGTTCAACAGGGATAGATTATGAATGAATGCTTATCACTATTATATATTCATATCTATATTGAGTTATTTTAGCAACATAGTCTGGGATAAATGTATATATGTTTATCTATCTACCTATCTATCTGTCATGAATCTATCCATTACTTATCTAATTTATCTGTAATGTCTCAATTTACAGTTGGGGAATTGAAATGAGAAATAGAAAGTAACATTTAGTGAGTAGAGGAGTCAAAATTAAAGCTTAAATTGCTTTCGGTTCAAACCTTACTTTCCTTCTTCCCTATAAAGGCAAATGCACAAAAATATAAATAGTAAGTAAAAATATAAACTTTCAAAGTGACATATTTGGAGACATATCTCAATAGTTTAATTATAAAATTTGAGGGTATATGGAACTTTTGAAAGACAACCTTGATACCAGTCTCTTGTTATCAAGATTGAAATTCATACCATCTGAGGTTCTAAGTGGCAACTTATGGAGGAGTGAGAATGGGGGCCCTTTGTCTTCAAAAAGCACATGTATTAAACAAGAATCAAGGAGTGAGGCACCAGGGAGAACTCTTCCTTACTTATTCAGTAAGTGCTGTTGGCTACATAAATTTTACTAATTAGATAATATTTCTTATCCATATATTTTGAAAGCTTCACCCATGATCCAAAGGAAAAAGAAAGGATCATGAGGGATGTTTATTAGAATGAAGTCTATGTGAACAGGATGGGCTTGACAGGAAAATCTCTTGAGTGCATCATGAGGGCAAAAAAAAACCACTGGAATTCATGAGGTCAGAGAACGACACCTTCTATTTTAGAGCTAATTCTCCTGTTAATGAAAGAATAGAGAACACTAAGAAACCTGGTTGAGGAGAAGATGGCCGCTGCGTACGGGGGTTGCTGAAGTGCTGAGCGTGGTGCTCAAAGCAACGGCTTTAATAGAGATTTCGCACAGTCTGTTAGAGCTCCTTTCACCGTTAATCTGTAGCGGACCACTTTGCCAAGGAGCAGGAAGAACAAAGAAATCGAAAAAGAGACGCTTGGATGCTCAGAGCCGCGGGCGCTTTGCTCTCATCTGCTTCCTCTTTCG
>NW_026000093.1:26952207-27052167 GCF_001458135.2 Marmota marmota marmota
AGGATAGCATCTTCAACAAATGGTGCTGGGAAAACTGGAAATCCATATGCAACAAAATGAAACTGAATCCCCTCCTCTCGCCATGCACAAAAGTTAACTCAAAGTGGATCAAGGAGCTAGATATCAAATCAGAGACTCTGCGTCTGATAGAAGAAAAAGTTGGCTCCGATCTACATATTGTAGGGTCGGGCTCCAAATTCCTTAATAGGACACCCATAGCACAAAAGTTGATAACAAAAATCAACAAATGGGACTTACTTAAACTGAAAAGTTTTCTCTCAGCAAGAGAAACAATAAAAGAGGTAAATAGGGAGCCTACATCATGGGAACAAATTTTTACTCCTCACACTTCAGATAGAGCCCTAATATCCAGAGTATACAAAGAACTCAAAAAATTAAACAATAAGAAAACAAATAACCCAATCAACAAATGGGCCAAAGACCTGAACAGACACTTCTCAGAGGAGGACATACAATCAATCAACAAGTACATGAAAAAATGCTCACCATCTCTAGCAGTCAGAGAAATGCAAATCAAAACCACCCTAAGATACCATCTCACTCCAGTAAGATTGGCAGCCATTATGAAGTCAAACAACAACAAGTGCTGGAGAGGATGTGGGGAAAAGGGTACTCTTGTACATTGCTGGTGGGACTGCAAACTGGTGCGGCCAATCTGGAAAGCAGTATGGAGATTCCTGGGAAAGCTGGGAATGGAACCACCATTTGACCCAGCTATTGCCCTTCTTGGACTTTTCCCTGAAGACCTTAAAAGAGCGTACTACAGGGATACTGCTACATCGATGTTCATAGCAGCACAATTCACAATTGCTAGACTGTGGAACCAACCCAGATGCCCTTCAATAGATGAATGGATAAAAAAAATGTGGCATTTATACACCATGGAGTATTACGCAGCACTAAAAAATGACAAAATCATAGAATTTGCAGGGAAATGGATGGCACTAGAGCAGATTATGCTTAGTGAAGCTAGCCAATCCCTAAAAAACAAATACCAAATGTCTTCTTTGATATAATGAGAGCAACTAAAAACAGAGCAGGGAGGAAGAGCAGGAAGAAAAGATTAACATTAAACAGATACATGAGGTGGGATGGAAAGGGAGAGAAAAGGGAAATTGCATGGTAATGGAGGGAGACCCTCATTGTTATACAAAATTACATATAAGAGGTTGTGAGGGGAATGGGAAAATAAACAAGGAGAAATATGAATTACAGTGGATGGGGTAGAGAGAGAAGATGGGAGGGGAGGGAGGGGGGATGGTAGAGGATAGGAAAGGTAGCAGAATACAACAGTTACTAATAGGGCAGTATGTAAAAATGTGGATGTGTAACCGATGTGATTCTGCAATCTGTATTTGGGGTAAAATAGGGAGTTCATAACCAACTTCAATCTAATGTATGAAATATGATATGTCAAGAGCTTTATAATGTTTTGAACAACCAATTAAAAAAAAAATTGAGAAAAAAAAAATAGCCAATAGTTTGGGACAGTAAATTTGCATATGAAAAGTCCTGCAGGTATGGATTCTAGTCTACATTTCAGCTGTCCTGGAAGACTGGAGACACTTCTCTAGTCTTCTCTGGATCTTAGTTTCTTATCGTTAATATTGAGGAGATGGTTATTGTAGTAAGGAAGGTGGTGGTAATGCTGTTGGAATTGGTGGTACCTAATTTGCATTTTTAGAATCTTTGCGATAATCACAGGCAGTGATGCCTGTGAATGGACACTGTAAAGCATATAAAGTGCTGTATAAATGACCCTATCCTGGATTTTAGGAAGCAAATGAGAAAAGCTCATGTGACTGCACAGAATGGTCTCTGAAGTGTACAAGTTGTACAATAATAGATATAAAAACTGAAAGAGGAGGGACAAATTTCTTGAATGAATAAAGCAAAAAAACATTGGCCTTCCCCCCCCCAAAAAAAAAAAAAACCTGGTTGAGTGTTGTCAAAATAAGTTATCTGGAGCAAGTTATGTAACATCCTGTATTATTAAGAAAAAAATCTTCTCTGTGTTTCCTAGGAAGTTTGTCCTAATAGTCAAGTACGCAGATGTAGCCATCATCTCATCATTTATTCATCTTGCAAGTAATTCATGGGCTCTTATTTGGTTCCAGGCACTTGCACTGGCTGAGGAGATTCAGCATCAGCAAAGCATCCTCAACAATAGTTCTCCTTTTAGTCACCAGGGTTGATTTCTTGTTTCACTCCATGAAACCCCCATCCACTACTCTCCTTACAGTATTCATTTCCCAGTCCCTGCCTATATTCCTATGCATGTCTTTCAGTTTGGATCTGTAGAACTTGCAATACCTTTTTCTAAATCCTGTTAATGTTAGGTGTGAGGAATACCATAACATCTACTGGTCCAGGTGCCACAGGTCCACAATTTCCTGCTGAAAGAAATTAAAATGTACATTTCGACATTCACATGAGCAGGTAGGCAGAATCAAATTTTGTAGACGTAGGTGAGAAAATTGGAGCAGGAAGCCAGGGTTCTCTCTGTGTGTCTACAGGTGCTGAGGACTAACTTTTTAAAAGGCAAAATAGTCCTAAAGCCTAAAAAACTGGAGTGTGAGTTTTTTTTCATAGTTTTTAAAGCAAATTGAGGGTGGAAACAGAGAAATCTGAGCCAGGGTTACATCACTTTGAAATATTAGACTGGTAATAAATGAGTAGAAAGGCATTCAAGGAGGAGTGGAATGCCAGGTTGAAATAACAGGCCAATAGGATGTGCAGAAACTAAAGAAGGTTAAAAATGATTGTAAAAATGATTGTAAAAATGATTCTGGCTAAGGTCAGAAAAAAAATGGAATTTTTCTCCAAAAGGAAAGTGGCACAAATCAGGCTAATTATTTCATCTTTTAAAATTTTTTTTTAATTCGAAATTGCAATCCAGATGTCAATGCAATTGTACCCTAGTTTCTTAATACCAGCATATTAGACTGCTTGAATGACTAACAAAATGTCATGGACTGGGTGGCTAAAAGCAGAAGTTTATTTTCACACAGTTCTGGAGCCAAGAAATCCAAGTTCAAGGTGTTAGCTGATTTCATTCTTTGCTGAGGGCTGTATACCTGGTTTTCAGACCATGATCTTTCTTCCTGTGTCCTTACATGGAGAGGGGAGCTGGGGGAGCAAGCGCACACACAAGAGTGTGCTTTCTCATATCTTTTCTTAAAAGGACACCAGTTCCATCATGGAGAGATGATCTTCATGACCTCATCATCTAAATCTAATTACCTCCCAAGGCCCAATCTCTAAATACCATCACATTGAACAAATGAATATAAATTTTGGAGGAACACAATTTTGTCTATAGAATTCTTTCCCCTGGCTTCCCCAAATTCATGTCTGTCTTGCTTAGGACATACATTCATCCATTCCAACAGCCCCCCAAAACTCAACATGTTCCAGCATTAACACTACAGTTAAGGTCTCATCAAAATATTGTTTAAATTAGACATGGGTGAAACTTGAGAGTTTTGTTGGGACTGAAAATCAGTACAACCACTATGGAAAGCACTATGGAGATTCCTCAAAAGGAATGGAACCAGTATAAGCCCCAGCTATCCTACTCTTTGGTATTTATCCAGAAAAGCTAAAACCATGAACCTGTACATGAGACAGGTTCTATGCTTTCAAATACATGAGATAGGCCTAGACATAGGATAGGCATTCCCATTTCAAAAGGGAGATAGGCACAGAAAGGACATTCCCAATCCAAATTGGAGAAATGGGAAAGGAGGAATGAGTGACAAATAAATATAAAATCTTGAAGGTGAGTTTTATCATATTTTAAGGGGAAAGAACAATCCTCTTTGGCTCCATGCTGTACCTTTTGGACTCACTGGAGCAGAAATCTATATGATGTATTAAGTTTAACTCATACCACTAGGTTTTCATGTCCTGTGGAAAGGTGGAGGCTCCCAAGATGTTGTGAATGTCATCAGACTCAGCTTCTTATGGTTTTGCTCTGCCTCTAAACACCTCCCTTAGGTTGTCTCAGCATTTTTTGCACTACACACTGAAGAAACTCAGCTAAGAAATGCGTCCTCACAGCTAACATTCATGAGTGTGTCAAATGTCAAAATTTATTAAAGATTTCTGGAGGGGGTTTAAAGAACACAAGTAACAAATATTTAAAAACATGCATTGAATACCAGTCATTTCAATGTCCTTTTCCCATCCCAATTCAGGAGCATTTCTACTGGCTGATTTTTTTAAACTGTCCTTGCTTCCATACATTGCTCTTCATGTTCCTGTTGCTCTTCATCTTCTCTGTCCTCCCCTTTCCTCTCCAGAATTAACCAAATCATCTTAAATAGCTTACATTCACCTTTCTTGACTCCTGCTGACATTTCTTTCCATGCTACTAATAGCTCATGTTCAGGTCCAATTGGCACATCAAAATATTTCCTCAAAAATAGTTTCCTGCCTAGGAAGAATCATGATACCAAATGTGAAGGTAGGTAATATTTTCATGTATGTTTCTAGTATAGAATATGAACAAAGGAGCACAAAGAATTAAGATCTCTAATTTTACCATTCCCGATAAATTCTGTTTCAAATACCCCACATCCTTTTATTCTATAATTTATCTATATGTGCAGATGTCAAAACAAAATGGAATACTACTTAGCATATTAACGGATCATTTGTTTCATCTACTTTAACCTAGCCATTTTTTTCAATAATGCAAAATATTTTTTTCTACTTCATTATTTGTAATGTTTCTTAATATTTTACTGTAAGAATATAGCTTAGTTCTTTGGTGCTCTAGCATGGCATATGCATTTTGTGTTTCCAAATTTTTGCTAATTTAAAAACACTTGGAAGCACAATCTCAAGTCTATACCTTTGCTCTGTATATATCCACCATGATTTTAAAAGATAAATTCCCCAAAGTGAGATAGCTACATCAAAAGATATTTGTTGCTGTCTTTGAATAGTGTTGCTAAAGCCTTTTCTGGCAGCCCAGCCAAAGATAACCCACCTTATGTTTAATGGGGCCATGTCCTCTAGGCAGATGTGGATTTCAATGGGTCCCTGGCAGAGCAAATCTAAGCCAACTGTTATTTATTGTGGTCAAAAAGAGGTTAGAACTTCAAAGTGAATCCTGTTTCTTGGTGACCTAGGGACAGGGACAAGGCATTTTTTCATGCATGCCCACTACTCACAATGTATATAAATTCTCAGAGACAAATATATTGCTACTCCTACTCCATTTAAAAATGCACATGTTCACACACACACACACACACAAACACACACAATATGATGGTTCACACAGAGCACCTCAGTGCATACAGAAGATGCAGTTGTTGCTTCAAGCAGTTTGAAGGACTCTTTTAAAGTTTAATTTAGTTTAGATGTTAGTTAAAAAATCCTTTAGCTTTCTGAAAAATTCTGAAGTGTGCAAGAATCACCCTTTCTTCCAGTGACAAATTTAAAAGTAAATTAATACATAGAAATGTGGAGAGGTGTTTGTGTGAAGTGGCACTAGACAATTGTTATCATTGCAGTATCTGTAAGTATCCTCTCAGATGAGTAAAATATTCCCTGTTGTGTCAAGTGCCTTGTAGTTGCATTACATCCTCCCTCCCATTAAAGTACCACTTAGTACAATGGGGTGCAATTAAGCCAATCGAGCCTTGGTGGTCTGAAAGGTAGTTCTCTTCAAAGTGCTTCATTTACTCCTCTGTGTTAATAATGGATGGTTTCCCCATATTATGCTATCATTGGTTACTCAGTAGTAAGAAAATATTCCAGGTCTAGACTAAATGAGACAGTAGTGATTCTATTTCATTAGCATATTCTTAATTCAAGTTTTTTTTGTTTTGTTTTGTTTTTACAAACATAGCTTTTGTTTTTCTCCCTTTTTCATAAGGACTAATGTAACAGTATTACACTTACATAGTATATTCTAATGTTTTTTGGGAAAATGATTTCTGGATCTTCCCCTGAGTTTATTTTATTCTACTCTCCTGTGTTTTGTCCTTTAGATTGAATCCCAAATTCATACAGAAGCAGTTATTTCTATCTTAAGTATAGCCCGAATATATTATTGATGCTCAGATGTATTAATAATGATTATGACAATAAAATTTATTCCCAAGGAAGTATTTGCTGTACTTTAGATTACATGACATCTTTCTGGTAAGGTGTGGTCACTGAATGATTTATGTGTTCTCAAATTCTAAAATATTTTTCTACATAGCTTTTTTTGGGGGGAGGGAGCTAGATTTTTTAGTACTTACAGATTTAATTTTTTCTACCTATAGACTTATATGAATGCCTTTCAATATCTTAGCTATTTTCAAGTTATAATAATTTCCATACCTCTCTTAGTTTATCAAGTCTATTTTTACCAATTATCTTTCCCTCAGGTTAGAGTACTTATAGCATTCTATTGTCCTGCATTATCCTGATGGTTAGTACTTTATCCCATTTTATCTTGTCCCTTTTAAGTTTGAACTAATGCTGAATATTCTTGTTTTTCCATTATTTTTATTTTTTTCTAGTCACAGTTTTTGCTTAGCTTTCCTTGTATTACCCTCAACTTATTCTTTTTTTTTTTGTAATAGAAATTGTGTGTAGTCCTTTTGAATATGTTGTACCTATGAAATAATTTAGTCATTTCCCCAATTTTGTTGTAGTATGCCCTGTGTGGATTGTTGAACTCCTTTATGCTTGTCCTTTATATTTACATAGCAGAACATTCTTAAGCTATGAAAGAGGTAATTTGATTCTCTCCATTTCCCTCTCACCAGCCTCAGAAACCAACACAAACTTTCGTAAAGTAGATAGAATTGGTTCCCAGAAATTCTGGGTCAGAATGTGCAGGTGTGCACTTACATAGAAATGATGTTTGTCCTGTAAGAACCAGCACCTCCAGGTGTGGGCCATAACTTAAAAACTGGTTCCAAAGGCAGAATATCTGCTTCCACCTCAGACCTGCTGAATCAGGATCTGCATGGAACAAGATCTTTAGGTGAGTCCTGTGCACATTCAAGTTTGAAAAGCCCCTCCCTAAGGTTTTACCAAGGATTACTTTTAGGATTATACACTGGGTGTTAGAGGGATCCTTTTCTCATCTGGGAGTTGAATATGGGCCAAATGTTGAATGGCTGGATATCGAAATTAGCCTTTGGTTGAATTCAGGGTTGGGGGCCAAATATTATCATTGTAGAATGTCTCAAATATGAAAATAAATCTGAAATGTTACCAAAGTATCAAAACACATTATATTAATTATTTACATACAAAGATTCAAAGTTTTATAATTTTTTCGGGGCTACAGATTGAGCTTAGGGCATTGTGCATGCTAGGCAAGTGCTTTTCTACTGAACAACATTCCCAGCCCTTAAAGTTTTATAACTTGACATTGTCATTTAGGAATAGTCACTTTTTTTTAAGGACTGTGAGCTTGTAGATTATTCCTGTTTGCAGTTTACTACACAATTGTACTGTAAATAGTGATGCCATTGGAGGAACAATGAATCTTAAAAAACTTATGACTTAAGCAAAATTAAATATCTCAAAATAAAAATAAGTTCATTTAAAGTCAGTTGCTTTAGTTTTGTGAGTGTTAGCACCTAAGTACTTCTCCAAAAGACTGGAATTATATTCTTACCTACTATTTTTAATTATGCTTTATATCATTATTTAAATTTCCCTATATACAATTGAATGAAAAGTATAAAATATGCTTCCCAAGATTAGCTAACTTATTTTTAAAAATTGTCCTATTTTCTTAACTACAAATTAAAATTTTGAAATAAAAAAATGGCTTCCCCCAAATTAACAGCCTTAAAATATCTTACAATTTCTATTTTATTTTATTCTGTCAACATAAACAACACTATTATGTACCAACTGATTAATAGAATATAAACATACAAAACAAATTTTCATCACAAAAGCATCTTGAATACTTTCCTACATATGAAAGTAAATATTAAGATGCTGACAAAAAGCAGTAAAACATGCTGTATACCACTTATGATTTAATTACTGATCACGATAGCTGGTAACTTACTATAATCATATTGTCATTGTTCATGCACAATTCCTGTGTTACTAGAAATGACACTGGCTTTGCATTTGGCATCACATAAAACCATGAATCTGATTTAGGCTAAAAGGCTAAATTCAAGTTTCTTTGTTTTCCTTCTTCATTATAGAAGATATAGGTTGATATTGTGCCTAGTAGAGTATTTTTTAGAATCAATAATAGTTGTAATTTTTATCACAAATATTTTTGTCACATATATTAACATATTAGTTGTTTAATGTGGAAATTTTACCAATTTTGGTTTTGAACACAAACGGAATTAAAAACATTTTCCTCAACAAAACTATATATAGCTGAAATTTTTAAAAAGCATTTTATTCATCTGCTTTCATTAATTGAGAAATATAAACTACTTTTAAACATACACGTTACTAGAATTAGTCCTTATTTAGAATTTAAGTTTTCATCTGGTATTACTAATAGAAATTTTTTACTTCCTAGTGTACTGACCTTTCTTTTAAAAAATATGAAGTTCAATAATTTTTGAAATTAGATCCAATCTTTATCCTTTTCTTTCTTTCTTTTTTCTTTTTTTGAGGGAGGGTACCAGGGATTGAACTCAGGGGCACTGGACCATTGAGCCACAGTCCTATTTTGTATTTTATTTAGAGACAGGGTCTCATTGAGTTGCTTAGTGCCTTGCTTTTGCTGAGACTGGCTTTGAACTTGAAATCCTCCTGCCTCATCCTCCCAAGCTACTGGGATTACAGGTGTGTGCCACCACTCCCAGCTCCAATCTTAATGTAAATGTAAAAATTATTAAAAGGTATTATTTGATTTTTCTAAGATCAAATTTATTCCATATTCTCAAATTTCATTTATAGATTATGTGTTAATTAACATTTCATTTCTGTTATCAAAATACCTGACAAAAACAATTCAGAGAAGGAAAAGTGTATTTTGGCTCACTGTTTCAGAAATCCCCATCCATGGTCTCCTGACTCTATTTATCTGAGTTGGTGGAAAGGCATGCTGAAGAAGTCAGGAAGGGGAGAGAGAGAGAGAGAGAGAGAGAGAGAGAGAGAGAGAGAGAGAGAGAAGGATCCAGGGATAGATACAGTCAAAGGCTATTCTCCTAGTGAACCCCTTCCTCCAACCTCACCCCAACTGCCTACCCTTATCTCAGTAGTTCATTCAGTTATCAATGATTAGTACAGCAAATGGAATCTATTGATAAGAATTTTTGATTTT
The DNA here is from genome assembly GCF_001458135.2 of Marmota marmota marmota. Lineage (NCBI taxonomy): Eukaryota > Metazoa > Chordata > Mammalia > Rodentia > Sciuridae > Marmota > Marmota marmota. The sequence continues at coordinate 26,961,497 of NW_026000093.1, forward strand.
AAAAATTTTCTAAAAACACAAATTTCATCTATTTCTTGACAACTCTATTAGACTTCTGAGAAGAATCTAATTTTGTCATTTCTATTGCTATCATAACTTTGATGATCAATTGGTCCACCTGTAGAAAACAAGGAGCAACAAAGAGTTCAAGTCCAATGTTTAATGATAATTCCTACACTAATTAACTAAATATCCGAGAGAAGGTGTTATAGATTTCTGTGACAAAGAAAAGTGAAAGTTTGTGACTAAGCATTGATTTGACAGGGATTCAAGAGAAATTAATTTATCTATACTAATTGACAACTATCTAAAGCAATCCAATCAAAATAATGCTGGTAAAGAAGAATGTGTAAAAATCAAATGACTATAAACTCCAATGCCAATAATATTGATTATCAAATGACTGAAAAATGAAAAATATTTCTTTCATTTTTTTGCAAGTGAGTCATTTGCTTTGGAGTTTGAACATGAATAGATAAATGAAGTCATTTTTGTTAGTAGAAATTTTGAAAGTGAAGTGCACTGCAGAAAGTAGTGGATGTTAAATAATAGGGACAGTATGTCCTCAAGGATTTACCAGGGACAAAAGCATAGTTTCTTATGTAACCAAAGATAAATAGACAGAAGAATAGATTTTATTGCATATTTATGGTGTGTTAACTGAGTAGTGAGAATGGAATAATGGGTAAATTTATTTTACATTATAAAATGGGGAAGATTATAATATTAATCTATGATTTGGTATTTACTCATAGAAGTAAAATTATAGAAGTCAACATAGGTTCCAAAATAAGTATGCAGAGTAGGATAAGACAGAATCAAAAGGTACTATATTGCCTAAGTCGTTATCATTACCTTTCCCACTTTATCTAGTATAATTTTTTTTTTTAGTGTCAGAAGGTGACCACATTGATGTTAATCCTTTCATCACATTGGCATACATTGTATTCTATTTTATACTTAGTTGATTGACTGCATTTTTAGTTGTTTAGGAAAATATACCTTATATATTTAATAAGATATTATTATATTTTTCCTAATACATTATTATCATTTTGATATCCTATTCAGAGGAAATTAGTATTTCCTTATCTATCAGAACAAATATATATTTTTAATTGGGTTAGAGTCATAAATACTGCTTCCGATGGTTTTATTATCTTTATTAGTTAATATTTAATTCCTTTGATGGTTCTTTCACACATAAGGAAAAGCATGACATTAAAAAGAGGACCATAGATAGTGTTGGTGTCCTCACTAATCTCTGTAGAAATGGCCTGAGATCCCTACCCTCTTAAGCAGTGGAACTGTATCACTCCATGGTAAGGTGACTATAAAATTTATTGTCCAAACTGAGACACTTTTGAAAGTGAAAGGGAGTACTATTAATAATTACACCTGGACAACAGACATAAACCACACTGTCCTGGACAAACCAGGATGAACGGTCACCCTATTACAGGCTGACAGGACACAGTGATGCATGGACTAGATCTTTCAAGCCTAGAATGTAACTGGTTTGAGATTTTTTTTTTCTGAATTAAAGTATCTTGCGTTGTCTATGATTAAAGTCTGCTTCTTTTATAGCTAGACTGTGACAGGACTTCCTAAGAATATGAACTTTTTCCCCCCCTCCATTATGAAAGAAATAAGCTTTTATCTATTTCGAAAGCTGTTCGTATAAAGGGGATAATTAGCAAATGAGATATTGTGTAATATTGGTAGTTATCTTGATATTGATGATGAGACAAGCGGTTTTGAAGAGGTATCATGTAAAATGGGTCCTCCTCTCCACTCAGAATTCATTTTAACAAACTCTTATTATGATCTTAATTAATACTTTATTAATGACTAATTTTACTGAATTATTATAAGATAAGATAAACTTCCCCAAATCTGTTAAGTGTTAAAATGTGGTTAAATTAAACACATAAAGAAAATGTATATTTTCTCATTAAGGGATATATCTATAGCAGTAGTTCTGTAACCTTACCTATATTTTGTCTATTAGAGCTATCAAATTAAAAAATATGCTAAAGTTTTATACTATAATTTAATAGTTTATTGCACTGTTAATAATTTTTGCCTTATGCCATTAAACTATCATCTTATTGATTTATAATTTTCTATTACTGTGTGTGAGTTTAACATATTTTTTCTATAAATTGTGATTTTTCTCATCATTTAACATTACTGATTGTCTTTTTGTGCTTGTAAACTTCATTCTCATTATATATCCATTCTTACTTACTTTGTATTTTCATTTGCTTGGCATTTGCCTTTATTCATCTTTTTATTTCCAATTTTTTGTTTAAATTTGCTTTGTTTTAATCGAATGTGTCAATCTAGATAGGAAAAGCTGTACTGCACTAACAAATTAATCCTGACTTTTCAAAATCTTAAAAAACTTAAATTTATTTTTGGTTCTAAATCCAATTTATTTTAGTTTTCTTTCAAACTCAGTTACCCTCCATTTATTCTCTCAATAATCCAGGTTGTTTCAGTCTTGTGATTCTGCCATCCTGACTTGAGATGTTAGGGTCCACTATAGCAAGGGAAAAGCAAAAGTCCCTCTTAATTTATTTGGTTAGCATCCCATTGGCTAAAACTAGTCATGTAACCCAGGTGGCTGTTGAAGGGCTGGAATATAGTCTGTGTGCTCCAGGAAAAGAGGAGAACCTAATGATCAGGAATCATTTTATATCTATGTCTAAATATCTATCTATATAAATTTGTTTCTTGTAATAAAATATAGCTACTTTTTAAAAAAAACTGAGTCTGAGAGAATCTCTGTTGTAAATGAGTTCATCTGTTCAACATAGTAAAGTGAATAATATGCTTGATTTTACAAAACATTTTTGTTTTTTTAAAATGTTTTCTGGTATTGCTTGTTGACCAAGTTGCTGTGTTTCCTTCCTCTTAATGCAGATGTTCTGTTTTTCCTTTCCATTCTATTCATCTTCATATTTTCCTTTCCCTGTTTTTATATGTAACCAGATACATGCATTTTTACTAACATCTGAAAATAAGACGTTGACTTATTCTTCCACAAAGTCACACTTGGCACATTAATTTGCTAGGGACACTGTAACAAAACAATGGAAACCTATTAGCTCATATTTTAGAGGCTACAAGTCTGAAATCAAGGTGTCCACAGTGTTGGTTCTTTCTGAAGTTCTGAGGGGGATTTTGTTCCATTATCTCACCTAGTTTCTTATAGTTTGCTACAAATCTTATTGTCTCTTGTCTTGTAGATGATACATCATACTAATCTTGGACTTCCTTTCCATGTTGCATTCTTCCTCTGTGTATGTCTGTGTCCAGATTTCCTATTTTTAAAAGGACCCCAATTATACTGGATTAAGAGCCTGCATTTCTCCAGTGCACCTCATCAGCAACAACCTCATTTCCAAAAAGGTTACATTGTGGGAATCAGGACTTCAGCACATTATTTTTGGGGGGAGTATAATCAGATACCTGAAACCTGGTTTCCAAATACTTTATCTTGCTGTTTGTCCCCAAATGAAACAAGTCCTTTAGGAAACCTACATTCCCCTTCTCATTAACCCCCAAATCTGCTATCTTTGCATGAGATTGGTTAGTGATTTTAGTAGAATATCACCAATCTTTAGGAGAGTCCTTAATGTTTGTATTGTACACTTTAGTCTATCCATATTGATTTAGATGTAATAGCTGATATAAAATACACATAACATAATCGTGTATATAATGAATATCTAATCATAAATGCAATGTTCTTTGATTACTGTTATATCCTTTTTACTTCATTGATCCTCATTAATACCTTTTACTGGGTTAATTTATAAATTGATTAGATGGTTTTTTTTGCCTGCATTTTTTTTCAGATGGAGTTAGTAGGTGTATACTCTAATTTTTATACAGCCTTAAATATTTTACTTTCATTTTGGAAATGATATCTTGATATCATATGAATGTTATCTTGATCAGTGTTAGTTACAGTCTTTTCTATTTTGTCAGAAGTTTCTGGAGTTGCTGTTCTACTGATAAATATCCTCCCAAATGCCTGATAAAGAACCTGAAGACATATATGTTTTTGCCAAAATAAGTAATATATCTGAATCTATTATATATATGTATACATATGCATTATATATATATANTAAGCAGAGTTGACATATTTTATATATATATATATATATATTATATATATATATATATATATATATATATATATATATATATATATATATATATTTGCATTTATAGCTATACCTATGTAAAATTGTGTGCATCTGGCTTTCCTTCCTGACAATTTGTAAGATTTCTCTTTAGCTTTAGAGTTTGGGAATGTTGCTATTATATGATTAGGACTTCTGTCTTCTCCTTAATATAGCCAGAAGTTAGGAACTGAGTGTTTCAGTTAATCTGAAGATTGAGGACAATCTTCATTTCAGGGAAATTCTCCTCAATGGATACTTTAGAATATTTCCTTTATTTATTGTTTTTCTCCTTCTGAATTCCTGTTATTCTGATATATGAGCTCTCATATCTATCTTCCAAGTCTTGTATCTTTTCCCTCATGATTTTTGTCACTTTATGTTTTTTTTTTTCTGGACCACTAAGAAGATTCTCAAATGTGAGAACTCATGTGATCGTTCTTGAAATCATCTACTGAGTTGCTTAATTAATTGATTTTATTATTTATAGTAACATTTTCATCAAAGCGTCTGTATTTTTTCTTTAGCTTAGTGTGAGTTCTGCTCCTTTTTAGTTGTTAGGACTGCTTAGATGAATTGTTATTTTTATTTTTTTGTCTGAAAAATGCTCAAGTTATATTAAACATGTTTATTGCTTTTTTAAACTTGATGCTTTAACATCTGCCTTACATGAATATGCTAGACATACCTTGTTCTGCACAATCCTATTATATTCCAGTCAACCTGGGTGGTCTGCCTCTCTCCTCTCTTGTTGCACACCTTCTTATCTGGGTAAATTCTCCTCCTAAGCATGTGTTTTGCAAACACAAGCCAGTAAATCCACAACCCATACCACAAATGCCTTTTCATGCATTGATGCTAAGGGCTACTATCCACCTGCCTTAAAAATGCCAGGCCCAAGTAACAGACAACTAGGGACAGACTCATTCCCCAGGCCTGCCTAAGTCATTCCAATTAGCCAATCCTAAGCCTGCTTGCACCCATCCCCTGTTATTTCCCATGGAAACTGCAATAAAACTCTGGCCTACACTTATTCCCTCTCCTTCTGCTTCATGACCATCTCCAGTGCTTCCTCATGTACCCCATTGTGGTGTGCCTCTTCTACTGGGGACTGTGAGATATAAAATATCCCTCAGTGATAATCATCTCTTGATTTATTGGCCCAACCTATCTATCAAAAAGGATGGTGGAAGGAGATGGTCATCATTATACAAAATACATGTATGAAGATGTGAATTTGGTGTTAACATATCTTATATACAAACAGAGATATGATAAATTGTGGTATAAAGGTGTGTTAAGAATTGTAATGCAAAAAAAAGAGAGCCATGTATAATGGCAAAATTTGGCATGAACATACTTTATATACAGAGTTATGAAAAATTGTGCTGTGAATGGATAATTATGAATGTAATGCATTCCAATATTGTCATGTATGTAAGAAATAATTAAAAAACCCACTATATATACTTAGGTCCGGGTGTGGTAACTTACCATGTGCTGTAAATGTCATGTCTGTGTTGTTGGTGGCATTATCCTGTCTGTCTCTGACTAAGGCACTGATTTTTCTCCCAATCTCAGAGGAAAGCAGTTATTACCACATTTGTTTAGTTCTCGGTTGACTTTTGTGGTGTGATGTACAAAGTGCCCATTCACAGGGCCAGTGTTACCATGACTCTAGATTGCTATAGCTCTCCCAGTTTCTGACCATCTCCAGGTTCTGCTACTCTCAAAATTGCCTTCCAGATTTTAGCAATTTGTCCGGTGTCTTTCCAGGACACTGCTCAGAGAACTTTACCTAGAGTTCTTTATGTGTAACCTCTGAGTCCCTAAGGATTCTCCCAGCACCTTGAGTTTGAGTGAGTAAAGCAGTTTAGAGTTGTGAATGGAGAGGAAAGGAATCATGCACAGGATTTGGAGGTGCGTAGCTATGGATGGAGATATAAACCTAAATCTCAAAAGTTTTTACTCCTGTTCTTACACATTAAATACATTTGTTTTAAAATCAGACTTAACCATTTTTAAATGACCAAAGAGCATGAATAAAAAAGGTGCAGAGGAATTGAAAGAAGAGAATAAAAACAACTAACACATAATGTTGAACCTCACTGAGTTCAGGGACTGTGAAACCCAGATAGCTCTTGAAATCTTATGGAAGGATCCCAAAGACCTTTACATGTTGATTATTACTTTTAATATGATTCTTCTGCTAACAATGTTATGTTATAACCACTGTTATGTTTTGATAACCACTCTTATCATTTTAATCAATGACTTCATTTTTTTTCAACTTCATTGTCTCATACATTTTGTATAGTAATGTATGCCCTCTTCGGTAATAATGCTTTTGCACCTCATATGGTCATAGGAATGTATTTCATACAAGTAATATTATTTAAAAGTGAATTTCAAAGTGTATTATTTCTTGTAGATACTTAACAAAACACAATCACTTTTCTGTTGATGCATACTCACCATTTCCAAATGATCACTAGTTAAACTGATCCTGATATAGATGTCTTTGTTTTTATTTTTAACTTTTATTTTTCAAATTTTGTTTGTAAGTAAGAGAAATTAATTTGAGCTGTGTTTTTTTTTCAGCTTTTCATGGCTGTGAACAAAAGATCTGACAAGAAAAATTTAGAGGGGGGGAAAGTGTATTTGGGCTCACAGTTTCAGAGATTCAGTCCACAGTCAGCTGACTCCATGTCTCTGAACCCAAGGTAGAGCAGAATATCTTTTCCTTTATCCAGGAAAGAAGTGCAGGACATGACAGCCAGGAAGAAGAGAGAGCTCTACTCACCAGCAACAAATATAAACCCCCAAAGCATGCCTCCAAGTGACCTTCCTCCTCTAGCCACACATTATCTGCCTACAGTTACCATCCAGTTAATCCATATCAGTGGATCAAACCACTGACTAGGTTACAACTCTCATAATCTAATTATTTCTACTCTGAATATTCCTCCATTGTCTCACACATAGCTGTTGGGGGACATCATACATCTAAACCATAACATAGCCTTCAGCAAAAATGGAAGGAAGAGTAGTAGAAGAATTTATTAGAAGTTTATAGGGTCTCAAACCATCACAAAATTAAAGTTAACATCATGGCTATCATTTTAACCTGTAATGTTGAAGTTGCTACTTTTAAAAAATTATAATATCCAATATTGCTAAGAATGTGATGCAAGAGACAACCTCAGTCTATCAGAACATTTTTTTTTTCTGAAAAAGAAACTGGCAGTACTTTTAAACGACTTTAAAAATAATATTCTTTGACCAAGTAACAGGAATCTATTTTATGGAAATAAGTAAATGAACTCATATTTTTATAAAGTAAATTATAGTGACTTTTCTTGAGCAAAGGCCATTTGCTTAGCCTTGACTATTCTGTCTCCTTTCATCTAGAATTGTACACCGTGATTATGGGTGAGGGTGTCTCTGGTATGCTAAAAATGTCTGCATCACCCTATCTCTCCTTTTTAGCTTGATTGTTGGAAGTGGATATCAGATGGAAACTGGATCAGATAAGTCCCAAGCAATAGTGAAATGAGAGACATGGTGAATGGTGTTGTTGGCAGCAGAATCATATAAAAACAATCATTTCTAATGGGGAGGTCCATGGGATGCTTCCATAAAATCGTAAGTGCTGCCTGGGTTCCCACTATTCCCAAACCTTTTTCTGAGGTTTGATTTTATTCATTAGTTGTTTATATTCTTTTACACAATTTTAATTTATGTCTTCTCATTTACAAACAATAATTCTGCTTTCAAAAAACTTAAATTTTAAGAACAGGAAAAAGTAAATAATTTCAAGTCATCCATACTCATGTACCTTCCAATATTTCCTAATGTAGTGATATGATGTTATAAACTTGTTATTCTGCCTCTTAGTCTGCTCAGTAGATGTCTACAGTCCTAATAGATTAAAAAATTGCCAGAAGGAAGAAAAATGTATTCTCTTTGTTATTTTCTTATATCTCATTAGGAATCTGTGAATACATTATAGAATGAAAGCAGCAAGAGCAAACACCTACATAGTACATAAATATATTAATTCATATAACAAACTTATGAAATGTGAATGATCATTGTCACATTTTACAAATGAGTAAACCAAGGCACAGAGAGTTAAAGTGATGTTACTAAACCTTATGCAATTTGTGAATAGTATAGCAAGGATTTGTACTTATTTTGGTGGTTCCAGAGTCTATGCTACAGTCTCTCATAATACAATAAATTTGTTTATTGTTTATATAAAAATTCTTACACTTTTCACAGACCTAATATCCTATTAAACATAATTTAACAAATTTTCCATTAAAAAGGAAATAAGGCAATATATTTTCTCTCTGAGAATTTAAAATTAAGAATATTTTACATAATGACATCAAATGTACTAATTTGCTAATGAGTCTCAGTTTCTGGGATAAAGATAAGTACCAGGCAAATCTGTAAAGCAGAAGCCAAGGTTCTCATCATGTAAAATTTGATAAGTCACTTAAATCACTGAAGTTGGACTTTTTAATATATATTTTATTTGTTCTTTTTATATATACATGACAGTAGAATGTGTTTTGCTATATTATACATACAAGGAGTATAACTTCCCATTCTTGTGGTTTATATGATGTGCAATTATACTAGTTGCATATTCATAGGAAAATTATGTTCAATTCATTATATTGTCTTTCTTTTACCTATGCCCTCTCCTTGCCATTCATCCCCCATTGTCTAATCCAATGAAATTCTATTCCCCAACCACCTTGTTGTGTGTTAGCTTCTGGATATCAGAGAGAATATTCTGTGTTTGGTTTTTGTGGACTGGCTTATTTCACTTAGAATGATAGTGTCCAGTTCCATCCATTTACCAGAAAATGCCATCATTTTATTCTTCTTTAAGCCTGAGTAATATTTCATTGTGTATGTACAACACATTTTCTTTATCCAGTCATAGGTTGAAGGGCACCTAAGTTGGTTGCATAGCTTAGCTATTGTGAATTGAGATGCTATAGATATTGACCTGGCTGTGTCACTGTGGTATGTTGATTTTAAGTTCTTTGGGTATAAACAATTGAGTGGAATAACTTGGTCAAATGGTGGTTCCATTCCAAGTTTTCAAAGAAACCTCCATAATACTTTCCATAGTGGTTGCAACAATTTGCAATCCCATCAGCAATGCATGAGTGTACCTTTTCCGCCACATCTTCGTCAACATTTATTGTTATTTGTTTTCTTGATAATTGCCATTCTGACTGGAGTGAGATAAAATCTTAGAGTAGTTTTGATTTGTATTTCTCTAATTACTAGAGATGTTGAACATTTTTTTCACAAATTTGTTGACTGATCATATTTCTCTTTCTGTGAAGTGTCTGTTCACTTCCTTTGCCTATTTGTTAATTGGTTTTTTTTTTTTGGTGTGAATATTTTTGAGTTCTTCACATATCCTGGAGATTAATACTCTAAGGTGCAGGTGGCAAAGGTTTTCTCCCAATTGCAGACTCTCTCTTCAAGTTCTTGATTGTTTCTTTTGCTAAAGAAGTTTTTTAGTTTGATACCATCCCATTTATTGCTTCTTAATTTTATGAAGTTGGGCTTTTTAACTATAGGTACATCTGTCTTAATTACTTTTTGATTGTTTATGGAATGTTTTACAATTTATAAAATATAAGTCAGAATCAATATTAATATTTTTGTGCCATATTAGGAAATTACATGGCTTTATGGATTTGAGGGAAACTTTAAAATGTTTATTTTAGGATAATAATTGCCACTAATTATTGTGAAATGACACACACAAAAAACGTAAACAAATATGTCAGTATTGAAAAGTGAAATGTTCAAGGGGTTAACACAGAAGTGGAAATTAAAAATATGCTTCTTATTTACACTTCTTATCAGACACTGTGATGAAAAGTCAGTGAATAGAGAGGAAAAAAAAAGATGTTGGAATAATTTCTGTTTGTACAACAGATGTTCTGTGTCCTGTCTGATTTACAGGGCCACTGTGGGTTCCATATGCATAAATAGTGACAGAAGATTTCACTTAGAGCAAAATGTTTCATGACTCACAAAACCTTTCTTTGCTTCATAATGAATCAAGATAACATATTTCTTTTGGCAGTTTTGAATATTTTAGTAGGCTATAAAAGTGTGCTAATTACCTATTCTCTTATCTATGGAAAGCATATTTTAATTTCAAGCAATCTTTTTTGCTTTTTACCCTCAACTTTCCATCCATTGCATTTGTTTAATTTTAAGTTAATTAAGTGCTCATCCCTTTTTTTAAGTCTTCATCCTCTTTTCAGTCCTGTAGCACTGGATGCTCTCGTTCACGATCTGTTTAAATTTTTCTCATTCCTTGGAGTCTGCTTCCCTGAGGTTCCTTTTGTTTTTATTCTTGTCCTACTTCCACATATGCCTCAAAATTGAGGTACTCTTAGGTTATGTGGTCATCCTTCTGTGTATTTGCCTTGGGTGATTTCACACACTGTCATGGATTCCATTCACCTGGAAGTGCAGAGTGCTAGATCAGCTCTCTCTTGTTTACTCATTCTCATATTCTTCTGTCTTCTTTGTATATCCCTTCATATACCCTGGGGAAATTTTAAAGTCAATATGCTTCAAATCGAAGTAATTTCCTGTTTTGCCCCCTTCATCAGTTTCTGTTTCCTCTTGTTGATAATGGTACCACATAATCATCTGAATTCCTAAGCTTGGTGTTATCTCCTATTCTTCTCAGTTTTTCAGACCACATCTCACCAGACCTTTCATCTACTCTTCATTTAAATTGTGTCTCAAAGCCCATCTTCAGCTTTAGGCCACTGGTGTTGGTTTGAGTTCTAGTCTTATCTCATCTCATAGAAAAGAAAACTTCCTAAGGGATCTTTGTGTTTGGGGATTTTGTCTCTTATATATCTTCCCTCACAGTGTAATCAGAGTGATTTTTGTGAAACACACTGTGATCTTGTCATTTGCTTACTCTGAACACTCCCATTGGTTCCTAGCTGGTTAAAGGATATGATCTTGTAAGACTCATCATACAAGTGTCCCCTTCCTCTTTGCCAACGCCATACTCCCCAACTCTCCCCAACTCTACCATCATACAACATAAATGGAATTTGACTGTTCTACTTCTCCTTCCCCAAACTTGCTTCGTGACTTTATCCAAATCCTGATACTGCCAGTGTTCTCTTTATCAATATTCTGACATAGTCATCATGAACTATTTCAAATGCTATTTTCCTGAGCAGGTGGATAATTTTTTGTTTCTTCAAAAAATAATATATTAGTAGAGCTGTTATCCTGATGATTCTATAGCATTGGTTTCCATATCTTTCTCCTGCTTTTCTAGTGCATCCTCTCCTTTTCCATGTTGGCTCTGTCTTCTTTTACAGTTTCTCATGAGTTTGTGTTTAATAAATGCTGGTTTAATATGAATAAATGAAGGGTGGAGGAAAGGAACGCATCATAGATGCAAAAGCACCACGCAGGTGTGGGTAATACATTTTAATATAATATATATTCCTCCCTGCAAAGAAAATAACAATGCATTTTGCAGAATTTATTTCTTCTTGTTTGCTTATTTGATAGAAGTTTATTTATTTTCCTATGTGAGAAAATTTTTATCAAAAATATTTTTAAAAAATATAAAATAGACACAAATACATGGAGATTGCTATATATTTTGAGATCAGTTTGCAATCATCAGTCTTAGTTAATTTAGCATACACTTAAAATATTTAGTGTAGAATACTTCATTGTATAAATGATGGAAACCACTCAAATGGAAAACTAGGTGAAGTATTGTTTTAAAATGATTCAGGATATGTTCTATTTATTTGCTAAAGATTATTTCTTTGCTTCAAAATTTATATCGAATAAGTGATCCATGATTTTTGTTGAAAGGAATAAAAATTCTCTTGTCTGTCCTCTGTCTAGTCTACAGTGATCTCTTGAGCATAATCTGAAAGTACTGATGACATGTTAATTGCATTCTAAAAATAGTTTCCATAATTGAGAACTTTGGTTCTAAAGATCAAACAACATCCTTAAGGGTGGTTTGTTATTTTTTAATGTGCTGTTTTATTTTTTTATTTTTCTCAATTAGTGCCACTTTCTTCTTTCTGGCTTTTTGTCAGCAGGTTTTTTTCTGGTTGTTTTAATTTGCACTATTCAGCAGATAGGGCTTTCATGACCCTTACTCTCCCACTGTAGCATAAAAGTTCAGCAGATGCAAAATCTAAAGTTTGACAGGCAGCTGATGGATAATTACTTGCAGTTATAGAAGTTTCTTAATTATAAACCTATTTCTAGGCTGTCACAGTGTTGAATAATGAGAATTTGACATCAAATGAACTTTTTCAAGAATCAACTCTGCCACATACTAGCTTTTATATAATCTTTCCAAACCTCAGTTTCTTCATCTGTTAAATAGACATTTCATAGGGTTGGTCCAAGACATACACAATCATTTCTCTACTAAACTGGGTCTTCACTGATCTTTATCATCTCATTACATAGCATAGTGCCTAGAGTTCAACTCTGTTTGTTGAATGAAGGAATGAATAAACGAATGCAGAGGGATGGTTCTAATACTGATTTTCTTATAAACAGGTATTTAATATTATGTCATCTGCTGTCATAATATTTAACATTATGTTCCTACATTAATAAGAAAGGAAGCCACAATCTTCTCAGCACATTTGAGGAAACAGAACAGAGAATTCAGTTAGATTTTTATCAATGGTGTCAAAGCTTCCATAATATATTTTCATATGGTTAAAACATTATTTAACCAGCTATAGCAACTAGTCAATGATACATGAAATTTTGTTCTCCTCCTTTCTCTGAATTCATTATTCTTTATTTTTTTTAGTCATTCAGGACAGTAGTCAATTTTGACATATTTATACCAATATGAAGTGTATCTTATTCTAATTAGGATCCTAGTCTTGTGGATGACTTTAAATTTCTTCACTAAGAGATAAATACAGTCATCCTTCATAGCCATGGGGGATTGGTTCCAGGACCTGTGCAGATACTAAATTTGAAAAGAGAAATGTTTTTGATCCATGGTTGGTGGAATTCTCAGTATGAATACTGGAGTCCAACTGCACAAGTAAATAAAAATTTAAGAATTTAAAAAAAATTATAATTTCCACTTCAGAAATAACTTGCTGGTTACCCATAAAGCCTGATGAAAACTTGTTTTCATGACTTTAGTTTTAGACAAGAACTGTGGAGGGTCTAAGATCTTTCTTATCTACAAGCTAACATGTTTGTCTGCCACAGATCTGAGGATGCTGGCAAACAACACAAGATTCCTGTGTCAGAGATAAAGGGCTTTATTATTCATGGCTAGCAAATAGCATGTTCCTACTTATGTCAGTCTCCTTTCCCATAAATCCTATGTGAGGCCCAGATAGAAATTTATGTAATCAGTGGGCTGTGGGACAGAAAAGAAACCTGAGTTTAGCGAACCTAGGTTTTTATAATGGGCAGTATGCACACCTATTCTTTGTTCTGGAGGCAACATTGTCCTCTTGTATATAAGCTTTAAGTTTGCATAAGGATACCATCCCTGTCTTTTAAGGCTGTTCACAACATAAATATATCTGAGAAGATAATCGGGAGCAAATAGCTGAACATGCCTCCCTCAGATATTTAGAAATGCTAGAGACTCCTAGAGAATTGTCTCTTTGTAGCTTTCTATTGAATTAAGGCAATGCACATGAGTATAATGCCACTGATATTTATTGAGAATGTACTTTATAATGCTTAATATTAGTCAATATATGATACACAGTAACGAGAAAGCTATGGTCCATGTTCTCAATAACTAAGGCAGGTGGATACACACATATACAATAAAACACTGTGTGATAAATGCTCCTTCTGAGACAGTGTCCCATAGCATCTGAAAGTGTGAGCTGATGTCAGAGATGCTGGGATTGCTATAGCACAGTATTTGAAAGTTGGTGCTGAATTAATTGCTTGAGTTCTAAGCCTAGCCCCACCAATGACCATTTTGCATTTGGTGTTCAACCTCTCCTGTTTCTTCATTTTTCTCATTATTAAAATTTATATTAGTACCTACTTCATGATGGTTGGGGGATTAAATGATTTATTATGGGAAAGAACCTAGAACAGTTTCTGACATGTACGAACTGTTCAGTAAAGGTTAACTTTACAAAATCTAACTTTCATCACATTTTTATTGTGACCTTAAGAAAAGTGATCTAACTTCCTCTCTGAGGCACATTTTCCTCACTTATAAAATGGGAGTCATAATATCTCATTGGTTGTCTTATGAGTCACAAATTTAAAAATATATAAAATATGCTTAAAATTGGTAGCTGCTATTATTTGTATAGGTACCTCTACTACAAGCAAGTCGAGGGAGAGATTTGGATTTCTTCTTTCTACCTTTTGAATATCTTCCAATGATTCATAGCCAGAGGATAATATAAACTGGAAGGGCTCAGCACTATACTGAAAGTTGAAATCTGGTTCTATTCTTGCTTTTGTTTTTAATTCATTTATTAAAAAAATGAATTGGAAGAAATATAAATGTAACAGAGTACCTAGCTGTTAAAAATCTCACAGTAGTATTTCAAGCCACTTACATACTTCTACATATCTCAGAAGAAGCAAATGTGGTCAAGAGGTGATTTTTTACCTATATCATGAAAGGTGAGTTAAGGTAATATAAGCAAATGTACAGAGAGACACTAAAGAAAGTATTTGAAAAATGTATTTTGAGAGAACTTTAGGATAAGCTGCCTAGAGCCTGAAGGGGCAGTTTCAGTGGAAACCAAGGTCAGGAAGGATGTAAAAGCTATTTTGATGAGATGGCCATTATTACCCTAGGTACATGTATGACTGCACATATGGTACGATGCTACATCATGTACAACCAGAGAAAGATGTGGATGTAAAGTTGTGCTGCAGTTGCATACAATGAATCAAAATGCATTCTGTTATCATATATACCTAATTAAAATAAATTTTTTAAAAAGCCAATGTGAGATTTTTACCTTAATTCTATATGGCCTGTGAACCTGAAAATGCTACTGCTGTTGTTGTGGATGCTAAAGAATGCTGTGGCCAGAGCAGGATACTTAGGGAAAATTATGTTCTTAGCCTATTGAACCTGGGCATACAATGGATCTAATCTTTTGGGATAATATTCACAAGTATTAAGAAATGCTCTGAATGTAACCAGCAATAGAAGCAACCAACCTAGCATTCTAAGTTGCTTAATCAAACTTAATTGTTGTGAGGGATGAAACTACCTAAGGCCCTAAAATATAAATGTTAATCATTGACTTGGGGAAAAGATAAGCCTTTGGGTTTGAACACACATTCTATCCTGCCGTGGCTCTGTGGTGAGCATGCGTTGTGGCCACCAGTTAAAGGGAAATGCCTGCCTGTTTACAGGGATGTTTTACTCTTCCCCCTGGCCACAAGCACATGCACTGATTCTATTTTAGCCATTTAATGTTAAAAATACGGCTCTGTGGGAGCTTATGTCTTAACACATGAGATATTTGTTCAAATGTTTACATGGCTTTATAATATTTAGCAGAGCTACATATTGAATTGCCAAGTATGTGCATTTTATTGTAATGTTGTTACATTAGTCCCCAAACTCTTGCAAAAAATATTCTCATTAACTGCTATTACCTTCATCAAACATATAACCTCTCGGCAGGGCTCTAGCTCCCTAGGCAAGCCCATCATCAGCCCCTGTACTTCAAGCAAGTGCATAAGCACCAGCTGTCAACGGTGCTTTCAATCCAGCTGTCAAGCCAGGTGTGGTAGGCGCGCTGCACTGCGCTCCAATGCTAATGATGGATTAATTAAGGCAGTATGTGTGTGCATGCCATGGAATCTGGAGAGCAGTTTGTGTACTGCTTTTGGCTCGGCTCTACTGTAGTCCTCAGTGTATTCCCTGGAGGCCTCCTCTCAACTTGCCAACAGGTCTGTATACTCTGGTTCAAAAGAAAACAATCAGCTTATCTGAATTGAAAGCAAAGAACCCCATGACTAACTCACCAAAGCTTGTGATCTTGACAGAGAAAGCGCAGGGCTTATTTGACAGATCATGAAAGGAGGTGGAGGTGTGCCTCTTCTCTTACTTCCTGCAAAGTAGATGAATCTGCAGGTACATTGCTTATGCTTGCTTATGACATAAAACAGTGGTAGAGCTCATGAAATAATAGGATTTTCCTATATTTAAATGCTTTAAAAAATATTTTTAAAATCTTTTGCAGGATAACCTTTGACAACATTGTTGCCTTTTGGAGTTGTTCCTCCTCCATAGTAGTTGCCTCTTTATCATCTGTTAAGCTCTAGTTCTAGGCAGTCTGCATATCTTTTGTTTACACAGTTTTGAACTACTACCTCTGTTTTACTCACTGGTAGTGTCCCACTGGGCAACACATATTTTAGGACTTGGGGGACTTTTTACCTTCAGGAGTAAGTGCTTTGATGCCAGTGTATATATTTCATTGCATCCTGGTTGAAAAATGGAGGCTTCATTTTTTTGAAAGATGGAATTATAACAATTTTAATAATAGTAGTTCTGGGGATAGTGGTGCATGCCTGTGATCTTGGTAACTTAGGAGAGTGAGGCAGGAGGATCTCAAGGTCAAGGCCAGCCTGGGCAACTTCATGAGGCCCTAAGCAATTTAGTGAAACCCTGTCTTAAAATAAAAAGTAAAAAGGACGGGAGATACAGCTCAGTGGTAAAGTGCCCTTGGATTCCATCCCTAGTTCCAGAAATATCTAAACAAAATATAAAAACAGCAGTAGTAATCACAATGCTTTCAGCACCAATTATGTACCGGACACTGTATGCAATATGTATATAACCTCATAATCTCACAAAGATTAAATAATTTACCCAGAAAAGCGTAGCTCCTCATGAAGAATGGAATGCATTTGAAAAAGATATTGGGGAATCATTAGGAATTTAACAGGGAAGATGAGGGAGAAGCCACCAGGATGCCAACCTAGAATATGTAGAACACAGAAGCTTATCGGCCAATGCTTGTTAGGACACAATGCGAACTGTTGTGCCTATAGCACACACATCCTGGGCAGAGTCAGAATGCGATAGGACTGAGAAACGTCACGATAAGGAATCTGAGCTTAACATTCTCCTTGCAAAGAAAAACTAATGAAAAGACAATTTTACAATTTAGCTTTTTGAAGATAAGGGCAATAAGGAGGATGTATTTATTTGAAAGTGTTTGGTAAGAGAATATCTTAGGGAACAGAGAGAAGTGGTAGGAATATGACATCGGGGGATAATTCTATAAAATGTGCCCACTGTGCTGACCCTCCCCCTCCCATGCTTTCTTCTCCTGCAACCCTGTCTGGCTTAAGTGGGCAGGATAGGTTACATTCCTCAGCAAACTATCTGTTATCTGCAGGAAAAATGCAGACCCGAAATAATGTTGATAAGAACCAAGTTAACCTGAAGCAGGAGACTTTTGTGACCCTTTTAACAGACCAGATTTTAGAACTCAGGGAGATAGGATAATTCTTCCTAACCATGAACTCTATAAGAATTTATGTTAAGAATCCAATTAGAACCAGTCATTATGGGCCAAAGTGACCTAGAGTTGTCATGACAGGTGGGGACTTGAAAATCTAATGTCATCCTGCTGTCAGTCAAAAGTCAAAAAGTGAATCTGGATGGAGCTTTCTGGAAACTTCTCTGGGATTCCCCAATAAAATCTGAGTTCTAGAGAGGCACGCTCGCTCTTCCTTTCCTCTCTGAGAACACACTCTTTCCCTCGACAGTGTCCCCTTTTCCCTTTTCTTATCCCTTTAATAAACTCATTGCCTGGTTACTCCGAGTGACATGTCAAAAATCTTTGATTTGTTTGCAAGAATCAGGGATGGGGGTGGGATCTTCACACTGCCTCAGTTTCCTGGAAGGCCCCACTCAGTTTCCTAGGAGGCCCCTGTAACATTATCAGATCCCCTTTGGCATCAAAGGAATTCTATCTCCTCTCACTTAAATAAATCCGACTCCCTTCACTCTTCCATTTCATTATTGTCCGGGGATTTTATTCTTAAAAATTGTAAGACAAGAACCTGGAAGGAAATTGGTAAGGCCTGCAGCCTGCACACACCCCATCTGCCAGCTGAAGTGGGGAATCTATTTTCATCCCCAAACTCCAGTTTCAATACCATTAAGAAATTGTACCATTGTGGCAGACTCTGTGCCAGGTGCAGTAGGTAAAGTAGGAGACTGAGAAGTGCATACTTGGTGCACTGCAATCTGTTCTGGGAAGCTGCTGGACTAGGAAAATGTCAGACAATTGAACATTGCCTCTTTGTACCCACTTCTGAGTGAACATTTCAAGTTAGTCATAGGTATGAACTCATTTAATCCTCAGTGTTCTATGAGGCACATATGATAAAGTAGAGTAACCAGGTGAGGAATTCAGAATGTGGTTTCTGAATTTGCTCCTGACAACAGAATGAGAGAGTCTTTTAGGAAGATATTTTCTTTTTTAAATTTTTTTTTTTTTTTAGCTATGTGAATTTACTACTCAGTAACACTTATAATGCAACTTTAGATTTTATATACATCATTGTCAATAGCAAGGGGTCCTATTTTGTTTGGGAACTTTCTACAGAGGTTTAGAAGAATTCCTGAGACTGCATTTGTTTGGGGAAGTTTAACACTTAGAGGGTGACAATTAAATCATGTTATCTCTGGTTATCAAGGAAATATTTTATACACTACCTCACAAGTTCTTACCAGAAAAATAAATTCTGAAAGGCTTGAATGTGCACTACTGTCAAATGGATTTAAAACAGAGTGAATGGACCCTAAGCAAAGGGTAATGATAGCAATAATAATGATAAATGGCAATGCATTGAGTTAGGACCAGTGTGCACAGTTGGCTGCTTTTATTTAAGATGTCTTGGTAATGTTAAAGCTGCAAGAAGCATTAATAAATGAGTACATACGGTTGTAATCTGAAATCTTTTTGCAGTTATCTTGGTCCTTGCTGAATGTAATTGTATGTTGCTGTTATTGTTTAATTAAAGATAAAAAAAATCACATCAGGTATCTCAAGTATCACACATATTTCATTGACCCTCCTTGTTTGTTTGTTTATTCTTATGCAAACCAGACCACTAAACTGCCAAAGGAAACAAATTGTTAGTTTTCAAGGTAAAGATAGAAGTCTAAATAGATTTAAGTTTCAGTCAATTATATTAATTTATTTTTGTAACATAAGAATTTTCCAGATAGAGTCACAAGTATTTTAACAGACAACTTATGTTAAAATGCCTGTGCATACCTTAAAATAGTATTGATGGATATATGACAGTGAACTTAAAAACAAGATTATATTCATTTTTTTAAAGAGAAGACTGTAAAATAAAATTAGTGTCTATATGCAAATTGTCTTTGCTGTGACTTCATAATTTGTAATGGTATTCAGCTTGACAATGTTTACACTTGTTAATGACTTCCTTTATGAGTGATAATTGATCTACTTCATTATCATATTAAATCCTTGATCATATGCCATTAGGTTTGATGTAATAAATGATCTGTGTGATTTTTAGTGTAATGAACTAATTAGACTAATTAAAATCAATATGTGTGCCAATATTATACTTTGAATCCAAATGCTCCTTCTTACTGTGCTGGCTTAAAATCAGCAACTCAGTAAAAGGATCTAATGCTGATTTATGAGCACTTGAGGAACATGAGGCAGAATAAATTGCTTGTGGTAGTAGAGACAGCATTAGTGAAGTATAAGATACTAAGTGCTTTGTAAGGTCAGCAATAAGAGTGTAGTTACACATGTAGTTATATGGCACCTTAAACCTCCTCTTAATATATCAGAACATCCTAGCAAAATTATTTGGCTTAAATGCCAGCTAAAATACTCTGCACTTGTTCATAAACACCACCACAGAAACACATGCATCCCAATTAGGAAATCCGTCTAAAAAAGTCATAAAAATATACATATTAAGTTTGATACACATTTTTCAACAATTGACATATTTTCTGTACGAGTGGAGGTTATACGTTCTAAAGCAGATCTGCAATTCTACAAATTTAAATCATCCATTATTCTTTTAGAAATCTATAGAAATTTTGAAAAATTTAGAAAATGAATAGTCTTCAATATTAAGTTCTTATGTCATGTTTTTGAAGAAGTGTCATCCAGTTCCTTAGATTATAAAAGATTCCTCACTTAAATGCTCACCAGAAAGGTTTTTCTATTCTGTTATTTACCAAAATTTAAATATGTGATGGATTGATTTATGGTGATTGAATTTCTGGAGTGTCAACTCTACAAGGGCTGAGACTACATGTCAGATTCTTACCTATGTAGATCTAAAACAGTTCCTTGTGCACACAAACCAAAATAGAATTCTAGATACTTTTCTTTTAAATGTATATACATTCATTTGTTATTTCTCAAGTTTAAACACATTTTATATTATTTCAATGGAAATTGAATATCATACCTCACAAGTCACTAAAGAGCTGTAACAATTTTAGATCAGATCACCATATTTTCTCTACAGAGCCTGGTATATGTCTTTCATGCTTCATTCCCTTGAGAACTAGAGAAAGTTGCAGGCACAAAGGGAAGCTGAACTGGAATGTGGAACCTTGGATTTATTCATCCTATGCCAGATTAGAGGTTTTTCACTTTTTTTTTCATGTAGGGATTTATGGTTGTACTGGCAAACGAATAGTTTTGAAAAAAGCTTTCCTTACAGGTTTGTTTTATCTGTGTCTTCTTATTACCAAAACACAGTAGGCACATAGTATGCAAGTTTGCTTATCTTTAGGAGAAACATTAGGGATCTCAGTATGTGGAAATATGAAAGGGACTCTCAAGGCATTTTCTCCAGCCTAGTGAGAATCTTGTATTTCCTATTTCTTTTGTCTTTACATTTCCCACGGCGTCAACTCATCATTCATTCAAAACCACACACATATTAATTGAGAATTTATAAAAAGTACGATGCTTGGTTCTGTGATAGAACTGAGGGTTCCTAGACCAAAGCCATTTCTCATCTAGGAAGGAGGATAAGACATGTATATAAATAGTTCTAATCTAACATGATGTGTGATAAATCTTGGAAAGAGTTTTACATTGCAATAGAAGTTTAAAGATCAGGAGATGCCTTAGGCAGTGTGACTGGGGAAAGCTTTGTAAAGGCAGTGGCATGCGAACTAAGCCTTGCTAGCTGGAAAGAAGTTTTTCAGGACAGGATGGAAAGTGACTACTCTGGAGAGAAGGGGAAGCATAATCAATCTGCCTTTTCTTAAAAAGATGAACTATAATAATGCAGACTATCTAGAGGGATGGGGCCATAGTGTCTTGATTAGCACAAACATGAATTGTAGGCTATTTCTTTCTATTGCTTTCAATTACTGGGAATAATCATGAATTTTATGAACAAAGTAATATCTAATAGACATTTGAATTAATTTTTAAAAATGAAGTATAAATAATACAACAGGCTCTTAATAGCTTCTAACATATAATATAAACCTTATGGAACATTGATTTCAGGCCATAGATTCTAATAATATTTTATACAAAAAGTGCAGTTGACTAGATTCCTTTGGCAGTGGAGAGCAGGGATGAATGGAATTGATAGATACTGTAGAAGGACTATTGTGAAAAAAATGCCCTCAAATCTTGGGCAACACCCTAGTATGTGGAATGGTTAAGCATAGACTTCTTCTCATTAAAACTACAATTAAGACTTTCTTTTATTCTTCTTCCCATTTCCTGAAACAGAGCCTAAAGGCTCCTCATTTCTCTGTTTAATACAGGTTGAAGGAACTTGTACACAAAGTACTATCTAAGTTATGGTGTGTGGAATTGTCTCAGAGCACTGGCTGCTCAAGAATGGACCCTCGAAATACCATCCATTATGGTTGCTGCCATTATTCTTTCCACAGGGCACTCAGGATTCTGGAGTCCTCCGTGTAATATGGTTATGATTTTTGATTTAAAGCAAATTACTCTGATTCTCAAGTTCTCAAAATCCATGTGTTTAAAACAGGAAGTTTTGAGCTAAGAAATAAAGTTTCTTTCCCCCAGTGATGTCATATTTTTCTAACAGTAATAATAGTGCTTTAACCCTCAGAGAGATATTTAATGATTAAAACACCCTTCCTAAGAATAATACTCCAATGCAACCAAGACAAATGAACTAAAAGAATTCAGGTATTTTGGAGGAAAATTATTTTGGTACGGGGTCCCCACATAGGCAAACCAGCTCTATCTGCAATCTTTCTTCTTAGAACCAGAAGAGATATTTTTCCTACATTTTTATATTTTTATTTTTAATCTTATTAATTATTTACACAAGTTCCCTACATTTCCCCTTTCATATGCCTGTTTGTATCTGTTCTCTCTCTCTCTCTCTCTCTCTCTCTCTCTCTTTCATCCCTATCCTTATACCAAGGAAGCCCTACGTGGAAGATTTAAAAGGTCTAAGCAAGATGTCACACTTTATCAGACAAGTCTTGTCACATTTTTCTAAATAGGCATGTCTTTCAATTTAAATGCATTTGTTCTTCTGGCAAATTTATCACACATTTGAACTATTAATTCTGCAGGGAACAGAAGCTACATTATTTCTGCTTAAATGGTTAATGCCTACACTGTGAAACTTTCACAACTGTTTACTAAAAGTGTCTGGCTCATTTCTCCAGATTTTCTAGAGGTCTTTGACTTTTATTGTGGTGGTGGCTGAGAAAGATAGATGAATAGATGTTTTACTTCTTTGAGAAGGCTGGAGATGTAGCTCAGTTGTAGAGTGAGTGCTTATCTTGCTCCAAACTCTGGTTTTGGGCATGTGTATACACACACACACACACACACACACACACACACACAGCCAATCTCTATCATTTGATTCAAATAAAGGAAAATGGGCATGATCAACAAAATGGCAGTAATACTGTTACTCTATGCTGATGGACTTTGAAATTGATTCCACAGGTAGATGGTGTTAATTTAGAAGGAACATGGACATGCTTTGGGATCTGGGAATGGACTTTAGTTCAGATATTTATTTGTGATCCAGAGAAATTCACACAATAGTGAGGATGACATCTTCCATGTTGTATAGACTGTGTGAAGTTCAATGTGTGCATGAAATTCATAAATTCATAAAGATTCATAAATTCATAAAACCTTTACTATCAATTGTTGCAACTAATACAACAGATAAATTTCACTTTCATATTAAAATATATAAGCATATAACTTTCATCTGTATACAGTATGGAAAATAAAAACTGAAAATCAAAATCTGTGTACTAATAATTGTAGAGAATAAGAACCATCCCTTGTCTGTAAAAGAGTTGTGAATGACAGAAAAGCCACCAAACTAGGAGATTTGGAAAAAAATATATTTTATCTAATTTCTGATAAGACTGGATGATATGACTTGAGTTGTTACATTTGTGAGTTAACCAATGTTCAACATTCTAATATCTAATGGCATTAATGCCTAAAAAAGTGTAAGTCAAGAGAATAAGACAGAGAATTACCAGATTGCAATTATACACTTTTCTAGAAAATTAATTTTATGTATATGGGTAGAATATGATTAATGTTATTTAGGATTCTAACAGAAATGGCAAAATCATACAATGCTATGCATAAATTATACATATACTCTATTTTTTTAGCAAGTATTATTTTCCTTTTTGTCCAAAAAAAAAAAAAAAAACACACTCAAATAGATTTTGACCATGCTCATATTTTCAATTTAATATCATCTTATTTTTCAGTATAACAAATTACTGTGGCAGTCAGGGGACACTTTGATATTATATCCTGAGCATTTTTAATATGTCATTCTAAACTTAAAATTTAGTTGCAATTTTAACATATTACCTGCAAAGAGATATTTTATAAAAAGAAGTGCTAAAATCCCAAGCATTTTGTTTTGTTTAATGTATTATTTGTGCATCTGAGGAGTGGATTTATCTTCAATTATTTTTTATTTATTTTAATTCATATTTTTTTGTAATTTTTGTATGCTATGTGATATTTTTGAATATTTAAAGCATATTAATTTCAAGTATATTAATAACCATATTTCTAAAGAACATTTCTTGATTTCTCCCAGGGAGGAGGACTTGATTCTTCCCCTCATATGTCCTCATGAAAAGCATAAACTACTTTTATATTTGCTTACTTGTTTGTCTTTTCATGTTAGATCCAATTTTCTTTAGGGCGAGGTTTATCTCACTTCCTTCACCACCCTTGTTCTCTTGATTTGGGTCTGACATTTCATAGTTGGTTGCTCAAATAATATTTTTGGAATAAAATAGTAAAATATAAGATAATGTTTCACAGATTCCATTTACATTGCTTGTACAAAAACATTACCAACTAAAGAAAAAAAAATTAACTTTCCTAACTTAAATTTGTTTCTAACAAATATCAAATTCTTCCTTTGTGTTAGCACAAAATATTTTCATATATCTATTCTATTATATTTTTGACACACCACTTGTTTCTTCATTTGTGAAATGTCAGTGTGCATAACATCTATTTCAGGACTACAGTAAGAAAGAAGAATCTTTTGAATACTTTATAAAGTCATATAGAAATGTAGCAACAAATAGAAAAAAATTAGTAGCAGTAGTAGACTTTATTGATGATATTGGTGTGTCCTAGTGAGATGTTCAATGTTCAACAAAGTCATCTCAAGCAATATCTTAGTTACACTCATTATCATATCAGTGATATCTACTCATCCCCTAAATAATACTCATGTATGTGATTTCAACCTTGGAATGCTTTGGCTCTGACTTCACAGGGTATTAATCATCTGTCATTTTTGGTTTTGACACATAGAATTCACTTGCTTTCCTTCTGATTATAACATCTGAAACAGTTTTTTAGTCTTTTTGGAAATATTAAGTTGTACCGTACATACCAAATTTTGGCACAGTGGATGAAGTAGTACAACAGAATTTTCTAGTTCTTAGAATAAATTATTTTAGTTTATTCATCTTGGTATCCTATTTGCCCATTGTTCCTACCTCCTAATTTCCCAGACTTCCCTGTCTTTTCCAAGTCAGTCTAAAATTTTTATTTTACTGTAAATCACTCCATACCTTCCCTCCAAATCTTCTCTTAGTATGACTTGATTTTGGTTATGCATGACAGAAAATCACTGTTATGTGCTCCATATATCTGTTAGTATCATTTCTTTCTGCCTAGTGAATGGTTACTATGTGTATGATGTTTAACTCATTTTGAATACATAAAAGACTTTTAGATTCTGTTTTTTGGTATGTGTGCATACTTATGTAATACTGAATGAATTATTTATCAATAAACGATGTCTGCCTGAAGTAGAAATGGCAGAAGCATGAACTTTAAATTTTATGGCATATTTCCTGTGGCATTTAGTTTATAATATCCACCTGCATTCATGCTGTTAAAGAGAATGACTCAAAATAGCATAATTGAAATGAGATTGCTTTCACACTTCTACACTTTCCATGTTTAATAACAATCAGACACAAAATTGTTTTTTAAAATAAAGAATAAGTAGTAGGGATTTACACTACAGTCCTCTTGTGTTTAGAAATAGGTTGACTTTCCAAATAATTCATAATGATATCATTAATATTTTGGTTCAGCCATAAAATTTAGTACAACATTCCAGTCAGAATTTTGAAGCTGGTTTCTAACCAAAATGATATTCAGTTATGATTTTATTGTCCAATCAGACTTTAGTTTTTGACTTTTTTCATGGTTCATGCTTCACTTTTTCTTTTGGGTCACAATATATATGTGTCTTAAGATTGAGGCAAACATAAATTCTCATCTCACAATATATTCATAAATGTGAACTATGAAAGATATCAGGAAAAATAATAATTTCATTCCTAGGGTATGATTTCTGGAAACAAAGTACATATTTTGTCTGAAGCTTAGAGAGGCAATATTTCATGTCCATTTTAATAATCTGATTTTGGAATGCGAAGAGGTATTTTCCTCTTTGAAAATGTACATTAAAATATACCAGTTGACTTGCTGAGAATTTAGTGGAAAAAGCTCAGTGATTTTGTTTGCTGCCCATACTATTTTTATGCTTGTCTTGAGTTTTAGTCATATTGTGTTTATTTATGCTATGATTATTAGTATCATTATTTTAAATTTGTGTCTCTCTGCTTGCAGACTTCCTCTTGATTGGTACAGTATGACAACAGGTAATAGATACAATAGCACTAAAACAGTCATCATCACTGCTGGGATAAGAAACCCCTCCTCTTTGCTTTTTTTAACCTTCCTCAGCTGGAAAGTTTTGACATCTGCTGGTTTGGGACATGGCTGAGCAGCTGTCAGCAGTAGGGTTGCTGCTTTCAGCAGCAGTTGGCGGGATGGCAGGGTGCCAGCTTGTACCATCTGTGCGCCTGACATTTCATTCTAATTAACAGTAGGGTTAATTGTTCTGGCAGGCTCAAATGTAGTGTCTAACATTACCCAAGGGAAACATGTACAAGATCAGGAGTGGCAGGGAGCTGGGGACAGCATCGCTAACAAACCCATCGAGGGAGAGTGGTTAACAGCTACCAATGATTTTACTAGCCGGCCACTTGCAATAAGGCTGAGGTATTTTTTATTCTGATGAATTATGCCAAGGCTGTAATGATGTAGAAGGAATCAAGCTTAGAAAGGCTGAGACTGCTGCCTTAGGGCAATTGTGAGGGAACAATTTGCATGTTATTACTGCATATTCATACCTAATTGTGTTAGGCTTTGCTAATAGAGCAGAATGACAGTATGAAAAATCGAGCAACTGCTTTAGAGGCAACAAAGCCAATGTTTTTTTCTTCCTACACTATGAGTGCTGAATGATCATTTAGACGTTTAGTTGCTCAATATGACAAGTCTACCATTTGTTAGCCTGACATATTATAATTTATAAAGCAGTATTCTAATTTTACTTTTAGTTTATTCTTCTCATTTTATACAATATTCATGATAGCAATTTGAATGGGGATATTCATAGCTATTGTGAGTAGTTGTGATTCAAATAAAACTATATTTTGTATGAAGCATTACCATTGTTTTATGATGTATTAATTTTAATGTTTAAATAGCTTTTTCATATGTTAATATACCATAAACCAGGAGTTGATGAGAAATCCTTATTATAGTGGCGCTCATTCACATTGCTATAGTTAATGTCTCAACATTTCCATTATATAAAATCTTATTTTTAGTGTGACTTGGACAAAGAAATTGTCAGGTGGTATAGAGCCAAAAGTCTGCTGTTTTAGAAAAGTGACTAAGTACAGATTCACTGAACTTACTATCTGATTCTATCTTCTAAGTAGATAATATCTTAAGAAATTTCATGCACAGTGGTAGTTATTTTATGTTAGCCCACAATGCCTTTTGAAACCTTTTTATGGAACCTCAGAGAAGACAAAGAATTAGAAAAAAATAGCTTTAGAAGTCTACATTTTAAAACTTGTAAGAAGTGTCTTCATTCTAATTTTATTTCTTTTTGATTTGTAAAGCCAAAGTTGTATCTTCAAGTTGCCCCAATCTGGTATTTGAATACCCATTCATTTCAAGATATGAACCAGTTCATATTTTATATTGTTTGTTCTAAGAGTCGAAAAAAGTTGTAGATTAATTCAGTGACTCGGAAAAAGAGTTTCAGTAGCTTTTCTGGTTAAAGTATAGCACAATAAAAGTTTTAAATTCATTCCTTGAAATTTCTATTTTTTTCAGTGTCTAACATGTTAGTTAACAATTTTTCTACACTTTTATTATCCATTGTGTTCAAAGTTAAAACTTTGCTCCATGTTAGTGTGCTTTGTGATGTTTTTCTTAAAACAGAATTATCTTCTAATATAAAATGTGGTTAGTTAAATAATATATGGTATAAAATCTTTCCAAACTTGGATTTAAATTTAAAACCATGGAATTTTATAAATACTACATATATTCAGCTTAATTATGTAGTAAAATATCATAGGACTATAATTTAAACATTGTATGATATGACTTGGTTAATTTGTAAGACTCTAAAACATTGTCTATTGGTTGGTGATTTCAAGGTTTTGGCAGAGATATTTGGTTCCCCACGTAAGATATGTTCTATATTTATATATTTCTGAGTTACAGGGCAAACAGAAACCTTTGTTATGAATATGAGTCATCTCTCTGCCAAGAATATACTTTTTATATTCTGTGTGTTTTCATAAAAGTTTCATATTTTTTAAAGAAAGGGTGAGAGTTAATATATATCATTTTGAAGATTTATTGTAAATTTAAGCAATGATAGAACATGTAAGTGGAAAACCAAGTATAATTTTTATAGAATATAAATCTAACTGTTCTTCATAGAGATATCATGTTACATCAGATTTTTTTCCTAATCCTAACTTTTGAAGTACAATAAGGAAAATATTACAAAGCAAAACAAAAATACCTAAATAAATAAATAAAAACCTAGAGGTCTGAGTTGGACCTATTATCAATGTATTCTGCTTTGTAGCATAGTGTTTCAGAACTGCATGAGGAATAAGAACCTAATACAATTTTTTGACATATTTCTTCAACCATGCTTACTTACAGGATTGGGCACACATTATGTTCCAAATTAGATCATTCCAACTTTTGATATCTTTGACTTCGAGGGAGTAAACATGATGTTTCTTTAAATAAATTAATTAATGTAAAGAGACTTGAATCAGAATTATTTTACATTCCATAATTTAATAAACTCCAAACATAACATATGAAGTTAAATTTCTTACAACAATATAAACATAGCCAATAACTTCTGGTGTATACTGTTGAAGAAGCCAACTTCTTTGCTTTAAAGTCTCTGTTTTATGATTGAATCCTGCAAGTGACAGTGCATGAAGATATTCAATTAAAGGCATAAAATTGCTACCCTAAAACCAATAAATGCACTTCTTTTTAATATTTTAATCACAACCTTGGTCTTTTCTGTCAGGTTCACTTCATCATCACCTCTACCATTATTACCATTTTTCAGAAATTTTATTATTTGTCCATTTTCTGGTGTTTACTTACAATCAAAAACTCACTGAATATCCTCCCCATCTGTCATTTCACTAGGTAATTACAAGGAAATAAACACGTTTACTGAATAAGTACTGGTTCCAAAATTAGTTCTTAAAATTTCTAATATTACCTCATTTAACCCGATGACAATTCAATAAAGTAGATGCCTTTCTATTTTTTTTTTTTTTTTTAGGAGGAGGAGACTGAGGCTTGCTGGACAATAGTGACTTGCCTATGGTCATGTAGTTATTTAGGAGTCAGAATTACATCTGAGCAAATTATTTAATTACTGAAATATACATCCTATTAAAACAAGAAAAAGAGGAAAATATAAATACATGAGAAAACATTCTCAGAAATAAGTGTATATATAGTTTACCTAAAATGTTAAGAACATATTTGGAGAGTGAATGAAATCTTGAAATTGTTCAGAAACTGATATAGAAGATTAGAAATCAAAGCTTTATGCTTTATATAGCATGTTCTAGATTTGGCAATGCACAAAAGAGATTACTGGGTGTCCTTTGAGTGGAGGCCTGAGCATTGTCTAATGGAATGTCTGTGATTATTTGATTGTAAAGTGATGTGCACATTTGATTAACTTTCTATTGACTGTGCAGTTTTGCAACACAGTAAGAATATAGGTTAATCTGTAGAAAACTAATAGCAATGCAGATGACTTTTGTCCAAAGGTAGGCCAAAGAATTTTGTCCAGTAGAGAAATAACAATTCCCTACCATAAAAATATACCGAAAATTTTATATTTTATTATCAAACATTTAAAATATCACATTTAATAATATCTTATGTTAACCAGTTTCTCATTTATGAACAACTTGTTTTAGGCAATACGTATGTTTGTTTTTCAAATGTTTTTGTTAAAAATTATTTATTTATTTATTCTTTTAAATATTTTTTTGGTTGTTAATAAACCTTTATTTTATTTATTTATACGTGGTGCTGAGAATAGAATCCATACCTCACACATGCCAGGCAAGTGCGCTACCGCTAAGCCACAACTCCAGCCCAAAATTTATTTTTAAGTGATGCATATAACATTATAAATATGTATATTAATGGGGTGCCATGTGATGTTTTGAGACAAATGTACATTGTGTAAAGTTGACATCAGATTAAGCACATCTGTCTTTTCAAACATTTCTATATAATTAATACTTTCAAAATCCCTTCTTATAGCTTTTTGATATGTAAACATATTATTGTTATCTACAGCCAACCTATGTGTTATGGTTTAAATGTGAGGTATTCTTCAAGAACTCATATGTAACACAATGCAAGAAAGTTTAGAGGTGAAATGAGAGGATGTATGAGCCTTAAACAAGAGAATTAATCCCTTAATAGGGATTAACTGAGTGATGACTGAAGGCTGTTAGGGTGTGGCTGGAGATGGTGGGTTACTGGAGGTGTGCCTTTGGAATATATATTTTTTCCCTTGTTGAGTAGAATTCTCTCTCTCTCTCTCTCTCTCTCTCTCTCTCTCTCTCTCTCTCTCTCTCCTTCTCTTCTCTCTGATGTCTGAGCTTCTTCCCTTTGTCAAACTCTTTCTCCATGATGTTCAGCATCACTTTGAATCCTGAGGCAGGAGCTGGCTGTCTATGGACTGGGACTTCTGAAACTGAGAGCCCTCAAATAAACCTTTCCTTATCTAAAATTGTTCTTGTTGGGTATTTTAGTCACAGCAACAAAAACCTGACTAAAGAGAAATAAGCTGACTCAGAGAAATAAGCCAAACATAAAAAGACAGGTACCTCATGGTCTTACTTACAGTGGAACCTGACTAGTCTTAACATCTTATGGGATCCACAATTCATTAATAGAATAACATCTTTGGCATACATTCATCTATGATTTGTCTGGGAGTTATGCTTTTAACTTTTTGAAAATTATACTTGGTAAGCATTATGAAGTCAAATCAAAAAAGAAAAGTGACAGGAAGAAGGGTGACAAATTTTATTTTGTCTTGCTATGCATCCAATATTGGCTAAGCCCTTTTCATAATTTGCTACTTTAATTCTCACTTAAATCTCTGTGGTGCCTGTTAATCTCCCCATGTTACAAATGATGAAATTAGACTAGGAATCATTAAATAATAGCTCTAATGGTCGGTGTTCCAACTCACAGATGTAGGAGCCAGGGCTTGAATCTAGGTCTGTCTGAATCCACAACCTTGTATTCTCTGGGATTAGGATATTTCTTAATAGGTCAGTTAGATCAATGTTATAGTAAATGATGGTTATCTAATCCAGGGTAAAATGCTCCCATAAGGGAAAGGTAGATAACTAACAAGACGGCTGGTGTGTTCATCAACAAAGGCCACTGAAAGTGAGGATTCTGTCTTAAAAAGGAAGGCTTGGAAAGTATTTTGGATGTTTGGAAATCAGACTTCATTCTGTCATTATTAGTTTGAGGATGCCTTCATTTACATAAAAAGTATCCTCTTCTTTATATTCAAGAACATTCCTGTTAAGTCTATGTAGGATTCTCTCTTACAAATTGCATTTATATAATATGATTATATCTTGTTTTAAGGAAAATTTTAAGTCGAATTTTATTAGGAAATAAAACATAACCCTTAAGCAGCACAGTTGAGTGTGTGAGTCACTCTCTGACAGATCTTCATTGCAATTCCAATTCTCACACATAAGCTTGCACCAACATGGACATGCTATCAATGCTTTGAATCTTAACTGCCCTATTTGAACTTTTGGAATGAGAAGTCCTATTTGAATTTGAGATAAACTGGGTAACAAATACCCACTAATATGACAAATATACCAAGGGCTTTCAATAAATGGCAATCACAAATGTCAATTTGGAGTGAAGTCTGCCTTCAGAAAAGGCATCATTGTTTAATTATTTCTGTTTTCTTTTTGTGTGAAATTTCAAGAGCTTAGCAAAAATGTCATTGAACAAAGAAATATATAATTATCCTTCTTGGGTATTAGCAAAATCTTTCTGTTTTCTTGGGAAACTACACTTAACCTAAACTTCTAATTTCTGCTTATGGAAATATAAGCCTATATAATTCTGAAAAGAAACATTTGTATTTAAAATTGTTTATTAAAAATTATTATATTACATGTCTCTGTTTTCATATATTTCATGAATTTTAGAAACGCATTTTTTTTGTCAAGTTAATTAAGCAATATAATCTCATACTAATAGATGTGTTTCCTAGTTTAAATATTTTAGTGTCAAGAAAGATAAAATGCTACTTAAAATTTAGGATCACATTTTTGCAAATATTTGTTGTGATAACTTTTCTTTTATTATATCTTTTTCCTCAAATTCCTTATTTTGAACTTTTCTAAATTATTATTTTGTGTTCTTATTTAGTTCCTGCTTTTCCTTATTTTTAAAGCTCATTTAGAAATATTAAATTGCTGTTTTTATTTCTTTTGTAAACATGATTTGCTGACTGGATTTTATTTTCTATAAGGGCATTATAATTATTTATAATTATAAATGGGAATTGGGGTTATATATAATCTTTTTATCTTGTTAGTTTTTGAATAAAACAAGATATTATGTAGTTTTGGGAAGGATATTTGGGTCATGATTTCTACCTTCATGGTTATAGAAATTCCTTTTAAAAAATTTTGAAATTACATAACCTTTTATTTGTGAGTTTCTCATTGTTTTATTTTACTTAATAGTATGGGTAAGTATATAGATCCTCCTCTTCTGTGTTTCCCTGCATATATGCTGAAACCTGTAGTATTCATTATTTTCTATTTTTGGAAACATAGGTAAAATGTGATTTTATTTGTTGTTATTATTGTTTTTCTTATTTTCGGTATTTTTGAAGGATACATAAAAATCTGCACATCCCTACATAGAATTTACATAATCTCCACAAAATATTACCTGATCTTTTGAACTTTTAAACTAAATTACAACATCATTCATAGCAGCTACAATATGATAGACTTCCAACATCTTTACTTTTATTCCATGAATTGGTTGGGAAAAAATCTAGTTTGGACATAAACTATATTTTATTGAAAATATTTAGTAACATCTATATGCAACAGGAATATTAGACCATGAAGTTAATCTAATATTGGTTCAATATATTGACAGCTATTAATTATCTTTTTAATCGTGTATAACAAAACTTAAATTTGAAAGTAAGTGAATTTAATGTAAAAGAAAAGTTGTTTAATCGAAATGAAAAGTCATGCTTCACGTGAAGGTATGAAAATGCACCTCCATCCCTATCTTTTTTATTAACCTGTGATCCTTACATGGTTGTCCTAAAATAAATTCTAATTGGAACAAAATGCTAATCTTTTCTTAGTAAATATTTTTTTTCTGTTTTTCACGTTGTCAGTTATCCTTAGAATCCTGCACTGAATGAATGACATATATCTACAAACATTTTGTGGAAGTTTTGTGTCCATCATCAACTTAGAAGTGTAACATGCAAAACTGAAGAAACAGATACCATATATAAATTTATAGATTTTATTAAGCATGCTTGTTCATATTTTTTAGCTCATTTTTGCCAACAGGGATTATTTTGGACAATAAAACAGTTGTATCTTTCTACTACACATTAAATAAGCACATTCAAACTAATTCTATATACTCTGTATTATAGCTGTTCTGTCTTTATTTTTTATTTGGTCTTATTATACATGATAGTACAATGTATTTTGACATATTAGACACAGATTGAGTATAATTTCTCATTCTTCTGTTTGTACATAATGTAGAATTTTATTGGTCATGTAATCAAATATGCACATAGAAGAGTAATGTCTGATTCATTCTATCTTTCCTATTCCCATACTCCCTCCCTTTCCTTCATTCCCCTTTGTGTAATCCAATAAACTTGTATTCTTCCCACCCCACCTACCCATTTTATTGTGAGTTAGAATGTGCATATCAGAGAGAATATTCTGGTTTGGTTTTGGGGGATTAGTTTATTTCACTTAGCACGATAGTCTCCAGTTCCATCCATTTGCTAGCAAATGCCATCATTTCATTTTTTAAGCCTGTGTAATATTTCATTGTGCATATGTACCATAATTTCTTTAGCCATTCCTCTGTTGAAGGGCACTTCAGCTGATTCCATAGTTTAGCTATTATGATTTGAGCTGTTATAAACACTGATATGGCTGTGTCACTGTAGAAAGCTGATTTTAAGTCATTTGGGTATAAATTTAGGAGTGGGTGACTCAATCAAATGGTGGTTGTATTCCAAGTTTTCTGAGGAATCTCCATAATGCTTTCCATAGTGGTTGTACCAATTTTCAGTCCCACCAGCAATGTATAAGTGTACCTTCCCCCATCCACATCCTCACCAATATATACTGTTACTTGTATTTTTGATAATTGCTATTCTGAGTGGAGTGAGATGAAATCTCAATGTAGTTTTAATTTGTATTTCTCTAACTACTAGAGATGTTGAACATGTTTTGATATATTTGTTGACTGATAATATTTCTTCTTCTATGAAGTGTCTGTTATATTCCTTAGCCAATTTTTTATTGGATTATTATTATTATTATATTTTTGTTGTTGTTAAGTTTTTTGAGTTCTTAATATATCCTGGAGATTAATGCTCTAACTGAGGTGCAGGTGGCAAAGATCCAAAAATAGGGTCTCTCTTCAAGTTTTCTTGAGTATACTTTTGCTGTGAAGAAACTTTTTAGTTTGATTCCATCTCATTTGTTGATTATGAATTTTACTTCTTGAACTTTAGGCCTCTTGTTAAAAATGTTTTACAAACATATGCCCTGATTTGCATAATATTGCTTAAATACTTTCACTGACAGATTTAAACATCTCTTAGGTTAGGGTATGTTCCATTAACAAGTGGCCTGGCAGTTTGGTGTATCTTGTAAACCAAAGCATGAGACATGGCATAACTGGATGAGAGTTTTAACCCAATAGTGAATTAATCTGCAGATGGGATCAGTGGGATCAGCTGAGTGGTAACTGAAGGTGGGAAGAGTGTGGCTGAAGGAGGTAGGTCACTAGGGGACTTGCCTTTGGACTATATTTTGTATCTGGTGAGTGAAGTCTCTCTTTCTCTGTTGACTGATCATCATGTGGGTTGCTTCCCTCCACCACACTCTTCTGCCATGATGTTCAGCCTCACCTCAAATCCCAAGGAATGGAGCCAGCTGTCTTATGATCACAACCTCTGAAACCATGAGCTCTCTAATAAACTTTCCCCACTCTAAAGTTGTTCTTATTGGGTCTTTTATTCATAACAATAAAAATCCAACTAAATCAAGCACCTTACATCAAATACTTCTATTAGGTCTATAGGCTGGAAGGAGACTTAGCTGCTCCTTCCTAGAGATAACTACCAGTAAGTCTCATCATGTTGTCACAAAATATATGTCGTTGGTTACATAGAATTTGGTAATGCTGAGATAAGATTAGTCTAACTCAAGTCATAGCAAATGTTCCCCACATACCACTAAACAGGTGAGATGGACTCTGAAAGTATAACAGATCACATCTTAGTTTAATGAATTTATACAAAATAATGTGTTAAAAAAGCATATGACAAACAAGATCCTTCCAAAACAAGATAAAACAGCAGGACAAAACATAAAATCTGAGACATTCATTTCTAAATTATGTATCTAGTTTCTATACATGTAGAACTGTTTCTGGTTTTCCTTTTATAAAACCTGAGTCAGTAGCCTGAGTGGAAGCTGCCCTTGTCTGTTCCGTCCATGTTGCCCAGGTGTCCTGAGCTTCTGTTCTCACTCATGTTGGAAATCTGGTTTACAAAATTTCTCTCATAGTTTGATCTCAGGTGAATTTTGTATTACCAATCACCACTACCTATTTGGGCATAGCATGTATGTCAATGTACATTTGTTTGCTGTCTTGACTAGAATTCGCAAGGATTTTTTTTTTCCCAGACAAAACCCCAGTTTTATTTTTTTCCTCCCAACAACAAAAATGCCAAGGAATAAAATACTTCATTTTGTGTTAATATAATTTCATCAAACAAAATTATTTACCAAACCATCATTTTTAATTCACAGACTTCTTTAAAGATTCTAACATCATTAAAAACAAAACAAAATTTAATGAAATTATTGATTTACTAAAATGAAAGCAAATTTGAGTTTATATCCATTTATGCATTTTGTTTTCATTGCAAAAGCATTTGTTTTAGAATAGCAATAAATCTCATGGTAGCAAAGGTGAATTGTAAAATTTTATAGGAGTATATAACCTGAGATTTAGTTTCTCTTTTTGCTTCACACCAAGTGTGTATTCCTTCTGTGAAATATTAAACATATTAAATATGAAAATATTATGTGAGTTAATGGACATAGAGTTGTGTGAGCAAAGTAATAATTTGAAACCTAATTGCTAACCAATTGTGTCTTACTCTTTGTTGTATGTAAAGAATTCTTTTTGAACAAAGGGGAGGAAAAGTTGGGGAGGGGAAATGGGTGCAGGAAAGATGGTGGAATAAGATGGACATCATTACCCTAGATGCATGTATGACTGCATATATGGTGTGATGCTACATTGTGTATAACCAGAGAAATGAAAAATTGTGCTACAATTGTGTACAATAAATCAAAATACATTCTGCTGTCATATATACCTAATTAAAATGAATAAATAAATTAAAAAAAAAGAATTCAGTTTGGAATGTTTTAAGAGTAGTGTGATTGTGAATATTTGTAATTTATCTTATACAAAGAGAAATCTATTAGGTAGTTTATAAAATATTAAAATTTACATTTATACACTAATGGTGATATTAGATATGGAAAAAAATCACTCAATTTATGGAATTTTGAGTGATTTTATGTCTTTTAATATATCTTTGACATATTATGGCTATGAGTTTTGAAGGATTTGGAAGTCTATAATTTAATTGCAATAAATCAACTCAGTGGCTCATTTAATATAATTAATTAAAAAGTAATTATTAAAATTGAATAATAAAAATTTGACTATTGTGATAAAGGCATTCTTATGAAAGAACCGGTATAAGTAGCATTGTGGGTTGGAAATGCTCAGGTTAACAGAGGTTATTTTAGTTTGAACATAGTGCTTTGGATATGATGAGCATTAGGACCATAGAAAATCAAGACTAGGAGAACAATTATGGAAGACCTTGAATGCTAGACAAAGGGATTTATCCTCTGGCCCAAGAGGAGAAAGAGAAGATTTTTATTTAAGGAGATATTGTAATCAGATGTGAGATTCCAAGAAATAAATATGCTGGAAACACAATTTGAGAGACTATTTAAAAAACTGGTATTCTAAGAGAGGTAAGTCATGTCTTTGGAAATAAGGAATGGGGAATAGATAGAAAAATATTGTGTAGTTAAAATTGCAGGGTGAGTAAGAAAACGTATAAAGAGGATGTAATAAAAAGAAGAAAAGATTGATTTTGAGCCTGAATGATGAAGAAGTGATTGTATCAATAAGACAAATCAGTAGTATACAAATAAGTATAGTTAGAAAATGAAGATAATAGGTTTAGCATTGAATAATTTTAATTTGAGGTACTGGCAAGATGTAAAAGTGATTGTTAAAAGACTACTGGAAATGTGATGATGTGTTTGGTGTTTTTATTTTCTCATATAAAAACTTTTTTTTTTTTGTATGGGAGAATAAACCTAGGGGCTCACTACTACCGAACTGTATCTCCAGCCCTTTTCATCTTTTATTTTGAGGCAGGGTCTCATCAAATTACCCAGGCTGGCTTCACACTTGTGATCCTTGTGCCTCAGCCTCCTGAGTTGCTGAGATTACAGGAATTAGCCACCACGCTCTCAGCTCTTCATATGAGCACTTACAGTAGCAGTCAAAGTTTTCCTTGAAAACCAAATGGAAATTATATTAGTATCAATGTTGGGAAAACTAACAAAAAATAACTTATGAAATATGTATTTTGCAAGGCCCTTTATGTTCTTCCTTAAATTCTAATACAAATGAATCTGCATATTTCAGTACCTGGTTAATCTTGATAGTCTAGTTAGGATTCAGTAAACATACACTATAACCCAGTTTCACTGCCAAGTTTAGAACTAAATCCAGGCCCTATCATAATGTCTGGAATCTAGTCATTATATTTTTCCTTGCTTAAATTTTCTCTTGCTTTAATTTTTATTTCTTTGGGCTATGAAAGGTCAAGCAATTATTTGGGGGGAATATCTTTTTTTCTGTGATAATATGGAATTTGGTTTGTTTTAAAGGATAAAAATGGAAGGATGAATAGATCAATGAATGAGTGAACCCATTTTTACCTTTTGAATCTTTGGAAGTCATCAGTATTCCCTCTTTAGTACAGTGTTGGAAGAGAATTTAAAGGGAATATATATTGAAAGCTTGAAAAAGTTATATTGCTTAAATAGACCTAGAACACCCTTGGTTGAAGAATGTAAAGGACAAGAGGTTTTTGTGGTTAATCTGAAGATTTATAAATTTGTTTTTGTTTCTTCATTTATTTGGCTGTATGTAGCATAGGCAAGAGGTATATGTTTGTTCTATATTGTTTAATAAATATGAAACCAAAATTATTAGTAGAGTTAGAAATTTCCTCAAAATAATTGTTTATGTCATCCATTAACAATGAATACAAGGTAATTGTTAATGACAATTGGAAAAACTGTCAGTATGCTTCTTAAAATTGTATGATCTAAGTACGTTTATGTTTTATTTCAGGTAATGTTAGAAAGAACCATAGACAACCTTTTTATTCTTTGGATCACTCATCTATCCTACTTTTACTCATCGGAGCTCATTTTTAATGCTTGCAGTACAGCATCATAAAAACTATTGACAGCTATTTTAAAGTTTATGAATTCCTACAAAACCTTGCAAGCAAAGAGAAGGAAAGAGGAGAAATGTGTAAGATCTGATGCTCTACCATGTACTTTCTAGTATTATTGAGAGAGTTGTGGGTTAAATTACTCACCCCAATCCCAAAGGACATGTTGAAGTTTTAACTCCCAAGGCTTCAGAATGTGATTTTCTTTCTTTTGGGGGGGGGTCATGGGGGCTACTGGGGATCGAACTCAGAGGCACTCGTTTGAACTCAATGAGTTGCTTAGCACCTCACTTTTGCTGAGGTTGGCTTTGAACTTGTGATCCTCCTAGCTCAAGAATGTGATTTTATTTGGAAAAAAGTGTCTTTGCAGATGTGATTAGAGATCAGATCATACTATATTAGGATCATACTGTAACATACTATGACTTCACATTAAACTGGAGACATTCAAAGAGAAGAGCATGTGACAATGAAGTTGGAGATTGAATTTATGTCACCGCAGAGCAAGGACTGCCAATGATTGCCAGCAAAGGACAAGAAGCCATCAGGAGGCAAGAAACGAGTACAGGTTTTAGAGAAAGCATGACAATCTCAGATATCTAGACTCCAGAACTAGGAAACAACAAATTTCTGTTGCTTTAAGCAACTAGCTTTGTGGTACTTTTTTACTGTAGTTGTAGCAAGTTAGAGAGCAAAACATATTGTGGGATATTGTAACATTCTCATTTTAGTCCCTTAGTATCTCCTTTACATTTTCATGGAAGTGACAGCTGGATGGAGGTGGCCATATTTGCACTTTCAGAATTTCCTGTATTTTGGAAAACTATGACTCAAATAACAGGTTAATATTCTAACAATGTCCCTTGACATTTATTTCCAGATATTCTTGTCAGCTTCATCTACTACTTGTTTTTAAAAATGTAACTACTGTTAAGAAACTATATACCACTTTATGATTTCTAGGAAGCATGTAATGCCATTGGGACTAGACCCAAGAAAATGGTGTATCAAATTCACTTCAGGTTTAAGAATCTCAGTGATAGCTTTTGAAAGGAATAACTAGGTATAATTTCTGGGATAATGAGAACCCATCATATATTATGAAAACTGACATATTTATTACTTTTCCAACTCATTAGTTATTATACGAAAACTTTTGACATGAAAAATCTGGTTATTAATGCATTCATTGCTTGAATTTTGAAGATGTATTAATTAAATTTCATTTATGTGGGCTATGCAAGTTCAAGCTATTATTTTGGGAGAAATTTTGTGAGATAATTTTAAGACATCACAATATCCACTCAAAATTTCTTTTATATATGATTTTCTAAAAATTTATAAATAGAAACGTTAATTTCATGTTAATTTTCTGTGGGAGAGATGGTGAATTAAAAACTTATTGAAAAATCAAGTCATTAATAAATAATAAATCTACTGTAATTCGTCCTCTTAATATCTTTCAACATCTATTCCAAACTGTTTTATGTAAATGATTTTTATTTCCCTGTGACTTTTTTTCCTATCCACTATTAGTTTTAGAAGAAAAGTACCTGTGTCTATTTCATGATTCTCTCTAATCTGAAAATCTTTTGTACCTCAGTACCAATGTAATCATGCTTTTGCTTACAATTATTCCTAACTAGATATTTATGCTATTACAAAGATGAAATGTACTGAGTTGGTTCCCTCAATTCCACTGTCTTGGTAGATGAAGAACTTTAAACAAAGTCACTCACATAAAGTTGTAGAAACTATGACATCATGTACTGTTAAGATCATCAATCATTCCTCTGTACCTAAATAAAAAAATGCATCGAGTAATCGTTCTTTTCCATATTCTGTGCCTGTTTGTATGTGCGAATAACTGATGTGTGCAGCTGACTCACACAAAAGTACTGAATGAAATATCCTTTATTTTAGAAAGGAAAGTACCAATGATTTTGATACATTTTGAAGGTCAGTAATGTTCAGCATAGAGCAATATGAGGAGAACAATAGCTCCTCAGAGAGTGGAAAACATGGTACTCTCATTATCCATAATCTCAGCTGGTAACCATAGTAACAGCATTTTATTTTCCAAGATGTAAGCCTTTATAGTTCTGTAGAATTCACTTCCTAGGCCTCCAGACACGTCAGCGGCATCTAGTGGCTTGAGACCTCAGCTGAATTTTTTGCGCTTTACCGCTGTCTGCATGATATTGAAAAACTGATGTCATGTCTATATTTCTCGCTCATCATGAAGGTGATTACAGTTTGTAGAGAAATATTTGTGGGTTGCAGCCCAAAAAAGTATAAGAATATAAGTAGAAGAAAGTTATTTCACTAGTACTATTTTGGAAAGAATTTTTCAGGGGAGTTGAGGAATTTTAGGGGCATCACATATTCTTTAGATTTAGAAGGAAATAGGAAGGGTGTTTTTCAGACATGATGAAATGGCACTCAAGAAATATATAGAAGACTTCTCTGGACTCCTTAAGGAGACCAGAAAAGATTCAAAGACAATGCCAGTGAATCCTAAGAGTAACTGAGTCATGTTAACCTCCTTTCAGTTTTGAATTCAAACATCTCCTTGAGTATGTAGCTTTTGAGAAACGTATATAGACATGCTTGTTATATATTTCAGATAATTACCAGGGATTACCCCAATCTTGATTGTGATTGGAGGAATTCAGAAATTCTGTATTGTCCTTGGGGTGACAGTATGTGATTTTGAAAAATACATGGACAATAAATGGAGACCCAGGTGGACAATAAATGGAGACCCTGTTTGTGCCACCTTGTGGGGGTGTATTCTTACCTATAGCAGTGGCTCTCAACTCGAGGTACATCAGTAAGAAACAAGTCAGTACCCAAAACCCTGCCCTGGACTAATTGAGTCAGAATCTTTGGGGGTAGATCTGAGTAAACTGAAAAAAGAATCTGAATAACCACACCAGACCCTCCAGAGGAGCTTCATAAATGTACAGAGTCACAGGTCTAATTCTAAACCTTATTCTTTCTAGAGTGAACACCTATTCATTGGCATCCTTGGGAGCTTCTTAGAAATTAATTCATATTTAGATTTGAGAAGCAATAATATCTCACTGTTGCTAGTTCAGGAAGTCTGGAGCGATCCTGAGAATCTATGATTCTGAAAACTTAGGTCTTTCTGTGTATATTTATCTTCCTGTTGTAATGGACACTATTCTGGAAGTTATGGGAGGATTAAATAAATATACCAACATAAATGTTGTGATTCATTCATTCATCAACTCAACCGACATTCGCTGTATTCCTACTATGTTCCAAGGGCTGTGACAGAGATTGGCAAAAGAGCTGTGATGGATGATGGCCAGGACTAAAACTTGGAAATAATACTTCATAGTGTACAAATGCTTTTCTAAATTTTTTGATTCATTTCTCTTATACATCAGATAAATTTTAATATAAATGAATTTCCAATAAATGGTATTGTTAATACATGAAGTGCAGGTTAAATGCTTATCATGTACTTAATCTGTGTATACTTATGTTTGTGTATATATATTTTTTGATGTTATTTACTTATTTATTTATTTTTGCAAGGATTGAATCCAGGGAACTTTACCATTGAGCTACATCCCCAGATCTTTTCATATTTTTCTTTTTAAAAAAATTTTGAAACAAAGTCTCACTCAATGCCCAAGCTAGCTTTGAATTTGTGATCCTCTTGCCTCAGCCTTTCAGGTACCTAGGATTACACAATGCACCACCATTTAAATGCCTGGCTTCAAATCTGTGCTTTTCTTAGTGGATTAAAAAAAAGTGCAATATATTATCCACATTTAAGAAACATACTTATTAGTTGAGTTTTTAAAGAATATTAATGTAGTGATCAAAGTGTTTATAATTCTAGAACAAAATTATATATTGAAATAATAGTACTATTTTTTTTTAGTAATGATGTAAATTTTTGAGGGAGGTGGTATAGGAGCTGATTTTTTTAAAAAAAACAGAATCTGATACGCAGAATTTTATGCAAGAAATTTACTTGGGACAACACCTGTGAGAATGTGAAGAATAGGATTGAAGAGAGAGAGAGAGAAATGAGATGTATCTGTTCCAGATAACCCATCTGAATGCTCATCTAGGATGCTATAGCAAACTTTGAAACTGAAATGGTTGGTTTTTCAGAGAGGTCTCAGATTGAGGCTAGGATTTCAATCCTTTTTACCATGCCATCAATCATCCATTGAATATGGGCTGCCTCTGGGAAGAGGGTATCAAGTTGACTGAAGCAGATCCCTTTGGCTGAGGACTATTCTCACGGACTTAATCAATGCACCAGCAAACATGCTTATGGCAGCTAAGGGTGAGTCCTTCAGATCTGAAGGCGGGGATTCTGAACTGGAATCATGCATAGTATATACACACTCTTCTGGTTCTATTTCCCCAGTGGCTCCTTCTCACCTACTTTTCAGGCCCTCCTACCTGGACCCTATCTATATGTTAAGATTTAATTTTTGCCACTCTGAATAAAGTGCTTGTTCTAGCTGAGCTGGCAAACTAAACTCCCCCTGAAACGTCTCAGACCCTCTTCTGCTATGATTTTGTTCTCTGCTGACTACTTGTCTGAAGTTTCCTGGACTATTTTCTCCCTTTCTTGGACTGCTCATTAATTTAGTAACTGATTTTAAAACCATCTTTCCTATGCAAATGCCTAAGACAGGACCTCTGAAACTTGAATGTGCATGCAAATCGCAAGATCTGGGTATCTCCTAGAATGCAGATTCTGATTCACTGGGTCTTGGGTGGGCCCTGAGATTCTGCATTTCTAACAAGTCGGACTATTCTGGTGGTAATTTATGAAAGCTACCCTGTCTGTATTTTCATAGTAGCATTTTTATCTCTAGCACCCTTTATTACAGTAACATCCTTTTGTAAAGGATAATAATTATTTTGAAGTAATACAAATTTATCATCTAAGTAACTTGCAGGCT
The DNA here is from genome assembly GCF_001458135.2 of Marmota marmota marmota. NCBI lineage: Eukaryota > Metazoa > Chordata > Mammalia > Rodentia > Sciuridae > Marmota > Marmota marmota. The sequence continues at coordinate 27,005,559 of NW_026000093.1, forward strand.
ACTTTATGGTTATTGCGTTTGATAGTTTTCTGTATTTCTTACAGCATTTAGCATGGTGCTAGTGTGATTGAGGAACTCTAAAGATCATTGCTGACTGATTTTATAAGAAAGACAATTGCAGTTTGTGATTTTTCAAATTGAATGTGTGAATTTTTCAGGTTTTGCAATTTTCTGACTGCTGAATGAGAAAGATTAGTGATGAACTTTTCGAATGCCATAGTGTTCCCCACCTGCCCCAAACAGAAAAAGATTCTACATCCCCATTGCTGCATTTTCAAATACCATTTTTTGCTATCTTGGCAAACTAACCACACAGCACATTAGTTCAAAGAATAGGTGCATATGTCTACTAATGCTCAAGGGCATAGGAAATAAAAATAATTATAACTGAAGACCCAGAAAAAGTAGAATATGTGTTATTAATTTCTCACATTATGAACCTACATTCCACATTTCCTATAGCCTCGAAGGAACACTGAAATGGGACATTCAATGATACTTGTCAATGCCCTTTCCTGCTCTTGGGGGGTTGAGAAAGAAGCTTGTTATTTCTGAAGAGCATCAATTGAAGAACAGTTTCAAGCCTATTTCCAGGTAATATTTGACACTAACAATTGATTGATAGCTATAACCAATTGACTCTTCCAATTTTCATATTCTGATTAATTCCATTCTCCCACTTAAGTCTCTATTTCCCATCAATATACTCTTAATATTCTGTTGCTTTATTCTGGGTAAAAATGCAAACCAGGAAATATAGCTTTTTCCCTGAATTATTTTAAATAAATTAATCAAAATGGGTCCTTGCATAATCTAGAAGCCTTATGTGTTGGGGATCATATTCTCCTTAGATGACTGCAGTCAGGAGTTTGTTGAGAACTTGAGGTCTGTTAGTGAGGCAGTGTGTCACAACTGACTGACTTGGGCTATTGTCCAGGTGGATGTTTTTGCTTTTGTGATCATTGTAACTTTCTAAGTATTGGTATAAAGTTATTGGTATTCAGACTATGAAAGGATTCTAAAGATGCTTTTCTCTTTGCTTCAAATTCTTTGGGAAGCCAGGAGAGTTAATACTAAATATTTGATAAGGTACAATAATTTGAAAGAACTCTAATAAGCTCTTTTAGCCAAAGACTACAGAATCGTGATGAGTATTTCTTGTTACTGGTTGACAGCATATGTATACTCATAAATTGGTTATTTTGTTGGAAACTTGAGCAGCAAGCATAGCTGTGCATATTGATGCTATTATACAAATCAAATATGTTTAAAGATATTGGGTTAGCAGAGTCTCGATATTAAAAAGCTATGTTTGACTCTTTCTTGGTCTTAATTTCTGTATCTCTTTATAATTGATTAATGTTCATTGGTATAGTAAGTATGAATAATTTATGATTCACATAGCTGTGGCTTATTAATTGTTTAATTTCAGAGAAAGTAACCATATATTAAGGAAATTCAAGTTGTCACTCTGAGCAGCCAAGTGAATTTAAACATTTTATTACTTCTGAGTCCAGAAGCGAGTGTATCCTATACCCTGTGTTTCCTTAAAGACAGAAATATTAATGACATGTTGAAGCCATTTCTGTAAAGATAAAGGAGCAACTGAGTGGTCTCAGCTGAGGACTGTGTGCTCTGGGTTTCCTGTCCACCTCTACCCATCTTTAGACATTTACTTCTGCCTCAGTGATTCCATGTAATGTGCTTACCATGAAATGAAGTTAATTGAATGAACGATGTTTATTCTTTAGAAGAAAACATAATTAAATACAGAAAAGAAAGTTGTAATTACCATTAGCTATATTATAATCTCTTTAGAATTTGGGCAAATGATTTTAGTTCTGGGAAATTTAAATTAAAAAACCGCAGAATATGTGATAAATTTGCTTCCTTTAATCAATAAATGGGATGGATTAAAACTAAAAAAGCTTCTTCTCAACAAGAGAAACAACCAGTGAGGTGAATAGAGAGCCTACTAACAGGGAACAATTTTTTACCACACACATGTCAGAGCACTAATCTCTAGAACAACTAAAGAACTCAAAAATATTAACACCAAGAACAAACAAACAGATAACCCAATCAATAAATGGGCCAAGGAACTGAACAGATACTTCTCAGAAGAAGATATACAATCAATCAACAAATATATTGAGAAATGTTCAACATCTCTAGCAATTAGAGAAATGAAAATCAAAACTACTCTAAGATTTCATCTCACTGCAGTCAGAATGGTAGCTATTAAGAATACAAACAACAATAAGTATTGGCAAGGATGTGGGGAAAAAGACACACTCATATAGTGCTGGTGGGACTGCAAATTGCTGCAACCAATATGGAAAGCAGTATGGAGAGTGCTTGGAAAATTGGGAATGGAACCACCATTTGACCCAGCTATCTCACTCCTTGGTCTATACCCAAAGGACTTAAAAACAGCATACTACAAGGACACAGCCACATCAATGTTTATAACAGCACAATTCACAATAGATGAACTGTGGAACCAACCTAGATGTTTCTCAGTAGATGAATGGATAAAGAAAATGTGGTATATATACACAATGGAATATTATTCAGCATTAAAAGAGAATAAAATCATGGATTTTGCAGGTAAATGGATGGATCTGGAGAATATAATGCTAAGTGAAATTAGCCATTTCCAAAAAACCAAATGCCAAATATTTCTCTGATTTAAGCATGCTGATTTATAATATGCTGTGGTGGGTGAGATGGAAGGATTAAATGAACTCTAGATAAGGCAAAGGGGAAAAGGGGAGGGAGGAAAAGGGAGGGGACACAGGGGTAGGAAAGACGGTGGAATGCGATGGTCATCATTACCCTAAGTACATGTACGAAGACATGAAGGATGAAGGATGTGACTCAACTTTGTGTACAACCATAGATATGAAAAATTGTGCTCTATATGTGTAATATGAAATATAATGCATTCTGTTGTTATATATAACAAATTAAAATAAAAAAGTAAAAATAAAATAAAAATAATAATATCTGGTTAAAAATCTGTTTTTAGAGTCATATATGGAAAAACATACTGTCTTAGAAAATACATATTGTTTTAATTGAAATTAATAATTTCATTGTTCTCTATATTTATTGCTGAAAATCAAAAGCTGTTATAAACTATATTCAAAATAAATGTTGACTATCCACCATTGTTTGTAAGGATATTTTCAAATACATTTAAAAAATGAAACTTTTAATCAGATTTGCATCAAGATAATCAGCAACGTAGTTGAAGAATATAAAATGCAAAATTTTACCTTCTTGAATTGTAACTTTTTTTTTTTAATTTTTGGTATTGGGATTGACTCAGAGGCACTCGACCACTGAGCCACACCCCCAGCCCTATTTTGTATTTTATTTAATGACAGGGTCTCACTGAGTTGCTTATTCTCACTTTTGCTGAGGCTGGCTTTCAACTCTTGACCCTCCTGACTCAGCCTGGCCAACCACTGGGATCACAGGCATGCACCACTGTGCCCCACTTGAATTCTAAATTAATATTACATATTTAAAGGAACATGTTTTAAGAAAGATTGCTAAGATGGATTTTGTGACTATCTTTGAAGTATTTTGGCCATGTGACAGAAGTCAGTTTCACATTACTGACTGGAGTAATGCTAAAGATGGAGTGTATTTGAATATGGAAGAAGTAGAATGACTTTAATGGCTTTCTCTCCTCCTCACCTTGTTCAAGCATTTGGTCCAACCACAGACCTAACGGACTGCTAGGGAACCAATAATGCTAAGCTGTAGAAGGAAGCCTGAGCTTAATGTTTGCACTTTGGTAAATGTTGCTGCTTTCTTATGTCCTTTCTTCAAAGAATTGGGGAAGTAGTCCGATTTTCATTGTTGTAGTCAAAATATTTGACATTAACAACTGAAAGGAGAAGTTCATTTTGGCTCAAAGTTTCTGAGGTCCCTGTCCATGGTTGGTTGTCTCCCTTGATTTGGGCCTCAGGTGAGTTGAGGAAGAACATCATGGCTGAAGAGTATGGTGGAGGAAAATTGTCCAGCTTATGGTATCTGGAAATGAGAGAGAGAGAGAGAGAGAGAGAGAGAGAGAGAGAGAGAGAGAAGCTTGAGATAATATATAGTTGCCTAAGGCACAGGCTTAAGGACCCACTCCATTCTAGTAGTAGGTTCCACCTCCTATACTTTTCCACTACCTCCTAATAGTCCATTCACAAATCGTTCAATAGATTAACCCACTGATGAGGTCAGCGTCCTTATGAACCAATCACTTCCCAAGAGCCCCACCTCTGAGCACTGCTGCATTTGGAGATGTACCCTTTAGCACTTGAAATTTTTTTAGATTTTAATATTCCAGATTTAAATCATAACACATAAAAAAAGAGATCATAAAACATGTAGTTAAAAAAAGGAGAAAAGAACAAAGTAATATGCATATGCTGAGAAAAATGCATAAAAGGCATTCAGTTATCTTGAATATGTCTCAGTATTCTGGATAGACTGTGAGCTCCTTAAAGACATGCTGGCTCACATTTAATTTAGTTTTATATAATCTATGTTTTTACATGAATAAAATAGGTGGTGGATAACATTTGCTTCCATCTTCACAATGCCCTATCTAAATAATTTCTCCTTCTTCTTCTGCTGGACTGACTCCCTGCCTCTTACTGTGCTCTTTAATATTACTGAATATTCTTACATTTATGCATGCCCAGTTTCCTTTTATACATATTAATTTAAAAATTAAGTCATTCTTGTTACTTATTTGCTCAAGGCCAAATTTCATATTGGTGCAACTGAACGCTTTCTCTAGAGCACCACTCTGTCATTTCTCTTATTTTAGAGTCATTTCCCTCTCTTTTGGCTATTTCTCAGCTTAATAGAGAGCTCAGGATTCAGTCACAATAAGAAAATCAACTAAAAAATAAATAAGTTTACTTTGAGTATGCCTCCAGTTTCAGCTATTACTATCTTCTCTTCATCCTGGATCACCTAAGCTTTTTAAGAAATTCATTACTCTGTCTCCATTTTCTTTCTCATTCTTTTCTTAATGTACTGAAATCTGATTTGACCTTCACTGATGCTTTGGAAAAGATCTCGATTGACCTCATGTCCCTTAATCCATTAAATACCTTTTCAAATGTATCATCCTGGATCTGTCTACAGATCTTGGTATTTTGATTTTCTTTTTTATTGAACTTTTACAGTCAAGGCTAAAGTTACTACTATTAGCTTTCTCTTCTTCCTCTTTTTGAGCCTGGTATATATTTTGTTTGATTGTTTTGTCTTAATCTTTTGTGAATTATATGTACATATGTTTTACTAACTTTCTTATTGATTTGCAGTGTATTTCTTACTTCAGATTCTAATGGTGTCTGAATTGCAAATACCTTCTTTCGGGTAGTATGAAAATATGGGGTTTACCCTAAAAAACTGGCCACAGATTTTGTTGAACTTTGCTATTTATTTTCCTCCTCTTATTATTAATGTCTATTTCAGTCTTTATGACTTCATTTCTTTGAAATTCCTTTCTTGTGATACAAGGGCAGTTGCAATTATACTGTTGAGAAGTTGCTATGAGAATTAAATTTGACATAATCTATATATGAAGACATAGAAAATATTAGTATCATTATCTTACTCTCAACATATGGAGTATAAACGTTGTTTTCTCATTCACTCAACCATGTTTTGAATTTGCATTTACTTCCTTGATAAGCTCTAAAGGCACATATACACATTCATATATGTATATGTATATGTAAATAAATATTTATTTATATTTGTAGTTCTGGTGATCAAACCCAGGGCCACACACATTCTAGGCAAGTGCTCTACCACTAAGCTCTATCCTGAGCCCCATATTTTGTACTTTGATAGTTGGTTGTTGGAGTCACTTTTTCCTAAACTTCTGAATGAATTAATACATTATTCTGGTAATGCTAAAGTATGACATCAGATCACAATTTGCCTAAATGTATAATGTATAATTTGAGTCTTTTTTTGTACAAACAATACTAAATTTCTACATAAAAAGATAAATTTAGATTAACTTTTTCTGGACTAACTTTTAAATAAATCAGTAAAATATTTAACTTTCTGATTAATGTCATATGATTATGTTAAATACATAATATAACACTGGAGAAAACAGAAAAATGTCAAATAAATATTCTCAGAAAATAAACTTTTCTTGGAGGAGCTTTAAAATATTGAGCAAAAAGAATTGCTTTTCCATTCTTGGAAGTTTGATGGTTATAAAGTAATCTTTCAGGAATGTTACCAAAAAAATGAAAATATTAGACAGGAAGAAAATTTTCTCTTCTCATTTTACAATTACAATGGTTGGCAAGTTGTAATCAATAAGAAAATTGGGAGTTTTAAGACTTTAGTGTGGTGACCTTTTTCTACTCATAAAAGTACTGTGTGGAAACTAATAGCATTAACTGAGATGCACTCTGGGTTATGAATTACACAGCAGACAAACCAATCTTGCGCGAGTATAGGGCTTATGTGAAGGCATCTTGGGAGATGCGCTTAAGAAGTGGGTTCTGGCATGGTGACAAAGCTTTGAGTGATGGTTAAAAAACATGGACTTGGAGTCTGCTAGTCTGGGATGAGAATCCTTCTCTGTTACTTATTGGTTATATGACCTTGAGGAAACTATATTCTTCAATAAAATTAGGATCACCCAGTATCCTTTAGTATCCACCAGGGATTGATTCCAGTATCCACTGTGGATGCTATAATCTTGGGGATGCTCAAGTCTCTTATCTAACAAGGCATAGAATTTGCATGTAATTTACATACATCCCACAGATATGCAGGACCGAATGTCTTATATAACCTAGTAGAGTTATTACAAAAATTAAGAAAACAAATGCATTGAGTAATAAGCACTGTGCCTAGCATTTGGTTCACATGCAACAGGAAACTCATAAATGACTTTAAGAAAGGGAGGAACAGAACCAGAAGTGCACCTTAGAATAATACTTTTTGCAGCTCTGTTTTAATTGGCAGGGGATGGTGAAAGATTGGAGGAAGGAATATAGGACCTGACATCTTTTTCAAGAAGTCCTCCTTAAAAAAAAAAAAAAAAAAAAAAATATACTGGCACCTTGGTCTTGGATTTCTAGCTTTGGAATGGTGAGAAAATAAATTTCTGTTGTTTTGCCCGCCCAAACTACAGTGTTTTGTTATAATATCCTTCACCAACTAATATAATAGATGATGCTAAAATACTACTGATTCAATTGCTTAAGTCCCTCCTCATTTGTGGATGGAAATATTTGAATAAAGGTAATTTTTTTTTCATTATTTGGCTAATCTGATGTACCATTTGTTTACACACACACACACACACACACACGAACTGGTATATCGCATAAACAAAATCTGATACAGCATTTCAACCTGTGATTTAAATATATTTGATAGTGTAATAGCAAGTGCTCTGGCTTCCCTTAAAATTTACCCTGGGGAAATGACTGAGGGAAACAGATTCCAAAAAATTTAACAAAACATTGCTGTGAAAAACTCCTGCAGAGGGAAGGCTGTGCTGAAGTTTTGTGAGGAGTGTGTGGTTGCAGGCTGGGTAAAGGGCAGGAAACAGCAGCAGTGAAAGGATAGGTTACAATTTTGGTCATTTAATTCAGCACTCATCTCTTTCATAGGCTGCCTTGGAATACCATTCCCTGGGCCTTCTTTCAGAAATCTGATATAGTTAGCCATAGCACTAGTAGTGCGTTGGGGTCATGCAGTGCTAAGAACAGTAGAGCAATACAAAAGTTTTGTTGGGGTTATTCAGTTGAACAAAGCAGATGTAAGGCTGACCAGCTTTAGGCATTCACTCCTCCATCCAGATGTCTAGGGTTGGGGTATTGCAACCTAGTAAGCACCATTTCAATCGCTGCTTCTTCCTTAAGAATTTTAACACTTTATTTTTAAGGTTTTGTCAAAGAAGAGTAACTGTGATTTTGTAGTATGTGTTTTTTTCTTCCTTGGTGCTTATTCCTTACCTAGCCTGGAAACTAATAAAAACAAGAGAGACAAAATGATTAACCTATACATATTCTGAGAAAAGTATATTCCTGATGAATATGAGCCCATAGGCCAAAATCATTATACATCTGAGGATTTCAAAGAAATCACAACAACCTGGACAACATATTGTTGAGAATGTGAAGGATCTCAGATCTTACCCTGCATTCAAGCTAACAAATTACCTTTTCACAATTTTATGATGTTAGCAGAAGACATGAGATTCCTGGGTTGACACAAACAATNTTTTTTCTTCTTTTGCAAAGGGTTGCTTGTTAACATGTCTTTAAAAAAAATCCAACATTGTGCCAACTATTTTACAACGGTATAAATCTTTTACACTTTGTTTAAGAAAAAATAAGCTAGCAGTACAAAAACTAGTTTACTATTGCAAATTCACAACATTTTTATTTTCTGCCTCTTTCTTCTTGTGTCTATGAGAAAAAAAAGAATGAATACCGAGTGAGACATTATTTCCCCCAAACTTAAGACAATGGAAGTAGGCCCAGCATAGCTATCATGTAATGTTGAGGTTTAGAACCAAGATTTGGAGAATCCTGACATTTCTAGACAGTCTTCTTGGGATTGTTAAAAAGAAGGAAGGAAAGAGACCTAAATTCATTTTTAATAATACCCTGCACCCACAGTACAAATCTGCACATTGTTAACCTTCATTCTCTCTTGATAGCTCTTGGATTCTTACCCAACCTCCTGGATTGGCAAATACTGCCATTCTTCACTCTTAATTTTATAGAAAAGACATATGAAAGCTTTTGATTAAAAAGTAATTTAAAAAGACAGTGATTGAGAAGACTGTAAAACTAGGGAAATAAATAGATTGCAGGTCTACAAAGTATTTTATAATTCAAAAGAAATGCAAATGTCTAAAATTAGTGAAGGAAATGTTTAAAGTTTGATATCTTACTATGTTGTTTTATTTCAAGGAAATCTTTAATAATCTTAAGTTGAAATAAAAATTAAATTTAAATGGAAATTAAATTATTTCATAAAAATTTTGATGGATTTTAAAGTAACTGAATTTGTAAACCAGACAACCTCTGTTAGCTAAAATACCATTTTCTAAGTTCCATATTAATTTTTTTTCTTGATGAGATGTTAGTTTTAAATCATCTTCAGTATCTAAGTCCTTATTTGGATGTACTGTTTTCTAATTATGTGATTTTACTTCTTCATCAAACCATTAAAAAATTTCCTAAAATTGGCCGCAAACCTGTTAACTAGGAGCAATTTTAATGTAAAAGCAAATCTGTCAAAAGCAAATATAATAACTATGAATTCAAATTTTATTGTTTAATGAGACTCTTCTCATGACTATAAAAGCCAATTTTATTATTTAATGAGAATCTTCTCAGGAGTTTTAAAATTGTAAAAATAATAAGATGCATTAATGTTTTTAAAGATCACTATGGAAATTTTGGCATCATAACATAACATCTATATAGGAGAAATTAATAGCTTCCCCTGCATCACTTTTATTGCCATGGGCATCCTCTGTCATTCCTCTCATCAATATTCTCCTAGCGTGGGGGGCAAGGAGATGTGTGACCCGGAGGGAAAGAGGCGACCTGGTGAGCTCTTCAGTCCTTGGAGCACCTGTTATCCATAGATTTCAAAGCACTTAATCCTGTTTGATGGTCCTGTGAGTTAAGAAGTGCTTTACTACTTGGCTGTGAGCTTGTCATAGGTCTCCAGTACATTATTGGAAAATACAAGCCCTGGGCTATTTTCCTGACTCCTGGGTCAATGTTCAAGTCAAGAGACAACACTTAAGCCTTGGCTGACAGGGGGATTGGGTGCTGATGGCTGCCACTGCGAGTAATCGATCTTCTTGCTTCTTGTTTATCCATATGTACAAAACCTGCAAAATTAGCATCCCACACTGCTAGGTCTCAGTGGATGGAGAATTATAATCTTTTATGGAAATCTGAATAATTTAAGGAGCACATGATTGTGCCATGAACAATTGAAGTCAAAGAAAAGAACATAATAACATAAAAAAAACCTCGTGATAAAATATAATTTGGAGGAACTATGTTAAGACATAAACCACTTATGAGATATGTATAGACTTTGACTTTGTAAAGCAACTTTGAATTTGACTGTGTTTATTAGTGAATGAGAATTTATTTCCCTATATTGAATGAGCATTTCTTGGCAGGCAAACTGTGCACAGGCTACAATGAGCTTCAATGAAGTGCTTTCACATTCCCTTCCAACTGAGTTGAAAGCCTTCTTATACTCTCTCAAGTGTGTTTCTTTTCCCATGGAGGATGGCTTTGTTGAAAATTGCTTCCTCTTCTCTTGATTATTGAATCAGATATTATATTCAGTTCTTCAATACTTTATACAGTGTTGGTAAAAAATGAAATATAATGAGTGTGATTCTTCCTTATATTTTGAAAGCTATGTAGATTCTGCTTGAAAGAATTTAACGGGGTTAAGCCAGAACTGGAAAGGGACATTATTTAACTGACTTTGCACTTTCTCTATTACTGCCCCCATCACTGCTTCCACCATTATGGCATTCTTCCTTTCCAGCATTTTCTTTATGTCACAGTAGCTAGAGTCGGTCAGTCCTTACTCCTCCCCATGTCTTCTTTCAGCTCATCCCAGTGGGGTCATTTAGACCAAAGGTGATTCACTGTAATTCCCAAACAGACCAATCTCCTATATTCTCATCTTTGTTTTTCCCTTTTGAATACTGGGGATTGAGCCCCATGGATGCTTTACCACTGAGCTACACTCCCAACCCTTTTTATTTATCTATTTTAGGATAAGGTCTCACTAGGCTGCCCAAGCTGGCCTTGAACTTGTAGTCCTCTTGCTTCAGCCTCCTGAGTTGTTGGGACTGTAGGCATGTGCCACCATGCCTAACATAAATCCTCAATTTTAATTTTCTCTTTGTTTTTCTTTATCATTAATATTAACCTCACGTTAGGCTATTGTTCGCCTACTAAGAAAAAGAAATTAAAGTATGTATGATGAATATAAAACCATGTGTGTGTACCCTCCCACACATCAAATTCAAATTGCCAAGGAAATTAAAAGTCCTGAACTTTTAGTGTACATCAGCTTTTCTTTCTACTCCAGAATTATACTGGGCTTTATAAAAATATGGGCTCAATTGCATCATAGCTATTTTATAATATTTGGGGTAGTCATATTGTACTAATTTTGCTTCATCCTTTCATGAGTAACCGAGTATTGTTGTTAGATCATAAACTCTGGAATCACTTTTCTATCAATGTGTCTGTCAATCTCTTGGTTACTGTCCCAGGCTAGACTGCTCATATATAAAATGAAGAGATGACTATGTTAGATGTGTTAATATATGGCATATTGTACATGCCAGATAGGAGTTTGTAGTATTGTTATATACTCATTGTCAAAGATGTATTAAGCTCCCATGTGTCATAATGTTGACCTTATTATTCTAGCAGTGTTGGTGGAAACAGACATTAATTATATAATCACTTAAATAAATATAATCCTATATTATAATAAAGATCAACGTGTTTATGAAAAACAGAGAAAAAAGAAATACTGTTGATAGAAAATCAGCCTAAAAACTTGGAAATCCAATTCATTCTGGAGCAAATGGTGTCTTCAGTGAGGAAAAAACATTTGGACAGAGATCTAAAAGGTGATAAAGTTCATCAGTTGAGGAGTAGGAAGAGTGTTCTGGAAAAAGAATTGCCAAGGTTAGAGGAGGGGTCATTAATGTGGAGTAACCTGAGAAAGTGGGAAGGAAATGAATCTATACTGAGAATAGGGTTTTTCTGAGAGTTCTCCTGGTTGAGGACAACATAAAAGGATTGAAATCATTGTGTGAAGGAGCAGAAAGTTGCCTGAACAATGAATAAGGTACAATTCCAAGAAGCATTAAGCATCCCATCAAATAAGTGATTACTAATTAATATAAAGGTGCCAATTTTACTCATTGTGTTTTTATCTCTAGCAATGCTGAAGGCATTAGGACTATAGAAAGAGGGCTATTGGGACTGCTATTGCAGTTCTTCAAGTAAGTAAACTTCAAAGGCAGAGAGAAAAAGGAGGTAGGTATTATAAATATAAGGAATAGAAGATGTCCCATAAAAAGTTAGCCCACTCGGGATGTAAGGAGAGTTCTATATCGACTAATAGTAGAAGGATCAATATATTGGTGTTTTCAGTAGTGACAAGTTTTAATTTTGTAGTTAACAATAATAAAATACTAAAAATAATAGTAGTCATCAGAAACAGCATTCTTAAAATAACAAAATAAAGATTGGAATAATTTCTGGGATGACAAGATCTAGTGTTTGAAAGAGTGAATGGCCAAAGAGTAGGTCACTGGAGATGAAGAGTTGAGAGAAATTGAAAGGCCAGGATTTAGGATGAGTTGTCCATGTGGCTTTTAAAATCTCCCAGGGTGATGGCAAAATTGTTATGAATAGAGAATTTGTGAGCTAAGTGCCAAGATTTTTCAACAAATGTGAGGGTTGGGGGTTGGGATCTTGACAGATGTGATTGTGAAAGTCATAATAGAATGGAATGAGCTTCAAGAAAAGCAGAGTATTATTATAAAAGCATAAGGGAATGATTGTCTAGAGATATTGACATGAACAGTTTATAAAGGAAAAAGCAATTTTGTAATTTCTGCCTTTAAAAGAAAGTATGGTTTTCATGATTTTCTCATAATTTGTCATTAAAATACATTCTTTTGATTTTCACATAATTAAAGGTGGAATGTCAGTTTTGGCTTAAGGCCTAAAATGCCCTTTTAAAACTTGCCTGCCTCTGGAATTTTTAGTATTGTTTAAAGAGCTTTGTTTTGTGTATAAACATACACACCATATACTCTCTGTAGGTAGAAGTACTGTCATATAACTCATCAAACAATATCAGATATTGCATAGTACTCTGAAAGCTGCAAATATTTAAAGATTAAACAATATTTTTAAAAACACAAAGAAAAAATTATAAAGAAGTAAACATGTATTAAAACAGTTGCATAAAACTTCATCCATGTTCATACATTAGAAAGGTGGTTTAATCACCCATAAGAAATCACTAACTTCTGTTCATCAAGCCTGACATTTCAATTGCACAGACAATAAAGGAATTACATGAAGAGACTGAAATGGTTCGCTTTATGGAAAGCATGAAGACCAAGGTTTCCATGGTGAACTATCTTTCTGCACACCCAAGGTCAAGGGAAAGTGACCCATCAATGGGCAACCTTTGGTTTTAACCTCGTAAAGATGGGGTGGAAGATTTTTAGTTGGTTTCCTTCTTAAATAATAAAGGTGATTGTCCTGTACCTGTTACCATTATTTACCTTTGAAAATATCTATGTTAAGTTTAAATTTATAATTTTAAAACTGACATCATTGTTAAGAACTTATTAGGAGAGCATTGATGTTTCTCAGAACCTCATAAATTGCAGCTGTGTACTATAATCATTTCCTGAAAATGTGGGTAGGCTAGGAAATGTCTACACATTTTTAATGTAACTTAAAAGAGATTCCAGTTGTATTGTAGTTTTTAATGTTTAACCAGAATCATCTTTATTGTAAATCCTATCTTTATTCCATTGGGAGGGAGAGGGAAAAAACTGTATAATATATACATATTATAAATTATTGCTATATATAATTAATACCTTAAAATATGACCAAAATTCTGGGAAATTCATATATTGCTTTCTTCAGATATGTTTTGTTGATGCATAAAAACAGGACTGTACTAATAAATGTCTCTCGAATTACACATGGTGTAAGAAAATGAAAGCCTTTGGGTTATGAATCTTGGATTTAAAGAGGCAATCATCAAATATTTAAGATGAAAACGCAGTAACACATGCTGGCTGTCATGTGTAAGTTTGGTGAATGTTATGACAAGGTTTTTAAAACATTCATAGTTGGAGTATTTTTATGAAAATATTCATTAATTCAAACCGACATTCATATCTGGCAACCTGCATTTTAATCGTGATATCTGGCTGCATGAGAAAATCGGTAAAGCCATGAAAGAATGGGTGAAATATATAGCAATCATGTTTAAATTATACATTATAAGGCATACATATCTGTATGTTGTCATCTTATGCATTAAATTTAATGCATAAATCAGATTGTTATAATTCTGATGTCGCCGAAAGGCACAAAATATGACAAACAGGAATAGGCATGTGGATATTATCATATTCAATAATTCAATGAACATTTGTTTTATGTAAATTAACTTTCTGTTAATAAAAAATATACTCATTTATTATACTACTTCCATATGATAATTAAAAAAATGTCTTTTTTTCCTAAAAATCATTACAAAATGTGAATAATGCATTTGTTTAATATCTATATAAACAAGATCTTACCATCAGATTAGTTCTGCAAATGAAAGCATTATTGATTTCTGTAATAATTTTTATAATATTGCTATTCTGCAGTACTAAAGTCGCTAATCTCATTTTGTAGAAAACTCTATGCATTTAAAGCAGTGTTTAAACTTTTTGAAAGTAAACAATTTTAGTTTTTGTAGAACCTAATAATGTACAATTTATAGAAAATATGTAAACAAAATATTGTGAAGAATTTAGCAAAAATATTGAATGCCTCCTCCCAGTCCTGTATCTTATTATCAATTAAAATAGTATTGAAAGTTAATCCAGTGAAATCGAGTTGGTTTGGTAACTTTTTAAAAATCAATGGGAGTCACATTGCAGAGAATTGGTTGAATGGACACCAAATGGTAATTTATCATTAAAAAATTCTAAAATATCATTTAATGATAATAAATAATAATATTGTAATATGCACTGCTCATATTTCTTTTGCAAAAATGTGAAGCAGCCTTTTATAATGGAAGGCGTTTCATTTCGTTTTTGTTACAATATCATCAGTTAATGGTTTATTCAGGTCATATTTTATTAAATGCATGAAACTTTATCATCTGAAGCAAAAAGTGGTTTCTGATTGAGCCCTATAGGTCATCATTATGAAAAAAAAATGAGCATGTCTTTTAAATGCTTAAAGTTTTTCCACATTGTTATGGATTGAGATACTTATAAACTTTTAAATCTATTTTAAATAAACTAGGATTTCTTCTTAGGAAAAAAGGCCAGTGAAGAAAAAATGAAGAAAGTTCTACTTTAAAATTTTAGCAGGAATATTAAGAATCAAGTTAAAGAGTACTCAATGTCTAGATCACAAAAACTGCCCTATAGTAACAATGGTATATCTATGAAATTGTTAGGCTGAACCATATTATCAATATTTGAACATACTTGACCCAAGAATGGCAGTTTCATATGGTAATTACAATAACATGCATATGTACTGTTTATTTCATAAAGTACTTTACTATCAAGATTACTCCTTTTCATAACAACACTGTTAATCAATGGTTTGTGCAAGCAGACAGTTCTTAAGGAAGGGTTCTCACCAGGTACATTGGAGGCTAACCTAGGAATTTGTGTTGTAGCCCTGGGCTCTACCACTCAATCAGATGTTCTGAAGACAATATAATGGGAACAGAATAAGTGGACTATCAGAATTAATTCCTTAGGAATGCCAGATATAAGAGTTTGTTATCAACTCTATGAAAATGTTTTTCTGAATTACACAAGATATTAGATATCTGGTAAGTTTATATTTAATATTTTAAGTATGTATCAATGTAAATAAAAGGTATGAAGATGCAAGATAATACTAATGTACCAGTATTAGACAACAGTTATAGTTTAATATAAATAAACTTCATAAAATGGGGTGACTTTACATTTAAGGTCCTGTTTCATAAGAAAGTGGCACCTTTTCAGGTGAATTTGATTTATTCATTTTAGGAAGACAGCATTCAAAAGTCTAATTGACATAATCTACTAGGATTTTAATCTGGTATTTTTGTATTGGCATATTCAAATGAGAGAATAATTTAACAGTTTTTTTTTCTTTTTATAAAAAGGTGATGCAAAGCAGAATAAGTTTCATAAGTAAGATAAAATATGTTTTTTAAAAAATTACTTATACAGGCAGTATAGAGTAAATATCATGTGTGGAATAAAATAGTTATTCCTAGAACCACATCATAATAGATTTCAATTGTGATGGACTTTGAAGAATTTGGAGAAAAATGAGGATAACTGGATATCATGTTGTATACATGTTACTGTAAAATTGTAGAATATTCTTAATCTTAATCTTAAATTATGTTTTATCTACCTTTCTGAATTTAAAATGTCCCATCTTTAATAAAATAATTTAAAAATTATTTTAAAATTTTACTGGTATATATTAATTGTATAGATTAGTGGGTTTTATTGTGGCATATTCATAAATTCATTTAAGTTAATTTGACCAATGATATTTTGTTAATATTCATATCTGAAAAAATTAAATACTCTGAATTTAATTCAGGCCCTGAATTTATTTAATTTTGATAAAATCTGATTCCATGAAACTTGGGTCTTGGAAAAACTAGTGTAAACCAAAAGCAACATGGAATAGAGTTTATTTTATTTATTTAAGTTCATTGATTCTTTTTAGGTATGGTAGCAGAATCCATTTTGATATAATTATACATGCATGGAATAAATCTTATTCTAGTTAGAGTCCCATTCTTATGAATGTACATGGTGGTGGGATTCACTGTGTTGTTTTCACATATGTACATGTTAAATAAAATATTGAATTGACTCTTTGAGAAATGAATTAGGGTTTCTCATATTATATCCTGCCTTTCCTTTTTACCTATTCAGTCCTGGAAATGGATTATTCTCACATATAACGCAAGCAAAGACATGCATGCTTGCTTGTATGTATGTTTTGGGGGTAAAACCGGTTGGTTGTAAGAAAGTAGTTGGCAACAAAAAGTTTGAATTGAAAAATGCTATTCTTTTTTTTTTAATACTTTTTTTTTAGTTGTTGATGGACTTTATTTATTTATTTATGATTATGTTTTTAAAATTTATTTTTATTTATATATAATAGAGGAATGCATTATAATTCTTATTACATATATAGAGCTCAATTTTTCATATCTCTGGCTGTTTATTTTATTTATTTTTATGTGGTGCTGTGGATTGAACCCAGTACCTCATGCATCCTAGGCAAGCACCCTACCACTGAGCCATAACCCCAGCCCAAAATGCTATTCTTTATGCAAACTAAATTTAAAAAGTCTCTTTGATTAAACTCAGGGCTACCCTGGGATTCTGGCTTCCTGGCAAAGTACTCTTAGGGCTGCTGAAGCTATGATCCAAGCAGGCCTGGGTGTGGCTTATGCCAGTGGCAGACATAGATGTGGACATGGAGTTGATATTTCAGGTCCATAAAATTCAAAAGGTAGGAATCCATCCTGGATTCCACTAAAATTTCAAAGAAAAGTCTGAGAAGCCAGATAGAAATTTACTGATCGTCAGAGACCTTGTAGAGAGCATTCAGTGGTGCAAGGTCTAGTGGACAAGTGGGAGTGAAGCTTTCTGGTGAAGACACCAGAAAGGTAGAGGAACCAGCAATGTGACACATCTACTGAGAAAGTCACCAACATCAGGGTGCAGCCCCAGGAACAACAAAACTATAGGGACACAGCAGCCCCAAAGCCTTTGGGGGCTCATCCCTCATCTGCAGTGTACACAAGTTACCTGATTTAGGGCTGATTTTTTGTATATTCTTGATTATTCCTCCCGTTTGCAATGGCGCTGTATGCACTATTTTGGTAGCACCATGTATACTGAAAGTAGATATCTTATTTGGACTTTATAGGTTCATACCTGAAGCAGTTTGTGTCTCAGCTGAGACTTTGTACTAGGGACTTTTGAATGAAGGGTAGACCAGATTTACACTCTGGGATGATTGGAGATACAAAAAATATACTCTACATTTTGAGAACAAATCCTGTGTGGGCCTGGGCTGAAATGCTGCGGTTTGGATGTGATTTGAGGGTCTCCCAAGCTTCATATATTGAAATTTAATTATCATTGTGGGGTATTAAGAAAGTGGAAACTTAATTAGAGTAGGATGTTTAGATACGACACTTTGGAAAGAGATCAGAATTAGATAAAGTTGTTAGTGTAGAGTCTCCATAATTGAATCTTGGAGACTTTATAAAAAGATGGAGAAAGATCAGAGAGACACATACAGACCAATACATACTTGTACCATAATCTGTTGTAAACATGGGTGACCCTGGTTAAAGCCTATACCATGCTATTTGAAGTTTCAGTCCCTTAAACTATTAGCTAAATAAACTTCTTTTTTTCTTTAAAGGAGCTTACCTCATGTATGTAATAATAATAATAATAATAATAATAATATAATAATAATAATAATAATAATAATGACTATTAGAGATCTGAAATGACAATAATTGAATCTGTATTCTCAATATCTCTGGAAGTTAAATTTTCATAAATAAATGAATATATAAACAAACTGGTGTCATTTATTGAGCTGAATATATCTTGAGAAGCATAAGTACAGGCCCATTCCTCATATAAAGCTGCAATTGATTTGTCAGTTGAGACAGCAATCACAGGATGATCCATGAAGTGAATGAATTCTGCCTCAGAATATTTTTGGTTTTATTCCCACAATTCCCTTTAGAAGATGTCTACTGGACAGTGTGAATAAAAACCATGTCAGTTTGAGAGAGGAACCAGAATAACAATAAGAAAAAAATTATAAATAGATAAAATTGATATCATTAATTGCTAAAATTTGATGATTATTTTGTAAAGAAACAGGTATTAGCCAGATTTATTATATCATATAAACAGAAAATGGGTATCGAGTACCTGTATGACTTTAGAAAAAAATGAATCATAGTTTGTCTCCTCTATGACAAAATTATTACTTGCACTAGGAAATCTCTGACATTCATTTTGAGTTTTCAAAAGTCTATTAGTCACAGCATTTATGCTTCTTAATTGTCTTCAAAGGAATGTCCATCCAATTTTCCTTAAAGATATGACCTTTTACTCAAAATCAACAAAAATTAATTAAGTTCAATGTTTTACATACTAATTTACAACTGCAAATGTAATTTATTGCATTGGAAGTGGAAGGAACACAATTAGTGAGTTTGATCAAATTTCTGGATTGTTTACCAAACAGAGTCCAAGGGGAAGAAGCCTTCTAGCATGTGGGAAGTACATGTGGATAAGTAATACTTTAAAATAGTATAATGAAACTGTTAAATACCGTTGTACAAGCAACTGTATGAAGAAAGCCCTACTTTGATTTTGTTGTAGAAAGAAGGGAAATAAATGTCTATCTTCAGATTATAAAGAAAAAATGAATGGAGATTTAGAAAAAGCAAAGAAGGAAGAAAGGAGAGAGAGAGAGAGAGAGAGAGAGAGAGAGAGAGAGAGAGAAAGGGAGGAAGGGAAATTTCAACCTTCACGTCTGTTTGGTTTCTCTTCTGAGTAAAGTAAGGAATCCATTGAGGCAAATGGTTCTATTTTTCCACAAAAGTGTTATGGGTCTCATTATTCATGTACCAGCAAGAGGAAGTGAAATAACTCTTCAAAATCATGTATAGTACTACCTGTGATTTCTACAAGGAATTTGACCAGAAGATAATAGGTGTAGGAAGATGTCCTTCTTCCTTATTGTGGGTTGTATCTTCATTACCTCTAAAAGTCATGGTTGGTTTTTAGAAGAGGGTACATGTATTTGCACGTGTGTGTGCGTGCACATGCTTGTACATGCGCCTAGTAAATGTAATTAGAAGGTAGAATAAAGCTATGATGGGGAAAAGAAAGTACAATTGTGCTAATTTCCTTATTTGTTAATAAGAAGTCAGTAGATGGGAAAAGAAAAACCTGTTTCAAAAAAACCTGGGTATTATGGAGTCTTAATACCCATAGTTATAAAATTTAGATTTCTGTTTAATTGGATTCCATGTTCATCACATGGTCAGTTTTTATGCTTTTATTGTGCATTATAGTTATACATAATAGTGGGGTTCAGTTGACATAATCATACCTGCATGAAGTTTAACCTGCATAATTACAGTCTCCAGTGTTTCCTCTTTCCCTGCTTTTTCCCTCCACCTATTCCCCTTCCTCTACTCCACTGATCTTCACTTTAGTTATTCATCACTTTTCAAATTGTGTCTTTATAAATGTATTTGAAGGTGGAATTTACTACCACATGGTCTTTTTTATGAGTCATTTCTTTTATCTTCTACTAGCTTTATTTTTTCTTTAAAAAAATTCTATATGTAGTCTATTGCTTGGGCTCTCAGTTATTCCATATTGGAAAATGTCCATTGCTTTTTGAATGGCAGGGTAACATAGCAAAGCATGAAATTCTTTGTTCACACTTTCCTCCAGAATGTTGTAGATGCCCTTGGATGTTGGGCACATTATTCATGGCATTCCCTGGATGCTGCAGTGGAGACATCTGACATCGATTCATCTTTCCTTCCTAGGAATTCTCTTATTGTCCAATGCCTGTGTAAGTCTTTATTCTTTAATTTCTTCATTTATTTTTATACTGGGGCTTGAACCCAGGGGTGATTTATCCCACTGAGATATGTTCCCAGTCCTTTTTATTTCTATTTTGGGACAGGGTCTCCTTAAATTGCCCAGCCTAGAACTTGCCTTCCTCTTGCCTCAGCCTTCCAAGTCTGAGATTTTTGGCCTACACCACTTCAACTAGAAGCCTTTATTCCTGAAATTCAATGACTTTAAAAAGATATGCCTTCATGAGATTATCCTGTATAATTTATTTCTATGTATGATTCACTCCTTCCAAGTATAGATTCAAATATTTCTTCATTTCAGGAAAATGTATTCTGGTATATGTTTAAACAAATATTTTAAATTGTTTGTATTTTCTTATTCAGAAATATCCAATATGCACATGTTGTATTTTCTTTTTCTGTCTTCTATGTATGTAATATTTATATTTTCCTAAGAAGGCTGCATACTAAAAGTAGGCCATTGATTAACCTACTTTATTAGGCTAATCTTTGTTACTACATACTCTGTCCTGTTACTTGCTCACTTATTAGCCTCCAATAGTTTCCAGCCATCCTTAGGAAACATCATGGGATTTCTGAACACAAACTCAATCTCTTTTTCCAGTGTCATTTCCACAAGATGTCTACACAAGCTCTACTGTTCTTGTTTTAGTTTTACAAATGTGTTATCTTTGAAGTCTTTTGCTCTTCTGGGACTACTCACGTACTGTTGACTCAGCCTTGAGTGAATAAAATGGGGCATTTTTAGGAAAATTAACATGATCATGGTGTGCCAATCGTCTTGGTGGGTTTGGAAGTCAAAAGTCACAGAATTTAGTAGAATGGGCTGAAACATGCACCCTATTGATTAACAGCTTCATAAAAGGGAACTATGAAGATGAAAAGGATGGACTAATAAAAGAGTTCATGAGGGGAAAAAAGTTAGGGCTCCCCCACTTAAAAAATATACTTTCCCAACAAATCAATTCAGTATTTTATATTCCTTATTCTGATGTTTACCAAGCTGCCTTACCCTGAAACAAAAGGCATCCTGGATGATTTTGCCTTGCTCACCATGTAAATATCCACCATTTCTTGTTAGTTAAATCTCCCAAATTTCTTCCGTTCTATTCCACCATCTCTCTCTTATTTAAGTACTTCATTTTTCCTTACTGAACTCTTGCAGTAGCCACTGGTAGTATCCTCAGCTCTTAATTTTCCTCAAAACCTCTTCTATACTATTTCCTGTGTAAACTCTTTATTACACAATTCTGGCAATTTTACTCCTATTGAATTTGTGTGTGTGTGTATGTGTGTGCGTGCACGCGTGTGCGTGTGCCTGTGTGTCTTCTTCAGGAAAACATTTCAAATTTTTTGCAAAGATTTTAAGAGTTACTTTTTATGAACTATTTTTCTTGTATCTCTTACTTTAATTCTTGCCCTTCTCTCTTGCATACTTCATACTTCACCCACTACTATTTGTAGATCCTCAACTATGATCTATGATCTATTCTATGATCTCTTATTGTTCGGTCTCTGAATATTTACATCTGAGCATCAGGACACTTTTCTCCTACTTCATTATTAACTATAATCTTTCTTTTGTGAAAAACCAAAGGCACAATGAATTCACAAGGCAGTATGGCAAACATCTTTGCATACTTCACCCAGAATTAGCTATTGCCAATATTTCATCATAATTTGTTTATGTTATTTTAATAAAAACAATAAAATATTACAAATAAAGAAAGATGCTATTCCATTTTCCCCACTGAACTTCCGATTCTGACTCCCTCCCTATTTCTTCCTTCCTCATTGGCATTCATATTTAATCATTAATTTGGTGTGCAGCCTTCCAATTCTTAAAATATGTTTGTGTGTCTGTGAATGGTGTGTGTATGTGTTGTGTGTCTCCAAGGGCATAATATTGCTTTGCTTTTTATAGCATTTATAAATTATTTTTCATTATGTAAAAATTTTAAGTTGCCTTAATAAATCAAATTGTTTTGAGGTTTACACAAACATTTTATTTCTTTAAATTTTTATTTTATATTTCTTTTAAATAATTTTTTTCTTTGTTTTTAAATCTGGGAGACTGTATTTGGGTTTAAAATGCTTAATACCCTGTTAGTAAAATAATTTTAGTTGGCCATTTAACATCATGACAGGATTCTAGTAAAATAATTGTTTTTTTAGAAGATTTTCTTAGTATCTGAAAAAGTACTGTAGGAACAATAGCTTATTTTAGGACTATTATCTGTACCTTGATTTTTAAACTCTAAATCAAAATGAGTGTTATTTCATATAAGCGAAGGTTTATGCCAACAAAACTGAAGCCAAACTCTAGAAGTAAAGGAGAAATATTTAATTTAAGATAAGTTCAATTGCAATAATTTCTATGGCCCTTTGTTATAATTTAATTGTATTCTGCTGAAGACCTATCCTGGTGTATGTGTGCAGAAATAAAAATTATACATACAATTACAATAGCCTACTTTATGTGAATGTGCACACACACACACACACACACACACTCATACTAAGTTTGTATATTATTTCTGCAGTGGGAAAAAGAGAAAGCCCAAGTCATATCTAATTAAAAATGAAACTCCCCAAAGAAATATGCATAGTATTAAATTCTAGTTTTTCATAAGTGTAATGAAAATTAAATAACTAAATTAGTATATATACTCTGGAGTTCATCTATCCATCAAAATAATTGTTTTTCTTCCTCTTTATTACTTTACTAATCAGTCTCTAGTAAGTAAGTGACCTACCACTGGTAGAGCATATGCATTTTTCTTACAGTCAATTGATGGGATTTTATTGCTAATTCAGTGGCCCTCACCTAGTCAATCCAATTAATATACCCATGTTGAGAAAGACGTCTGGAACCAGTATCAGCTGTCATGTCCACAGGGTTTTTAGATAGCCTGCAATATGAATTTCTTTACACAATATAGCAGAGCTAAGAATTCTATTACCAGAATCATACCTTCTGTTAAACTTTGCTTTCCTGAGATGTTGACCATCTGCTTCAAGAGCATGCAGGTCAGGAGTGTCACTTTTATTCCTTATATTTATAGGTTTAGTCTCTTATATACAGTATTCTCAACAAGAGTTTCTCAACCTTGGAATTGTTGACATTTTGGAATGAATGATATTTTGTTGTGGGTGTGGCAGAGAGGCATATCTATAAGTTATTAATAATGTTGTGATTCTTTTAAAATATTTTTATAGAGAGAAACGTGAATAGAGGTTAGCCTATTTAAAATGATCTCTCTGTTGACTGAGTTGCATCATTTGGGATCTCAAATGTCAAAAGTAAACAAAAGCCAATTGATTGTGCTTTACTAACTGAAGCAAGTAAATTTCTCAGTGACAGGTGCCAACACAGTTTAAAGGTCTTACAACTTCTCATCCAAATCTATTGTTTCACAAAGGTGGGTGTAGACCGAGATTAGAGTAAGTGTAAAGCAAATATAGTTTGCATTTACTTCAACATAGAATTGATCAGAAACAGAATGGATGAATTTCCATTAAGTTTTTGAGGCAGTTAGATGACCAGAAAAGCCACCAGTTTGATTTACAGAAGTGTGATCAAATCACCTCTTGAGAATCCCTAATTGCAGAAGTATAGGGTACAATAAAATCAGAGCATCTCTCTGCAATGCTAACCACATTCAATTTGCCAATAGACTAACATTAGGAACATTCTTTACTGATAACTAACATCAGGAACTTTCTTTACTAATAAAGAATATTGTTTCTATGATTCCTATCCAATGGGAAATAAAATTGCTGGGGGATACCTTATTCTTCTATTTTCAAATAGGAAGTGTAATTTCAGCAATCTTATTTCTACAGTACCCTGTATAATGGGCATATGGATTGTTAATTTGTCTTCTATTTACAGGTCATTGACTCATAAGTATCCATATCTAGACCTAATGGCAAGTTTATTGTATTTCACACAAAGATATCGGACTGTGTTCTGTGTACATCAATAGTATTGAATTTAGGAATTTCCTCTCTTGAAAAGAGGTTTTGTACAGATAGCAAATGACTCAGCAAGGAAACTAGCAAAATTTCAGTTATCTCCCTAATACGCCTTCTCCACTTCATTTTTGGTTTTAGAATTTTTAAGTGCTAGCAGAGCACATGACCACTAGCACAAAGAGTTACAGCTCCAACCTCCTCTCAGGTGACACAGCAGATGGGCAATAACATTGTGAGCTACAAAATGGTGGCTGCTTCACCTCTGCTCTCCAGATACCACAGAGATTTGCTTTTGCCTTGCCCTAACCAGAAACATGTAAGAAAAAGAATTCTTAGAAATTCAGGTCAGACTAGTGAGTCTGATAGATTACTAATCCACTAACAGTAGGTAAAGTAACACTGAAGATGAAGTCTGTTCATCCTTGTGTCCTGGTTAATTTTTGTCATTTTCTGAATTCCTAGATCTTTTTTTTTTTTTCCTATCTTCCTGTGCTGTTTCTACAACACAGGAGGGTGACCTCTATGCATTGCATCATGCAAACTCCTCTGCATTCCAGTTTCTGGTTGGGGTTTGGCCAGTGGGATGCACTGGTATGAGGAACTAGAAGGAGATGAGTCAAATTGAGAGGTCTCCCTGCCTGGTTGGGATCCTTGCAGTGGTTGTATTTCATTATGGCCACAGCTTGAGTCCAGATGCTCTGGTTTACATCTCCAGTTCTATTCAAGCTCCGGAGACAACATTCCCTCCTCTTGCCCTTTAATAGTGGGATGGGAGGAGGGGGCAACAATCCATTGCTCTTAATCCCAGGGTACCCACCAATCCTTATTGTCCCCTTTTCTCTGCCCTCACATTGTTTAGTTCCTTCAGGAATTTTTGTTAATTAAACTCATAATGGTGTCAGGATTTTATTTGAGTTTACTCTGTCATCTCTTTTTATTTATCCTTTTCTATATTTTATTATCTTTTTGGAGGATGTTGTAAATAAACACATGACGGTTGAAATAACATTTTCTGTGCAGCTAAAAATTGGAAATTTACAATGTAGTATTATTTTATTTTCTGTTCCTTAAAATAATGCTTAGTGAGGCTTGTTTATATTTTTACACTGATTCCAGATTTAAGATAGCCAGTAATTGGTAAAGTATTTTGGAGCTTCAAACTCCTGGTGCTTAAACATTCCTATTCTTTCCTTGCTATCTTACTAAATTTGGCACTTTAATTGATCATCCTTCCCCCACCATTCATAACTTCTCACTGTGCTTTTTATTTACCACTAGCATACTTTCTTATCTCTAATATTTTCTTTTATCTATCTTTTTATCTTCGGAGAACTCTCACTAATTGAATTTTCTCACAGTGAAACCTTACAATAGATCTTCCCTCATTTCTGAATCTTGAACAACTGGGTATAGAATCAATGAGTCAGTGAAAAGAGGATGAATCCCTGTGGTTCAGTTTTAGGCTCTTCTTTTTTCCATTTAATTTTTGGTTTATTCATTCATTTAACAAATATTTATTGAACATCCTCATAGAGTTTGCATTCTGGTGAAAATTTTTAAAACATTACAAGCAAATATAATTTATTGTGTGATTCAGTTTGTCATTGTTTAGCAATAATATGTTGTGCTTATGAGATTCTTGTGGGACATCTGTGTATAAATGAAAATTTAACTGGAAGTTATTTCTATAAATTTATTCCTTGGGAGAGAAGCCTTGGCCACAGATGTGGATTTGGGAGTCATTGGCATATGGATAGTTACAAGTGACAAAAAAAGAATCCAATATAGAAATAGGGCATACAAAAATGGAGTTGGGTAGTTGGAGGTGTAGCTCAGTGATAGAGGGCTTGTCTAGCCCTGGGTTCCATCTCCAACACAGAAAAAAGGAGAGAAAAAAGAAACTCATTGGCTTAGGACACCAAAAAATTCTAGGTGTTATTTCTTAGCTCCAGGCAGAGCTGGATCCAGGGGTTAAGAAACTCACTGAGTTGGTTTCTGGGACATCACAGGAGGATCTCCTCTTGCCTCTTTGGCCATTCCTTCTCTGTCCCTTTTACAGGATCAGCTTTCTCCATTCAACTACTAAGTATCATGCTCCCCAGGATTTTGACATCAGCTCTTGATTCTTCTCATTCTATACCTACTCCCAGGCTGACCTCACTGATATTCAGCCTAGTCTTTGCCAGCTTAACATTTCTTTCCCCCCTGCAGTACCAGAATTTATCTTTCCCAGTGTAACATACCTATGGTTTTTTGTGTCACTAACCGGTCCCATTCATGGCCATAAGTTTGGATCCATGACCCAGGCATGGCACATTGGATACTCTACCTCCAGGTCACAGAACTTAGTTCAGGAACAGGTATATAACCCCCACTTGACCAATCACAGTTTCCCTGAGACTTTTCTGCTGAACCTAAAGGAAACAAATAAACAAACAAAAAATACAACTCTCTATTGGGCTTGTTGAACAAGTAGATGTGAATTGGGACTTTGGGATTTCCAAAGGCCATCATGCCCAAGAGAGTCCAAGAAATTAAAAAAGAGACAGAAACCCAAACTATCAGTTTTAGGCTCTTTAAGGACAGGATATTTGTGTCTTTTTGTTTTTGCTTCTTCCAGTATTTGGCAGGTTGATTCATTTATCACATCTTCAGAATGCTGGGTAAGGAGAAGTCAGGGATCACAAACAAACAAACAAACAAACAAAAAAAAACCAACAACAACAACAACAAAAAACCCTAAATACAAAGAAACTGTAGTAATTTTTTGAAATTTTCTAAAACTAGTTGTCCTCCATTACCTGTGGCTTGTATAATAGGTAGCCTATTTTTTTATTTCTCTGTGATTTCCTTTTACTCTGCTCAAAGATGGCTTCCAAATTTCCTTCAGATTGTTACATGGTCTGAGCAATTGACCTCTACTTGATCATTTCTAAGGTGGATAGAATGATTTTGAGTAATTTGGCTCTTTCAAAATGTGTTTTTTTTTTTCAGAGTGAAAGAAATGAAGGCAACTATTTGTAGCCTGAGTCCTAGTTGGCAGAAAATTTTTTTTTCTCCCACCCCACCAAATGTTCCATTTTTTCTCATTCCAGTGATTATTGGAAACATTTAAACACTCCTGGGTTCAATGAGAATTAGTGAATTAAACTGGGCATCTCACACTAAACTGGCAACCTCTACATTATTTATTTTTTTGTCATGTTTTCTCCCCCAAGGAATATAGCTGATTCATGTTATACTTACTCTATGTCAGCAGGCCAGTCTGTTTCCTCCCATTATTAAAATTTAGATTTAGGGGCTGGGGTTGTGGCTCAGTGGTAGAGCACTTGCCTTGTATGTGTGAAGTGCTTGGTTCTATTCTCAGCACCACATATAAATAAATAAATAAAATAAAAGTCCAACAATAACAACAACAAACATTTAGATTATAAAAATCTTGCGAACCTCTTTTATTATTAAACACCACTGGCATAATTATTCCCCTTTATTTCCAAATGCAAAGAGAGATGAACAGTAATTTTTAATAATGATGGTATGAAGAAAATACAGAGGCAAAATTACGTAACTAAAAAAGTAATAAAATATATTAATCTAAAAATTTAAAGAGTATGAGATAACAAAGTTATCAGAAATAGATTTTCAAGAATGGGAGGTAGGTGATTTCTAAAGATATTTGCATTACTGTTACTAACAATAGGGAAAGCAGGATTTTACATAAGCATAATTAAAACATGTCTTATTTCTGTTTTTGATAGTACCAATACATAATAGTCACTGCACACACATTTAATAAATATAAAGTTAAAGTATCCAATCTCAAAGAGTGTAGTTTATAGCTTCAGGTTTATAATAAAATGTTGGTGGTTCAGTGGAGAAGAGATATTTTAATACATGATTTACATACATGTAACTGTACACTTTTAAATGAAATTTGCTATTATAATCATTTAATCTTGCAACTGTAATTTATAATATGTAATTTTTTGTTATACAGATGAATATTGTCTTAATTTCTTTTTAAAAATAGTTTTAAATGAGCAATGTAGTAATTGCATATAAAAGTAATAAAGTTATGCTTACATCCCAATGAGAACATATTAGTTACTCATTTCCACAGTGTCTGTAGAAGACACCTCCTGGGATATATAAAGTATAAATATTTGTGCTTGTCTTGAGATCAAACAGAAGATCTATGGAGGCTCTGGGAAGTGAGGATCTTTTTTTGATTTTTATACCCATTGGATAATTTTGAAATGAAATTGGAAGCACAGACAAAGAAACTCTAGGAAATTAACTTCCAGATATTCTGATTTTTAATTAATTTCATTTATTCTTTGACAAAGTCTTTACTAATTTGTTGTCAAGAAATTATTATACTATATGAGATGAGATGAAACCATTTATAGATATCTTAATTGTTTTTCTGATAGTTTCAAAGTTAAATTTGTTTAATCTATGAAAATCTTTGAGAACTTTAAAGTACTTTATTTTCATTTGATATATTCCACTTAAGTCATCTTATGTCTACTTTTTTATCCCACACCCTAATTCACAATTAGATAGCATTTATAAAGCCTCATTATTTTGCTCCTTCACTACTATTATTTTTACTTGAAGGAGAAAAATAACAGGAAAGTTAGACTGACTGAACATTATTGTGTAAATAAAAAGATATATGCTCTCTGAGAACATTTCCCGAATTATTGCAAAATTTCATCATGTTTCAGAATTCTCATATATTTACATAAAATAGTTCATTTACTCATTTTACAGGTTAAATACTATAATCTCTGTCCTATTTTAGGTTCACAAGTTAAATGAATATTGGCAAGAATAGGTTGCACACACACACAAAAAAACTACATGTATATAAGAAACTTATACTGTCTGTTGAAATAACATTAGATTAGGAAAAAATGTTGAATCTGAATACAGTTGATATAATTCTGTTAAACAAATCTTTTGACATGGATATATCTACAGTTTTAAAGGATTTAATCTGTCTCTGATCTTTAACAAAATTCTTGCTACTACCAATATGCTTCTAACTCCTCTTGGTTTTTCTTGGAAAGTCTTGTCAGAAAGATCTTTCTTACTCTGGTTCTAGCACATCTGTCCTCATACTATTCTTCTCATTTGAATCATTCACATCAGTCTTAGCTTCACTTTCCTGTCTGTATCAGGATGGTCCAGAGAAACAGAACCAATAGCATCACACACTATTTAGGTATTGTAAAGAATTGTTTCACATTATGAAGGCTGAGAAATCCCATAGTCTGTAGACAGCCAGCTAGAGACTCAGAGGAGCTGATGGTACACATAATGGTCTGAGTTCAAAGACCTTGTAACCAAAAGAGCTACTGGTATACCTCTCAGTTCCAACCCAACCAGAAGAGAGTAAATTTTTCTACATCTTCTTGTTCTGTGCAACGCCTTAGTGGATTGGCTGAGGACTATACTTGTTGAGGACTGGAGTGTGTGTGTGGGGAATCTGCTTGACTCAGTCTAACCAATTCAAATACTAATCTTATCCAGAAACTCTCTCACTCACATACCTAGAACCAATGTTTATCAAATAGCTGGACATCCCATGACTCATCCAAGTAGTTCCCTTAAAATTAGTCATCACAGCGCTCAAATTTATTATCCACTAAACTGAAGTGTGAGTACTCTGGGATTTGTCTTGTTTTCTAATGACAATTATAAAATTGGGTCTTTGGTCCTTCCAAGTGTCACAGATTCAGTTCATTTTCCTCCAACTTTTTTTGTAATGTAAGCATTCTTCTAGGAGCAAGTTAGGTTCCACTTCTCAATGGATGTCAGCTGCACAGTTGTGCCTACTCTGAGCTCCAAGGGTAATCTTCCACACAGGGTAGGTCTTGATTTTGTTCTATCTTCAACTGTTCCTTCACTAGCGCATATACATTGGAGAAGATTGCAAACTTCTTGAAGATGTTAAATTTAGGATGCTTTGTATTACTTTTTTATTTTAACATATCATTTGAAGTACAGAAATTTAGGTCTACCTAATTAAAATATAACATTCACACAAATACTATATCATAGAACACAGGAGTTTGAGGAAAGTTTAGATATATTGGGGAATCTCTTTCTTTCCTTAAAACTAAGCTAAGTACTACAACCAGAGGATACATGCATTCTTATTTCTACCAAATTTATTCCTTGATTTCTTTCCATTTTCTACCCAGGTAAATTAAATTATTTAATTCAGAAAATAAGCTTTCTTTTCCTTAGTTCCTTACATGTCTTAAGCCCTTAATGTCAAACATCTTCCTACATTGAAGGACTTATAATGAGTCTTTTAGCTTTCTAGAGACTTAAGAGATTCAAAATTAGACCAACCTCAAAAACTGAGAAACCTTCCTGCTTTCAGCAAGGCAATGAGGGGCCATTAAAGGCTATTGAACATAAGAGTAAAAGGATGTAACTGATGTTTTGAGAAGATTATCACACTTAGAAAATCAAAGGTCTATTTTACCGGTTATAGAGTGTTCCAAGTAAGAAGGGATTGGTGTTTCAACTAGAAAATAAAAGGAGAGGTAAATCAAAGAGATTATTAAAGGAAAAGCAAAAGAACTTTGTTACTAATTTCATTTGGAGGAAAGAGATACAAGTAAAAAATAACTTACATGAATGCATGATTCTAGGACTCCGAGGTTTCAAATCTAATTTCAGATATGATTATATGATGTCATTGAAATAAATACCAGCAGACTTAATCTTAAGTCACCAAAGAATATAATTTATCTTACATTTAAATTTACTAAAAGAGTATCTATGACACTGAATATGGTTTTTGTTTTTCTTCAAAACAACACTAATGTATGCCTGCCAT
Organism: Marmota marmota marmota; assembly: GCF_001458135.2. Taxonomy (NCBI): domain Eukaryota; kingdom Metazoa; phylum Chordata; class Mammalia; order Rodentia; family Sciuridae; genus Marmota; species Marmota marmota. The sequence goes on from NW_026000093.1 coordinate 27,036,922, forward strand.
TTGGTCAAATGTTTTATAGGTTAATCAGTGGAAAGATAAGTTAGAATGTTCACTTTTTCTCTGAACTCCGACTGTTCCTCATTCTGATAAGGTTAAAAGATAGTCTAACCTATTTATTCCTGGAATAACTAACACCATCTTTCACAAACATGATTAGAGGGCTTTTTTTTCCCTCAGGCAAGAGAATAATTTACCTATATATATATATTTCCCAGGGTAAAAAAAAATATATATATTTTTATTATATATATATGATTTTATGGTTCTAAAGCTAATGAAAACAAAAATTTTAGATGTTAAACAAGGATAATAAAGGAATATTTATGGGAATATTTTGATTACTATTTAAAACTCTTAATAAATAGCTTTATTCACATATTAGTAATTGATGTCAATACTAAACTTTACATTGAGCATATGTATAGAAACTTCAAGCCTGAAGTTTCTGTAAATGATTTAAATATTTTTTAAATTTACAGTTGTAGATGGACATTATACCTTTATTTTAGTTATTTATGTGGTGCTGAGGATCATACCCAATGTTCCATGTATGCAAGGCAAGTGCTGTACCACTGAGCCACAACCCCAGCCTATGAATAAGATTTAAAGACTATCTAGAATTGTATCTAGAAATAGAAACCTGGCAGATATCTATCCCTTAAATCTAGCTTCAGGTCTAATCCTAACTCTAGATAAAACAAGATAAATATATGTGCAAGAACAAGAACCAGGTAAATAAAATTTTCTCTTCTGGAAAGTGAAGCAGAAAAATTCCTTCCATTTGTAGAAATGTGTGGAATAGAATAATAGGTTCCTCCCCTACGATTTAAGAATCATATTAAAATCTTAACTCACAGTAGTCAATCAAGAGGAAAGTGATATTTTAATACTTGAGAAACAAAGTTAAAAACAAAAGGAGAGGCCAGGTGCCGTGGTGAATGCCTATAATCCCAGTGACTCCGGAGGCTGAGGCAAGAGGTTCACAAGTTCAAATCCAGCCTCAGCAAAAACAAGGCACTAAGCAACTCAGTGAGCTCCTGTCTAAATAAAATAAAAAAATAGGGCTGGGTATGTGGCTCAGTGGTAGAGTTCCCCTGGGTTCAATCCTCAGTACTCAAAATATAAACAATAAAAATAAATAAATAAAAGGAGATGAAAGGTTATATAGTTCTCTTTGCAATGTCTCACTGTACATAACATTTCTTGAAGTCTATTATTTTGATTTGCCATAGAATCATGTTAGAAGTGAGACTGACATAATGAAATATCTAAATGTGCTCTGTGATGGATCCTCATTCATTATAGCTTAGTATACTGATAATTTAGCTTCATGTAATACAGTGGAAAATGTTGCTTCAGATTTACCAGTTGGATTCAATTTAAGTAACTTTAATGACTTTATACAACAATTAGGCAATTAACTTTTTATACGGAATAAAATTATTATGTACTAGCTAAATTTCACATAATATTTGTATTGTTGTTATTATAATAGCTAAATTGTTTTCCTCATAAAAATTTCCAGTTTTTAGACATTATTTCCAATAATTGCACATTTTATGTATTTTTTAAAGACTCTCTTATAAAGAGTTTCCAGATATTAGAGAAACTTGGATCTATCTACATTTTAAAGATTATATGTTTAAAATCAATGTTTGTAACTTATTAACAATCGATGGGTTAATCTAAGAGAAACATTCAAATATGATAATTGCACTTTCTTTTTCCTTGAAAAAGTTTCATTTTGAAGCTTCAGTTGAAGATTCTACTCTTTTGTTGATTCACCAAAGAAATTATGCTTTTAAAATGTGCTTTTAAATTCATTGTTTTTTTTTTCTTACTATCCCTGGGATAGATAACATTTCTTTTTTTAACAAATGGATCTTTTCCCAAACATATACTATGAATATTACATATAATTTGATTCATGAACATATTGTTACTAGCAACTATACCCAGCCTCTCTGCAAGGCCAGACTTTATGACCAACGAAATGTGATATTTGTTACATATGGATTGAGAAATTTAAGAACTGATTAGGTTGGTTCCACAGTCAAGCTATTATGAACAATGCTACGATAAGCATAGAAGTGCAAGTGCCTTCTTGATTTCATTTCCTTTGGGAATATATATATATATATATATATATATATATATATATATATATAAACACACACACACACACACACACACACACTAGTGTTATTCCTGATCTAATATGGTAATTTAATTTTTAGTTTCTTAAGAAACCTCTAAACTTTTTTTCACAAGTTGTAGAAATTAACCTAAATACCCATCAATGGTCTAGTGGATGTAGAAAATGTGATATGTATGTACATAAAGGAGCATTACTCAGCTATAAAACTATATATTTCAAAATCTCCAGAAGACAGGATTTTGAGTGTACTTACTATAAAGAAGAAATAGTAAAATTTTAAGGTGGTAGATATGCTAATGATTGGTTTGTTCATTGCAAAATGAATACATGAATTGAAATGTCACTCTGTACACCAAAATATGTAAAATCATTCATTATATGTCAATCCAAAACATTTAGAAAGATAAAGAACAGTTAAAATTAAACAAAACTATGTTACCTCTTCTGGGGTCTAAGAGCCATGGACACTTCATATTGAAACAATGAAAGGGGCCTGTATTCCCAAGCCAGTGGATGTGGGACAACTCCTTTCTAACTCACACTGGATTTACACAAGTGAAAAATAAGTTTCTGATGTGTTAAGCTATTTGGGATTTTTTTTCATGATATTCTACATCCCTAGTGTCTAACTCTCTTTCTAAATTCTGTTTCTTATTTACCACATATAATAACTGTTTAAAAGATGTCAATAATAGTGATTTTTTTTTTGAGAAAACTTGTTCAAAATCACTATTGGAATGCAGTGTCATTCATGACCATTTTATTTTATAATCTTAGATATAAAGTGCATTTATTTATTTCATCTAGCAAGTGCTTGTTAAGTATTTTAATATGTGTCACAAACTGTCTGTGAGTCCTGGTAAAAGAGTGATGAATTAAAACAAGACAAAAAAAAATCTGTGCTCGTGAATATTAAATTCAACTCTAGGAAATAGACAATGAGCAATAGTACGAGGTCAAATTTAGATGCTAAGGAGGAAAAATAAAGCAGAGGAAAGTGCCCCAGGAAGCCCTCACTGAAACAGTGACTTTTGAATAAAGATCTAGAGGCAGCAAGGACCTGAGCCAGGTAGACTGAGGGAAAGCTTCAGGTTAGAGGAAATTGTGAGCAAAATGGGGAGCATGTCCAGGGTACACAAAAAACATCAGAAAATCAATGCAACTGGGATGCTGTGCAAGAAAGACAGGGTGGGAGGTGAGATAATCAGGGAGGGAAGGAGAGCCCAGGTCATTTAGGGCCTTGGAGACATTTTAAGGAGTTTGGCTTTAATCGGAGATGGGAGCCCATTAGAATTTTTGAGCCTGGAAATGACATGATATGAATGAAATTTTAATAAGGTCCACCTGGAGCTCTGTGGAGAGTAGACTGAAGTATGATAGCACGGAAACAGGAAAGCCTAGAGAAGGGTCATTGACATACAGATGGGAGATGCTGCTGGTAGCTTGAACCAAACTGGTAACAGTGATGGAGTGAAGAAATGATAGATTTCTAAATATATTTTGGTACTCAAGACCATAAGATTTGCTATCAGATGAGATATGGGATTGAGCAAAATACTGGCCAACAATGACAACAAAGTTTTAACTCAAATGACTTGGATGAATGCAGTAGCCATTAACAGAGATAGGAAAGACTATAGAAGGAACAGTTCTAGGGAATATCATAGATCCGTTTTGGAAGTATTAGGGTTGAGGTGCCTATTAAACAACAAAGTAGAAATGTCAAGTCTCTTGAATATACAGATCAATAATTCACGGGGGAGTCCAGGGAGAAGTTACAGTTTTAGGAGGAGTCACGTATAGGATATTTGGAGAAATAACCTGGGTGGCTTCATCAATATAATGATTGAATAAAGAATGCCGTGTCATTCTTGACCATTTTATTTTATAATCTTGGATTAAATTGATCCCAGGAAAATTACAAAATTTAGAGGTCAGAGATGAAAAGAAATCAGCAAAAGACTATGGTGCTGTGTCAATAAAGGTAGAAGACAACCCACATAAGTGTGATGTTTTGGAAACAAAATTTTAAAAAGGCAAAAATTTTAGGAGACAATGATTAACTGTGTCAAATCATTCAGATTGATGAAGTAGGATGAGGTGTGAAGAATGACTCTGTGATTTATCAAAATATAGGCCATTGTTGAAGTTGCTAATGACTCCTTTACCATAGTAATTGTGGAATTTAATTTAGTAAATTCAAGAGAACAGGAAGGAAGAAATAGAAAATCACTGTGCATAAGGGTTTTCAAAGAGTTTTGCTACAAAACCGAAGGCAAGAAATGATTAACCTAAATTGAGAAGTAGGATCTAGATTTTTTTTTAAGTAATAGCTTGTTTTGTTTTTAAAAAATTGTGTTTTAAAACATAACAATGTGTTGCATGTTGATGGGGTGATTCAATGGAAAGGGAAATGATGGGAATGCAGAAGAAAGAATAGCAAATTACTGGAATCAATTTTGGGGGTATCTATGAAGGGATTGCCTTACCTTTGAGTATTCAAAATACATTCATAAGTGGAGCAAAGGCAGTTCTTGGAAATTATTTTTTATTGTTCCTCTTACTATGTAAACTAGCAAATTTGTCTGAGCTGCTAGTCTTATATTGCTTATCTATCTTTTTCTATATTAAACCGCAGAAATTATGGAAACCAGATGATCAGAACAAGGCCGATGGAGGCTCATCACTCTCAAGAAAATGACTTTCTGATGGAGTGTAGAAGTAAAAAGGCAGAAATAATTTCCTAACACTAGACACCTGGGAAAGTGGTAGGTGGCATCATCCTTACCATCTGTCTCTCATTTTTAATTTAATATTCTTACTTGCTCCTTGTTTCTACCCTGTGATAACCTTATTTTCCTTGCTCTACTCTAATTTTCAATTTAGTGCTCCATTAATTTCATTTATTTTCCCCAGTAACCATTCTGACATTCTTCTAATTCTTAGGATATATCTTCATTTAAAATAATTCATCATTAAACCCTGATTATTTATTTTATATAGTTTATTTTTATTTTTTTATTTCATTTATACCTTATATATAGTAAAATGTACTCTTCTTGTTATATAGCTATTTGAGTTTTATGTGTTGTTTAGAAACATATAAACACCATTGCCATTGATACACAGAAGAGTTCCATCATCCTTAAAATTCCCTTTGGCTGCCCTTTGTATGAAACCTCTTGCTGCCACCCCTAACCTCTGGCAACCACTGATCTGTTCTTTGTCCCTATTGCTTTGACTTTTCCAGAATGGAAATCAAATAAGAATGTCATTGGTCTTTATTCATGACAGAAATTACATTCACCCAATTATTCAAGACAGACATTTGAGAATCACCCTAAACATTTCCTTTTTCAGACCACATCTAATCAATTATGAATTTCTTACTAATTCAAGAATATCTTCCTTTCAATGATGTAGGAAAAGTAACAAAAAGAGTTATCGCAGTTTCACATTTAATCAGCATAGCTTAGATATCAATGGTCATTATTCTGTTTTACTTGAGACTTTTCCTTAGAAGACAGATTTTTATCAATATGTAAGCTTATTTTGGTATTAGGAGGAAGAATTGAGGAAGTTTAAACAGAAAATTTAAGTGGAAGCCATAGCTTTTATTTGGCAAGGATTGTACAAAAGAAATAACTTGGTAATGTGAAAATATTTTCTAGGGATAGTAGAGATCTTTAAAAAAGGGCATTGGCAAAATTAGAAACTGAGATAGATTCTGGTTATCTAGTCTATTAGCTTTGCAAACCCCAATGAATTTTTTCTATTTATTTGCTGTTCATTCAATGCTGACCTATTACTGGAGAATTCTGCATTTCCATTATAAACGTGCTATTTGATATATTTCTTCCTGATTTGCCTTCCAAACACCAAAACCAGAGTTAATTTAAGTATCTATCTTTAACAATATTATATATATATATATATATATATATATATATATATATAGAGAGAGAGAGAGAGAGAGAGAGAGAGAGAGAGAATATAAAGGAATCTGCATTTCTTGGAGTTTTCTATAGCCTTTGTGTAAAATATATTGGTTACATACCTCATTAATGGAGTGTCAATGACATTTAATGTTTCTAAATTTTGTGCTGCAGCTCACATTGCTTTATCCTCCCTGTTTTGTACAATATTAGGTAGTCTCAATCTTACAATTAAGTATTGAGTACCTCTTATCCTGAATTTTGGTCTTTTTAAAATATAATAAATATATAGCTCTTTTGCTTCTGATAAAAATAAATTTCTCCAGAAAAAGGCATGAAATAGCAAAGACAAACACATGAAAACAGAAAATAACAATACATGAACACAAATAGAGAATGTTTTGAAATCTGATTGATTAAATTCTCACATCATGAAATTTGAGAAAACTTGAAATAATGTGACTATATTGACATGTAAATATGTTGCAAACTTTTGGATGAAATCGTTTTATTGATGAATGTCTCTCTCTCTCTCTCTCTCTCTCTCTCTCTCTCTCTCTCTCATTTTGGTATTTTACCCAGGGGTATTTTAACACTGAACTACAACACCAGACCTTTTTATGATTTTAATTTTGAAACAGGGTCTCACTAAGTTGCTGAGGGCCTCACTTAATTTTTTGAGGCTGCTTCGAACTTGTGATCCATTTGTCTCATCCTCCATAGTGATGGGGATTGTAGGCTGGCACCACCACACCTAATTGGATGTGCTGTACTCACAAATAACTAGGCCTGTTTTAGGCAATAAAGTAGAACGACAGGAGAAAGGACAGTTGGGTAGGCATCAAAAGAGTAAGGCACCTAGAATGTCTATGAATCCTGCAGTGTGGAAGGTCTTATTCATGCTACAGGTGTACAGATCATCTGTGACTCAGAGCTGTTTCTGTTTATGAACTCATGGAAAAACTATCTCTTGAGCTTAAGTATTTCCCATTGGAATGCTCCACTCTATCTCAGGCTTGACCAGAGTGAACTCTGAGCACTAAGTTGCCTCTCTCCACCTGTCCTTATCCCTCTTATCAGACTCTAATCATTCACCTATATTATGATTTGTTTGATACCTGTCATCACACAGGCTCCCATTCTGTAGTATGAAATTCCCTCCTTTATTTAAATAAATAAATACATTATAATCTTAATGTCCTTATTCCAGATTTGATGAAATTAAGTTTGAGAGTCATTTTGAATAACACAAAAATTTATTGTAAAGCAATTGTTTACTATGTTTCCTACTAAGCTTTGCCCATCAAATATCCCAAACTCTCAAATATAACAGACCAGAGAAAAATCATTCCTGACAGGTTAAAACCATTAATAGTAAAGTTAGTGTTTTCAATTCTGGTTCTCTACCAGCTTATTTTTAACATGTTTCTTAGGGACTTTCCTACTTTTGGCTGCATTCATTTTTAAATGATAGAATTGGGTTAGGACAGTTGATGTCAACATGTAAACAGAAACAGATGCCCTTCTCCAAATAGAAATGTATGCCAAGGTCAAATGTTTAAAGTAAACAAGATTGTCTGTAATTAAAGTGTGGGAAAAGGGTAGAAAACTCAAAACCCTGAAAGGATCCCTGAAAAGAGTTCATTTTGAATTTTTCAAAATGATCTGAAGGGTAACTTGCACTTGTAATATTCCAATGGTCCAATTGCATGAGGTGTATGTGAGGCTTTAATATATGCAGATAATATGTCTTAAAACATGAAACATGGCCAGGTATGGTGACGCATACCTGTAATCTCAATTGTGTAGGGAGGCTAAGGAAGAACATTTCACAAGTTCAAAGCCAGCCTCAGTGACACTGGGAGGCCCTAAGCAACTTAGTGAGATCCTGTCTGAAAATATAAAATATAAAAATATAAGGGCTAGGCATGTGGCTCAGTAGTTAAGCACCCCTGGATTCAATCCCTGGTATGAAAAAAAAAAGGTGATACAGGAAAATAGGAATGAAAGATTATTAATGGAAATTTTATATCTGGGATTTTATTTTATCCCAGTTTTAGGTTTGGTTTAACATTTACACAAGGATCAATTATAAACAAGGCATTATGGCACTGTTTCTTTAAGCCTCTAAGTATGACCCCAAATGTAACTCTTCAAAAGGTGCTTGAGTCTTGAAATAAACGGCTTTGGAGAGCTGGGAAAAAGACAATCAGGGAGGCCTGGGAATGGTTGAACCTCAGGATAAAGTTGTGAGTCCTGACTGCCAGCCCTCATTCAGCTCTACTACAGTCCCTGCCTGGGGATTGGTGAGCAATAGTTTCTCCTTTAATTTAACTATTTATTTTCCTTTCAAGTATTAAGTGTATTCATTTCAGTTCTGCTCATCAAACACTCAATGAAGGCTCACTCTGGCAGTCACTCTGCTCTGCTCTTTAGCAGAAATACCAAGATGCATTCCAGGTACACTTAAATCCTTTGAACAGGTAATTTCAAATGCAGTTTAGAGAAATTGCAGTTGATGGAACAGAGCAGGATTAAAAATTAGTACATGTCTTTTTGTTCCCTTGAAATACTGTTTGAGAAAAAGATGATAAGTTAAGTATGTTTGTATTCAAGTGTTGCAACTGAGTTATATTATTTTCTAATGTTTGAGACCTTAATTTTTGTGTTTGTTTCACAGAGTACTGAGTTTCCTTTCTCACTTCTATTATATTAGGAAAGAAATGAGAGATGAATGAGCTGGATAGGAAGTAAAGAGGAGAGAGCAAGTGTGTATATTAAAGGTTAATGAAAAAGAAGATAGGAGATTAAGTTGGAACTGAAAGGAAGTGTTAGTGGAGTTCTGAGAAGGAAATTGAATGGAGCTAGCATATGCTAAGGAAAAAAAAAGGAGAAGTGGTACAGGTAGCACCCCCCGCCAAAACAAAAAGAGAAATTTAAGTAGACACTTATGAAATATCTGAAGGAGACACCTTTAATCAGTTTTTGTTTGTAGCTAATTTTAAATGCTACTGAAAATTTACATTTAAACTTTTCAAGTCAAATATGTTATGGCCTCTTGCATACTTTTCAGGAGTGCTGAAAAACAAGATGGTGCCATTTTATTATAGAATACAGCATACCTGTAACTGGTGATATAGTATTTAAATACATTATGTAAAATAAAATGTAAATAATTCTATAAAATTTTTACATTATAAATTATATTTAAAGTTATTACTCAATGAAATTATTACTCAATGAAAAATCTGTGAAAAGAAAATTTCTTTGTCTTTGAGGATACCATGTGGTAGCCATGCGCATATTGATTTCTAAAAACAGAATTCAGTACTATGACTGGTTTAGGAATAAGAAAGCTTATTTCTGGGCCTAGTATCCATATACAAAGACTGACATCTCCTATTATCCTAATGGTATAATATTAAGAATGATATAAAGTTTTAAAACAAAGTATAAAATAGATCTTCCATCCCAGGTGACATGTGAGTGGACTGTCTCTCAATTTTGATCAGCATCTCACATGACGAATATGTATCTGACTTGATTATATCGTAGTGTTCAAGGTATGATGTAATGGTACTTTTGATGGATGAATATAAAAGATGAATGACAAGTTGGTCTGCATCAGTGCTCTGCAGCATAACCCAGGGGAAAAGATGCCCTGGGTGAAAGGAGCCCATGCTCTGGGACTCATGGCAGCCTTGACTCTGGAGCATCCTGCTACTGGGATGTGCAATGTGATTCACTGACATGGTTCCCTGGCCTGATTTTCAAGTTCATTGTTCAGAAATCGTGTTTCGGAGTTGAGTTTAACTCTGAAAACCTGTACATTCAAGTTATTTAACCTCCCTATGCCTCAGAGTCCATATCTACAAAATTAGGATAATAATAGCAAAATTTAATAGAGTTGTTGTGATTGTCATCTAAAGTGCTTAGAACACTGTCTGGGATATAATAAATGCCAAATAAGAGTTATCTAGGATAAAAATTCCATAAAAGTGTGTGGGTATTTTTGCAATTAAGATTACTATTTTATTTCGAGCACCTACTATAAGTTCTCAATAATATTTGTTGAACGAATGAACAAATTTAATATCTTATATAGCCCCTTAAATGTGAGATCATGAAACAGAAAACAATATTCTAGCCTACTTAGCATTTTAAACATTATTAGAAATTAATAAAATAGGATTCTGCTGTATGGTTTAGTGACTAATGAGATTAATTATATTACAGCAGTAAAACTAGTACCTGATATGTTTTGGAATATTGATAAAATAATTTCTGAACCTTGGAAAATGAGAAGGTTGATATATGGAGACATTTGGATAAAGGCTGGAAAATGGTGAATCTTAGTTTTAACACCTGAGTAATCTTGGCCACTGTCTAATTTCTCTTGTTTCTCTCATGTGTATTATTGGAGTAGTAATCACACTTATTATCTGAGTGAGTTCTTTTAAAGAATAAATGAGGTAATTTATATAAAGTGCTTCACAGACTTTAGAGTATATAGTAATTACTAAAAACTTTGCTTCCAAACATAATATTAATTTATTTACTAGTGCAACCAACTAACTTTATTCAAACATTTGCTAAGTCAGATATGCAAAAACACATAAGATGTGGTTTCTGTCCCCCAAAACTTTCACTACAATAATGAAGAAGAGCAATGAATAGTCAATGTGCTTTTATTGCAGAAAGGCAGGGAATTTCATCAACATACAGAAATGGAACTTGAATCAAAAGTGAAGAGAGTAGAGAAGAAGGCTTCCTAAAACAAGACCTGTCTGATATGTCTTGAAGCAAAATAGTTTAGAAGCAGATGGAGGAGCTACAGAAGTGCAAAGAATAGAGAAGAGAGAGAGTTCTTCAGCAATGTGTGACATATTTAGTACAGTTTGAGACATAAAAATATGGAATGCTACTAATATAATCTGTGAAAAATAATAACATACTGGCATAGTTCTGTCAGGTTTATAGGGTATCTGCATATGTTTATATATTATATATCTTGAATTCTCTCGGGTTCATAGGGTATGTGCATATGTTTATGTATTATATGTCTTGAATTCTCACCCAAATCTCCAACAAGAGAGAGAAAATATTATTTTATGTAATTTATAGATGAGGACACTAAATCTGATTTTAAAAACTGATTGGTGGTGATATACCTTTTTATAAAAGTGAAAATTGAGCCTTGATTCTTTTTATGCTTAGCTTCTGTTGACCTCTGAGCCAAAGCAGAAACAAACCCAGAAGTAACTGTCAGCAGATGTTCCTCTTAGGGTAATGATGCTTGGTGAAATATCATTTTTGCATCTATCATTTTGGTTTTGAATGTAAGGTTTCTTTTTGCTTTCAAAATGATTCTGCTAAAGAATGACAGTTAAATTCTACTTGATATTGGCTTAAAAATATTTGTGTCTTCTGCATGATGTTTAATATGAGTTTGTTGAATGAATGAATGATTGCATGACTTCATATTTATCTGACTCCTGGGTGGTAGGGTTATTCCACATACTTATTTGCATACACAATAAAACTTTTTTCTCTGAAACTTATATACAAGTGACTTCATTAGTAATATATTTTGATATTTCTGGGTTTTTTCCACATTTTGCATTATTAAAAGACTAATATTTATTAATCAATAAATTAATTCACTTGATCAAGAAACACTGTTGACCAGCTCTATTATGTATAAGGTACTAAACCAGGTAAAACATTTGTCCATTGATCAAATCCTCATAACAACCTAATAAGAAGTGTTCATGTACTTTCATAGATGCTTAAACAATAATATTCTTCTATAGTATCATTCATTAGAATCCCTTTCAAAAACTTAAGTGCTCAGGTTTTGGCTGCTTTCATTTTATTTAGTAAACATTTACTAGCACTTTGCATTTTCTCAATTTGAGAATAAAATTATAAATAGAATTTTCTTTCATTTAATGAACTCAGTGCCCCTTATATACAATTTTTATCTAAAATAATGAATTATTCTAGATTTATATAGCTCTTGGGGAGCACCACTACAAATCTGGTTTCAGTCTGAAAAAAGACCAATAGAGTATATGATCATTGAATCTTGGCGTTTGAGAATGTTGACCAATGCAGCCTTGACTAAATCCCAAGCAACCCTTTCTGTTTCATTTCCTTACCTTACATTTCTGCTCTATTTCTAGTTTCACTTTTTGTAAAAAAAAATCAATAAGAAAATACCTATAATTATAAATTTTGTTCCTCTTACATAATTCAAGAAATTGTAAGAATTTGCTCAGTTTCTTCCCAGAATGTGATCTTCAGATAAGTATCTGATGGCTTTAGGTGTCCCGTTATAGTCATTGACAAGGTTCTGTGCCTGGTTTTGCTGTATTTATATCCTTGTTATGATTGGAGGATGGGTAGAACTCTGAACATTTTCTGACCAGGAAAAAAATTGAACAATTATGAGGGTTTGATTAATACCATTGATGCTTTAATGGCATATTTTATATCCTAAATGCTGGGGGAAAATAAGTTCCCTTTCATAAAAACTATAGTTCTCATGATTCACTTAGCATAGAAAGTAAAAAGCCTGGATGATCTCTTGTCTCACAAGAAGAAATGGGTAGCTGTATAATGCCAGTTGCATATATTACTGAACCGCTACAGAGAGAGGAAATTACCCAGTCAGAATAGATATGTCTCTGTAGCCTTGTATCCGCATTCTAATAGCCACAGAGTTTATCTTAGTCTGAATGGAGCTCTAAGTTATTAATTGTTTTAATGATTTCATTGATTTCTGTTAATCTAGGTAATGTGCCTTACTAAACTCGGTAGTTTATTTTGCTTTTCAATTAACCTTTTACTTTTGTTATATCATTTTTTATTAAAAACAAAGGTTTTATCTGCATTTTAATGATATGCCTAACTTAGCATATTATGAATTATATTTGGCTATCTTTTCAGCAATTTTCCTTAATACTTCAGGATAATGGCAAATCATAATGGTTCAGTTTTTATTACAGATTATTAGTGATATGAAACATTTTTCGAAAGTCTTTGAATAAATGCTAGAATTCTTTATGTATAACCAAAGGTACTTTTAAAAAATATTTTAAAGACTACTACCATGTTTTACCTTGTGCTTTAATTCCTCAGATTAAGAAATGTGATAGAATTTTTATTTAATTACAAATTATTTTAATTTTTAGTTCATAGGTACAAAATGTTTTAAAACCTTTGAAAATTTGTTTGAAATAGCACATTCTAAAAATATCAGTATGTGTATTCATACAGTATTTATAAACTATTTTACTAGTTTATATAGATTATTTAATATTCAAATACATTCTGCCTAATTGTGCTCCTAATTTATTTTGAAAGGTATAAAATTATCTGTGCATTCATAAAACATTAGTAAAATGATCCCATGTGATGCCAAAGTAGATTCTTTAGTCTTCATTTCTGGAGAGTCACATTCACATATAACCTTTGTACCAATTAAAAACTGTTAATGACAAAACATTGTAATTGATTAGTCTTTGTATGTTTACAGCTCACTTTAATTGCTGAAAAACGCCATTTGTCAGCTTCATGTTCTATTGACAGTGCTATTGATTTATCTGAATTTGGCTTTGTCTTGTCTCTCGTACATAAAACTCACATATGCAGTTCAAATGGGAAATGACTGTATTGATTTCCTTAACTTGAGCCCAAATGCTAAAGATTTTTGGATAAGCTTTCTCATTACTTAAGCCAAAATCAATAAGAAAGAGCATCTTTTAATGAAAGAGCAGTTTGAGCAACGTACTTCAGAAATAGGGTCCTGTTCATTCTTTGCTTTACAAATCGATCTCCTAGGTTCCTTAAGTGAGGTCCAATTGGTTGACATTGTGGTTTGTCTTTGTGTGTAAACTTGCAGCTTCAGAGAAGGTGAGCTACAGAGACAGTGGAAAGAAACTCTTTCCCTGAGAAAGAAGATCATCCTCTAGCAGGTATAAAATCTCACATTGAAATGCTGCAAACTTACAAATATACCAAATTTGTGCTGATATGTCTGATGATCATACAATTTATGTTTTGTTTTTTTAACTGCCTTTTCTTCTTAATAACTCTATGCATATTATGTGCATTTACATCAATCTTGTTTCAATATTTGTTTTATTTTTTTTAAAAAATCTTTATGCTTATTGCCGCAGTTTATGTCATGTCATGTTATTCACTGAAACATCAGGTCATTATAAAATAGCTTTTTGTTTGATCTTTTATTTTCCTTTTTAGGTCAAATGTCCTATCATCTTTACGAAGAAGGTAAGCATTGAACTGAGTTACAGAAGTAAAAGTACCAATTTTGAGAAACAGAATGAGTTTAACATATAAAACAAGTTATATAGACAGGCTGGATGTCAGGTACTGTACTATGATAGCATTAACTTCCGTGAACTACATAAATTAAGCTGATTATGCCTTCACTTAATTAACTGAGAATGACCTATTGATGTATAGGCCGAGTGAGCTAGAGCCCACTTGCTGCACTGTACTTAATTTATTGGTTTTCAATTAGTTATTCTCTTGCCTGTGATTGTTGAGGAAAAAAATATTCATTTACATCTATGATTTACGGGTTGTTTTTATGTACAGTGGGTGTATGTTTAAAACTTCGTCTTAAGTAGTTATTGTTATTATTTTGCCGAAAATACTTAGCTTGATGTGATTATGTGTGTGTGTGTGTTTGTTTGTTTGTGTGTGTGTGTGTGTGTATTTGCATTGTTACATAAAATTTGGTTTATGGAAAGAATAAATATGCACACTAATTCTTCTTGTTAGAATAACATGATGCATGATGCTATTAAGTAATCTTTGTAATAATCTTCTAAAGTGATCTCACATTCATTTCGATACCTTCCTTTAACTAAATTTCTGGAAATTATTTTTTACTAAAATTGCTATTAATGTACATTTCTGAGAAGAATTTTCTTATGTAAACATTTAGATTTTAAAGTTTTTTTTCTATAGAAACTTATTTAAGAATTCTACTTTAAGTAGACTAAAGTATAAATTACCACTATCAATTTCTTATGAGAGTACTTTCAGACAAAATTTATTCTTCAAATTTTGACTTTATATATATATATATATATATATATATATATATATATATATATATTT
>NW_026000093.1:27052189-27104809 GCF_001458135.2 Marmota marmota marmota
TTTTTTTTTTTTTTTTTTTTTTTTTTTTTACCTCCTATACTGATCATTAAAACCTTAATTTCTTTATTTAAAAGAATCCTATGGTAGTTACTCATTTCAATCTACCAGGCTGATGGTTTTGTAGTAGCTTCTCTTAGAAAAATCATGATTTTAAAATCATCATCATCATCATCATCATCATCACCATTGCCATCATAACCATCCTTATTCATATCCAATTGAGACTTAAACAATAGGAAAACAAAGTGACATATAATTTATTAACATTGTGTGCATATCAGGTTTATGTTCTTTTATCCAACTTTCTTCATATACCAAGTTAGATTTTGTGCTTATGACTTGAGTATATGGTACCCTAAAATATGTTTGTTTGCTTGTTTTTGGCATGGGGATCTAACCCAGGGCCTCACTCATGCTAGGCAAGTGCTCTATCTCCAAGTTACATCCCAGACTTACCCCAAAATGTGGAATCTTGGCATTTGAGGAAACATGGCATTTGAGTAGCTGGAAGGTCATTCTTACCTTTTCTTTGTCTTCCGGCTCTAAACATGTTATAAGACCTTCATTTGATAAGTATACCCTCCCTATATCTAGAGCAAAGGATTTCCCTGCTCCTGAGAATACAGTGACACAGAGAATCATCTGAGCAAACAGGTCTTACCTTGTCTGTCCAGTTTATCATCATTATATCAAGCCCCCCTTTTCCCTATCATACTGCTCCATGACTATCTACTTCATCTAAACTAGCATACAAAGTATACGGGTTTACCAGTTTCTGTGGGTCTCTTTTCTTTATGAAGCTCCCTATATCATATAATAGTTAAATAAATTTATATCCTTCTCTCTTGTTAGTCTTTTACTATAGGGGACTCAGTAATGAATATGGCAATGGGTGAGGAAAACATCTTTCTTCTGCTATAGTATTCATGTATTAATGTGTGGTACATAGCAAATGCTCAAATAACTGCTTAAAAGTTCTGTCACAGATTATTTAAAATAGATTTATGATAATGTGAAAATGTTAGCTCTTTGTACTTTAATGATATTAATTAATATCAGGGCAGGAAGACCCTTCCTCAGTCATTTTTCCAGTTATCTTTCAGTTCTGCCAAGCACCCTGTTAAATGTCTTAAATTTTTTATTTTTTTATTATTTTTATTGTCATTATTATTATTTAAATGTTTTCTCCATCACTAGTTCAGATATTCAGTGTCACTGTCTTGCCCATAAGATATCAAATTCCTTTTCATTTTCATGTGACTAGACTGGCCTTAAATCAGGCACATTGATGCACACAGAAATTTGACTGTTCACTCCTCTAATTACAATCCTTTTATTGTAATAATGTTGGGTAATGAACATCTCTCAAATACCAGATTTTTACAGTAACAAACCTTTCCTTTTCTTGTATAAGTCTTTGAGATGGCTTATAGTAAGTGTTCAGGTTTCATTTACATTTTTTCCCTGGTTTGATTGGACTTTGGTGGCTTGCTGTCCTTAGGAATCATGCATTCGCTCCATACACAGGTTAAATAATGCACCCACACTTCAAAACTTGCTCATGTCCTATCTGTTCAAAAGACACTCCTGTGATCTCACATAATTAAGAACTACAGTAAAACCTGAGGGAAACCATGGAAAAGATATAAGTGGCAGGAAAAACTGTATATGAATAATACTATCCATAACAGAATGGTTCTCCTCTTCTAAATAGAAGTTTTAAATGAATTGATCTGCTAGATAAAGTGAAAAACCTTGTGAGGAAAAACCAAAAGCCTACAGAGCTTCTTCTTGATGATCTTTCAGTCTATTTCCTGCCACTCTGTGCTGAATCTCAGTAGTACTTGCAGCAAAAGAATCATAACAGTTTCATTTGTGTACATATTTTCTTCTGTTTTGCTCTGTCTCTTCTGCCTAGGATTGAGTTCTCATCCTGGATTTCCTAGCTTATTGCTATGTCTTCCTGTCCCCAGATAAGAGATTTTTTTCTGTCTGAAATTAACAGAACTCTAAATCTTGAAGCCAAATGACTCGTGTAGCATAAATAAATGTATTTCACCCTAGCAAAAACAAGTCCTATTAAAGTCTGTAAGAACATGCTGCTGAGACGGGTTTTACCCAGTCTAGTTCAGGAATGTTGATTAAAGTCTTTAGGTTGGATTTACTTATTATAGGTTTAATACATAATACTTCCTAGGAGAGGTACATAAGAAGAGTGGTATAGCCTTTATAACCATAATTTATATAAAACAGGTAATAAGTGGTGCTCAGTAAAGCTCTCGTACTACTTTGTCTTTGGGAATAATTAAAAGACTAAGACCTTCTGTTGCTTACATTTAAAACTCTAACGCGTGTCTTAGATCATTCCTTGACTCTACTGCATAACACAGATATTTTAATTTCTCATATCAGAAATCTTATTATTAATTTCCAATGTATGTACCTGTTCAAAATATAGATATGAAATAACATATTTAACCACTTACATGGGAATATTTTCTTGGATGATGCAGATCTACCCACTAGACTGCATCCTTTGATCCTTGCCATTTAACCATTTGCATTGTATCCATGCAGTCAGAACTGGGGCATTTTGTTTCACTGCCCCTGTGAAGAGGATTAACTCGGGGTCAAAGATGAACATGAATTTGCATGCGATTGAAATGTGGGTGGCTATAATATTAGTTAAGTGAAAATTGCTTTGACAGCTCAGCTCCACTTTAACTGTGTCACGCTCATTGTCTTATAGGGGAGGAAGGAAATTCAATCTGTGCTTGCAGAGAACTTCTTCTCATGGAGATGGAAGAAAAGTAAAAGCAGAGATGTGCTGAAGTCAGTTCTCACTGGATCACAAAAGCAGAATATGGGCATTTATTTCTGCTTCTAGATAGATGTTCAGTGATATTATGTTGTTAAAAATACTGTTGTAGGAATGTTTATACCTTGGAAATTGGCAAACATATCAGAGCAGAATTTCTTTTCCAGAGAACTGGATTATTAATATATCAGAAAAAAAGCCTTATACTTTTGTGTATATTTTATATTGTTAACTTACAAGATCTATGCAAAAATTATATCATCTAATTCCTGAGATTTTATGTTTTTTGCCATATTGTCTATTTTTTCAATCTAACATAATTGTATGACCTGGTCATATATTTTTCTCAATTTCCCCCCGACAATTCTGGTCACATATTTCTAAAGATTTTAAGGTTATGTATTCCAAAATTAAAATTAGTTCCTTGCTTATGGTTATAAATTTTATATTAAAATAATATGATAAACATTTAAAAACTGCTTAATTCCAACTATTACAAATAATATTTCAAAAATCTATAGAATTTTCTAATATATGCAAAAAATTAAATTGGCTTAGTTTAAAAAGATTTCCTCTCTCTTTATATCTGAAAACTAAATCTAAATTTCTCTTTAGACATAAATCTTAAAAAAAAATCAGGTGAATTATTTTTCTGTAGAAGTTATTCAGATTGACCATTTAGAAATATAAAAATGTAAACTTAAATATATATTATTTAAGAGTACTTCTGCAGCTGTAGGTAAAACTGGAAACAAAGACTAAAATTTTTTATGATTTTGGAAGCTTCTCTGATCTTATTTAAGCTGTAGTGCTGTGCCCCAAAACATGTAGCCTGGGCATATGGATTTAAAATATTTATTCCAGTGTCCAGCAGAGCATTCAGTGGTCTAGGACTTTACAAATAATGATAAATCTTTAGAAATATAAATTAATATTGTTGGGAGAGAATCTGTTTCTGCAAACCAGCGAGAAAAATTTATCATTTTTATATAAAAACTCAAGAACTAAATAAAATCATTTTGTCATTTTCAGAAATGTGTTCCATAGTGATTCCTGTGTCAGGGCTTTGGATATGTGCACTTATATTTTCTTACAATTGTCTTCTAAAATTCCCTCCCTAGATACAGTGGCATGCTTTCCTACCCTTTATTCAGATTATTTCATAACAGATGAGATGAAGATTGTAGCATTTTGTTATGTTACTTGGAACAATTTGAATGAGCCCCATTTTCTCCGTTTGCTTGGGGAAATACTACTACTTACACTGTAATGTTGCTGTGAAATTCAATTAGGACATACTCTTTACACATCTAAGGAGTGCCTAGTGAACAAGTTATATTTATTAAGCAGTTATTCACATTATCTTTCACAAACCACGTTCTTTAAACTTTATCTCTTAATAATCACTCATATTTTTTAATATTTGTAGCATTTAACTACACTGGAGTGCTAATTTTCTCATTATTTACACAATTTAGATTGTAAGGCTCTTGAAGACACGATTTTTTTTATTCTTCATAGAATCCAAAATTTAGAAGAACCCACTGTCATATTCAAAATGGATTTAAACCTGTGTTGGTGATGGTAAAGCTATCAGTAGAGGCATAGTGAACAGTAACACATGACTTTACACAGATGTATTATGTTCAGAAAGATTTCAGACTTGTACCTTTGCTCTCTCTTGCACATCACCCACAAATATATGAGCCTTATTTCTTGTGTTTGTCATGTGTAGTTTATTCTCAGAATTCTTGGTAATGAAATCATGACATTAAAATAAGTTAAAATTAATTTATTCAAAATGGACACTGATACACTTGAAAATATTATAGAAAGAGACAAATTTAGGAGGAATAGTTAACTGTTTATAATAGACTATTCTTTAATTTCCAAAAGTTTTTGTGTTTTTTAAAACTATTACTTATCCATTATATGTGAAAATTCTTGCCTTTTCTAAAGTTTGTATATCATCAATTCTTGAAACACTTTAATTTGAACTCAATAAATATACAATACAGAAGAAAATACATAAATCAGTAAAAATTTTTAAAAATAAAGGCGAGTATTGTCCACTAGATGATCAAAAGAATGGAAGCCATTGATGTCAAGGGGAGTGTTTTGAACTTGCTCAGCTCTAATCTTGTGTTTGTGTTTTGCTCTTGGAATGATTCCTGAGATACGTAGAGTGCCAAGCTAATTTTTTACATTTGTTTGCATAATTCCCATCATAACTTCTTTTGTCTTCCATTAATTTGCAACTAAAAGCTCAGAATGATTCTACAGTTATTATTATTTTTACATCCTTTCTAAAGAATTATTGATAAAGGGTTGATGGCTCATCCATATAAAAGTTAACAGAGAATAGAACAAATAGGTGTCTTCATAATATGAACACTGTGAATAAATAGGGAAGTAATTTGAACATGTATTATAAAGAGAAATATTTATTTTAGGAATTCATAATGACATGTTTTAACTAGATGTGAGTATATAAATAAGATTAGAGATCATGCAAAATAAATAAAAAGAAACACCTTTGAAACTAAAATAAAAACTGAATGGAAGACTCAAAACACTAATTGTCAAATCTTGACCAAATTCTGGTATATTTACTTCTTCATATCAAAAATAAATAAATAAATAAATAAATAAATAAAAAATAATAATAAAGCATGCCTGATCACAACTTGATCGACAGTTTAATAAGAAGATTGAATAGATAACATTTATAAATCTCACTTCTAGAATTTCTATGTAAATTCATTTATTTTAGTTATAATATAACAGAGATTTGACTAAATGTTATTGATACAGACTAAACTATAATGCAAAATAAACTACCTGATACAAGATGAAACAAGAATTTCTGTAAGATTTGCAAATGTAACTATTATAAAGAAATCAAATAAGCCCATATTGCATATTTTATATCTGATAAACATTTCTCTTTTATCACATGCTCTTAAATACATGTAATTGAATTCATCCAATAGTCATCAAAGGCATGTAAAAACAAGAATTTGTACATTGTTCTATTATTTGTTATGTAGTCTAAATAGCAAAATGCGACTTCTAAGAAGTATTTTACAATAAAATAATTTGATTTGTGATCTTTCCATTATTATATAGTATTTTAATTTGTTTAATTTAAAAATATACATTTTAGTATTTAAAAATTCAATTAGAATAATAATGTTTATTATATGTGTATTATTATCTGATTTATATATTTTTTATATAACTCTCACAAAACAGTACAAGGTTATTATTATACCTATTAAAGATGAGAAGGTTTAGATCCACAGACATTAGCTCACTCTCTGAAGATTACTCCTAGTGCATGAGAAACCCAAGATGTAAACCCTTTACATGCCATGCTGATTCCATTCTAGTATACTAGGGCTCATTTATCAAAAGCAGTATTGCTTAGGAAATAAATATTCATATGTAATTGGTATATTGTTAGGATGAAAATTACAAAATTTAAAATAAAAAAAAACATATATGATAATCCCCCAAAACCAAAGGCAGAATGTTTTCTCTAACATGTGGATGCTAATTCACAATAAGGGGAGGGAGGCTAGGGAAGAATAGTTATTTTGGATCAGCTAGAGGGAAATGGAGGGATGGGGAGAGGATATAGAGGTAGGAAGGGGATAGTAAAATGAATGAGACATTATTACCCTACGTACATATATGGCTACATGATGGGTGTGATTCTACATTTTGTACAACCATAAGAATGAGAAATTATACTCCATTTATGTATGATGTGTCACAGTGCATTCTACTGTCATGTAAAACTGATTAGAACAAATAAAAAGAAAAAAAAGCATATTTAGATATAGAAATCTCCAAAAAAGTGTGTTTTTGAAACTTACCACTCTTTAATGAAAGCAAAAATAACACCTACTAATTACCTTTCCTATAGTTTATATAAGAAAATCCAATCTCCTTGTGCCTTACATTGCAAAGTTGGGGTAGTTTCCTACAATTTAAAGTTTGTGGTGTTTTATTTTGTTTTTCCCACACAGCCTATTTTCATGGGCTCAAAGATCAAGGAAGATGTGTTGTGGCAGTAACTTTTTTCAATGCTATTGGTCTGCTAGCAAAATGATGCTTCCTGTTCCACAACTTTGTGCTTTGTTGGTCTACTGGTCTTAGTTTTCAAAGACAAAGCTTTTGCACCATGGAACACACAAAGGATTACCTTAAACTAGAACTTTAGATGTCCACCTGGCTATTTTGGGTTTCTGATGTTAGTAAGTTATTGGCAAAGTAATTAATTTTTACTGGTTGGATGATTGTGAATTTCCAGAGGGAAGTATTTGCTATATGCAAAATGAAGGAAAAGAGGATTATGTTTGTAATGTGGAAGATTCCTTGGAATGCCTCTTACTACTCCCCATCTTGTCATTCAAGTCAATACAAATATACAACAATCCAATTCAGATAGGACTGGACAATGCAACAACTTAATTCAGAAAATATATAAAGTTTGAGTCACCCAAGTAGGCAAGGGTCTTTGATCAGCTGATATGGTACCAGGAGATATGGAATGGATGGAGAAAGAAAACAGTTATATATCAGTAACAATCATGTTATCAGATGTAGAAATGAAAACTATATCAGCCCTGTGTATTTTTTTCTAATTTTTTGAAGACATTAATATATTTTTTAGTCAATTTTAATCTTTCAATATCTTATAGTTGTGTCAACACCAGATTTATTAGTATTAGCTAATTTATTGTTTCAATATTTAAGTTATAGAATATCAAATGGGAGACTGTGACTTATCAAGAAGAAAGAACATTAATTAAAAAGGGATAGAATAATACATTTTTTTAATGGGAGAAGGGTAGCATGCTTTTGCTTACATGCAATTTGGTGTACATAGTAGATCAAAGTATGATTTTTCCCATTCTCTTTATTTGAAAGTTAATGATGGTAAAAAGAGAAGTGTTTGGTTGATTACCTGATGAGGAGTAACCTATAATGGTTTTGAATGTGTTAACCTAACTAAATTGAACTAGTTTAGTTAGAACTAGAATTTTCCTGCTATGCTTTTTCTCTGATTGGGTCATGCTAAATAAAAACTATGGAGAAATGAACTGAAGTCCAATGCAAAACCAACAGGGCCAACCCAAATGGACTCACTATTGCTAAATGCCATATAATTAAACTGAGAAATTTTAAGGAAGCACATATCCTCAAACAGATCAGCTTTTTCCTAGAAAGAGAAAATTCCATTCTGAGCCAAGTAATTAAGTTCTCTCTGATTTAACTCTTAGTAAATAGTTACCTTAAGTAACCTGATGTTAACCAACAACCTTTGGTAGTGGCGGGGTTCTCTTACCTTTTTTCTCACTTTAAAAAGTCCCTTTTACTACATTTGCCAGTGGAAGCTCCCATGTTATTTTGTAGCATGGAGATTTGATTCATACATCACACATTAAAGCAGTTAAATCTATAACAAATATATGTCTAAGACTTACAATGTGAAGATAACACAGAAATTCATGTATCTCATGTTGTGTCAGGTAGTTTATTTACACTGGGAAGGTTGGTGAAGATTGGCTGTTTTTCAGCTCATGGGAAGTTTCTGCAGCTATGTTTACTACATTGTTGGCACAGGCAACAGCCTAGCATAGGGATTTATCTCTTATTGGAGGTCCTCTATTAACATCTCATCTCTGAGTCAGGGTCAATTTCAGTTCTTTGACTAGAGTGACAGCTTTTTTCTACAAAAAAAGAGATCGGCAACTTAGAGATGTGAATAGGCTAATATCCTTTCCCATGTGATATAGACCCCACTTTCAGTTGTCATGTCTCATCTCCCCTTCTTGCCCATTTGTCAACCCTCAACTGATATCTTGTATCTTCACCCTCAGTGGAAAATGGAGAATAAAAAGTAGATGAATACTCTATTACCAGCCACTACAACTGCAAAAAATCAAAACCCTAGAGTAAATCATTTATTATACATCATGACTAATTTTGTCACTTTCCCTTTTATTACATACTACTTCTCATTTCTCAATAATCAGAAATACTTAGGAAATCAATGTTCACAAAAAGATGTATTGTCAGGACAAAAAGTTAAAATTGAAAAATAGAAAATATTATACATTGTCTTTTTTAGGAAGTATATATCAATTTTCACTATTGTTTAAGGTAAATCAGAAAAACTCTCTTGAACTACTCCCTCCCTAATTTGTTAAGCGTCACCATTTCATTATCAGGAACCAGAGTATTATGTGTTAAGAAGTCTTATATCAACTTGTGATTTCATCTAGTGGATTACAGTAGTGACCTAGAATATCAAGTAATTTGTCCCAATTAACTCAATTATATACATTGAGGCCAACTGATGTGAGGTTTGTCTGTAAAGACTGGGAAAGGTGATTGTTTTATCTAATACTCAGAAACAAAAACAGAGATTCAAGGGAAGTGATGAAATTGGAAAATATATTCCCAATAAAAGAAAAAGATAAAACCACAAAAACCAAACCTATTGAAATAAAGATTTATGATTAACCAGATAGAATTCAAAATAATGTCATAAGATGCTAAATGAGGGGAGGAGAGCAATGCATGAACAGACTGAAAATTTCAACAAAGAGAAAATGATTTTTAAAAGTACCAAAGAGAAATCATAGAATTGAAAAATAAAGTAACTGAATAAAAAATTCAGTCAAGGGGTATTACAACAACAGACTGGGTATAAGCAGAAAATAAGATAAGCCAACTTGAAAACAGGTCATTGAAAATAATACAGTCAGAGAAACAAAAAGAAAATAGGAAGATAACAGAAAAAAAGAACAATATAAGGAATTTATGGGACACCGACAAGTGGATTAATTTGCACATGGAATTTACAGAAGAAAAGGAGGGAAATAAACAGAAAGATTACTAAACAAAATAATGACTGTGAAATTCTCACAAGCCTCAAGAAATAAATATACATCCCAATCAAGAAAACTCAAAGAACTCCAAATAACACTGTTCCAAAGAGGCCTTATTAAAATATAGTTAAGTAGAAAAAATTAAAGGCACAGAGAGAATTTTGAAACCATTGAGAAAAGGGCAACTTGTTAATAAGATGGGAGATCTCACAAGAAATCAGAGGTTTTTCAGCAGGCAAACTAGGGTTTGGGAAGACATATTAAAGACATTATAGAGGTCAGGTGTGGTGGCGCATGCATATAATCTCAGCAGTTCAGGAGGCTGAGACAGGAGGATTGCGAGTTCAAAGCCAGCCTCAGCAGAAGCTAAGTGCTAAGCAACTCAGTGAGACCTTGTCTCTAAAAAAAATACAAAATAGGGCTGGGGATGTGACTCAGTGGTTAAGTGCCCCTGTGAGAAAACTGTAAACTAAAAATACTATAGCCAGTAGCCAGTAAAGCTATTCTTTTAAAATTAGGCATAAATAAAGACTTTCTCAGACAAAAAAAAAAAAAAAAGGGAAATTCATCAACACTGACTTGCCTTACAAGAAATGCAAAATAGTGTTTATTAAGTTGAAATGAAAATAAATTAAACAAAATAAACCAAACCTACAACATGAGTACAAAAGAAAGTATAAAATTTACTGGTAAGTATGATTATATTGACAGAGAATACTATATTACTATAATACTGTTGAATAAATTACTTCAAAATTATGTGATTAGACACATAATATAATCAGATGTAATTTGTGACATGAATAGCATATTGTGAGAGAAGAAAAAAGTGTACAGTTATTGTATGCAAGTGAAATTAAGTATTTTTCAACTTAAAATCAAGTATATTTTAGGTGAGCCCTGTGGTCACCACAAAAGATATAACTACAGAAGTCACAGACACACACACACACACACACACACGATAAAGGAAATAAAATTTATCAACACAAACAGCAATATTAACTATAGTAGCAAAATTGAAAGAAAAAAAATCTATAAGACAAACAAAAATAATTAAAAATGGCAAAAATATATTTTCCAATACTAATAATCACCTTAAATGCAAATATAATAAATTTTCCAATGCAAAGATGTAGAGGAGTTGAATGGATTAAAAACCAAGATCCAAATTTAAATTTTTTAGTTGTATATGGATATAATACTTTTATTTTATTTATTTGTTTATTTTTATGTGGTTCTGAGGCTCGAACCCAGTGTCCCACACATGCTAGGTAAGCACATTATCACTAAGCTACAACCCTAGCCCCCCAAGATTCAGTTTTATACTACCTACAAAAACAGAAACAAAATAAAACTGAAAATTAACAAACAAAAATCCTCACAGAAAAGAATAAAAAAATACATTCTATCAAAATGGTAACACAAAGTATTTAGGAGTAGTTATACTTTTATCAGGCAAAACAGACTTCAAGTTAATGATTGTATGTGAAACCTAAGAAAGCCAAAATATAATGATAACAGTCTCATTTAAAAGGGAAGATATAAAAAATATAAATATATATATATATATATATATATATATATATATATATATATGCATTTACTCTTAGAGTCTTTTATTATAAAAAGGAAATATTAATAGAAAGGAGAAAAATGACAGTTTAAAATAATAGTATAAGATTTCAATACTTTTTTTTGGTACTGGGGTTTGAACCTAAAGACATTTTTTTCAATAAGCAACAGTTATTTTATTTTATTTTTATTTTTTATTTTGAGGCAAGGCCTCACTACGTTACTTAAGCCTTCCTAAGTTACTGAGGCTAACCTTGAACTTGCTATCTTCCTGTTTCAGCCTCCCCAGTCTTTTACAGGCACATGCCACTTTGCCCCAACATCTCAGTTTTAATAATATAGGGAGAACATCAAGACAGAAAATCAATTAGGAATCAGTGTACCTGAACAATAATATTGACTAAGTATACCAAATAGAAATACACAGAACTTTCTACCTGATGACAGGAAAACACACCTAAAGTACACATGAAATATTCTCCATGGTGGGTCATATGTTAGGTCAAAAACCAAGTCTTGACAAATTTAATAAAATTAGAATTATACCATCTATCATTTCAGTTCACAATGGGATAAAACTGAAATAAATAACACAAATAAAATATAAATTTATAAATATATGGAAACAACACAGTCTTGGACAGACTTTAATTCAAAGGAAAAAAAATCAAAAAGGAGTTTAAAACATATTGTGAGGGGCTGGGGATGTGGCTCAAGCGGTAACGCGCTGGCCTGGCATGTGTGAGGCCCAGGTTCGATCCTCAGCACCACATACAAACAAAGATGTGTCCACTAAAAAGTAAATATTAAAATTCTCTCTCTCTCTCTCTCTAAAAAAAAAAAAAAATATTGTGAGAAGACTCTGTATATAGCTCAGTGATAGAGTCTTACCTGTAATGTATGCGGTTACATGTAAAGTCCCCAGTATCTCCCCAAAAATGTTTTGAAAAAAAGAAGCAAAAATAAAAATAAATATACTAAAATTTATCAGGTGCAGCAAAAGCTATACTAAAAGTAAAACTTAAAACAGCAAGTGCTTATATTAAAATAGAAGAATGATCGGAAGCAACCAATCTTATGTTACATATTAACAAAGTAGAAAAAGAAGAACAAACTAAGTCCAAGTTAACAGATAGGAAGACATGAAAGCCAGTGAAAAAATAAATCAAATAGAGAATATGAAAACAAAAGTAAAACTCAACAAAACAAAGAAGTAGATTTTTGAATAGAAACAAAATTGACAAACTCTCAACTACGTAAGAAAAAATGAAGACTCAAGTAAGTTAAATCAGAAATGAACAAGGCGACATTACAATGGATTCTTGAGAAATAAAAAGGATTCACAAGAATCTATTATAAACAATGCTATGCCAGAAAAATGGAGAGCACAGAAGAAATGGATAAATTCCCAGAAACATGCAACCTAGCAAAGGAAACTGAAGAAAAACAAGGCAAGCCTAATAGACCAATAACAAATAGATGGAAGCAGTAATCAAAAATCTCCAATGAAGAAAAGCTTAGTATCCGATTATTTTATTCTATCAGTCATTCAATCCTTTTTTAAAAAAAACTCTTTCAAGAAAGAAAGAACCACTTTTAAACCTTTACCACACAACCAGTTACAGAAAGACACTATCAGAAAAAAATTACAGGCTAATATTTATAATAAACTTTCATGAAAAAAAATCTCAGCAAAATGCAAGTTAAGTGAAATTCATAAGAGCATTCATAATGGTAATACAGAATGACCAAATGGAGTTTGTCCCTAGAATGCAATTTTGCTTCAATATGTGCACATTAACATAGGGTATATACTACATTGACAGAATGAAGGATAAACACATGATCTCAATAGATAGAGGAAAAGCATGTGACGAAGATCAAAACCCATTTACAATAAAAACTCAAAACAGAATGGATATAGGTATGAAAGTAATTTACCTGCACACAATAAAGGCCATTTGTGGAAAGTTCCCCACTAATATGGTCATTAATACAGGAATAACTGAAAGCTCTTTCTCTTAAAGCACAGTACAAGTGAAGAGGCACTCTTTTCCCACTTCTGTTCAGCATAGAGTCCTTGTTGGAGCAATTAGACAAGACAAAGTAATAAGTTCACTAAAATTAGAAATAAATCAATAAAATCGTCTCTTTACAGAAGAAAACCCAAGAGACTTCACAAAACCGAAAACAAAAATAAACCATTTTTAGCACTAATAAACAAATTCAACAAAGTCACAGGATACAAAATCAGCATACCAGAATCAGTAGCATTTATTTACACCAACAATGTAATATTGAAAAAAAGAAATGAAGAAAATAATCATATTTACAATGACATTAAAAAGATCAAAATACTTGGGGATGAAAACTGAAAGTTATGAAGTATTTATGAAAGAAATTGAATAAAGTATGTATAAAAAGAAAAGATATCCTATGTTTGTAGACTGGAATAATTAATATTGTTAAAAATATCCATTCTACCTAAAGTTTTCTAAAGATTCAATACAAACCCTGTGAAAATTTCTATTGGTAAATAGAAAAAAAAAAAAAAAACTACAGTTCCAGTGTATTAAGCCAGGGTTCTCTAGAGGAACAGAATCAACAGGAAGTATGATTATAAAAAAGAGGTTTTATTAATTGGCTTTAGGACGGGAAGCTGGATAGTCCACAATGGCCATTTGCAGGCTGGAGAGATGGAAGAATCATTAGCTGCGCAGTCCAAGAGGCTGAAGCCTCAGAACAAAAGGGATCAATGGTGCTACCCCAGTCAGAGACAGAAGGCTTCTGGAAACTCCCTGGAGAATCACTGTAAGAGTCTACTTTGAGGTGTGAAGGAGTTAGAGTCTGATATCCTCAGGTGATTGCAGCAACAATCAAGAACCCATTCAAGAAGAATCAAGTTTGCATCTGCTGCTGCTTCCTTGTTCTTCCAACATTTAATCTATCTAAGCCAACATCCTACTGAATGGCGCTGCCCTCTCTTAGAGAGGGTCTCCAGTTCACTATCCCACATGCCAGTCGTTCCTAGATACACTCTCATTGACATACCTGGAAGCCCCTGAATCTTCAGCATCTCTTAATCCTATTAAGTTGACAATTTAAATTAACCATTACAGTATGAAACAACAAAAGTCCCCAAATAGCAAAATAAATCATAATAAGAACAAAGTTGGAGGCATCTCACTTCTTGATTTAAAATTATACTACAAAACTATAATGAAAGGAAGGGATGGGGGGCAGGATAGGAAAGACAGTGAAATAAATCTGCCATAACTTTTCTATATACATATATGAATACAACACAGTGAATCTCAACATTGTGTACATCCACATGACTGGGATCCTAATTAGAATAAGATATATTCCATGCTTTCATGCTTGTATAAATATATCAAAATAGATTCTGCTGTCATGTATAATGAATAAAAGCAAATTTAAAAAGTATAATAATTAAAACAATGTGGTTAAAAAGTAGTATGATACTGGCATGAGAAAATATATGTAGATAAACTCTCTTCTTGAATATATAGACAAAGGAAATTAAATCACTATTTTAAAAAAATTCCGTGCACCAATTTTTTTGCAGCATTATTCAGTATATATCCAAGATGTGAGCCTAAGTGTCCAGCAACAGATAAAAGAATAAAGAAAAAGACAAAGAATTTACACAAAAAATTATTCAATCGTAATGAAGAAAAAGAAATGGTAACACTTGTGAAGATACCAATGATACTGGAGAACATAGGCTAAGTGAAATAAGTTAGACTCAGAAACAAAATACTGCACAATCTCACTTTTATTTGGAATCTAAAAATTTAAATTAATAAAGTAGTGAATAGATCAGTAGTTGCTAGTAGTGGGTTGTGAGAGGGAAACTTGGAGATATCAAAGAATACAAAGATTCATTTGTTTTTCTAATTATTAGTATCTCTCTAATATAGAGCATTTTTCTGTGCTTAAGAGTACTGTGTTTTGTACTTGAAATAAGTTGGGAATAGATTGTAAGTGTTCTTTCCACACATGCACAAGATAAGAATCTTGTAAAGAGATAGACATGCTAATTTGCTTGATTGTAATATCTAAATTAACTAAGTATATCAAAACATCATTATGTAAACCTTACAGTTTCGTTTTTTGTGGGAGGGGGGTAACAGGGATTGAACTCAGGTGTACTTGACCACTGAACCACATCCCCAGCCTTATTTTGTATTATATTTAGAGACAGGGTCTCACTGAGTTACTTAATGCCTCGATATTGCTGATGCTGGCTTTGAACTTGTGATCCCCTGCCTCAGCTTCAAGAGCTCCTGGGATTATAATCATGTGCCACAGAGACTGGCCAAACCTTACAGTTTCAATAAAATATAATGAGTAAAAATTAATTTAAAAAGTCACCATCAAATATAAAGTTATTTAAATTTCCTCCTATATTATCCTCTACCATTGTGGTTTTGTTTCAGTTAAGTCTGGGATCCTTTTAAGTTAATTTCTGTGGTGTATATAAAGTTTTTGTCAAGATTTTCGTGTGTTTGTGAATGTTGAATTGTTCCAATACCATTTGTTGAAAAGACTATTTTTTTTTAATCCATTACATTGTATCTTTGTTCCTTTGTCAAACATTAGTTGAGGACATTTACATGTGTCTCTTTCTGAACTCTCTATTCTGTTCTCTTTTTCTTGTCTTTTGTCAGTATCACACTGTCTTTATAATTGTAGTTTTATTGGAGTCCTGAAGTTGTGTTGTATTAGATTTCCACTTTAATATTATGCTAGTTATTCTGGGTTTCTCCTTGTCCATGCAAATTTTACAATCAGTTCATTGATATGTATAAAATAACTTGCTGAGATTTTTATTCAGATTACACTGAATATATAAAGTTGAAAAAAATGTACATCTTGATAGTTTTAATTCTTTCTAGCCAAAGATATGGAATATGTCCTCACTTATTAAGTGATTTATTTTATTTCTCTCATTAGAGTTTTGTAGTTTTCATCATATAATTTTTTTTTAATTCAAAGTAAGTCTCTTTCTTTAGTATGTTAATGCAAATTGCATTGGGTTTTTAATTTCAAAATTCACACATTCCTTGCTGGTATATAGGAAAGTAAATTACTTTTGAATATTAACCTTGTATCATGCAATCCTATATAATTATTTATTAGATTCAGGAAATATTTTGTTATTTCAGGTTTTATTCATAATAACCATAGATAACCATATAGTCTATGATCAAAGATTTTTGTTTCTTCTTTCTCAACTTATATAAGTTTTATTTTCTTGTCTTACTGCATTAATAAGATGTTGAAAAGGAGTAGTGAGAGGGGACATTGTTGCCTTGTTCCTGATCTTTATGGAAAAGGTGGTTTCTTACCATTAATTGTAATGTTAGCTGTTCATGAGAGAGATTGATCTGCAAATTTTTTTCACATTTACATTACTTTTGTCTGGTTGTGGAAATAGAGTAATGCTGGCCTAATAAAATGAGGTAGGATTTATTCCTAACTTCTGAAAAAAAAAAGTATAAAGAGAAAAATATTACTTTCTAAATATTGAGTAGAATTCACCAATGAACCCATCTGGACTCTTGTCTTTTATTTTCTGGTTGGCTATTAATCACTAATTCAGTTTATTTAATGGATATGGGAATATTCATATTTGTTGTTTCTTAAGTAATTGGCCTGTGTCAACTATATTATCAAACTTGTGGGAATAAAGATATTCATAGTTTCCCTTTTCATATACATCAAATCTCCAATGACAACCTTAAGTTTCATTTCTAATATTACAAATTTGTGTTCTTTATCTTTTACTTTTCAGTTAGCATGGATGTAGGCTTATTGATTTTATGGGTATTTTCTTAGAACCAGCTTTGGATTTTGTTGATTTTTTCTAGTGAGTTCCTGTTTTCAATTTCATTACTTCTACCCTGATTTTTATTATTTCTTTACTTCTCCTTAGGATATAATTTGCTTTTCTTTTTCTCAATTCTTTAAGTGGAAGGTGACATGATTAACTTTAGATCTACTTTCCTGACACATACAGTTAATGCAGATTAAATCTAAGGCCTTTGGCATGCTATGCAGGTACTTTACCAACTCTTCCACAATCTTAGCCCCAATAACCCACTTTACACATAAATAATACAAGTTTTGATAAATTGTTTTTCTATTTTATCTTAATTTAAAACATTTTAAAATTTTTCTTGATATTTCTTATTTGACCTGTGCATTTACATGTGTACATTTAATTATCACATATATTTGGATTTTCAGTATTTCTAGTTTAATCCCATTAATATTGTATGGTTTTAACTCTTTTACATTAGTTAAGGTCTATTTTATGGCCATAAGTGAAGTCTTTCTTGGTAAATGTTCCATGTAAGCTTGAGAAAAATTTTTATTCTGCTGTTGTGGATAAAGTAGTGTATAGATGTCAATTATATCTAGTTGATTGATGGTGTTGTTGACTTCAACTATGTCCTTACTGATTTTCTGTCTGCTGGATCTGTCCATTTCTGATAGAGAACTGTTGAAGTCTCCAACTCTAATAGTGGATTCATTTATTTGTCCTTGCAGTTTTATCAGTTTTTGCCTCATATATTTTGATGTTTTATTGTTAGGCACATACACCTTGGGATTATGTCTTCTTGGAGAATTGACCACTTTATCATTATGTAATGCCCTTCTTTAAACCTGAAAACTCCTTGCTGTGAAGTCTCAATCTCCCAGAAATTATTATAACTCTCTCTGCCTTCTTTTGGTTAGGATTTGCATGTCATGTCTTTCTCTATTTACTTTTATTCTATATGCACCTTTATAGTTAAAAAATAGTTTTCTCT
This sequence comes from Marmota marmota marmota, assembly GCF_001458135.2. Lineage (NCBI taxonomy): Eukaryota > Metazoa > Chordata > Mammalia > Rodentia > Sciuridae > Marmota > Marmota marmota. The sequence continues at coordinate 27,070,330 of NW_026000093.1, forward strand.
GGGCTTGGATTGTGTCTTAGTCCGTAATCAACCTACCTAATATGTACAAGTCCCTAGATTCAATCACCTGCAATGAAAGAAAGAAAGGAAGAAAGAAAGAAAGAAAGAAATAAAGAGGGTTTCTTATAGACAACATGTAGTTGTGTCTTGTTTTTTGATATACACTAATAATCTTTTTCTAATTGGCACGTTTAGGCCATTGGCATTCAAAGTGAATAGTAGTATAATTGGATAAATATTATCAAATTTATTACTGTTTTCTATTTGTCTACTTATTTTTGTTCCTGTTTTTATCTCCCACTCTTTTTTTTCTCTTTTGTGGACTTAATTTAGCATTTTATATGATTCTATTATCTCTCTCTTTTTCTTGCACTGTAGGGTGCTTGAGATATTTTTTTTCTCTGATATTTACTCTGGGGATCTGGTCAAGGTCCTGGAGGAAAAATTCACAAAAGAATGAGAACCCATTTATGAATAGATGCCTGAAGTTGTAACTTTCAGATTTGTCCACATACACTTTCCAGAAAATTTCACGTTAATTCATGTTTTCCTACCCTAGCATGGGTTCCCACAAAGGTCTCTGCTTCAGGACATGTCATTGTCTTTATCCTCCAGTCTGTTTCTCCATGTCTGGGGACTGTAGCTCTTCTTGTGATTTTACTTCTCTTAAGACCTAAGTAAGCAGAGTTATCAACTTATCAGTGGAAGAGGAAATAGAGAAATGGACAACAAGAAGATTTGAAAAAATAAAAAGAAAGGAGTGTCAAATTCCAAGTCCATTACATGTGGTTCCATAAACTGTAATTTTATATAGTTTTATGATGCTGACTTTTAAATTAAGTAGAAGAAATAGTTAATAACAAAAAAGTAAAATGGTACACTCTTTCATATCTTCTTATGCTGTGTCTTAAATTGATATTCTTTATTTTTTCATGTGGATTCAAGTGTATTTTTAAATTTCAACCTCAGTGATTCCTTTTAGTATTTCTTATAGGACACCTTTATGAGCAATGAATTCTCTCAATTTTTATCTGAGAGTGTCTTAATTTCAGTGTAACTTTTGAAGCATATTTTTGCTGAGCACATAATTAATAACTTGACATCTTTTTCTTTTAGTACGTCAAATATTTAACCTACTGCGTTTTTCCCTCCAAGGTTTCTGGTGAGAAATCTATTGTCAATGTAAATGAGGATCCCTCCTAAAGATGCCCTTTCTTTCTGATGCTTTCAATGTTTTCTTTTTCTTTGTCTTAACAATTTGATTCTTGTGTATTTCTTTGAGCTTATTTTATTTCATGTTCATTAAGCTTCTTAGATGTGTTGATTAATGATTTTCATCAAATTTAAGAGGTTATATGCCTTTATTTTTTCAAATCTTCTTTTGACCATTTCTCTATTTCCTCTTATCTGTGACTCCCATATGCATATATTGGTATGTCTGATGGTATCTCATAAGTTTTTGAGGATCAGTTTAGTTTCTTCATTCTTTTTTTGCTGTGTTCTTTGGATTGAATGATCTCAATTAAACTATCTTCAACTTCAGCTCTTCTTTCTTCTGTTTAAATATGCTACTGAGACCTCCTGATGATTTTTATATTTCTTCTATCCTACTTCTCAATGATAGAATTTCCATTTGATAGTATTTGTTAATTTCTGACTTTTTATTAATATTCTCTCTTTGACATCATTCTCATATTGCAGTTAGTTGGAAGTGACTCCTTTGGTCTCTGAAAATATTTAAAATAATTTGATTTAATGCTGTATGAGTCTGCCTCAGTCTTTACTTTCTGCTTGTGTAGAAGATCAAGATTAGTCATAGATAAGAATTGAGGGCCTTCTCAGCCTTTTTAATTGAGATTTCCAAAAATAAGGTTTTCAAAGTTCCTGTGGACATCTCCTTTTCCAGGTTTTTAATGGTCTATTTTCCACCCCAATTGTTTTCTATCACCTGCACACCTAAATATTTGTCCACATAGTTTCAACAAATGCCCTTAGGGAAAAGTCATTTGAAGATGTGTGAGCTCTGAGTCAGGTCAAATAAAGATAGCCTTGGCACTGGCATCTTCTAGGCAACCACCTGACAGGTGTAAGAATGATAATTCTCGGGGAATAAAGCTTTTAAAAAGCTTCCAATCCATCCTTCCTTATCAATGGCTGCCAGGGTGCTGGTTTTTACTTTGGTTGTAGGCAATTAGTTTTTAAGCCTGCCATGGACTTAGAGAGGGGGTAATAAGTATATAACAACTTAAAACACTGAAATCTCACACTTATTGCCTGAAATTTTGCCATTATTTTTCTTGAACAAAGGCTCTGCGTATTATTCTCTATACTATTTTTAAGCCTTTGGTTAATTTTCAGAGCTTGAAAAATGTAATGGAGCTACATTTTTCATCCTTGCATTACTATTTTGTAGGATACAATTTTTGGAGGTTGTTAATCTGCCCTCCTTTTTTTTTTTCCTGACATCACTTTTAGGAGCAAAAAACAAAACACTTTCACACTTGAAGACAAGGCTGTAGTTGGAAGTACAAGTTTCTTTTATCCTTAAATCTTGAAAAAAGCACACTACTGCAAAAGATAATTGCTTTTTTAGACTAGTTTTCACTTGGTCATTTGCTACACTGAGCGGTTTTTTGTTTTGATTGTTTTTGTTAATAATAATTATCTCTTAGCTTTTCCTAACTGTCTGCAGACTCTGTCTTGGGCTCCCTTGACCAGCAGGATTAAGAAACTGGCAAAAAACCAATATCAGTATATTTCTGAGGATTAAATTTAATATCAGGTAAATTGGAAACTACTTTTTCATCAACATTCTTTGGGAAATGACCAGTTTTAGTTACTGGAAACAGACATGATGTAATAAAAGCACTCAATAAATATTTGTTAAATGAGTAAATAAATAAGTATCCTTAGACCTGCTTTGTGTCCTAATTTTTTTTTTCAGGTACTATTTGTAGAAACAGTAAGTGAATGAATAAATGATCACATAAATACAAGGTTTTGTTGTTTACTTGTGGTTACAAAGTAGACAATTATTTCATACAATGTAATAATTAGGGTTATGCCCTTTTTCCTTTAGAGAGGGTAAACTGTAAAGTACTAGGGCTCCTATAAAAATATAGAAATTATTTTTATTTATTTTTACCCCTTTACTCCTTTTGTGTTTTGTAATCCTTCTCTTTTGATGTTATAATAAATAAAATAAATAATTTCAACACTTTTAATAAAATAGTTTAGAGCGCAATAGTTACTATTTATAGATTGTGTGTTTGATATCATCAAATAATTAACAATAATACCATTTCCCTCATTCAAATTAATAGAACCATTTCTACTCAATTTGAAGGAAGATAACCCCAGAATTTTTAGCTGTTTTATATTTTAATATTTCAATTGAAAAAAGTTCACATGATTTTTCAACTGCAATAAACTTCTGAATATAAATATTAAATACCATCAGTTGAAAATTAGATTTATATTATGATGAAAACAAGAAAAAATCTTACTCCTCAGGATTTTTAGCATAAAATTATAATGGTATGGTCTATTATTGCTCTTGATAGTGCAATGAGGTGGCTGAGTTAATATATTTGGTTATCATCTTTTTCAAAGTTTCAATTGAGAAAGAAACAATTATTTCCTGGGCAATTCTATTAGCCATTCTAAAAAATAAGGTACCATTTTGCTAAGTATTGCAGACCATCACACACAAATAAAACTGCTGTGAATAAGTAATATTCAGTAGTGCTTTATTCACCTAGATAATCACAAGATAATAATAGCCTCTTTTTTGCTATTATTATCTTGTATGAAATACTCACATGTACAGAGGAAACAGTATTTTATTTTTTCAGTCAATTATCCACTGCCAAAAACGTGAGAATATGAAACACAGGGATCTTAGATCTGGAGTTACACCGAAGTGGCTAGGCTCTGACGTTCCAGAAAGTCTTATAGCTTATGTACATATACTCTGGCAAGGAAACTGAAAGAATTCCTATCTTTGTTTTGTACATGGATTTCACCCTTTGTCTTGTTCATAGATTTCAACAGTGAAACTTTTTTTCCTAATATCTCTTATCCTAATTAAAATTCTCCAGTATAAGTTTGTATAACAATAGTTAGAGATACAAGTAATCATTTTCTGGAATATTGTCTGGTATGCATTCTAATGTGGATTTCAGATCAGATTTATCTTGGATATAGATGGAGCCATTACAGTATTTTATTTAAGAACTGTTTTAAAAGTAAATTACCATACAAATAACATAATAATATATGTGTATAGTAGTGAACATTTCAAGTTCTACATGAGAGTTTTATAATACTCCCTCACTTTTTCTTGGAGAACTCTTTTCTTTAGTTCTTATTCCATGTGGCAAAATTCTCTCCATTTGTACCCAAATGTGGATTTGTGACCCAGGATTAGCCTTTTAGAGCCTCCATTCTTCATACCATGGTGATTTATACAGGGACGGACACAGGCTCATGATTAAACCATGTCAGTCAGAGCCAGAGATGCAAATCCAGAACTTTTCTCAAACTGATGAGAAAGAAGAATTTGTTTTATTTATTTTTTCAACTGAATTTAGAGTTTTGAGGGTTTATGAAAAGAGTTTTCCTGAAAGTGAAACCAGCCTTAAGGAAATCAGAACTTAGACATATCATAAGTTCTCAAGGTATTTGCTGAATGCTTGCCTAGCCAGACTTGAAACCTTGCAATTTTTAGATATGAGATGCATATTCCTTATTGTTCATCTGTGCTATGTATCTCTACATGTGTATATTAATTCATTTTTATATCAAAATAATAAGTTATAGGTACAATGTGAATCATACTGTCCAAACACAATTTGACTAAATTTTACAATTGCACAAGGAGAAATGAGAGATGTGAGCCAGTACCAGGCAAAGGAGAAACCAAAACTCTTTCCAGGAGATAACCAGAGAAAGTAGGGTCAGCTCTCCTTAACTGGTGCTATGGGGTTTGAATAAAAATCTTCATGTTGGGAACAAAGATACATTGAAAATAGTTTTATCTTCTTCTACAATTTGAATTGGATTTCAAAAGACACTTATTTTCACATGTATAAGTTATCTGATGAATGTAAAGATATAGCTGTATTAAATGTCCTATAAAGTCATTTTTGTATAATACCATGAGTAATGTTTCAAATGCACATAAAAGAAGCCAAAGATTATCCTGGGAAATGTGAATTATGGAGTTTGGTATAAAAATCAAAAAATAAGTCAAATACAAGATTAGAGTATAGGTATGTATAAAAATGGATAGGATATAGAAAATATGGTGACATCTCTCTCATATAAAAGAAAAAAGAAACCTAGGATCCAATCCCAAGCTTATATCTAACCAATTGTGTGTTGGAATTTTCAGGATCAAATACCTTTGTTAGTGAATTGAGAAGAACACAGTCTCATAAGTTCTCTGAGCCCCATCCTTCTGGATGTTTTATAAGCTTTTGCTTCTGAGAGCAAACCCGGCCAGATACCTACCCTATTAGGTAGACCAGCTTGGAAAGAAAGTAAGGAATAGTTGATATGATTTCTTGATCATTGATAGTAAACTGACATGAGGTTTGGTTGCCCCTTCATCTGTTTTCCTGAGTTTAGACAGAAACTTCTTTATTGAATTTCTCAGTAAATCAACACTTGTCCTTTTCACAAAATGTCAACACAACCTCCTCTATGCTGGTTCTGGCCAATATCTCACTGGTCATTCCCTCCATCCTGTTGTTATCTGAGCTGTTTCTTTCAGTGGCATTCCTCTTAGTCCATATTTTCTCTTGTGTCTCTAACTTTTAAAAAATGACTCATATCAGCTATCAGACTTTCTCAAAAATCTTTAATTACTGAAAATAGAAATATACTAATTGGCTAAAATATAGAGCACAAGATTTCCAGTTATTTAATTTCATGAAATTTTCTAAAACTTGTGAAAGTAGTTTCAGCTTATGCAAGTATTTTTTTTTTTCTTAAGCATAACACAAAACAAAGGGACATTAAATATATTTTAAATGTTTTATATAAAATTAAAATTCTACGTTTGGTTGAAGAGCAAATTTTATTTCTAACTACCTAAGCTAAAATATTTTAGTCATAAATCCTAAAATTAAGCTCAACACAATTATAAATCAGTTAGATATCCAAGTGTAACTTCCATAATATGTTGTTAAAGATTAAAACTATATAAGAAAGTAATAGACTCTAAAATTGTCAATTTAGATGGTAATTAGATGTAGTACTATACTTTCTAATTAGAAAGTAATTAGGTATAGAATCCTATCAATGGCCCATGTATTAATGATTTATGCTCATGTGTTAAAATGACAATATAATTAAACTAACAACATGTCCTAGATTAAATACAAGTCACTTTTGAAATAAGTTTTTAACAATAGCTCCCATTTGCAGGATTATGTCAAAACATATGTTTAAGAATGTTCACTATAGTCTTTTTTTTAAATAACAGAACTTGACATAAATATATATATAAACTATGTGCAACCATTTGGCATGATATATATATATATATATATATATATATATCATATATATGATACATATAAAATAATATATATTATATGTATATATAAGAGCCACGTGTAGTCACTTAGCATGATATAAGCCTACATATCTTGATTTGGAAGTTTTACAATGTGCAGTTACATAGAAACTTAGTTATAGAGTAGTAAAGACAAATATAGTTGCAACAATAATACACATGCACAACATTTACCAAGTGTTTATGATAAGGCAGGTCACTGTCCCAGTTGTATTACAGATGTTGCCATATTTAATCATTACACTTTTGTCAATCAGGTACTATTATTATTTCCTTATACAAAGAAGGACATTGGACTTCCAATAAATAAAGGGATTAAATAATTTACCCAAGGACATGGGTAATAAATGGGAGAGAGACAGACAGACAAACATAGGATGTTTAGGAATTAATTCCCTAAAGGAAACATATTAAATTCCTTTGACCAAGGTATGTGGATTAGTAAGACTTCAGACCTCCACAAGAAAGGGGTATCTTTGTCTACATTTTAATCCTATGGGACTTCCAGATATTTCAAAGAGAATATTTCAGGCTTCAAATTAAGCCTTCTGTCTGTTTCCTATATCTCAGTTATAACTGCATTTTATTTTCTATATCCTTGTCATAAGGTTTAGTTTAATTAGTGTTATTGTGCTTTTAAAAAAGAAGTTAGAACTCAGCTTTAGTAAATTAGTTTATAGTGCAGAATTTTGTCTTTCTTCTATTTAATTTTATCATGTATATTAATATAAAAACAGGACAGGTAACAAATAAAGAAGAAAAGCATGTTTATGAAAATAACACTAATTTCTGTGAAAAACAACATATAATTTTCAAAAGTGTAATTAGATAATTTTTAAAGATTAATCAGAGAAATTTTGAGTTAAATTTCTTAACACGAAAATTGTGAAAGTAATAATAGCGTCATAAAAGTGTCTATTGCTTTAGAGTTTTTATAACCCATTCATATTTTGACTTCTTGAAATTTGTTTTCAAATCCTCCAACTGTGAGAGAAAAGGATTGCAGACTGTTTTCCATGTTCCAAATGAGGGAATCAGGGCTCCCAGGAGTTAAGATATTTGCTCAAGGTCACAGAGCTGGATATAGGACCCAGAGCTTCTAAGTACCTAGTGTTGTTTTTTCAAGTATGCTTCACTGCTTCTCAATGAAAATTATAATACAGAAAAGATGTACCAAAGGGAATATTGTCAAGCTTAGCAGAAGCTAATTAAAGTGCAAAATATTCTTAATGTAAAATTTGATAGCAATTTGTTTTTGGCAGCAAGTTACAGGTAATTTTGCAGTTGTATAAGTGGCTTTTTATTTCTGAAATTGTGTTGTACTGACTGTTATTTTCTTGCTCTTTGCATTCTTTGTCATTTTTAATATCTTTAGTGATTTTGAAATATTTGGTGCTGGATCATTCTGCTGCAAATATGACCTGTCATTCCAACGAATGGACTGATTGAATCTGTCACACTGGTGGGATTTATAGTAAATTCACCACAGCAGAAGTAAAACCATTAGAAATTGCATTGGTTTAAATGACTGAATATAAGAGCCCCCTGATTTTATCAGCAGACTGGTTTATATTTTTCCTCCAAATAACCATGGAGAATCTTTAAATTACATCAATTTTAATGTGCATATGTTGCTGTGTTGATTTCTATTTCAGATCTGTAACATGGTTTTGGCTTCTAAAAATCTCCATATTGAAATAATTTATGGAAGAATTAATATGGTTTTATGCTGCAAAGTGCTCTGCTTTGAAAACAATAAATATATCTAAATACTTAATTTAAATTTTAGGTGATATATATATATATATATATATATATATATATATGTACATTAATGTGAATAAACTACTTTTTAGTGTAGTTATTAGAATACTTTAAAGGGTTTATTTCATTTAGTTTAACTTTTAGGCTAAACCACAATTAAAATCAGGAAAACATTATTACTAAGTATAACTTACATCCTGGAAAACGTTTATAGTTACTGATAATTTGGAAAATAATTAAATGATTTTGCTATCATCATTGTTCATATAATTATCATTATTCCAGTTAAAATATTTTGAATAATTTTTATCTCTGAAGGAAAAATAATAGAAGTTTAATTTTTTCAATTCTTAACACATGAGCCAATGTTTTCTCAAATATGAAATACTTAATTATTTATAGAGATAAAATATATTTTGTTTAAGGTCATTTGTCTTCATTTGCTTAAATACCTGTGTTTTCTAGATTTTTTCAGATTTTATGTAGTCATGTTTCACAGTTTATTTTACTTTGTTAACCTAGCAGTTCAATTTGATACCATCCCTATCCGAATGCTAAAACTATAATAAAAAACCATTTTAATAGTCTTGTAAAACAGAGCACATAAAACAAGAACATTTATTTTAGTTGAAGACGTGTGCTAATTTTTTATTGAGAAATGCATTAAACATTGATACATCCAACCTCTGATTGAACCTCCAGACTTGTCACATGTAGGGGCTCTGGAAGATTTATTGCACAATATAAAATTAGGCATATACAGTAAACTTGATAGTAAATGACCTTTGCAGACAAGAGACTGCCACAGAGAATAGTTGCACAATAGAGGGGGATTTGATAAACATGTTTAAAGACATTCAAAGATCAGTGGTGGAAACTGAAAAACCTAAAAAGTAAAAACTCTCCAATGACATAGATGCAGAAGAAATGTACTTTCTAAAAGGAATATGTGTCTTAAACATCTCTTATGATTAACAATTCATATTTACAAAAAAATTTTACTTGAAATTCCTACTTAGACATGTTGATTTCCAAAGTGTTTATAAAATATAAATGTGAGAATATCTGTTTGATCCATTAAAATGGAACAAACTAATAGAGCAATGAAAATTCATATATGGATGAATATCATGTGTCAAAATGCAGGACACCTGTGATCTGACAGCAGGTTGGCATCATGGTGAAAAGAATTTTGTACACACTCCCTTCTATTATCTGTCCCTTTCTCTCTTTTTCCTCCTTTTTCTCTGCATGTCCGTCTGTCTTTCTCTTTTTCTGACTTAAATTAATTGTCCATCAGTACCAGGCTTCTTTTAAGGACAATTACAAATGTGCCTGCTCCAGGATTAATTTGCTGGCATGATGCCCTAATGATTCTTCAATTAGAATTCACAGAAATGGGTAAAAATGTCCTAAAGTATTAACGTGACTTGTTCAAATGATTTTTTTAAACAGTTATAGTAGGCTCACAAAAAGCAATATAAAATTGTTTTTAAAGGTAACTGAATTTATTTCCTACAAATGAGACCAGACCTATTGAGTTTTGAAAAAAAAATTAAGACTCATAGCTATCAGGAAAAAACTCTTAATACTGAGTCTGTCTAGAGATGAATCAATTTTTCTCAAGATGATCAAATTCAATTCATATTTATATTATTTATTCTTATAAAAGAGGTTGCAGTAGGAGTTATTAAAATTTATAAACTAATATTTTCTTGATTTTGTGTAATTTTAAATCATACTTTATGAGCCTATATCATTTATTTTCCTAATTAAAAAGATAAAATATTCAAAGGGGCATATAAAGATTCCTTTTCTTAAAAAGAAAATAGACAGTATTTGCTTTTTTGAAAGATAAAATCCTAACCACCCATCCATTTCCCCCAATTTGGATTCTAATTCTTAAACAAATAACATTTGTAGTTCAAATAAAAATAATATCATCTAATAATAGTTGCTATGTATTTTGGAGACACAGATAAAAGAATATTTCATAATTCTGAGAAACAGATACAATAATTGACTTTTGAATCCTAAGCCCCAACATAAAATTTGAATTAGCAAATAATATTCTATTTTTAAAGGGAATGTGCAAGAACTGTTAAAACTCCCCAGAATATGCCCATGCCATAAATATTATATTTAGCTGTAAATGAAATATGATATTAGCTGTAAAATTTATCTTTTTGTTATATCAGAGATATGGTATAAAATATAAAAAGGAGACCAAAATTAATGGGTGGACTTGACTGCTAAAACAGCATCCTCTGTCTTATTGTCTATTTTATTTCCTACTCACAGGCTCCTTTGGGATTTCGTCTGGATGTTCCACTTTTGTTATTCTTTATTACTTTCACTGTTCTCCTCTTTTTTCTTTTTTAACTGAGTTTATACTAAGTCAGGCATTGCCAACAAAGAAAAAATACTCACTGCAGACTTCCGCAAAACAGAGTTCAGAAGGAAATTTATTTATTACAATGAAGATCTCATGTGAAGGGAAACAAATTTTCTTTCATTAATTTGTTCTCCCTCTTGCCTTTGCTGCCCCCATATGTGCTGTGTGAATTCCCCCCACCTTTTTTTTTTTTGGTACAAGGGATTGAACCCAGGGGTGCTTAACCACTGATTCACATCCCCAGCCCTTTTTATCTTTTATTTTTATATTTTTAAATTTGTTCTTTATGTCTATATATGTGTGTGTGTGTGTGAGTGTGTATATATATATATATGTATATATATATATGTATATATATATATATATGTATATATGTCAGATAATAGAATGAAGCATGTACAAAATTCTTTTCACCCTGAAGTCAACCGCCTGTCAGATCACAGGGTGCCCTGCATTTTGACACATGGTATTCATCCATATATGAGTCTTCATTGCTCTATTAATTTGTACTGTTTTAATGGATCAAAGAGATTTACCTCTTGAGACAGGTTCTCCCTAAGTTTCTTAGGGCCTTGCTAAATTGCTGAGGCTAGCTTTCAACTTGTGCTCCTCCTGCCTCAGCCTCCAGAGCCTCTGGGATTACAGGTATGGCCACCATGCCTGGCTCCACTCTATTTTTAATGGAAACACGATTTGAAAGTTTCTAATATGGATCTTATATGCAGGAGGTCAAAAGCTGGTAAAAAACTTACTGACAATTTGAAGGGCTATTTCTCCATTTTCCATGTCTTCCACAGCCTTCACTCCTGGTAAGTCTAGGAATTCTCCGAGTTCTTCCTCACTATGCAGTCCAGTACACTAATTTCCTTGAAGAGCATTCAATGTCTATCCAGATGTTTGTGTTTTGCCTTCCTCAGATTATGATACTATAAAAGTGACTGTAGTGGAGTTAACATGCATGGACATTTAATCTGATTCTTACTGCACACAAAAAAATGATGAATTGTTAAATTGTGGAGTTTGGGAATTTTTACTAAAAAATTAATTTACACAAATGTTCAGAGTTGAGGTCAAATTGTTCCAGAAATAGAATTATGTAAATAATTCAGTATTTTTATTCACAATGTATATATTTTATAGACACAACTTAATTGGGCTCTTTGTAGTATTTTCAGTAATTCCTTAGTACAATTTAAGAATACATCCTAGTACTCTTGGTATTCTGAACATGTTGTTTATTTTTTTTTCAATGGATTTTCTCTTTCTTTTCTATATTTTGGTTCCAGTGCAGTTACCATTAACCTTTTCATTTGTTACTCATTACTTATTCAAAATATTTTTATTTAGCATCTGCTCTGTATTGAATACTATGATGACTATGAAGATATAGCCTAGAATAAGGTCCTCTTGTCTTCAGGAAACATAGAATACTTGGAGATACAGTTAAGCAAACTGATGTAGGAAGTGCTACATGGGAGGAATTGCTGTGAAAGCATATGGAGCTGAGCTTTAAACAATCATTTAAAAAATAGCATAATCTTTTTGTCTTCTTTCCACAGTGGATCCTGACCCACATGTGGAGTTCTTTTCCTTATGTTATATGGTAAACTTCAGCGTATTTCACATAGTCATTTAAAAGTTCCTGTAGAATAATTCAGCATTAGGACCATATCTGTGTCAACTTCTACAGAACATTTCTTTCCTTGGCCATGTTCTTGCTTCTTTTTGTGTCTTTCAGTGTTCTTTATATATTTCAAATTTGCATTAAAAACAGTATAAAGTAAAGAGTTTCAGAGTGCCACAATGTGGGAATTACATGCAGTTGATCTGAGTCTTAGGTTAAAAGTATTATTATTTTACATTTGGTTTCTCTCTCATTTTTTAGTGATTGCATCTAAGATTTATCCTTATTGATATTGAGTGTTTTGATTATGCTTCATTTTTGTAGTCTTGGAGTTAATTAAACTTACCTAATATATGGGTTTATGTATTTTATCATATTTGAAAATTTTTCTTCATTGTTTATTTAAATAGTTTTTTTCTGTCTGCATTGCTTTCTTCTGATAACTGTTAAGTTCCTTAGTTACATCAACATTAGGGCACTTGAAGTCATTCCTCATATCCTTGGTGCTCTGTTTATTATTTTTCAAATTATCTTTTCTCTCTGTGTTTCCATTTCAATAGATTACATTGCTATGTATTCACATTCACTAATTATGCTTTTTTCCTGTGCAACATCTAATCTTCCACTCATCTCATCAGTTCTTTTCCATCTAATAAAGTACAAATACTATCTTGAAATATACAACTTGTGTCATAATTTTCACATCTTCTATTTCTGTATTTAAATTTTTCAACATATACAGTTATAATAATACAGTAATTATAATACAGAATATCATAATAAAGTTAATACAATACAGTTATAATAATAGCTTTAATGCCTTTATCCTATTAATTCTCAGGTTGTGCTAATTCTACATTGACTTTAATTAACTTTTATTCTTAATTTGGGGGATATGTTTTCTATTTCATTGTATGACTTTAACTTTTAGTTGTATGACAGTGGAGATTTTAACTTTATTGAGTGTTGGATTTTTTTTTTTATTTCTGTAAATATTTTTGAGCCTTGTTCCAGGATGCACTTAAGTTAGAAGAGTTCTGATGTTTTCAGGACTTTTTATGGTTTGTTAAATGGAAATGAAAAAATGCTCAGTGCATGGTTGATTTTCTCAAATAGATATGAGACCATTCTCGTACTATACCCTGTGCTCCATAAATAATGAGATTCTTTAAAAAGCTGAATAGTATATAAAGGTACTGTTCCTGGTACTGAGGGAGTTAAAGGCACTTTTTACATTAATCATATTGGGTGGTCCTTCTTGATTCTTGAATATTTTGTTAGTGAGTTTTTCTTACTGTGGCAAATGCCTGAGACAAATCTACTTAAAGGGATTAAAGTTTATTAGGGCTCACTATTTCAGAGGTTTCAGTCTATGGTTACTTGGAACTGTTGCTTTGAGTCTGTGGTAAGTCAAAACACCTTGTTGCTTTAGTCAGCTTTTTTTGTTGCTTCAACCAACACATTGGACAGTACAATTTTAGAGGAAGCAAAGTTTATTGGTGTTCCTGCTTTCAGAGATCTCAGTCCATGGATGGTTGGTTCCATTGCTGTTGGCCCGAGATGAGGCAGAACATTATGGCAGAAAAGTGGAGGAAAGTTGCTCAAAACACATCCATCAGGAGTCAGAGAGAGCTCTGCTCAAGATATATACCCCAAAGATACTTGTGTGTCTCCAGGGACATACCTACTCCAGCCAAAACTCTTCCTGCCTGTAATTATCACCCAGTTAATCCCTACCTGCTGCAGTCTGGCTGGGCACAAAATCAGGAGCCACTCAAGCACGAACAAACTTTATTTCCAAAACTCCCGCGGAAAAATGCCAGGCACACAGCCTTCTCTCGGGACACACTACACCAACAGGAAATCCCTCCTCTGGAAATCCCTCCTACCACACTTCCCCAACCAATGGGAACTCTCCGGGAGTCCCATGAGAGCTCCAAAGTAGCAGGCCTATGCAGACAGCAGGGATCTAATCTCCAATTGAATGCACATCTTAACATAATCATTATCATCTCAATGGCTTTCTGGGGTCACCTTTCAACCAAAAATAGCATGAGTCATTCCTACTTGGCTATGGCTCTCAGCATCTCCCCCCTTCTGTTTAATTAAACAACAAGCAATGTGGCTTAGGGACCGTGCCTGTTAGGTTGTCCAATACAACATATGGTCCTTACCCGTCATCGGATGAGCTGACCTCTAGGCGTCAGCCTCCTGTCTTAGGTTGGTACCACTGCAATTGGATCATACCCGTCAATGACTACCAGTCCAGCATACAGCCATAATTGTGGATAGGCCTATGCACCAGTGGGGGGGGAATGAGGTTTTTTGCCTCACCTCTGTTGGCCCCCAAATTTGGCCTTTGCACCAGTGGGGGGGTGAGGTTCTTTGCCTCACCTCTGTTGGCCCCCAAATTTTAGACCATCACTAGTAGAGGAGGATGCAAAATGCCATGACATTAAGCCAATTGAGGGCTCCTTTGAAAAATTGTACCACCGGTGACATCATCAGCAAAAATACCCCAACACTACCACAAGTCGCTGCACCAACAGATAGTTCACAATGCATACAGGTGAGCTCACAATGTGTCCAGGCAAGTTCTGCAAGCAGTTCAGTGATGGCTATTGTAGAAGCTGTAGATTGGTTTTATCTTTGACTTCACCAGCACTGGGATGAAGATAGGAATTCTGGCAATAATGGCTAAAGAAAAAATTATGTAACATTACAGAAGGCACTAAAAGAAAACAATTTTCTTAACAATTTACATTATCTTTAAGAGAATTATTAAATATAATGAAAAGGAAAGGTGAAAGTAAACAAACAGATCTGTTAACCTTCTTTTGTGTTCACATATTAAAACAATCTTTAACAGCTGTTTACCCAATTAAATTAAACCATTTAAATCACGTGAATTAAAAAAAAATATTTGGATCCATTTTATCATGAGCGCTCATCATATATGATATATGGACATACATACATTCAAACATATAACACAAAACACAAGTGTGCACACATAATATAATACATACAACACATAACATTATAGTAAAGGCCTTATAACTTTTTACAGGTGAAATCTCCATTGCAATGTTTAAAAACTCTATAGTCAAAAAATAGAACTGATCAGCAAAACATTAACCTAGGTCTGTATGAGCTCAAAAAACAAAATAGAACTTCATGATATGGCAAAGGGCAATAATAAAATAGATATTGAAAAAAGCATCCTGGTTCTGTTGCAGATGTAAGAATAGCCAAACTGGAGTTTTGGATATCAGTTGTTATGGATTTGAGCCAAATCATCTTCTTTTTGGTCTGTAGAAATCGCTTTAGTTAATCTTTCTGGAATCCAAATCGGCTGCTGTTCTCCCTGTGGAAACACATAAACAGACCCCCGACTCCAGACAATCACTGGGTCAGGACCTTGGTTAATCTCTCTGGAATCCAAATCGGCTGCTGTTCTCCCTGTGGAAACACACAAACAGACCCCCGACTCCAGACAATTACTGGGTCAGGACCTTTCCATTGTCCTGTTAGAATATCCTTCCAAAGTACCTTGGGCTTATGTACATTTTTTGGACACATATGCCTTTCCGCAGCACTAAGTCCTGATGAATCCAAATTTAAAAAGTTTAGAGTAAAAAGGGTTATTTTAAGTTTATCTTTGGGGAATATATACCCCTTCCCAATTCCTTCTTTTTGCTTTAATAAGTACATTTTAATAGTTTGATGAGCTCTTTCAACTATGCCTTGTCCCTGTGGATTGTATGGGATTCCTGTTATATGAGTAATGCCAAATGTTGAGCAAAATTGTTTAAAAGAGGTAGAAGTATAACCAGGGGCATTATCTGTTTTTAACTGTTTTGGAACACCCACAGTGGCAAAATTTTGTAAGCAATGAGCTATAACATCTTTAGTTTTTTCTCCGGCATGAAGGGAGCCCATCAAAAATCCAGAAGAAGTATCAACTGTAACATGCAAATATTTTAATTTTCCAAATTCTGGCAAGTGTGTGACGTCCATCTGCCAAATATGGTTAGGTATCAATCCTCTAGGATTGACTCCAAGATTAACTTGTGGTAAAAAGGTCACACAATTTTGACATTGTTTTATTATTTGTCTAGCTTGTTCCTTAGTTATTTTAAAACGCTTTTGTAAAGTATTAGCATTGACATGGAACTTTTTATGAAAATTTATAGCTTCTTCTAGTGTAGAGAAAATATGTATGTCATGTGTAGTTTTATCTGCTAAATCATTGCCCAAACTAAGGGCTCCAGGCAATCCTGTATGTGCCCTGATATGTCCTATAAAGAATGGATCTTTTCTGTCCCAGATTAGACTTTGTATAGTGGAAAGCAAAGAGAAAACAGTAGAAGAAGGGGAAATCCTACCAGCATCTTCAAGAGATACTATAGCATTAACTACATACTGACTATCAGAAAATAAATTAAATACAGAATCTTTAAACATCACAAAAGCTTGTAAAACTGCATTAAGCTCTACCTTTTGAGCTGATTGTTTGGGTACTAAAAATGTAAAAGTTTGATCAGGGGTAACTACTGCTGCTGTACCATTATTTGACCCATCAGTGAATATATTTGGAGCATTCATGATAGGTGTTTTTCTTGTCATTTTTGGAAAAATTACAGGATGCAATGACCAAAAAGACAATAAAGGATTAGATGGTAAGTGGTTATCAAATGAAACATTAGATTTGCACATGATTATTGCCCAAGTATTTAACTCATTAGCTAACTCATCAATTTGATTCATAGTATATGGAGTAATAATTTTATTGGGAGAAATTCCAAACACTCCCTTTGCTGCTTTTATTCCTTTGAGTATTAATTGTCCTACAGCCTCAGGATACCTAGTAAGAATAGTGTTAGGAGAATAAGATAAATGTATCCATAATAATGGACCTTCTTGCCAAAATACTCCTGTAGGAATATTTTTTGTTGGTAGTACAATAAATAATAAAGGCAAACTTATATCAATTCTATCCAAATGCATATTTTCCATATATGTTTCAATGATTTTTAATGCCTTTCTTGCTTCAGGCGTTAACATTCGGGGTGAATTTGGATCTGATGGACCTTTTAGGATATCAAATAAAGGTCCCAACTCTCCTGTTGGTATACCTAAATAAGGCCTTATCCAATTTATGTCTCCTAATAACTTTTGAAAGTCATTAAGTGATTTGAGTTGATCTACTCGTATTTGAATTTTTGGTGGACGGACCATGGTTGAGGATAATAGAACTCCTAAATAATTAATTGGAAAATTTAATTGTACTTTATCTATTGCTATCTCTAGATTATAATTTTTTAATAAGTTTGTAAGTGTGGCATAACATTCTAGCAATGTGTTTTTATCTTTGTGTGCTAATAATACATCATCCATATAGTGAAATATTTGTAGTTCAGGATTTTGATTTCTAAGTGGCTGGATTACTTTGTTAACATAAATTTGACACATAGTTGGGCTGTTAGCCATCCCTTGAGGGAGTACTTTCCATTCATATCTCTGATCAGGACCTTCATGATTCAGTGCAGGGATAGTAAATGCAAAACGTGGACTATCCTCAGGATGAATTGGAATTGAAAAAAAACAATCTTTAATATCTATAACTAAAACATACCAGGTTTTTGGCAAAGCAGACAATTGAGGAATCCCTGATTGAGCAGGTCCCATAATAACCATCTCATTATTAATGGCTCTTAAATCTTGCAATAATCTCCATTTACCAGATTTCTTTTTGATGACAAAAATGGGAGTATTATGGGGAGATACAGAAGGTTGTATATGTCCTTCCGCTAATTGTTGTTTGACCAGGTCATGGGCTGCTTGTATCTTTTCTTTAGTCAGGGGCCACTGAGGAACCCATACTGGTCTTTCTGATTTCCAAGTAATTTTTATTGTCTCAGTGGCCCTTTCTGAAAATCCAACCCATGTCTGTCTGTTCCTTGATCTATTTGTATTGGTGCTGCTATACCTTGTTCTTGTTTTTCTAATCTTTTTCCTTTCCTAAAACCTTGTCTAGTCATAATAGTGGGTGCATTTTGGTTGATGTTATTTGTTAATGTCAAACCTAATTGATCTAGGACATCTCGTCCCCATAAATTTACGGGAAGATGATCCAATACATATGGCTGTATAGTTCCTTCACATCCTTCAGGATCCTTCCAATCTAATACCATTGCACTTCTATGGGGATTAGTCGCCACTCCTAGGCCTCGAAGCGTTTGAGTGGCTTGTTGTAATGGCCAATGTTTTGGCCATTCTTGACGAGAGATGATGCTAAGGTCTGCACCTGTATCCAGTAGCCCATTAAATTCATGTCCTTGAATATTTAGTTTTAGCATGGGGCGAGAATCTAAATTTAAAGACAGCATAGCCCAATCTACACCTGTGGAGCCTAATCCCCTGGAACCTCTTTCTACAGTACGACTGGAAAATTTATCATGTAGGCTGGGTATTATTAATAACTGTGCTATTCTATCTCCTGGTGAAATTACTGATATACCTCTTGGAGAACTAGCTATAATTTTTATTTCACCTTCATAATCGGGATCAATTACCCCAGGACTTATCATAAGTCGTTTTAGTGTAGAAGAACTGCGTCCCAATAATAAGTCTACTGTTCCTTGGGGAAGAGGTCCTTTTACTCCTGTGGGAATGATTTGAACTCCCATCTCTGGAGTTAGTAATGCTCTGGAGGAGGCGCAGATGTCCAACCCTGCGCTCCCTCTGGTTTGTCTGATGAGGGATTTAATGGATAATGTGTCCTGGGCACTACCCTGATGGTGTTGCTGGGTTCCTCCATTGCCCTGTATATTTGTGCTTGTGGGCCCCCCAGTCCGTTTTCTGACAATGGAGCCTGATGCCTTTCTCCACGATATTGTGGGTAAACACCTGGTCCTTTTCTGTTTTTTGATAATGGAATACCCTCTACGGTGGTTTGAGAATGGCATTCATTAGCCCAATGTCTCCCTCTACGGAATCGTGGGCAAATACCCGGTATTCTATTCCTTTGATACCTAGTTTTGTTAAACCTTTTTCCTATGGGGCAATTCCTTTTAAAATGTCCTGTTTGTTCACAATTGTAACATGTTTTTGGCCTGGCATCTAAAGCCTGTTTACTACAGCTGCAAAGACTTGCCCTTGTTCATTAATGTCTCTACATAATTTAATATATGTGTTTAAATCTTCATGTTTCCATGGTCTAATGACCTCTCTGCAGCAACGATTTGCTTGGTCATAAGCCAGTTGTTTAATTAATGGCATTGCTTGTTCTGTATCCCCCAAAACTCTGGCAGCTGTTTGAATAAGCCTATCTACAAATTCAGTGTAAGGTTTATTAGCTCTCTGTATTACCTTAGATAATTGACCTTGTAAATCTCCATGTCCTTGTAAAGTCTTCCATGCCCTAACTGCATGTGCAGCAATTTGCGCAAATATAGCAGGATCATATTCAATTTGTTGCCGTTGACCCTCATAAGGTCCTTTTCCTAATAACATATCTAGATTTCTTTGAGGGTAACCGGCTGCTGTATTTCGCCTAGCTGTCTCCGTGCAAAATTCCTCATTGGCAACCTTCCATAACAAATATTGTCCTCCATTTAGCACAGATTTACACATGCTAGCCCAATCTTCTGGCATCATGTCCTAGTTGGTAATGGATTCGACCATGCTTACAGTGAAGGGTGCTTGGGGACCATAGGTTGTTACAGCCTCCTTTAACTGCTTCACTGTTTTGAAATCTAGAGCACGGTGAATTCGCTGCCCTCCTGCCTGCTCAAGTACAGGGCATGCTAATCTTTGAGGTCCTGTCTCAGCATTCCGTCTATCAACTACGGGGTTGAGGGCCACTCAGCTGTCTCTATAGATGGAGCTGTTGGTTGAATTTCACCCTCTGGTGATAGAACGGTGTTAGTAGCAGCCTCCTGTTGTAGCTTTTTCCCTAATAGGCCCTTTTCCTTTAAATTTTCTTCCTCTGTCTGACTAGCTCCAGAGACCTTCTCTTTTGCTTGATCTAAAATGTCTTTCTCCATGGTCTGAACCTCTAACAATTTACTTAACACTCTTTCAGTTTGTTTTTTATTAATTTCTAATCTACTATAAAGATAATGCAGCCCAATAAGATAACACAAAACAAAACCAAAACAGAATGAAACAAAAACGGAACAAAAATTCGTTGTATCAGTTTTCTCTTTCTTAGTGCCGAGCAACTTCAAACCTTGAGCCAAGCATTTTTCCCAGTTTGCCTGAGAAAGTTCTAGGGATAGGCAGCTTGAAACAAAAACAAAATAAATCAAAACCAGAACACATTGTTTTTTGAAATGGTCACCCATTCTCTCGCCTTCCCTCAGGGGCGAGCAATTTCACTTACCTCCAAGCTTCAGGCATTCCCCGCACGGGCCACCAAATGCCACAGTCTGGCTGGGCACAAAATCACGAGCCACTCAAGCAGGAACAAACTTTATTTCCAAAACTCTCGCGAAAAAATGCCACGCATGCAGCCTTCTCTCGGGACAAACTACACCAACAGGAAATCCCTCCTCCGGAAATCCCTCCTAACGCACTTCCCCAACCAATGGGAACTCTCTGGGAGTCCCAGAGCTCCAAAGTAGCAGGCCTAGGCAGACAGCAGGGGTCTAGTCTCCAATTGAATGCACATCTTAACATAATCATTATCATCTCAATGGCTTGCTGGAGTCACCTTTCAACCCAAAATGCCATGCGTCATTCCTACTTGGCTATGGCTCTCAGCACCTACCCAGAGAATAATCCTTACATTGGTTAAGGTAAAACTCTCGTAACCCATTAGTTCACGTCTAAAATTTTTTTTGCATTATCACAAACATGAGGTTTTGGGGGGACATGTCATATCTAAACAATAACAATGGTGAAACAGGAAAATAGCAAGGAGAGACAAGAATGAAGCAATTCTGAAAAGCAGTAGAAAAAATACTAACATTATAGATCCATGTCTGACTCCTGGGGCACATGATAGTGACATATGAGTTCGAAATGGCTTGGGCAGCCTCACTCTAATGACTTTATTGGCATCATCTATTGACCATATAGCATCTCTCTTGGGCTGGTTCTGCATGCCACAATAGTTTCACTCAACAAGCATGCCATATTCCTACCATCTCTAACTTCCAGGTGTTTCCTTTGCAGCTTAGACTTCACTCCCACAAACTCATACATCACCTTTCACAAAGGCTCCTTGCAGGGATTCTGACCCTGACAAACATTGCCTGGAGTTCCAAGTTTTTCTTCTGAAATCTTGGTGGAAGATTCCATGACCCCATCCCTGCAAAACCAGCATTATGCGGATCATGCCAAGGTCTGCTGCTAGCTCAAGCTATATTCCAAGGTCCCCTTGATCCCTGGATACAATGGCCTCTAAATGCTTGGATAGGTAAATGTGAGAAAATCCCAGGGAAACAATTCCATGGGTATCCCTGTACCAGCTGGGAGCCTACGAGCTCTCTTCTCAAAAGTCTTGGAGCCTGCAATGGATGAGATCTTAACAGAATCTTAACAAAGATACCTTCAGGTTGTCTTTCATATTTTCTGCATAAAAAGTATTTGGCTTCTTTTTTAATGGTGATAATCTGTTCAATAATCTCATTTTGCTTGGCAGAAACTTTAAAATTGCTCTTTTGGGGACAAACTGGACATTTTTCAAATTGATCCACCCTGTTTTTTGTTCTCAATTTTCACTGTAAGTAGCTAATAACACATTTCCCTAATGTGGTGTTCCTTGGAATTTCTTTTATCAAATAAGCGAGTTCATAACCTTTGAACTGAGCCATATGCAAAGTATCAGAGTGTGAACAAAAAATAGACACTATGCTTGCTACAATGCAATACTAACAGCCTCTAGTCTATTTCCCAATAGAACTTCATTTCTTTCTGAAAGAAGCCTCATAAGCACAAGCTTTTACTCTCCACTTTTCTATCAGAATTCCTGTCTTCTATACCCTCACCAGAATCTACCATCAAGCTTTGTTTATATCATTCTCAGCCTTCTCCAACTTGCTTCTCCCAATTTTTCCAAATTCCTCCTGGAAACCAACTAGAAAGGCTTTTGAACCACATCATCAGTTATATACACAACAATAACACCATTTCTTGGTACCAATTTTCTGTGTTAGTCAGCTTTCCATCAATGCAACAAATACCTGAGATAAGTCAAATTAGAGAGGGAAACTTTATTTTGACTCATGGTTTCAGAAGTTTAATTCATGATTACTTGGTTCCATTGCTTTGGGCTTGTAACCAAGCAAAACATCCTGGTGCGTAGCATATTGTGGAGCAAAACTGCTCACCAAATGGCAGAAGGAAGCAGAAAAACAGAGGAAGTCCAGGGATCCAATATCACTTTCAAGAGCATGCCTTCAATGACATAACTTCTTCAACTAGGCCAGACATTCTAAAGGTTCCACCTCCTCCCACTAGGGTCAAAGCCTGGTGACCAAGTCTTTAGCACGTGGACCTTTAGGAATATATTTAAGATCCAAATAATAACAGATAGTTTACTCAAAAGCCTGTACTGATTAATACTTAGCTAAATATATTTTTTCTTTTTTTGTACCAAACTGAACCCACAAGCACTTGACCACTGAACCACATCCCCAGATCTTCTTATTTTTCTTTTGAGACAGGGCCTCACTGAGTTGCTTAAAGCCTCATGAAGTTGCTGAGGTTGGCCTCAAATTTGTGATCCTCCTGGCTAGGCTTCCTGAGTGGCTGGATTAATGGCATGCCCACCATGCCTGGCTCAGCTAAATATTTGAAGGTAAGTATTGGTATGTCTCAGAGGCTCTCTCTCTTTCTCATTTATGGTGCTGCTTTGTTTTATGGACTTTAGGGACTGTTGTCTCTAGATTCTTAGATTTATTGCCCCAATTCAAGGAATCCAGTGATGTTCCTGTGTCATTTCCTTGAAATTTTCTTAAGCCTGTAAAATAGGAAAAATTGTAGAGCTCACTTGTTTACTTAACATCTGCTAAATATCATTGTCCTTCCTTGCCCAATGTTAACTATCTTGAAATGTTTGCACATATTTTATCATGTCTTTTGACTGCTTCAGGCAGGGTGATAAATGTAGCTCCTGTTAAGCCATGTAGCCTCAAAATCCATCCCTACTATTTAGTACTGTTGCTGTTTTATACTTTGGGGGGAGTTGCCACAGATTGCAGTGCAGGGGTCATCAGTCTTACCATTCTTTTCCATCTCCTTGAAACTTGGTAGTAAAACAGATGACATAGCAAAGATCCATGAAAAAAGAGTTGTCATGCGCTGTAGAACTCTCTGTGCCAGGCCTCATCTCATGCAAAATCACAACAGGGTGTTAAAAGTTTATTAGAATTAGTGTATGAGCTCTTACTCTACATTATATTCCTTTTCCTCCTATAGTTCTAACAGGGATGAAAGAAATTCTTCCATGATGGTCTCTTGTCTTCTGTGATGTTCTAAGCATTTTTAGTGTTCATTAATTTAGGTGATTTTTGGTTTTTTTTTTTTTCATCCTCTGCTCTCTGACAGGTTTTATATGGGAAAACTCATACATGCTTTGCCTTTACTAATAAAATTTCAAATATTTCCCCTTATTCAAAATTAATAGTCATTTATAATTTTATTTTATTCCAGTAAAGAATATAAATTGACTCATCAAGATGTTCTTCTCACAGGTCAATATATTTCAATAATAAATTTTACAGTTACACAATTTAATCTATTACTTTGTGTTAGCTCTAATTTGTAAGTTTGTTTTTGATAGAGGCAATTTGCTAAAAGTATTAAGTACTTAAATTTGTTGGTATCGTATTAACTGAGTACTTTATTAAGGTTTTTCAAGTGATTTTGAATAAGGTGCAAAATAACTTGGAAGGCTTATTTGCAAACATATTCTATGCTATTAAAGTATACTTTTCAAATACTCAAGCTTTTTTAAACTTAAACTTTTGAAGACAACAGAGAGTGAACGTATGTATGTCATGCCAAAGTGTATTTATTTTTATCACTCAAAACTATTATGTTTTTGTAGTTAACTTATCATATGTGTTAACTTATATTCTATGTTAATTTGTATAAATATCTTAAATTTTATTTACTTAAATAATTAAATTATTTGAACTCGAGGATAAGTTTTTATGCTTTTTCCAGTTCTCAATTAATTTCTACTTCAGAAGTTTTTTAGGTTAGTAAATATGTATATGTGCATATATTAACATAATACATATTTTGTCAAGATGCTCTTCCTTACTACAATTTCTTGTGTTATAGTCAATGTAGAAGCAAATACTTTATGTTCAACATTGAAAAATTAAATGGATATTGTAATAGAATTTATAATGTCAATGCTCTACCTTTTCAGAAAAATTCCAAAATTGTCACTTTGATTTCAAAAAAAATTGTATAAACGTGGCTGTAAAACCAATGTGATCCTGCAATCTATACTCGTGGAAAAATAAGAATTCATACCCCACTTGATTCAAATGTATGATATGTCAAGATCATTGTAATGTTTTGAGCAACTAATAAAAAAATTAAAACTGATCATTTTTGGAATAAACAGCTAACTTTTTTTAAAGCTTCTTATTACGTTGATAAAAATACTGACCTCATCTATTTTATTCTCAAATTTTTAGCCAGGTGGAGAATATACATTAACTATGACTTTGTATGTGATTAAAAAACTTAGAATCAAAATTTTAATTTTGTATAAGACATCATTTACACAAACTGTCTAAATGTACTTTCACAATATAAATTCTTAAAATTTGAAGTACGCTTATTTTCATCTAATAAACGTATTTTAGATGAAATGGTCAGTGATATCAAGGCATAATCCACAGTGAATTGTAAATGTCAACAAATATTATATGAGGTATTAAAAAATATCTTTACATTTCAAGAGACATAGATCATTTGTACTCCCTTTCATATGAAGTGTACATTTTTATTTTTATGAGCTCATTGCTGTTAAAGAGTTTAAAGAAAAATAAGAAAGCCTTGTCAAAATTAAAAAATGTATAATTTTTAGGTTTATTTAATAAATTGGAAAATCTCTGTAAAAGAACATTTAGACTACTCTATATATTTCACAACAGGGTAGTAGCTTAAACTTCTGTTTCCTGTATAAATTTTAACTATGTCTATAAAAACAGACATTAAGATCAATGGAATGCAGTAGAACACACAAAGAAAAATCCACATAGTGATCTTGACAATGGTGTCAAAAACATATGTTTCAGAAAAGATTCCTTTTAGCAAATGGTAATGGGAAAATTGATATATATGTATGAACAGTGAAATTATATCCCTATCTCCCACATTGCACTAAAATCAACTCAAAGTGTGAAAATAATGTTCAACATCCTTAGCAATCAGGAAAGTGCAAATTAAAAATTATGCTGATATAATGAGATTTCATCTCACTTGAGTTACAATGGCAATCATCAATCCTACAAATAATTGCTGTCAAGTATATGGGAAAAAGGTACACTTATGCATTGTTGATGGGACTGCAAATTAGTACAACCACTTTGTAAAGTAGTATTGATGTTCTTCAAAAGTTTAGAGATGAAACCACCATATGACACAGCCATCACACTCCTCTTATTTATTTAAAAATACTAAAATTAGCATATTATAGTGATACATGCATACCAATGTTCAAAGTAGTGCAAGTCTCATTAGTCAAAAAGTTATGGAACCAACCTAAGTTGGTTCAATGAATAGATAAAGAATGGATAAGGAAAATGTGGCATACATACGCAATGGAGTTTCAATGAGTCATTAAAAAAAAAAAAAAACACCTGGAAAATATGTCAAGTTAAATAAGCCAGTCTCAGAGAGTCAAGGGTCAAAAGTTGTCTTTCTTATGTGTAAACTATGCAGAAAGAAAGGGGGAAAAGGAATTAAAAAGGATCTCATGAAAATAGAAAGGAAACCAATATAGTTAAGGAAGGGAATTGACAGGACAGGAGGAGAGGAGGATGTGGGAAAGTACTAGGGAATGAAATCCACCAAATGATGTTATGTTTATGTACAAGTATCCCATAATGAATCATATATATATATATATATATATATATATATATATATATATATATATTAAAATAATAGTAACAAAAGTGTTCAATAAAATAGAGCTAGTTCATCAGGTGAGGGAGGAAGAGTGGAAAAGAGAAAGTACTAGGGGATGAGACTGATAAAATTGTGTGCTGTATGTACAAATAAGGCAAAATGAATTATGCTATTATGTATAATTTTAATGCATAAAAATTTAAGCATGCCTAATCTGTAATGTCCTGTATTACTCAGTAACACAGCTAACTGGTGAACTGATGGCTTTGAACATTTTACCATGAATGACTTTCAACACTGACAAATACTTTCTAATCAAGACAGAAATTTGCGTTAGCCTTCTTTGGCTCCTGATATCACTGGATATACTGTCCATATTTTCAGTGAGCATCTTGAATATCCACTTTGAAAGACAAGTGCTAGATAAAGTGGGGCGGTACAGGGTGGTTCTAGGTTACCTGGAAGTTAATTTTAAATTATTCATGAGAAACTAAGTATATAAAATATGTAAATATTTAAAACCAATATTGGTATCATCTTAAAATTAGTGCACAATACTATAACACATCTGATCAATATGATCCAATTGTAATATAATATTTATATGAAGATTTACATATCTGTTTATCCTTTTTTGAAAATTAACCATATGTGTCAAGTTTTTATTAGTAAATGAACTATGAAATAAATGATGCTTACTAACTCTTCCATTGTATTATTATTTAATTCTAAGTATAATTAATATTCTACTCAAAACAATATAAAATAACTGAAAATTGGAAGTGAAAGATGTAGTTGTTTAATTTGTAGTACTTACTTTGTAAATCTTTATTAAGATGAAAGTGTACACAAATGGAAATAAATACAGATATTATCATGTTCATTGGTATTTTGAATATTATCAATTATTTGACAGGGTATTTAATTATTTATATTTAACTAAACCTTAGATACTATGGTTTTTGAAATTTTCCATCAGGGTATTTGTATTTCATAGAAATGATTACACTGACATGCTTCTGCTGAAAGACTTACGGCTCTTGTTAAAATGGACACGAGTAATGAAAGATACGACTTTTTATTAAGTTACATACTTTTCCATAATGGAGAAACTTCCAAGTGGGTTTCAAATTGAATAGGATTCTTGTTCCATTAAAAAATGTAGTTCATCTGTAAACTTCTTTTGGCCGTCCAGAACAAAATGACTAGAAGCCATTCTCAAATACACTAATAGAACTAATATCAGTGTTCTTCAAAATTATGCATTAGAGAAATAAGTGTCTACATTCTACTGAAGAAACTTCTACCTTGTGAAACTGAACAAACTAATCCATGTTTGATAAAACTGAAAAGAAAAACATTCTGAATTTTAAATATTAATTTTAATCAATTATAGAATTATTAATTGTGGAATTTTTTCACACATAGAATTCACTGTTGAAGGAAAGGAACACTTTGATAGAGATTATCATACAGAAAAGGGTAACATTAAATACAAAAAAGATCAACAATATCAATTGACAGAAATTCAAGTATATAACAACATCTAGAGAGAAAAATATCTAAACACACATTTCCTTTGGTCATTTAATAAATTGTTTTCAACAATAATTTAAAGAAAAAAATGAATCTTGGTCTAATACTAAAGAGATATGGCCTTTATGTTGAGTTTTATGTACATTTAGATGTATATTAAGTTATTTAAAAAGTAATGAGATACCATTGTTTTGTACTGAGCTCTCACAGGGGACTTCAACAAACCAGACCAAGCCAAGATAGTAATTCATGCTAAAGGCAGCATAATCAAATTAAAACTTTAAGGAAATAGAAAACATGCAGACTCCTAAACAGATTAGTTTTTCCTGAAAATGGGACATTACATTTCTACCCAAGTTAGTATAAAATATAGTTTCCTCTGTTTTAACTCTTAGGAAAAAGTAACCCAATGTAGTCTGATGTTAATCAATCAGGTTTTTTTTTTTTTTTTCGTATTATCCTGTTTCCTTTTCCCCACCTTACAAAACCCATGGTTATGCCATTCCCAAAAGGAAGTCTCAGAATTGTGAATAAAAACCAATTTCAACTAAAGTAAATTTATAGTAATTTTGTCTTTAGACTTTGTTTACTAAAACTGTATATACTTTATTCCTTAGTATGTTTTCAGTTCCACTCAACAAACATTTTTTTTTAATTTTCTTTATAAAAACATGAGCCAATGATGTTTAAGGGTCTCTCTTAAGTTAAAAACAACCCCCTGATCTAGTTGGACCAATTTTCGTTACATTCAGAGTCTCATTGCCTTATCAAATAGCATCTAATTTAGAATGACGCCTATTGTATAGGGTTATTTCCAGCAGGATTCATCACACATTTAAAATAGATGATAAATAGATGATAGATAATTAAGGGCTTTAACCTGAGCTACAGTATAAAGGCGATGAGGAAGAGAAATTCAAAATGGAGTACATAGATTTTATCCTGCTGAATTTCAGTCATTTATTTTTATTGGCTTTCTACTTTTCCTGTTATTTTGTAGACATCGTGAGCCAGAATCAGCCAACCTCCCAAGTGGTACACTTGCCTGTTGATTTGGCAAGAACCTGTTTTACTGAGTATATGGCTTGGCTTTTTGACAAAGATGAATTATTTGTTTGCTAATTTGTTTTTATTGCCCTAGGCCGTGGGGGAGTTTTATTACAATGTTGGCAGTCACTGTTTTGGGGGGCCTGACCCTTTTGTCCTTCTTGTCATTGCTCCTGGCTGTTGTGATTTCCTCTTACATTTTGGCATGACAACATTTTCTCAGTTATAATTTGACTATTACCAAATTCTTTGGTGGTAACCCATAAAACTTCTACTGTCCTGGCAACACTTACAAAGGGCTGGGTATATTAATCCCCTGAAAAAGAATTTAAGGCTTCTCAGAGCACATTATTTTTCAATAGCATGGAAAAGTTGCCCGTGGAAGTTCCTTATTACATAGAATCGTGTCAGAGTCCAACTATCTCAGTCATAATCAAAGTTTGCTTATTTTCAATGGGAACTTACACTTTACTAATTATGGTTGAACCTAACACTTGCTACCAACCAGAAAACGTAATTTTCACCAAAATCCACTGATGACAAGGGATATTAGATTGTGATTATATTTTAAAATTGAATACAAAGACATACACGCACCACTCACACACGCGCACACACACACCAGGATCAGATGGATTCACTGCTGAATTCTAGAAGATCTTTAAATATAATATTCCTCAAATTATTACATGAAATAGGAAGGGAAGGAACACTTTGAAACTCATTCTATGAAGCCAGTATTACCCTGATACTAAAATCAGAAAAGCTCACATCAAGGAAAGAAAACTGTAGACCAATATCCTTGATGAGCATTTATGCAAAAATCCTTAATAAAATATTAGCAAATTGACATCAAGAACACATTACAAAGATCATATAATGTGATCAAGTTGGTTTCATTCCTGGGATAAAAGGATGGTTCAACATACACAAATAAATAAGTATAATATATCATATTAACAGAACCAATGTCAAAAATCACATGATCATTTCAATATCTGAAGAAAAACATTTGACAAAATTAAGTAGTCATCATGATAAAAGCCCTGAAGAGCCAGGATAGAAGGAACTTCATAGAAGTTGTACTTGACAAATCCAGAGTCAGCATCATACTGAATGGGAAAAATCTGAAAGCATTTTTTGTTAATAATAATCAAGTCAAGGATGTCTATTCTCACTACTTTTATTCAATATAAAACCTGAAATTTTAGCCAAAGCAATCAGGCAAGAGAAGAAATAAAAGGGATTCCAATAGGAAAGGAAGAAATCAAATTATCATTGCTTGCAGATGGTATGATAGCAAGATACTAAAAGTCTTTTCTACACACCAATAATGAATCTGCTAAGAAACAAAGAGGAAAACAATTTCTTTCAAAATAGCTTTACAACAAAACAACCCCCAAAACCAACCTATGAATAATCTAACCAAAGAGTGAAAAATCTCTACAATAAAAACAACAGAACACTAAAAGAGAAAGAAAAGATACTAGAACATGAAAGACCTCCCAGGTTTAAATGCAATATTAAAATTATCTTTAAAAAACCATTAGTATATGAAAATATACTCAACCCTTAACTATGGAGAATGTATAGTAAAATAAAGTATGCTAAAATATTTTATGAAGTGTTTAAAAAATGTTTTGTGTTAATATATTATCAATTCTTCTCAATGGGCCATATAATATTTTCAAAGCAAAGAAAAAAAAAGAATCTGAATGAAATTAAGTTATTTTTCACCTATGTAGGACAGTGTTCTTCTGGTTATAGCAAAATTTGGCTAATGTTTCTCATCAAAATTTATCATCACTGAAAATTTCGATGTTTCTCTGATAATCTCTTTCTTTCTTTCTGCAAAATGGATGTCTTTGAAGTTGTCAAAGAATGGATCTGAATGAAGTAAGTTTGTTGAATTTGGATCTGAGTGCTTTACTTGAACTGAACTCTATTTTCTGAAATTGCAGCAACATAATGACTGATTTTAAAAGATTATTATTAATTAAATAAAATATACTTTTATCTGAGAATAATAATATTCTTTTTTTTCAAAAAATTTGCATGCTTTGCCATCTTCATTTTTGACATTTTAACTTATCTCAGATAAGAAGCCGTTATGTAGGTACTTCCCATTGACCCTATAACAAATCTCTAAGCTGTGATCATTTATACTCATCTTCTCCTTTACTCCATTAACAATAGTATGAATTCACCTATCAAATATAAATATTCTGTGTTTGCTTGTAACTCCTACGTTTTCTTTTTTGTTATCAGAGAGATTTTTCCTTTGATTTTCCATTTTTTTATTAACTTTCAACATTTTTCTTTATAATTATTTTCATTTCAACATCATCTATCATTGTTTGTGTTAATATCATATATTTTGACACCCTCATCACTCTCTCGTTGCCCTTACTTACTGACCTGTCCTTATTCTTATTTAACACCAAATTTCTGAGAATTGTCCATATGTGATTGTCACTATTTGATCCCTTTCCATTCATTCTTCAATCAACTAAAATCTTGGCTTCCACTTGCACTACTTCATGTTGCTTGTTCAACTCTGTGCTGTTAAATTTAATGAACACTATTTCCATCATCATGTATGTTCTCCCAAAATATAGCACCCTGCTGATTGCTCCTAAATATTCCTCAAAAAAGCTTCTATGACACCACAACTTTTTTGTTTTGTCTTTCCTTTTACTTCCTTGTTCCTCAGCCAACCCATTCTCTTTCATTCAAGAGCTTCTCAAACTTTACCTTATGGATCATCAAGAGGTCTTCTAAATGCAAGTTATGAGTCAATAGGTCTGGAATTGGCCCTAAGATACTGCATTTATAAAAAGCTTCCAGCTAAAAAGTTGATGCTGTTATTTCATGACCATTCTTAAGGAAAATGTCTACACAAAAATTGCTAAAATTCTCCCCATTCATGGGTCTTGTAACTTCTCTCTCTGTATGTGTTCACATCCACTCTTTTCACTTTGAATACCTTATGTTTATGGCTCTCAAGTTTTAATACTCATTCTAGTTCTCTTTAGTAATTTCATCAAGTTCCTACTTGATATCATCTCTTGGAAGTTTTATTGGCATTTATAAATCCTTAATTCCAAAAGTGGAATACTAACATTTTCTTTCCCACAGTTTCTTTCTCTTTGTCACCATTTCAGTCAATGATGTCTCCATTTACCTAGCATCAAAGTAATAAATTTGATGCCAGTTCTTATTTCTTTTATCTACCTTTTAAGAGTAATAAATCTCGTTTTGGTTTATTTATTCTTCAGGTTCTAGCTTAAATATCATTTACCCAGGTAAGACCTTTCATTGTACTTTGAGTTTTACTTTCTGGGATCTCTTTAAAAAGAAGAAAAAAAATTATATATATATATATATATATATCTCACATACATACATACACACAAATATGTTTAAAGCCCAAGCACTGTGCTAGGTGTTGGTACAGGGTTAAAATTAATATGATCTCTGTTTTTTTTTTGAGCTTGTGAGATTGTGTTAGTTTTGTTCAACACTCGATTAGCACCTTACAGAGTTCTTAGACTTCAAACATTTGTTGAGTGAATACTTCAACAAAGATAAAGTAGAGATGATATGGTTTTAATTCAGATATTTTGACCTTCTAACTCTAATTTATTCTGTCTCTGTGATACTTAAGTCACTCAAATTGAATTAATATTCAACTGTCATTAATTTAAATAGCTACTTGATTTCTCCCTTAGGCCTTTGCTACTAGATAGAACAGTTTGTTGCTGAATTTTAGCAGTGCAATATAATGAATTTTGCAAAACCAGAATTTGGTTACATTTTGATAAAGAACAATTAATTAAGTGATATGTTAACAAATAATTAACACATAGAATTTAGAAATGCTAAAGATTCTACAGGTTATCTAACCAAATTAATTCCCCCTATGTGCCAAAAATCTGTCAATTGTTAGTGATTCATAGAAATGCTAGGATGGCAATGAATGTAGTCAAGATTGGGCACAATGGTAAAGGGTGATGAAATCCATTTGCAAGGCTATAAAACTGGGGCATTATATAACACCTGAACTAGACAAAGAATTTGAAAATCAGGCAAAATATTTGTTGTATTTAAGGTCCCACTGAAAGTTCAGGACAGAATCATGGTTAGAATTTAAATTTCCTAACTTTTAAATCTATTCTATAGTTTACTGCTTCTTTATAGAATATTCTTTAAAGAGTTATTTTAATATTTTAATGTTTATGTTTTCCTAAAGATTGAATGCACATGCACATCTTTTGTTTCTGTTATTAGAATGGAGCAGCATTAAATGGGATCTTTTAAGATGCTACATTAGATTTTCTTTTACTCAGATGCTTAAATGATATCCAAAGTAATCACGTAAGTCATTGATGTAGTATTTTTCACTTTGTTGCTGCAATGTTTGACTTTGGGTATCATCACTGTAACTGGATTAAGAGCTTCCCAAATAACTAGTAAAGCATTAACTATCTTCAATGCTTTGGTAGAAAGAACAGTAGGTGGTCTGGCATTTAGTAACAATGATTGTGCTGCCCCAGATGTGTGTGTGTTGGGGGGGGAGTATTATCAGAGAGATTGGTATAAGGATCACTGGACTGAGTGGGGACGATTCACACTCAAAATTGGCTGTGTGCTATCTAATCAGCTGGAGGGTCTGCCTGGATAGAACCAAAAAAAAAAAAAAATGAAAGAAAGAAAGAAAAGTAACACAATGGAGACAGAGAGTACAGACTCCAGTCAGCTCCCTGGTCCCTTAGGTTCTTATTTATGCCAGGAATGTGCTTACTAAATGTAAGACTTATCCCACTATATGTAAGACATTGTGTTAAGACAGGGGATTCAGCAATCAGAAAGGCAGTCTTCCCTCTTATTTGTAGAGGGCTTATATTCTAGTACAAAGGATAAGAAAAGTACATAAAACTTACATGAGGAAAAGATACAGCAACTGCCATAGGTGAGAGAGGGGAATGGATGGTAGAAAGGCTTATAAAAGATTTCATGAAAAAGATGGCAATGGAGCTGGAATTAAAGAATGGAGGGTCTGGACTGGACTGCACAAATACAAGGAGCCCTTCAAAAGTCCTGAAGGGCAAGGTGCAGGGCAAACTGAGGAACAGTGCAAGAAAGGACACAGTAAGAAGAAGAGGAAAAGTTTAAAGGTCCAAAAGCCCAGTCATGAAGCCGGAATATCTTAAGTCAGAACCGGGAAATCAATGAGGAAGAAAAAGAGAACTGTGGATTGTGAAATAAGCCTGTTTACCATTCCATCTTTATCTCTCACTCTGTCCTGACTATTAAGTCCTCCTCCTTGTCATCTATGACTCACGCAGGCTGGAGCAAGTACTTTTGTATTCTCACACTATATTATTCACATCACAATCATCAAATTTTATTCTTTTATAATAAT
>NW_026000093.1:27104830-27201534 GCF_001458135.2 Marmota marmota marmota
AAAAAAAAAAAAAAAAAAAAAGGAGGAAGGGTAAAATCAGGATCTCTCATGTAGGTAAGAACTCCAGGTTTTTTAGCCTTTGGACTCAGGAGCTCACACTAGGAGAGCTTTATGGGCTTTCGGGCCTCACACTGAGGTTTATGCCATTAACTTCCTTGTTTCTAAGGCCTTCAGACTTAGACTGATCCATGATACCCACACCACAGGTTACCTAGTGAAGAGTTCTGCTCCCTCACATGTTGAAGTATACCATTCGAGGAGCATGCCGAGACAAGCATATAAAGCAGAGTTTATTTTAAAAGGGGTAACAGACTTGCCCTGGCAGGAAGAAGGGGGCAGAGCTGGTGTCCTGGTATCCCAAGAAGTGAGGTGTTCTGCCTTTTTTACATGTCCTAGGCTTCCTTTTCCCCCCCTTCTCTCTTCCCCTTATCTTTCTCCTTCTTGTGTACATGACTAGGCCCAGGAGATGCTCAATGGGATGACCAAAAGGTGGGAAGCAGATGGGTTAGAGGAGACAAGTTGGAGTGATCTGGGCAGGAAGGAGGCATAATTAACAGCTCTCTGTAGGGAGAGACAATCTCTGGGACAGGTTACCTTAGCAACAGGTTGGAGCAAGGGCAGGGCTCTGAAGGCATTAGCATTTCAATCTTCTCTCCAACTTCCTTGATCTACCTGACTCAATTTACCCATCTATACTGACTGCCTGTGTAATTCTGGCTTCAATACCATCTTCTCTGATTCTCTGATTGTCAGACAGCCTATCATAGACTTCTAAGCCTCCATAATTGCTTTAACCAATTCGCCTAATAAAAACCTTATTTTTCTTCTCTCTGTTTACTTTCTATATACCCTGGAAATTTAATTTCTTTGGAGAGATCCAACTAAAATAGTTGGCCATATATAGACCCAAGTCTATCTCAAGTATGTTGCTATCAAATCCAACTGTATTTTCGAATTCTAAATAGTGGAAATTGCTTTAAGAACCACTATAAATTCCTGGCCCACTACTACCTCTTTTAGTAAAAATGATTTTTCTTAGAGCATGTCTGTTTATTTTTAAAAGGAAGTTGGACTTTACTACTACATAACAGCATTACTTAATCAATTTAAATATACATGGGTTTATATTAGTTATTATATTTACTGATAAAAACTCTAATAAATAAAAAAATGATCAGACTATTTTTCTACTCAGCTGGGTTGTCAGTATTACATTCTCCCTTTCTCAATTTTAAAAATATAATAAGGAAACAAATTAGGAAACACTTGTCTTTTCAATGAATGTAAATTAAGAACTTATTTCTAACATTTGCCTTGCTAAAGACTGAAGTATTTTAGGAGGTAAGATAAATGAGATTAGTCTACCCAGTTGAAATGTTTAAGCCTACTCAGTTTTTCAAGAAATCAGAGAGTGTTCACTGAATAGAAAAAAAAAATCCATTTTTGAGGAAATAAAATACTCTAGAAAAGCAGAATGATAACAATACTAAGAAAAATAGTAACTGCAAATACTTTTGTATAGCACAGAAACATTTCTTATTGTGGAATGTAAAAAAAATAAAGGATTTCATGACAAACTAACTAAAATATACTCTGAGTTTTTCTAAATATATGATTTTAATGCTTAGTAACAAGCATAGTTATAAGTATTATCTAGGTACCTAATAAATGGCTCAATTACTTTGTTTTTTTTGGACCAACACTTCCCCTAGTTTTACAAAGCAGGCTTTAGAAAAACCAAATCTATGCTTATGTTACACTTTGATTCTTTATCTCTATAGCTCAGAGATAAAATTTAAAAATTTTAAAATATCATGTTGTAACAATTCTAAACTGTCCTGTCTCTTAATGCCACTTTGTGAAGTGATAGTGACATAATATGCAGTGGTTGTATTCATTTTTTTTTTCAAAAAAGGGAGATAATCGGTAGGATAGATGGATGGGTGGATAGATAGGCAGGCAGACAGATGGATGAGAAGGGATTTATTACAGAAATTGGCTCCCATGATTATGAATGTTTGGAAATCCTACAGTGGACTATTTGCCAGCCAATATAACAGTGAGGATGGTAGCATGGCTCAGTCTAAGTCTGCTGGCCTTGGCACCAGGGAAGTTAATGGTGTAACAATGAATCTGAAGCAAAGGGTCTGAGAATTTGGAGGGCCACATGTATAATCCCCTCAGTCCGAATTCAGGGAAACCTGAAGTTATTATATGTAAGGTAGAAGAGAAAGAGTATCCTACCTTCAGAAGAGAGTAAAATTCATTTTTCCTCTGCCATTTTGTTTCCTCAGTAGATTGGATGGTGCCTGCTCACAGTGGGTGAGGGTGGATCTCCCTAGTTCACTGAGTCAAATGCTTGCCTTTTAAAGAAACCCCCTCACACATATACAAGGAAATATTGGTTTATCAATTTTCTAGGTATCCTTAATTCAGTCAAGTCAAAACCTAAAATCAACCATTACAACACAAGGGTTTTATATCTTTGCATTGCATCTATTATACTTTCTTTGGGTTTCCACTCTCATTGTCCTTGGCTTGCTGTTCTCAAATAAAGGATTGTGTTAGTTTTGCGTTATTCTGACCAAAATACCTGACCAGAACAAATTAGAGGGAGAGAAGCTTATTTTAGTTCAGTTTCAAAGATTCAGTCCATGGTTGGCTGACTCCATAGCTCAGAGCCCAAGATGAGGCAAAATATCATGACTGAAGGGTGTGAAATAGAGAGCTGCTCTGAAAGCAAAGAGAGGTTTCTGTTTTCCAAGGAGATAACATAAACCTCCATAAATCTGCTTCCTCTAGCTATGCCCTACTTCCCTACAGTTACCATTCATTAGTCCATTAAAATTATTAATCTTTCAAATGGATTAATCCACTGATTAGACTACAACTCTCATAATCTAATCATATCATTTCTGAACATTCCTGCATTTTCGCACACATGAGCTTTTGGGGGACACCTTATATTCAAACAATAAGAAGAACATTTTTATGCTTCTTTATGGTTGAGTAAAACTCCATTGTGTATATATACTACATTTTTTAATCCATTCTTCTGTTGATGGAATATCTAGGCTGGTTCCATAACTTCACTATTATGAACTTTGCTACTGTAAAAATGACATCATGATGTTACATAAAATAGTCATATTCAGAAAGTCAAGTGTTGTGTGTTCTCTGTCATATATGGAAGTTATAGAGACAAAAAGGAAAAATGATGTGTGATCCCTTCCAAATCATCTCATAGAAATAGAAGAAACTCAGTACAACAGAGGATGAGGACTAGGCAGAGGGAGGAAGGGAGGAAGGTGATTATATGGAGGAATGAAATAGACTAAATTAGGCTTTTGCAGGTACAAATGTATCAAAATGAAGCCTACTACTGATAATAATTCATCAATAAAATATTTTTTAAAACAGAATCAACATTTTAATTTTTTGTCTCAGATTCTGCTTTCAAGAGGATCTCTGCTAAGACAGTACCCATTTGGTGGCATATATTCACAAGATTACATATATTTCAGAGGCTTTTCTGGGCCACTTCTGTATTTCTTTGGATATTGCAATGTGTTTTTTTTTGTGTGTGTACATATATAATATATATATAAATATAATGCATTTTTAAGATATATACCTATAAAACCATATATTCTATATATGCATATATATTATATATATGATTAAGGAGCTTTTGAAAGCTAGAGTTATGGGCTTTTAAGAAAAAGAAGCACTAAAGCAAACTTTGCCAATATTATTTCTTCTGAAATTTCATATTTAATAAATCAATTGAGTCTTCAAGCTACAAATTGTACAAAGAGTAAAGTCATCTCTATACAAGGCTCTGTCAAAGGAAGAAATCTTTTTTGTGGGGTGGTTGGTCCACCATGGAATTCCTCATGGCCAATATCTTTCTTGACACAAAAAAGACAATAAAATGTGATGGATATACTAAAAAATGAGGTCTAATCACTATCAGTTTAAAATTTTAGTGATAATGATTCATATTACTGCTTCTGATATGATGATTTTCCTTTTAAACTTTGGGGTACATTTTACTTTTAAATAATGATTTTCATATCTGGAGCAGACTACTGCTAAAAAATTTCCTTTTTATAACTTAAACCTTCAGAAAAACATATTTTAAAATACTTAATTTTTCAATAAATGTCCTCACACATTACTTAATCTTTATTCAGAAATGTCTGGTGGTCTATACGGATGATACTTAAAGCTTGTTGATTCATTTATCTCAAGCACATGTCAATTCCTTGAATTAAATCAGTAAAATTTGCTGTTTGATTGATTTAACCTATGACTTAAGGTGGTCTATTGTTTTGTTAGGCAGATAACACCAGTTTTATTTTCCTCTTTTCATTTTTGTTTTAAGGATAATATTGCTCTTGCCTTAGTATTTTCAAGTGTAGTGCTAACTATATTCTTCAGGAAAGTTAAATTATTTTTGCTGTTGCAGATGGCTTGTCTCTGATAGGCTTCTATGCTTCAGATTTAGCAATACTCACCAAGTACAAAATTTGTTTTTACTTATTTCCCAACAAATTCAAATTTTTCTCTTCCTGAAGACGTCTAGCCTAAAATTATGGATATGAAGAACTTTGGAAATTCTATCCTTATGTGAAAGTAATGCTTCTGAAGTCTTTCCCTTAGGGAATATCAGGGGGATAGATTTCCTGCATAACTTTTTTATAGCAAAAAGGTCTGTAGATTTACCTAGGCATAAAGACCTGAATAAGTATGTTATGCAAATAAAATATGTACTCAAATGCTTTCTCAGAAACAGGCCTTTTCCTGTTGAATTGAGGAGAGGAACTTTATGTTTTATTTGGAGCAATATAAAAGACTTTGAAGATATTCAACTGTAACTGATTGTGCTGTCTAAATTAAAGGTATTTATGAACTTAAAATGTTTTGTGTCCTAATAATAATAATTTTGACAATAAAATAAGCTAGCATTTGTTGTTAAAAAGTGTATTTATGAAGTATATTTTACGTGACTGCTGGGTTAAACAGATTTTACTAAAGAGAATTTCATAGGGAATGTAAAAATATCTAAAACAGAAATAATATTTTTTTATTATTGTGCTTTGAGCTTCAGTCTATGTGTAATGAAAAATAATTTGTTAAGGCCATAACATTTATCTGATTGTAATGTTAGTTTTTTGGTTGCATAGTCGTATTTCTGAATCATGAGTCTTTTGGGTCAAATCAACATATTTTATTCATATCTCTATCCAGTAACTAGCATAATACCTGGATGCCCACAACATTTTTAATTGAATGAGGGAATGAATAAAAAATACTGAATTAATATATACTACTGTACATTAGGGGATAATTTTATCTGCACTACTTTTGAAAAATTTTACATGTAGTGTTTGAAGAATGTAATCCCTTGCCAGACTAGCTGGTTTACTGGCATGAACACAGATGGGGATTATTTTATATCTGTGATAATGCTTTAATATTTAGCACAGGGACATAGAAGGCTGGGAATTGATACTTGGGGTGAGACCCTTGAAACGTGAACTTTTCACGTTATTGTTCACAGAATTCAAATGAATGGATGATGTTGGGCTCCTTGTTCACATCTTTCACCGATTGCAATTTAAGTGCTGTACATCATGATTGACTTTAACGGTCATTGATAAATCTTTTTGATAATTCTATTTATACATACTTCAATTCATGTATCTTTTTCTCCTCATTCTTGGGGAAGAAGTGTTATCTTTATAGTTATTTCTTATTGTGTACAATACAATACCTTCTATTACTCATGATTTTTTTCAACTATCCAATAGTGCCCTTTTGTTATTAACTTTTCCTTATCCTACAAAAAAATTCCCCATAAGTTTAAAATCAGCTTTTTTTTTCCATTTAAACCTTGGGTTTTTATGATGGGACACATTTTTGAAAATGACAGGAAAATTTTATAAATATTTTTCTATGAAGTTATTTTAGCAGCAGTTTAAATCCCAAGAAATAAATATAACCTAAAGACATTTATTTTGATTTCCCAAAATGTAGTTTGCAATAATTTATTACCCTATTTAGCACAGAAATTATTTATAGGTAATGCATTGATTTGCTTTCTCTCAGTCTTTACAAATATTTGCATTGGACATTCCCCCTCATTTATGACCCTCTGAATTAATTTATTTAACAAATATTTTTGTAGCCCCTATGATGTGTAGGTATTATTTTAAGTCTTAGAGGTATAACAGTGAGAAAAAATGAAAATGTTGCTTTCTCTGAGCTTATATTCCTGAGGCATTAGAGAGACAATAAACAAGATGAATAAATATTTTTACTATTATAGCAACTTAAAAGTATTAAGTAAAAGGAATGAA
Source organism: Marmota marmota marmota (assembly GCF_001458135.2). Lineage (NCBI taxonomy): Eukaryota > Metazoa > Chordata > Mammalia > Rodentia > Sciuridae > Marmota > Marmota marmota. Next base: position 27,111,196 of record NW_026000093.1, read on the forward strand.
ATATTTAACTCTTGGGGCCTCTTCCACCTTCTGCCAGGCTCTAATGTTACACTTTTCTTTTTCCTCACAGCCCAGGAACTTATATTAAGCACACACACACAACTTTGGGTGAAAAAAATCTTATTTTCTTAAAAAGGCTGAATATAAACAATTCCAATTGTGTGGCATGTTGTTCAGAAATATTGCATCCATAAACAGAGATCAATTCTTATTTATTGCTAAATGACATAATGATGCTTAAACTACAGCAGAATACAGGATAAATGCCCCTTTAAGATCACTTCAGTGACATAAAACCCACAAATTCTGGAAGGCAAAACTGACTGGATCTCTAAAAGAAAATATGGGATGAATGATCATGATCCTGACATTAAATGATGTGATGTTCCATTTGTTTCTAGCTCTAGTCTGAGTGTCTTGAGGCGTGTTTTGGAACTGAGAAAATGTCAACATTGCTTAACTGCGACTCCAGGTCTAGGAGTTTTTAAAGATAATCACCTACTCTGATTTAGCAAGGTAGAATATGGAGTGGGAATGGAAACAAGAAATTGGTCATGGTATGGTTGGTGGCTGCACAGTTTACATAGTCCTAGGGTCTTCCAAATGGTAGTACATAACCTAATATTCAAGCAGGCATTTGAACTCCATTGCTGAAAAGAGAAAATAATGGAAAATTCCAGCTGCTTTAAAAATTTGCTTTAATTAGTTTTACATGACAGTAGAATGCATTTTTGACACATTGTATGCAAATGGAGCACAACTTCTCATTCCTCTGGCTGTACATGGTGCAGTGTCACACATTTAGGGTAATCAACTTGTATATAGGATGATAATGTCTGTCTCATTCTACTGTCCTTCCCATCCCCACAGTCCCACCACTCTCCTCACTCTCTTCTACACAATCCAAAGTTTCTTCATTCATCCCTATCCTACCCTCGCACCACACACACACACATACACACACACACACACACACACCCTGGATCAGCATCTGCTTATCAGAGAAAACATTTGAACTTTGTTTTGGGGGGTTTGGTTTATTTCACTTATATTCTCTAGTTCCATTCTTTTACCTGCAAATGCCATAATTTCATTCTATTTTTAAGGCTGAGTAATATTTCTTTGTGTATATGTACTGCATTTTCTTTATGCATTCACCTGTTGAAGGGTGTCTAGGTCTGTTCCATAGTTTAGCTATTATGAATTGAGCTGCTCTAAACATTGATGTGGCTGTGTCACTGTAGTATGCTGACTTTAAGTCTTTTGGGTGTAAACCTAGGAGTGGAATGTCTGGGTCAAATGGTGGTTCCATTCTAAGCTTTCTCCATACTGCTTTTCACAGTGGTTGCAGCAATTTGCTGTCCTACCAGCAATGTATGAGTGTGCCTTTTCCCTCACATCCTCGCCAACACTTGTGTTCTTGATAACTGCCATTCTGACTGGAGTGAGATAAAATATTGATTTGCATTTCTCTAATTGCTAGAGATGATGAACATTTTTTCATATGTTTGTCAATCGATTGTATTTCTTCTTCTGTGAAGTGTCTGTTCAGTTCCTTAGCCCATTTATTTATTGAGTTATTCGTTGTTTTTTTTTTTTTGGTGTTAAGTTTTTTTGTGTTCTTTATATATCCTAGAGATAGTGCTCTATCTGAGCTGTGTGTGTAAAGATTTTCTCCCATTCTGTAAGCTCTCTCTTCATGTTTTTGATTGTTTCCTTTGTTGAGAAAAACTTTTTTAGTTTGAATCTGTCTCAATTATTGATACTTGATATTCAGCAACTTTTTAATAATCATTTTCTAACAGGAGTCCTCAGTAAGGATTTGGTGCTCAACTGTAATGATAAGCCAAGGGGTTAAGAATGGTTATTACTACAGATTAAGATACTGAGTTTCAGAGAGGCTAACACATTTCTTCAGTCATTAATAAGTTACAGAATTAATATCAACATAAAGACAATTTGATTTATCCAAATTCTTGACCAGATAGACAAATGAGACAATTTTCCTGTCCCTAATGTCTATTTATTGTTTTTCATTAGTTCTTGAAACTTAGTGTTTCCCAAAGAGTCTTATTAAAAACTAGTTCTAAACAATGTGGAAAGATAATTTTCTAAAAACTAACATATAAAGCAAAATATTTGTCTAAACAATGGCCAAAAGTTAATTTGATTTTATTTGTTAGCTTTAATACTAATCTGAACATTTTATATCCAAACATAAAATAATAACAAGAAAAGTTTAGTGTCTTTTATAATGAGGTCCAAATTTCTATGATTGCATGAACTTTTATTTTTTAATAGAATATTTTGAGATTGCTGTACTGTGAAACATAATTTTGAGAATGCTGTTGTACAGTAGGTTTTCCTAGAATATGATAGCTAATGATCAGCAATTTGGAAGATGAAATTATTTCAAATTGTCATGTTGATATCAATTCAACAGCATGTTAACTATCATATTGTAATCTCAAACTTGCTAAAAGTTAGGAAAAATAAATATTATATTCATATAATATCAACAAGCTCAAATTACTCATGATAAAAAACTCATAAGCTGTTAACTAGGCAAAACACTAAATTTCAAGGAAGAATTCATATATCCTATTACCTTGCTGACCACTGACAGAAAGACATTCATCTCCAGATTGTTATATATGTAAAAGAGCAGGCTATGTATTATTAATTCAGAGTAAATGCATAATAAATATATTAACATATGCAAAATATACCACGTCAATTTCTAAACCTGTTTGAATTCATTTTTACTCATAAAAAAATCTAAAAATTTTTATATCAAAATTGCAGGGGGTGGGTGGCTAATAAGATACATTTATCTTGAAACATACTAGTAACCAATAGAAGAACTTTCGCTCTCAAATTTTTAATTGTACAATATTTGGCATCTTTGTCCACTGCTTCCCAAATTACCCCAAAGAATATTTTATGCATTAGATTCATTAATATAGTTAAAGGGAAATTCAAGTGAGCACAATAGATAATTTCATTTCTTAAATCAGCAATGACTGAGCCTAGTTCCACTAGCAAAACAAAGTTAAGACACTTTTATTTGCCACTTGTCATCGATAGTAAGTGCAAATAATTTACTAATTCACTGTTTCCATTTCCTACTTCTTTGGCTTCTACATTTGTTTCTTCTGTTATAATTCAAAGTATGTCACTTCAGTAAATCTTGGAAACAGTCTTGAAACATTGGGGAGCCCTGCAACATGGCAGAATACAGTATGCAGCTGGTAAATATTTATGGGGATGATTTTCTTTGTAGAGAATATGAAGTTATTTTCATTTGAAGAATTAGTTGTTTACTCTGAAAATTCTTTAAAAAAGATCAGATTCAAATTAACTTGTCCAAATTTCCAAGTGTAAATTAAATTCATGGATATTTTAAGAGGGCTAAGATGAGGAAGGTTTTTATTTCAGACAGTTATCAATTAGAGCAGCCCCTGTCATGACACTCAAAGGCTAGGTATAATTGTAATAGTATCAAACAGAAATGCAGACATATTAAATAGCATATGGGATTGGGTGACCCAAAGAATGGTACTGAAATATAGTCTTTTTCTACTCTTTCATTCAATGTTTGAAATTATGCCAAGGTCATATTTGATTGAGAGCTATCTGATGGTTGTCGCTATTCTCCAGGAAGAATTAATTGAGGGTCGCTATTCTATTCTGAGTAAAAAGCAGAGCGGGACCTTCTGTATCTCTAGGCAAGATTCTGGGAAAGCTAGTCTGAAATAGTCTGTTTTGTAGCTGCATTAATGGATATTATGTTTTAGAGAAAACTAGCATGGGTTTTATACATTGACCTGTTTTTCAAAACTATGCTTCCAAGAGAAAAAAATGTTCATGTATATATTGTTTTCACTGAATTATTATTGAATACTTTTGCATTTTTAGGTCCCACTGAGAATTTTCCTTTTTAGGTTTTTTACATATTTTAATAAGGTTATATAATAATATATAAAATTTGCTATAATGAATGTTATTAGATTTGTTTTCTTATATAAATAGAAAGGTTGCCTCCTCTTTAGCATAGAATATCATGACACACTTAAAAACATGTTTACCAAATATCAGAGTATTATTTTAATGTAGTGCAATGTGCTGACCACAATGATCATGTTTGAAAAATTTAAGTACAAAGTATAGACCTGTGTGTGTGTGTGTGTGTGTGTGTGTGTGAGAGAGAGAGAGAGAGAGAGAGAGAGAGAGAGAGAGAGAGATACACAGATACACATGAGTATTAACTATTCAATGTAAAACATTAGTTATCATCAATGGGTTATCTTCTGACATCGCACTGGGATAAAACTATACAGTAAATAATGAATTGTGGGATGCAGCCAGGCTTGCAGAAAATAACTATTTGAGGGATGGTGCATGAACAGAAAGCTGTAATTTTGACAGGTGGCAAGGTGTCGTGTCACCAAGCCTTTCTAAAGCCTCATATCTCATACCTATTGATTAATGGCTCTAATTAAGGAATGAAATCAAGCATGTGAAGACAGGGGATCGCTTTAGGTCCTTGTTTGGTAGTTTTCTCTTCCTGGCACATGACTCATCCATCTAAATATCACCGCTCTTTCATTTATTACTACTGTATGTACCACAAAAACAGCAAAAGGGGTACATTCTGATCTTGTCCTAGTCATGAAAAAATATGATTAAGCAGGAGCTAAAATAAGAGAACACGTTAGAACATCATTTGAATGAGCACTGCTCTGAGAGAGTGCTGTACTTAAAATTGTTTCAATAGAAATTGGAGATGTGTTCAATTGCTTTTAAAGGAAGTTATTATATTTAAATTCTCAGATTTTATCTTAAAATTCTTGCTTTTAGAGTATACTTGCTTAATTTAAAATCTTTAGCCAGGTCAATAAGAAAACACCTTTAAGTTTAGGAGAAAGCATTTATGTAACAGAGAAGAAAAATAATACAGGTTATATTAATACATTTTTAAGAATTCCAGGAATGCCCAACTATATTCTCCCACACTGCTTACTAACAAGACCCCAAACTTGACATTGTGCTGCACAGTTAAACAAGTCCCACAGGAAATTCCTGCTCCTTTAGCCCGGAATGAAAATATTGACTCCATTGCATATACCCATCTTGGGTTAGTTGGAGAGAGCCACCAGCTGGAGATTAAAGTATACATAGTGAAATATTATCTTTTTGTAATTTATAAGTTAGAATTAGGCTTTAATTGTGCATACCAATTTGTAAGAATATTTTTCATACTTTAAAAATTATATTTATTATTATTGACAATGAAATCGTCATGAAATATCTCATGTGAGTTAAAATAAATTTGTAGTTCTAGAGTGCTATTTATTAGTATTTCATAGGACTACAGGGTGCAATTCAGATGAATTAGGTAATTTCTAATTATTTAGCAAGATGATATTTTGTTAGTAATGTTCAAGTGTTTTCCTCATGTGCTACTTCACTTTGCTTTCTTATGACATGGAAGCATAAATTGCTAAATGACATGTTTAATTTTAAAGAGAGAACACTTGTGTAATAAAACTCTCAAATTTTATTTATATACCCTCTAACATTGTTTACAGAATTATAATTTAAAATACATTATAATAAAAAAATACATTATAATGATTTTTTTGAATTAAAGATGTATAATGTCAATATTTTAGAAGTCAGATAAAATCTTCATTGTTAAAGATGATATAAGTTATATAAAAATTAGTGAAACTTTTAAATATATAGATGGCTGAAATAATTAGGGCCATCTTATATACTTACATTTTCTTCAATAGAAATTTGGAAATTAGAAATGGCTACAAGAGGGGACATTTTATTTTTTCTAATGAATTACTGATTTCTGTGATGATATGTTACTATATGTAAATTTTGTGTTTACCTGGAAAATGTGAACACAGAAGACTATGAAGCATGCTAAGAAAATTAATGTTTTTATTCATCTCCACATTTTAATTAACTTGCTTATACTATCTTTCATTTATTATTTTTACCCACTTTTCTCTCTATTTTTAAGAATTTTTAAGACAGAGAAGTGGTGATAAAATCATTGCTTACTGAAGCAAGTAGACATTGAATCCAGCTATGCACATTAGAAAGATGTTACACACTGCATACTTTTAATAATGATCATTTAGAAGATAATTTTAGCATCCACACAAGGGAAAAATGGATTTTTGATGAGTTCTTATATGACCATATGTGGTATTAGTCAGTGTGAGGTATTGCTAGCAAGCTCATTGCTTTCAAAAATCAAAGTTAAATGGTTCATCTATCATCAGAATTTGTGTCTGGGCGACTTGTCTGAACATCAGTATGATTTATGGTTTGAATTGGAGGAGTCAACCATGCATGTTTCTTAGTTTATCGTTTTATGCTGTCTTCAATTAAATGTCTATAAACACAGTGATGGCTTTATGACATTGTCCATCAATAAAGACTATCATATTTTGCATGAGAATATGTAATTTTCAGAAAAATATTGACCTTTGACTTCTATGTGCCCTGTTGTTACTATTATATACATACATCTGTAGTATTTCTTCATAGAAAATGAATTAGCCAATTTGTCATACAGATCAATGACTTCTTTGTAAAAATATTCTTAATTATTTTTTAAGACTTTAAAACATAAAATTATCAAATTGTGATAATAATTGGAGTTAAAGTTATAGCCCTCTGTTTTCCACACCATATCATAAATGCTTTTATGGGAATGCAAAAAAGCAAACATAAAATTTATAAATGAATACTTTTACATGCTTATTTAGTATCTGATTATTTTATGGATTCAAAAGATTTTAAATAGTTCTTTGCTAAGATAAAATAATCTATATGATGAAATTAAATTAAATTATTCCACATAAAGGATGAATCCTAGAAAATCTCGTGTTTTCATTTTCTTCAGGACATTGAATAATGATACTTTCAGTCTTCATATTTATGAATGTGGTGTGTGGTATTCATACTGGCAGCTTGTGGAGGTTGAATCATTTTCTCTGTAGCTCTGCTCTGATATTGCTGCTGACAGCAATGCCTTGTAAAAAAGAATTAGTATTCTAGTTCTTAAAGCTATGTCAAATATCTTTTGAGCATAGTTTTAAATAAAAAACACAATGTGAAGGTTTTTATATAACAAATCATCTCCATGTAGTTTAAGCACAGGAGAACAGAAATGAGACAATTACAGTAGGCTTAGCTATAAATTTAAACAAATACATTTCTGTGTGTACATACTGGTTACATATACATGTTATTCTTGTGCTGTTGAAAAAAAATCTCCTATTCTACAATATAACAAAAATGTGGTGCATGTATGGCAGGTTCGTGAGACCTCCAGTTGATGATTATCAGGGTGTACCTCATAGTATGGGAAATGCACTGAGATTCATGTGCAGCCACAGATAGAATCTCAGATGTCATTACACATTTTAAGGAACACATTTTATTTCTCTACTATAAATTAACAGAGGTTGAATCCATGCATAAATTGTCTGGATATTGAAACCAAAAATGACCTTTGACTTCAATTATCTAGATAATTCAAGCAAGTGAAAATTGTATATAAGAATGAAAGTATCACTTCAAATTGTGAAGAACATCTGGCTATTTATGAGAAATATTTTGCATGCTGTAAGTTCTGCATTATTGAGGAAAAAATAAATACTTGTAAAATTGCCAAAGGCTATAAACTAGTATTATTATGAATATGTAAATATTATTTTTCTTGTTATTGAAACATGATTGGCCTGCTAGCTCCATTATAAAGAGTTGTTTTTAGTGGGTCGTCTAAATCAGCCAGTAGACATAGTCTGGAAAATAGAGATTTATAGAACACATTTAGAGATTAAAATTCTCATTTTGATTGTATCTTCAGAAAAAAGTTATCAATAGTAAACACAGAGTATTCTTTGATAATCATTTTTATTGAAATATATTATCTAGATTGATTTTTAGGTTTTCAATTCAATGTTTTCAATAGATACTCTGTAGGTATATTCTTTGAGGTCCAATTGTTCTGATAGAATATTTTCTTTTTATGCTAATCTATGAAAGAACAGTGGTAAATATAAAATTATTGTTTCAAAAAATCTAGCAAGTTATTCAGTAAAATATTTAGTTTCTTAATCACTATTTCCTTTTTATTGGTGCATTATTATTACACATAATAGTGATATTCATGGTGACATACATAATTCTATCAATCTCATTCCCAGGACCTCCCTTTTCCTCCTCTCTTCCTACCCCCTATCCCTTTCTCAATTCCACTAGTGTCTCTTCTATTTCCATGAGGTCTCCTTTTAAAAATATATTTTTCTCTATAGCTTTTTCATATGAGAGGGAACTTATGTGGTTCTAGATAATCTATCTCTGGATGGAATATTTTTCTCCCTCAAACACAGAATTATTCCCTTTAATACAAAAAACAATAGACCAAGATAAATATTTATTCCTTTTAAAAGATTGCTTTAAGATATGCACAATCTAAGATTTAAGTAAAACTGAAAGTAAAACACTTAGAACATTCATTCTCCTTTTAACAAAGGACTTTTACAAACATCCAAGATTTTCTTGGATCTTGTAATCTGAAAGAACCATTTATTGAGTATGATAACTAAGCTCTTGTCATTTAGGGGTCATTATATCAAAAGCTGCCTATTTGTTTTTAAAACAACAATTTTTAATGAAATAAATTCATTATTGAATAATCTCAAAGTATATAAAATAAGATTTTAAGTTATCTTAAACTACTTCAGTGGTGTGTGTGTGTGTATGTGTGTGTATGTGTGTGTGTGTGCACGTGTGAGCATGTAGTGAGAAGATGAGAAAATGAAACCAATTGAGATTTGTCTGTTTATAAAGCATATATGATATGTTTTTCTTTCCTTATCATTACTTATTTATTTTGTGTGTAGGGGGATAAAGGGGTGCTAGGGACTGACTCCTGGGCCTTGTGCATACTAGACAAGTAAAGTACTTACAATGGAGTTATACTCCTAATCCCCATGTGATATTTTCTTAACATTATCACATAATTTTTCTGTTATTAAAAGTTCTTCATAAAAATCATGGTAAAGACTTTTTCCCATCCTATATGCAATCTAGTCATGAAGTAGTTAACAAATTTGTTATTATTATTCATGAATGTTTCTTTCAATGCTTTTATACTCTAAACTTTAAAATGAATATTTTTATAAATAACTATTTTATTTTTTATTTACTTATGAGAATACATACTTACAATAGCTGTGATCATACTATAAAACTGGTGAAATATAAAAAAATGCAGTGGTCATCTATTGTAAGGCCTTTTTAAAGACAATACTACTTTTTGGTAGCATATTTTGATTTTTGCAAGATCCAAGGCAAAATGGATCATAGTTAAATTCCTAGACAAGGACTGATTTTAATACACCCTAATTGTAAAATCTTTAAGTGCCTTTAGCTATTTTTATATAATCGAAGTATAATCAGAAAAATTACTTTAATATCTTTGTCTTTGCCTTGACCTAGCCTCATTATATGTTTAGTTGGTGCTCAAGATGGTTTCTATGTACTGATGGCATTATGATGCTACCTTCATGGTTAAAAAATGCCTCTTTGGGGGGATATGAATAGGAGCAAAAAGGTCTCTTACGGTAAGTTTGAATCAATGGAAATATATAAGTACCAGCAGTTCATCAGAGGCCTAAAAGTACAGAATTAATTTCATTGTTTTATTTAAACCTACTATACCTATGGAAGCTCCTAAGTGAAATATTCCCTTCATTCATAAACAGATATCTACTTAAAGTTAAGCTAAAATGTGTTAAATAGAAACTTCTTTCCTAAAAAATGACTGCTGAAAAAATAAATCAGAGTCATCGTATGGATCCATATTTATTCTAGAACAGACTAGCTGTTTAATGTTTTCTATAACTTCTGAGAATGGGTTAATGTTTTATATGTATGAATACTTGGATATGGTATATTAATATTTTTATTTTTTCAAATGCTCATTTTCCCAAATATAACTTTTAGAGATAGTGACGATAGTGATTTATTTTACTAGAAATTAAAAAAAAAAAAACTCTAAGTAAATAGCAGAAAACTCAGTAGAGGGAAGGAAATAGGAAATATATAGGGGGAGGGAGGAAGGAGGAGGGAAGGAAAAATTCCAGTGCTGGGAGTGAGTTAGACCAAATTATATTCTATACTTTTAAAATTATGTCAAAATGAATCTTAATGTTATGTATAACTAAAAAGAACCAATCAAAAAGAAAAAAAGAAATGTATTTGGATGTATGTATCAATGATGAAAAAATACTGGTTATATATTTATGTATGGTACATTTCCTACTTTCAAGAATTTTACGGATGTTTTGCTGAAAATGAGATTTAGATTAAAATTATTTGAAAAATAACAGCTATAATAAAACTATAATGTGTTTACTGTTTCATGAGGAGGTCCAATCTCCCACTAAAAGTTTTCTGAAGAAAGTGAGTTGTTTTATTTTGGGGTGTGTGTGTGTGTGTGTGTGAGAGAGAGATAAGCCTTGGAGAATAGGGCTGCAATATGTCTGTTCAGCTATATTGATCTCTTTATTAAACTCAGTTGTTTCTTCAACTTGCCTCCAGTCTCTTCTTGACTTTTATATTAAGCACAGAATTTAAATGTGCATTTCTGTGTTGAAATTTTAATATGCAATGATACTGTAGTAGATTCAGCCATAGGGAATGCATAAAATAACATGAAAATTATACAATCAAAGAGGCAGAACCAAACCCTTAGGAGAGACAATTGTTTTAGAAAGGTTAGTCATAGTTTTTATTTATTTATTTATTTTCATTTTTAGTTTTGGATTCACAGCTACAAGGATCCCCTATTGTTTCTCAAGGGGGAAAAGAGGAATTTTTATGGCATATTATTGACATTATACTTTCTTTAGTTTAAAAACACATTGATGCTATGATAGAGGTTCTGTTATTTCTAGCTGTTGGTAGAGGTTGTTGAAATAAAAGAGATTCCTTTCATTAGTTTTCTTTCCTTTTAGGGATTAATTCTCTTTATTCAGTTGTTTATTTTCAAGAGAAAATTATACATTTTCCAAAATATAACGTCCTGACAGGATAAAACAGGGAAAGATGAAGGATCCCACGTAATATATGAGTAGCAGGTATTCACAAATTCTAGCATCTATATATCCTGCAGGAATTTAAATTTATATAAATTTGTGACTGATTTGATGAACTTCTGTTTATTGAAGTGAAATGAATGATGAAATAGAGGGATAAAATGCAGAAAAAAAATTTTTTCATAGCTATAATTGGAAAGAAAAAAAGATCTGGCACAATTATTCAATGGTTCTGTGGTATCCTTTCTGCCTTGTGGTTAAAGTGCATTTTGGCTCTGGATTACATCTGCTGCATCTAGATACAATGAGTATTAAATGATAACTAATACAATCATACAGTAAATTTTGTGTTTCTGTACAAGTCTCTCTTTATTCAACCTACCCTTTACCTACCAGGTCTTAACAGTGAACAAAATATAATGATATGTTTAGAAATCACTCCAGACTTGTAGAGCACATTTTGTAGGAATGATTCTGCTCTTGTCTAGTTCCTCAAATGTTTTTATATTCTTGTTTCCAAATTTAGAAGTCACCTTCAAAAACTTTTTCTCAACATTTCTATTTATTTTTTTCTTTCCTTTTCCCTCTGCAAGGATTTTGGCTACAATTCAATAGAACAGTGTCACAAATTCTATTTATCTCCATGAGAAATCTCTAGTCTAGATTTTTAGGACCTAATCTTTCTTAGGCATGGCCAAGAAAATTTGGATAAAAATTTGTAGTAAGATAAATATCAAATGCTTTTATTTATTAATAGAAGTCTACAGTGTTCGGTTAGATCTTTGTCTAATAAAGATAGGTATTTATTCCTTAATAGAAATACACACTTCTCCAACTTTTACTAGATTATAATTTTCAGGCAGGTACAGATTTTCATGAATTTTGGTTACTAATATATCCCTAGCATCAAGAATAGTTTCTGATTTGTATATTAGATACTGAATAAATGTTCAACAAATGAAGGTTACATTAAGCAGCATCAACATCTGTTCATAATTTTCTGTAAAAGTCTGTAAACAAGTCAAAATAACACCTGGCATTTTGCCAGGGGAATGTTAGAGTTGTAAACAAGTCTGGATGGTGCCTGGCAAAATGCCAGAGGGAGTGGTTTGAGAAGTAACAAAAGCGAGCCATTAAGTGTAGAGATTCCTGATTGGTTGACTGATGTATCTAGTTTATGCTAATTAGATAAGCTCTGTGGAATGTATAAATACTGCTCCTGTCCTGCAATACACGGCTCCCACTCCTGCTGTATCAATCTACACAAGTTGTTCGTCACCCCCCGGTTATTTTGCTGCAGCCGGACTGCGGCAATTTTCTGTATATATTTTATCTTTATATAAATAGAGAAAGGTTCATATAATAAATTATGAGTAAATCAAATAGCTTTGAAAAATCTTGCTGTACAAAACCCAAAAGTTCCAACATATAAGTTTCTATGGTCTAAAATCATAACTGGGTACAAATATGGTTAGACAGTATATTTCAAGATGGTGGATCAATCAAGGAAGTCTAATTACATGGACTTAATCCCTCATTTATTGACAGGAAAGTAATGGAGGACCTGCTAGTTAGAATGGAATAATAAAGAACTAATAAATAGTAAATTAAAACTTGTCATCCTTTCACTATCACCTTCATATTTTCAGGGAAGAAATAGGGGGAAGATGGCAAGGGGTACAGAAAAGAGAAATGTTATACTATGTATTTAATTTATATACTTTATATAACAAAGTCTCTCAATACAAGGATTCCTAGAGATTGCAGCAGATGATGGAAGAGTGTTTCTACTACATTGACTCTAACTTGTTCCATGGAAAGATAGCCAACTTCATATGGGATAATTAAAAATTAGCAGTGGTTGATTTTAATTTGATTTTAGTTATTTAAGAACTTGGAGATTTTTTTTTACTATTTGGCTTATGATTATTAAATCAGGAAAGAAACTCAGAAGATTGTTGGCCCCCCCAAATGCCTTGGCAAAACACAAATGACATTGAGAGCCACTGTCATTTTATATATCTCATTTCACAGTCTGCATACTCAGAGAAAAGCATATTATTAATCTTAAGGTACAGACTTTAAAACTGAGGTCTATAGGCAGTGGAACAACTTTCAAAGTTAGATGGATGGCAGGTGATAGAACAGCTCTGACTTCTAGAGTCTTTAACACAAGGCCTCCCAATTTTCACATCTTTTCTCTCTCCTTTATAAATACACTCAGCCATTTGCTGGATAACAAAAGATAAAACCAAAAAGACATGTATTTTGGGGTTCCTAGGCCTATCCATAGAATTATCTTCTAGATCAATTTAATATATGATAAGTATACAATTTTAATTCTTTGGAAAACAAAGTCCTAGATTTTAAATAATTTCTCTTGTATTTGAACTCACTGCAAGACTAATTATTGAAAAAGAAATGATGTAAGATGTGGCACTTAACAAGTCGAGTTTATTGCCACGTTATAGTTCACATACTTACTAATTTCCTTCCATATGCAAAATTAGTTTTAAGAGGAAGACTAAGTGTAAAGAAACCGCTTATTTTTGCTTCCTTTTGACATATACTTTATTAACATAAATGAAACTCTAACCAATACTTTGTGTGTGTATCCTTTATATGATCAGAGCTTATTTTAATATATTTGTTTTTACTGAATTATATATTTTTTTGCATTAGAATGTCTTTAATTCTTTAACCCATTCATTTGAAACTATCTCAGTGCCTAATGGAAGTTAAGCAGAGTTCTAGGTGCTGAGAACATAGCATTGAATGAAAGAGAAAAATTCTTTCCCTCACGGAACTTACATTGTAGTAAAGGCAAAAAGATAACCAAAAAATCAACAATTAAAATATATTTTGCAGTAAAAGGTGTTAAGTATATACATAATAATAATAAATCAGGAAAGATGCACAGTATTATATTTTTGTATAAAATTAAATAAATACAGCTATAGCCAAGTGATATTTCCTTATTGGGAGATAATTTTTGGTTATGTATTTAAATTATAAATGAGAGTATCATGCTGCACACCTTTCATTTGTCTTTACCGGACACTTTCTACTCCCTTTCTTCCTACCTAGTAGACAGGGATCTGATTGGTCTTCCCATACGTTCCTTTGTCTCAGGTTCTTGGTGGGGTTTTGCTGATGGGAAACATTTATAGGGATCCAAGTGTGGGAATAAGGTTGGGATATTTGTTCCTCGTGTTTCTTCCCTCATAATTGGTTGTAGCTTATCTGTATCACTTTATTGATCGTCACAGCTTCTGTCAAGTGTCCCTCTCCATATAGCCAACTTTGTGGGCATTTCAGTAGGCACAACTGCCCTTGTACACACAGGACTTTTTTCACTAGTTTACAATTATTGTGCTGCTGTCTTTGATACCAGTCCATATTTATTGTCAAAAGTGGCTTAGCTTTAATAGACTTTTCTTGAATTACCTATTTAGACAATGTTATGTGTTTTCCACAAGGATTCCAGATGATCCAAATATCTAGCACACTAATTGGTTATTTATGTAATTGTATCAAGTCCAATTTGTTGATGGAAAAGCAATGAAAATGTCAAGAAAAGTTTGCAATGAGAGGGACAAGCCTGTTTCTTAAATTGAACCAAGAAATAACTACAAGTTAGGAGCTACCTACTACTTTTATACATTTGGACTGGTATACAGTTCTCTCTGTATGGGCCAGGTAGCTCAGATTTCTGGATTTACATATAAAGAATATGAAGTAAAAATGATGAATTTAATAAAGCTAAAAGTCAAATTTTCTCCTGATTAAAGTCCCTAGCTCCCTCCTCTCAATTTATATGCAAAAACAGAAATTAATTTTGTTCTTAACATATGAGGGGTCAATTTCTTCAATATTCAACATTTTGTTTGATGGGTTTCCTTTTTAACATTCACATTTTCACTTGTATAAATGTTTTTATGTCCCTACTTTCTCTATATTCTTCAAAATACGTTTGGTTTTGTTATATTTATAATGTGTTCGTTAAAATTTAATTATATTTGTGTCCTGTAAAAGTGAACAAAATAACTATAAAAATCTCCTTCATATAATCACTGATTGAAATCAAGCTCACTAAAGGCATAAATGAAAATACATAGTCGGCTTAAAAAGTTTTCATATTTTATCAAGAATTCTACTATATAATGAGATTTATTTATGTGCTCTTAAATCAATGAGACTATTTCCTCAATAAAGTATTATTTATAGTTGTTAATTATATACATGTTTATAATTATGATGTTATTCAAATAGTCAACAATTAATACGGTAAAAAACCCTTCAACATTGGTGAAATGGGAGTTAGAACCATAATGAGATAGCATTTCTCACCAATAATAATGACTATTATTAAAAAGAAAAATGTCAGTGAATATTCAAAACAGGAAAATTTTCTATACTGTTGATGAAAATATAAATTTGTATAGCCATTTTGGAAAACAGTATGAATATTGGTCAAAAATCTAGAAATCAGACTGTTATATGAATCAGTTATTCCAGTACTGGATATATGTCTAAGGGAAATGAAACCAATATATTGAAGTAACATACACATTTCATGTTTATTACAAAGCTATGCACAATAGCCAAGAAACAGAGACAGCCTAGGTATCTTTACCCATAAGTGAATGTATAAAGAAAAAGAGGTATGCATTAATAATGGAATATTATTCAGCTATAAAAATAATGCAATCCCATCATTTGTAGCAACATGGATGGAATTAGAGGACATTATGTTAAGTAAAACAAGTCAGCTGCAGAAAGAGAAATTTTATATCTATTCATTTATATGTGGAAGCTATAATTCAATCTCATAGAAAGAGAGAATAGAATAGTGGCTATCAGAGGCTGGGAAGTGGGTGGGGGTGTCTGGAGAGAGAAGGCTGAATGAGTATAGGCATGCAGTTGGGAGAAATAGCTCCTAATATTCTAAACAGCATAATTGGGTAACTATGGTTGACAATAGACAATTAATTGTATAATTTAAAAGGGGTAGAAGAGAGGATTTTGAATATCTCCAACACAGAAAATGATAGCTCTTTGAAGTGATGGTTATAGCACTGACCCTGATCTAATCATTACATGTGTCTTGAAATATACTCTAATATATATGATGAGTTACATAACAATTAAAAATATTTTAAGTGAATTGATAAATGAGAAAAATATAGTGTCAAAATTATTCTAAAATAGTCTAAATTTTATGACTAGAGTTTTGTAATAAGATATTATATTAATTCATTAATACTACTCATGTAACTAGAAAATGTTTATTTTAATCAATGTATTATTAGTGTTAAACTCTTCCTTTAGTATAAGTGGCCTGCTGAACTTAATGTGAAGTGTACATATTAATATGTCTTAAATACCTTACAGTCTACTCAGCTAGGGCCTTCATGAATGTTATATTTCTAGTATAAAGGTATTCAATGCATTTCTCTGTGTGGTAAGACTATCAAGTTAAAAATTTGCATCCCTTTTAAAATAATTTTTTAATGATCTATAAGTATTCCTATTATTTCTAGTGACAAGAAACAAATTTTCTTCTAACAGTTGATTTTTCATAACTTAATTAAGCATTATTTGCTGGTAATTTTAAAAGCAGTTCTACCAGAACTTACACGCCATTCATTTGATATATATGATTTATATTCTTCCGTTAAAGATTCTGACTTTGTTATCTTCTTGTAATAAAACAATACAATGTGTAATTTACCTGACATTTAATTCTTTTTAAAAAGCACATTTTATAGTAATTGTTCTTTATAAATACAACTGTTTAGAATCCAGCTTCAAAAATACCTGACACCATTGGAAAGAATGAGGACAAACTATTGAAGAAACTATGAACTGTTTTTGGCTATTAACATATGTGGTGTCTAACAAATTGAATATATCTGTACTTTCCTCAAAAACTGAACATTTTCTGAGGCACCTCTAAGGTCACTTGATTCAGTTTTGGAACTGTAAGACCCAACACTTTCTGAAAATCAGTGGTGATCAAAGGTAAAACAAGAATTCCAAAAGAAGACAAACACGCTCATAAGAATAGTTACAACAAAATTTCCTTTGGATATTCAAGAGAAATCAATTATTCTCTGCTTTCTTAGAACAAAGGCATATCCTGCTTAAATCAATATTAGGATTCTTCAAATTAAATACTATGATTTTTTAAAATTAAAATTATGTTTCTAATATTTTCATAATAACAATATGTTACTTTCCTATCAAGCAAACAAACAAACAAACACACATTTGGGAAAGAGGTTAGACATTGTTGAGAGTAGGAGGTCACTCGGGTGCAAGCAACACCATTTAACAATGGGAAAATGCATGCTAATCTTTGAACTTTGAAAATGTTTAATTTGTGCTATAATGATACCAGATATATTTATAAATATTTGTGTATTTGAAACAAGTAATGCTAAATTGAGAACATGTTCTAGTGAAATTATACACATGATGGAACACTAATCAACCTTGTATAAAAGAAAAGCCTGCCATGTGCAATAACATAGGTAAACCTAAAGGACATTTTACTAAGTGAAAGTGAAATATACCACTCACAGAATAAATGAGTTGAGTAGAATGGATGTGGCCAGAGACTAGGGACAAGGGGAAATGAAACTCATTTGAGACATTTTTGAAAAGCTTTAGAAAATACCCTAAGTGGGAAAAATTTTTTAAAAAAATTGTAAGTGGGAAATATTGCAGCTCTGAACCATGTGTATGTCAGGTAAGAGAGAAAGGTTTGAAGATTAGTGAGACAGGTTGAAAAAGTATTATGTTAACCTTAAAGCTAAGAGATTCAAATTGAAACCATGACATAGCTTAGAAGTCATACTTTCAAACTTTTCCTTTTCTAAAGTTATAACTGCAAGGGATTTGACACTCACTCTCTGATAACAGCAAGAGGATATAACCTTAAGCTAACCAAGTACATTCTGTTGACTAAGATTTTACATGTAGTTTTCTTAATTAACAAAAAGAGCTTTCTGTTCACATGGGTGCAACTGAATATAATATTGAGAATTTTAAGAATGCATGAACATGTCTTAGCATCTTTCTACAGTGCCCATTGAAAGTGTAAAAGTGGTTTTCTGTCATAAGCTTTTAAAATATTAGTTTGAAAAACAAACACATATTTGGGAAAGAGGTTAGACATTGTTGAGAGTAGGAGTTCACTCAGGTATAAGCAACATCATTTAACAATGGGAAAAATATGCTAATCTTTATACTTGAAAATGTTTAATTTGTGCTGCAATGATACCAAATATATTTATAAATATTTGTATATTTGAAACAAGTAATGCTAAATTGAGAACATGTTCTAGTGAAAATATACACACATGATGGAATACTAATCAACCCTGTATAAAAGAAAAACCTACCTCTTAGTTTAAAGTGGAGACAGGAATTACTTCATTTATTTAATTGAAAAAAATTACATATATATATATATATATGTTTGTGTACCTTAATATTTTGATACATGTATACATATAGGAATACTAAATCAAGCTAATTAATGTATATTAGCTCACATACTTATCATTTTTGTGTGTCAGGCACACATAAAATCTACTTTCTTAGCAATTTTCAAGTATATAATATGTTATTAAAACTATAGTCACCATGATGTACAATAACCTTTTGAACTTATTACTTTATCTAAAATTTTATGTCCTTTGACCAACATCTCTCCAAACTCCCCAATTTAATATATGTTTACATGAACTCAACTTTTTCAGATGATATACTGTATTTTAATAGCATTTTTAAGTTGACTTGTTATCTTTGTTTTTAACAATCTGACCAGATACCCAAGTTGACAGTGAGGGTATGAAGATAAGGTTTGTAAACTCCAAGTTCTCATAATCAATTGGCAGAGACATACAAGAAGTGCACTTCAGACAGTGGAGCATGGTGAATCCTATATAATGGTTTGTATATAGCACATCTTGGAAATAGAAAACAAGAAAGGGATTTGATCTACAGACATTTATAAGGACTAGAGCATGCTCAAGAAATAGAAATTTAGTTGTAAGTAACATAAGTTGATGGTAAACAATCAGTTAAAAGCCAAGAAAGAAAAAAGATGTTTTATATTAAAATAGCTGGTTTATAATATTTTATTTATTAAAAATAATTACTTCACCCAAATACTATTTATATGTATTTGCTTGTATGAACTATAGCGTGCAATGGTAAAACTGCAGTTGAAAGGCAGGGCATATAACTGTACCAAAGAAACATGACAACTCTGTGTAGCATATAAAAATGTTATCAAAGAAAGGTGTGTATGTTTATGTGTGTGTACATTTCAATAATCAAAGGAATCCTAACCAACACATTAAAAATGTTTTTCTATGGGTGTTTCTTATGCATAATAAGAAATGATTCTATTTATGCCAAGACAAAAAAGAACTGCAAATAAATTTTAACCTGGTTTTAGCAAACATTTTTTACCAATACCATTGTTACATTGATTTTGAAATTATCATACAGTGATAGATAAAATAAGCATTTATGTCAATTTAATTCAGAACAAAAATTTCAGCAAAAGCAACAAATAAAACACATAAAAAGAATAAATGGCAAATATAAAATCAAAACCTATGTAAAATCCTATACTGCTAAATTTAAATTGAAAATCAATATGATTGCTTAACGTATTCCTTGGATAATATTTCCTATCTCAAATCAGTGTAAAGATGTAAGAGCATTTACCATATCAGTATCACAAGCCCTTAGGTTTTAGATTCTGGTATCTAACCAACTTTTCCTGAAAGAATCAGTGTCATTAACCAAAATAAATTATTATCCATCTAGAATAATAAATGTTCAAAATGAGAGTAGAACTTCTTGTTGCGTCAGAAGCAAAGAAACTTATCAAAGATTTTTGGAGTCATATCAAAAAGATTGAAACCAAATGTGAGGTTGATTGTAGCCAAAATTGGAAAGTTGAGCATAAAATTAAAAATAACTGCAGTGGATTGAAACATACAAAAATGTTCAGATTTATACCATAAGTTTGATTTGCTTTTGTGTAGGGGTGTCAAGGTGTTTCTTTTTTCTGGAAAATATTTTTATTATAGTTAGAACATATTAATTGTACAATTTAATACTTTTCACTATGACATTTCTTTGAACTTTGATTATACTACCCCTCACTTCTCCTACATTCTCCTGACCATTTAACCTTCTCCAGATATTCTCTCCCAACTAATAACAGCCCCTCTTATATTTTCAGGTCATCTTTGTTTTGTTTAGTTTCCATATATGAAAAAGAAATGTGATAGTTTTCTTTCTGTGAATGGCTTGTTTCACTTGACATGATGTTCTCCAGTTCCATCCATTTTCTTACAAATAAAAGGATTCAATCTATATGACTGAATATATATTCCATTGTGTGTTGTGTGTGTGTGTGTGTGTATAATATTTTCTTTATCCAGTCATCTGCTGATCACCACATCGGCTGATTCCATATCTTGTCTGTTGTGAAAAGTGCTGCAATAAAGGTGTACACAGGTATCTCTTTTGTATGATGACATCATTTCTTTCAGATATATGCCCAGGAGTTACAAGCTGGATCATATGGTAGATTTATTTTTAGTTTCTTGAGGAACCTTCTTTAATGTTTTTATTTTATAGTGGCTGTACTATTTCTCATTTTGACAAATAGTGCATAAATATTTTTTCCTATACAACATTGCTAGCATTTGTTGTTTTTTGTTTGTTTGCTTAAAAATGGCCCTGGTAACTCAGGTGGGATGGAAGTTCAATGTAGTTTTCTTTTTCTTTTCCTTTCTTTCAGTACTGGGGAACCCCGAAGAAGTTTAATCACTGAGCCACAACCCCAGTCCTTTTTACCTTTTATTTTGGGACAGGGTCTTCCTAAGTTGCTTAGGGCTTCACTAAATTCCTGAGGCTGGCTTTGAATTTGTGATTCCCTGACTCCAGCCTTCCAATTCACTGGAATTTCAGGTGTGATCCCTTGTGCCTGGCCCCATGTAGTTTGGATTTGCATTTTCCTCATGGTTAAAAATATTGAATATTTTTTAGTGGATTTATTGGTCATTGTGCTTCCACTTTAAGTGGTCCATTTGGATAACATGACCATTTGTTATTGAATTACCTGTTTTTGTTGTTGTTAAGGCTTTGTATTTTGGGTTAGTTCTCTGTCAGGTGAAGAGTTGCCAAGATTTTGTCTAATTCTGCAGATTTTCTCTTCACTCTTGTTTGCTTTACTGTGCAGAAATTTATTAATCTGATTGAATCTTGACAATTTATGCTTTTGTTTCTTAGACTATTCAAACCTTACTTATGAAATCATTGCCTATGTCAATATCTGGAAGTGTTTTCCATATGCCTTCTTCTAACAGTTTCAAAGCTTCAGTTCTTACATCCAGGTATTTGACTCATTTTGGCTTAGTTGTTGTATAGGGTGTTTCAGTCTTCTACACATAAATATTTAATTTTCCCAGAAACATTTGTTGAACAGGCTGTGTTTTCTCCAGTTCATGTTCTTGACACATTTCAAATGACTCAAGATTTCTGAAATTATTTCTGTGTCCTCTATTGTGTTTCATTGTTCTAAGTCTCTGCTTTTGTGCCACTACATGCTGTTTTTGTTACTATGGCTCTGCTGCATTATGTAATCAGGTATTATGATGCATTCAGCATTGCTTTTTGCTCAGGATTGCTTTGGCTATTTGGAATCATTTTTGTTTCCATATGAATTTAAAAATTTGTTACTAGTTCTATGAAAAACATCCTTAGTATCTAAAGATTCTTTGGTTAGCACAGCCATTTCAATAACATAAATTCTGCCAATCTATGAACATGGAAAAGGTCTTTCCACCTTCCAATGTCATCTTCAACTATTTTCTTCAATGTTTTGTTATTCCTATGTAACTTATTTGTGTGTGTGTGTGTGTGTGTGTGTGTGTGTGTGTGTGTGTGTTGGGGGCAACTGTTGTTAATGGAATTTCTTTTCTAATTTCTTTCTCAGTGAGTTCATTATTGGTGTATATAAAAGTTACTGATATTTGTTTGATGGTTTTGTAGCCTACTATTCTACTGAATTTATTTATCGATTCTAAAATTCTTCTGGTAGAGTCTTTAGGATTGTCTTCATATAAAATAAGATCATCTGCAAAGACAGATAATTTGATTTTCTCCTTACCTCTTTCATATACCTTTTATTTATTTCTGTAGCCTGATTTTTCTAGTCAGAATTTCTAATTGTATACTGAGTAAGAATGATGACAGAGGAAACCCTTGACTGCTTTTTGATCTTAGAAGAAATGATTCCAACTTTTCCATTCAGTATAATGGGGGTTATGGGTTTGTCATATATAACCTTTTTTGTCTTGGGGTATGATCTTTCTATTCATAATTCACTCAGGGTATATAACATGAAGGAATGTTTTATCAAAGGATTTTTCAGCATCAATTCAGATGATAATGTAATTTTTATACTTGACTATATTTGTGTGCTATATTACATTTATTGATTTATGTATGTTGAACCATCCTTATTTCCCTAACATAAAATGAAGCAACTTGATCATGGTGTATTATCTTTTTAATGTATTATTAAATTCAATTTGTTAGTATTTTATTGAGGATTTTTACTTACATGTTTTTCAGTGATAATGGTCTGTAGTTTTGCTTTTATTTTTTTCTTTTTCTATTTTTTCATTGTTATTGCTTTTTCATTTGTTTTCTTGTTTATTGATGTATTCTTATCAGGTTTTAGCAGCATGGTAATACTGGTATAATAGAATAAGTTTAGAAGGGGTCTTTCCCTCTATATTTTATAGAGAACATTGACATTAGTTTGTCTTTAAAATCTTAATAAAATTTAGCAGGGAATCCATTCAGTTCTTGATTTTTCATTGTTCAGAGACTTTATTATGGCTATAGTCTCATTATATATTATATATCCATCTAGATTTTTTATAAACTCTTGGTTAGATTTTGGTAGGTTATTTATGTTCAAATATATGTTCATTTCTTCTAGAGTTTTCCAATTCATGGGTATATAGTTTTAAAAAATATTTCCCTATTATCTTTTGAATTTTAGTGATATTTATTGTAATTTCTCCTTTTTCATCTCTAAGTTTATTTATTTGGGTCTTCTCTGTATTCCTTTTGGTTAGATTAGCTAAAAGACTTTTTTAGCTAAAGATTTTTCTTTAGGGAAGCAGTACACTAGAAGAATAGTCAATCAAGGGAGAATCAAATTGAATCTAAACATCAGAAAGAAATCAAAATTGTAGGAAATATATATTATCTCCCAATAATAATATTGAATGTACATTGTCTAAACTCTTCAATCAAAAGACATAGGTTAACTTATTGAATCAAAAAACTAGACCCAACATGATGCTGTATACCAGATACCCACCTCACAGGCAAAGACATCTATAGTCTGAAGGTGAAATGGGGGAAAAATACCACTAATATGGATCTCATAAAAAGCAATAGTTACAGTCTCATATCATAATTTTGACTTCAAGTCAAAATTAAAAATGAAAGCCAAAAAAAGGACATTTTATACATCAACAAGATATAATAATCATAGATATTTATGCCCTAAACAATGGAGTATACAAACATCAAACCCTTCTCTATTAATAATTGAATAGATCACAATACATTAATACTGGGTGACTTTAATAAACCTCTCTCATCACTGGATCGATCATGAAAATAAAAACTAAGTAAAGATTCAATAGAACCCAAAACACTACAATCAATATTTTGGACCTAAAACACATTTTTAGAATATTTCATCCATCAATGACTGAATTCAGTTTTTTCCCAAGCAATAATAAGATAAAAATAGAAACCCACTCTAATATCTGGAGATAAAATGATACTCTTGAATGGATAGCAGAAAAAATAAGGGGATAAATTAAAAAGTACTTATAGTTAATGAGAAAAGGGATACAAAATCTCTGGTATGAAGGCAGTTCTAAGAAATAAGTCAGTAGCATTGAGCTTGTACTTTAAAAGAATGGAAAGATACCAAATAAATATCCTGACAGAACAGCTTAAGGCCCTAAAAAAAAGCAAATCAACACAAAAATCATTAAAAGACAGGAAATAATTAAAATTAGAGCCAAAATAAGGACATTGAGATAAAAAAAAAATTCAAAAGATTGATGGAACAAAGAGTTGGTTTCTTTAAAGAATAAACAAAACTGATACACCCTTAACCAAACTAACTAAAAGAGAGGGAGAAAACCTCAAATTATCAAAATCTGAGATGAAAAAGGAGATATCACTATAGAAACCACTGAAGGGTCATCAGAAACTACTTTGAAAATTTATACTCCAAAAAAGCTAGAAAATCTTGAAGATATGGGCAAATTCCTAGAGACATATGACCTACACAAGTTGCACTAGGAGAATATAGAAAACTGAAACAGATCAATTTATGGAAATGAAATTGAAGCAGCTATCAAAAGCCTACCAACAAAGAAAACTTAGGGACTGGATGGATTTTCAGCTGAGTTCTACCAGACATTTAAAGAAGAACTAATATCAATTCTCTTCAAATTATTTAATGAAATAGAAAAGGAGGGAATGCCAAACTCATTCTACAAAGACAGTATCACCCTGATACCAAAACTAGACAAAGACTCATCAAGGAAAGAAAACTTCAGACCAATAAACTTGATGAACATAGATGCAAAAATTCTTAGTAAAATATTGGCAAACTGCATAGAAAAACACATCAAATCCTAACACAAAAAAAAAACCCAACAACAACAACAAAACAAATAACCCAATCAATAAATGGAACAAGGAACTAAACAGACATTTCTCAGAAGAGGATATACAATCAATCAACAAACATATGAAAAGTATGTTCAACATCTCTAGCAATTAGAGAAATGTAAATCAAAACTTCTCTAAGATTTCATCTCACTCCAGTCAGAATGACAGTTATCAAGAACACAAACAACCATAAGTGTTGACAAGGATGTGGGGAAAAAGGCACACTCATACATTGCTGGTGGAACTGCAAATTGGTGCAGCCAATCTGAAAGCAGCATGGAGATTCCTTGGAAAACTTGGTTTGGAACCACAATATGACCTAGCTATCCCTTTCTCGGTTTATACCCAAAGGACTTAAAAACAGCATACTACAGGGACACAGCGATATCAATGTTTATAGCAGCACAATTCACAATAGCTAAACTGTGGAACCAACATAGACACCCTTCAGTAGATGAATGGATAGGGAAACTTTTATATATATACACACACCCACATACACACACACAATGGAACATTACTCAGCATTAAAAGAGAATAAAATCATGGCATTTGCAGGTTAATGGATGAAGTTGGAGAATATAATGCTAAGTGGAGGAAGCCAATTCCCCAAAACAAAAGGTCAAATGATTTCTTTGATATGAGGATGTTGACTCCTAATGACATGGAGGCAGAGCATGGGAAGAATGGAGGAACTAAAGTTAGATAGGGCAAAGAGGAGGGAGGGGAAAGGAGGGGCAAGAGCGTAGAAATGATGGTGAAATGAGTTAGACATCATTACCCTAAGTACATGTATGAAGACAAACGGTGTGAAAATACTTTGTGTACAGTGACTTGAGAAATTGTGCTCTATATGTGTAAAATTGTTCTCTATATGTGTAATATAAAATAAATTGCATTCTACCATAATGTATAGCAAATTAGAATAAATAAATAAATTAATAAAAAAAGAAAAAACAAAAAAAAAATAACTTCTTTTGTGGAATGTAAAGCCTCCAGTCTCAGGATTTTTTTGTTTGTTTGTTTGTTTTTGTAGCAGGTATACCAGTTTATGGTAGGGAAAAATTCTCTTTTGGTCAACTGTTGTTTTGAGGTTCATTCCCATTTACTTTTGTGAATAACAAATAAGGGGGAGAATAAAATTCATTAACTGTATGCACAAAATAAAGAATTTTCATGATGTACATTCTCCAGAAAATCTTTTTAAATTAACCAGGCCCAATCTCCAGTTAGCCAAAATGTCCTCTTATGTTTATTCTGATTCACATGGGTAATTATCAAACTCTGTATGACAATAAAATTAATTTAGGCAGCCACATTGAAAAATGGTATTTTGAAAGAACTTAGGATGGAAAATACCTGACATTTGTACTATCATTTCCTGTACCCTTGACAGACATTACCAACCATTGTTGGTACTCTCTCCTTCTGAGTACATTTTTGGCCACAAAATCTTTCTCAAAAATTCCAAATTTTCATTACAAACTAATGGAATAGTTTACACGTGAGATGGAATTTTTGTGTCATTCCTTAATACAATTAAACTCACTGTAAAAATAACAACAAAAAAAGATAGTGCATAATGATCAAGTGGGATTCATCAAGGGGGATGCAAGGTTGGTTCAATATATGGAAATCAATAAATGTAAAACACCACATAAACAGAATTAAAGAATCACATGATTATCTCAATAGATGATTTTTTAGAATTTTTGTTTGTCTTTTCAAAGCACTGACTCTTAATTTAATTTGTCCTTTGTACAGTTTGTTTAGTCTCTATTTTAATCTGCTTTTATCTCTGTTTTTGTTTTTTCCTTCTGTTGATTTGGGTTGGCTGTATTGTGGTTTTCTAAAACATTGAGATTCATCATTAGGTTGTTAATTTGAAATCTATTTTTATATATAGGCACTTATTGTAAAATTTTGATTTTTAGTAGTGTTCTTGCTACACCCAAGATTTTGGAATGTTTCCATTTTCATTTAATAAATTTTTAAGTGTTCTCTTTGATTTCTTCAATAACCAATTGTTCACTCAATTGTGTATTATGCAGTCTACAAGTGTTTGTATAATTTCAGCCATTTCTCTTGCTATTTCATTTCTAGTTTCATTCTATTTTAATCAAATAAGATGTAAACAATCATTTTAATTTTCAAGTTTTATTAAGACTTACTTTGTGCCCATGGTCTATTGGGGAAAGTTCCATGTGCATATTCTGAAGCTATTACATGAAATGTTGTGTACATTTCTGTTAATTTCATTTGATTTTTAGTTTAATTTATCTTTGATTCTTCTTTGTTGATTTTTTTGACAATTGTCTATTGATGAGAAAGGAGTATTAAACTTGCCAACTGTTTTTGTATTGGGTCATATCTCTCCTTTTATGCCTAATAGCATTGTTTGCATTGTTTTATAAAACTGGGTGTTCAAACATTTGGTACATATATTTATAAATGTTTATCTTCCTTATATATTGTCCCCTGAATCAATATGTAGCAACTATTTTTCTCTTTTAAATTATTTTGTCTTAAAGTCTGTTTGTTAGTATAAGTATGACTACTCCTACTTGCTTTCACATTCCATTTACTTGGAATATATTCACCCTTTCAATTTTAGTCAATTTATGGACTTCTCTTTAAATCCACCTTTGTGGATTAAAAGAATTTCTTGTATACAGCATATTATTGGGTCTTGCTTTATAATCCATTCTATGTCTCTTAATTTGACAGTTAATAGACTTGGTATTGAAAGTTAATAGACTTGGTATCTACTTGTCTCTGTTGTTTTGTTGATTTTCTTGTTTGTTTTGACTATTAAATGTATATTTTTTGCTCTTTCATTCTTCTTAGAAGTTTGATGATTTATTTTATTAGTAACATTATATTCCTTCATGTTTCTCACTTGCATATCTACTTTTATAGGGTATTTGTTATTTCATATCCCTTCATGATTCTCTTTATTTTTATTCTTCCTCTTGTACAAGATTCTGTTAAACATATTTTTAATGCTGTCCCAGTGGTCATGAATTCCCCTTAATTTAAGCTTATCTTGGAATGTCTGTTTCTTCTTTAATTCTGAAGGATAACATTGATGGATATAGTAATCTTGGTTGGTAGTTATTTCCTTAGAACTGAAAATACATTATCCCATGTCATCCTAGCCTTTAGATTTTTGGCTGAGAAATGTGCCTCACCTTCAGATTTATCATCCCAAATGATAAGATCAGGTGCAGCTATGATTGCGGTAGACTACTGGCATAGATACCATGAAAACGACTATTGTATTTTTACTTTCTGTAGATATTTTGGGAGTATCTTCTCAGAAAAGGAAATCAGCCACCACATAGCTTTTCATGCCTCAGGACAGGTCCACAGCTAGCTTATATTCCCCATTTTCACTAACTAGAATTATCCTGTAAGGAATGAGCAGATCTGAATGGTGGTAACATTGAGCTTAATCCCTCTCCGTTGAGCTGGGAATGTAGCTCAAAGGCTACCCAATGTGCATGAGGCCCTGGGATTAAACCCTGGCACAAGGAAAAAAAAGTGAAAAAAGATTAAAAATAAATAAATAAAATAACAAAGAATAAAGAGAGTGAACAATAAAAGAAAAAGAAACAAGATAAGAATTTGAAAGGATAAAAATTAAATCAAATTTAAGAAATAAAAGTAAAAAATAAAAATTATAACCTAAAAAATTTAACAAAGAAAAAATAATTATGAAAGGACAGATGAAGAAAAATCAAATTAAAAATTCTCTTAACCAAGGTGCTGGGAAAAACAAATGAGGGCAGCTGATGTGTCTCTGCTGATCTAATCTTTCCTCGGGTTTTCTAATGTTGGAATCTACCAGGTATGGTGGGACAGGGATTGTAGGTCATAACTATAGCTTGTTGAAATCCCTCTCTGTTCTCAACAAACCAGTTGGGTGAGGTTCTGACTTCTCTAGGCACTTTTCAGCCACTAGTTTAAGGCAAAATATTAACCACATCAGAGGTATATTTCTCCAGTGGTATTTAGTCTGCACACCTGGGGAAATTACAAATTCTGGGATCACAGTGGGTGAGATCTTCTTGATGGATGAATCTTACACAATCCATCTTACATTGGGTCTGCAGATTTTATATTTATGCACACAGGGACGTGGCAAATGCCAAAGCATCTGGAGCTGCAGAAAGAACAAGTGATGTGTTGGAGTGACATAATCAAGCTGTCTGTTGCCCAGAGATCTGACCCTGGTGTGGAACCACATGAGACTGGTGTCACTTGCAGTGACAGAGGACAATTCCTAGAACCACTGATTTCAGAAGGCAGCACCCTCACCTTTCCACTCCCTTTCACTATTCACATTCCTTGGCAGAAAATTCTTAGAAGGTTTGTATCAGAGACACCCCACCACTCATACACAAAGCCAAGAGTTTCTCCTGTGTCTGCTTCCTGCATAGTCAATGAGCAGGGTCCTATGGGGACCCTGAAATATGATTATGCAGATGTTTTGATTCATAAAAATGTATAGTCTCAGAAAAGAGAGCTTGCTGAAAGATACATTGAAATCAAACTTTAAATCTAACTTGTTATGCAGACTCTAGGTCTCTTACTTATGTAAGTGGTTTGTGTGCAGTGTACAGATTTCTGCATCATGGTAATATTCTTGTCTTTCGCTTTTGACTCCTCAGAAAAGGGAGTCTCTTTCCCCTGACTGAGGTGCTGAGCAACAGGTACTGAGTATTCTGTTTCTTGCTTTGTTATTTTCCCCTAGTCTCTGGCTTTCACCAGATTTTGTTTTCTTTGCTAACAATTTCCAGTGGTTACCCATGGCTACTCATCTCCTAAATCAGGTATATACCTGCTGCTTTGTCTCTATCCCATGAAATAGCAGACTACTTCTGGGTGCCTCTATTCTATCATCTTCTCCTCTCCTCTGGGGAAGATCTTAAAGAAATTTTGGCTGTGAAGATACTGGGATTGCCTTTGATGTCTCTCAGCACATTTCCCAGCACAAAGCTTATAAGTCAGAAGAAGTGGCATGAGATTTTACAGTACTTCAAGAATATAAAATCCAAAACCATTTTTGGAGGTAATATGATGGGAGAGACTAAAAAAATGATATTAAAAGTAACCCTTATTGGTTGCTCTTGGTGATTGATATGGACATAAACTATTATTCTGAATAGTAGTAAATGGAGGGAAAGTATGAAATATTTATCATGTAATCCTATAAAATAGTATTTGAGTGTATTTAAACTATAGATATTGTAAAGTATTTAGCAAAAGAATGCCAGCTAATCAATGAAGAAAAATTATAGAACGCCACCTTTTTTTGGGAGAGGGTACTGGGGATTGAACTCAGGAGCATTTGATCACTGAGCCACATCCCCAGCCCTTTTTTATATTTTCTTTAGAGACAGGGTCTCATTGAATTGTTATGTGCATTGCTTTTTGTTTGTTTGTTTGTTTTGTTTGTTTGTTTGTTTTTAGTTGCAGATGGACACAATACCTTTATTTAGTATTTTTTTTTAATGTAGTGCTGGGGAACAAACCCAGTGCCTCATGCATGCTAGGCAAGTGTTCTACCACTGAGACACAACCCAAGCCCCAGTGCCTTGCTTTGTGCTAAGGCTGGCTTTTAATTTGCCATCCTCCTGCCTCAGCTCCCAAGCCACTAGGATTACAGGAATGTGCCACTACATGCCACTAGAATGCTACCATTTTATAATGTGGAATAAAACCATGTGTTTAGACACGATCATCAATGGCTGAGAAAAATTTTTATGAAAATCTGATGGGGAACTTTACACTAAAACACATTTAATAATCATAATATAAAATAAAAAGAAACAACAAATACTTATGGGCCTTTGAATATGATACAAAAATATTCAATAACTTTTGTAAAATATCCTTCAAATAAATAGCCAATTAAATAAACAATTAGCTTCTACATCTAACTTTCATTGAAATAAATTACAGAGGTAAGAGAAAAGTATTCACATCACAGAAATGTAGTGAACAAAATCTAGAATATGGCAAATTCTGCAGGAAAATGAGTGGAATATTTTCTTATACTCCAAGCTGGCCAGAAGTTGAATGCTTATTTAATGACTTTTAGAGTTTTCGACTAAATTATTCATCAAGAAATAAAGGAACTAAGGATATAAGTTTTAACACTCTATATGCTGCTTAACATTTCATATTTTTTAATAATACTAGTAATTTATAATTTTATGTGAAATGCCTTTCTTTTTCTTCTAGATTATAAACTTCATAAGGATAGAACCATTTTATCTCATTAACATCTATATCTCAATAGCTAAAGTCCATGTGAACAAGATACTTTATTAAATTTTATCATCTTAAACAAAATAAACAAATCAAGGACGATCCAAAGGACTAGAAGAGCCTTGGAAATTGATTGACCAGACAAGCAGGAGCCCTTTGTCTATACCCCAAATTTCTCTTTCATGTGTATTTTGTATCCCCTTACAACCTTGAGAATGTGGTAATTTAGCTAAAACCACATGCTTAAATATGATATGAGCAAAGCTTGATAAAACCTTTTTCTACTTTAATATGATTGAAGCAAAAAGCCTATATTCTCCAGTACTTTTATATTTTATTATCGAAAACATTCTCTTCTAGTATGCAAATAAGTTGCTCTAGTTATACTTGCTTCTTCATTAGTACTAGAATTTGCCAAATTATTTTCCATTATACATTTGAAAATGCTCTTTTGCTTAGGATTTTCTAATTAGGTAAATTATTACTTAAAGTTTAGGAGTTAATGCATATGCCACTTCTGTTGTGAAGCTGCCATTACCAAAGCACAACAATGTGGTCTAATCTCACCCTTCTCTCTTCTTAATAGAACATCATTGTTTCTTTGTATCATAAGTTATTTAAATATTAGCTTTAATGAAAACACTATACATTATTCATTACTTATACCCATTTCTACTCAGGGCAACATTACAAACTTAATAAAGGATCAATCATGAAAGAAAGGGCATCAGTAAGTTACTAACACCTAACTTCATAAGAACAACATTGCTAATAAAATTGGTCTTGCTTTCTTCAGAGTATTTAATGTCTCTAATAATTTGGGGAGAGATGATGAAAAAAAGTGAAAGTGAGATTTCTGTAGACCAAAAAATGAAGATTTTTGTAACAACGGAAAAATTATGATAAAGATGCACATGTGAAAATTGAAAAAAAGATTAGGGGTTATGTAAATACCAACTGTGATACATTGTAATAATAACAAAAAATTTTTACTCATGTTGAAGACTCTCAGTCTAATTATGAAAATAATTTTAGGAATTTTGAAAAGCTTTTCACTCTTTTCTGTTGAGCATTGAGATTTAGAGAAAGTGGAAAATTATATTTGATAAAACATTTTACCAGACTAGGTCTAAATAAGAGAAAGTAACCATACAGTAATTAGAGCAAAGAAAGTTTAAAGAATTATTAAAACTATAACAGTATATTGGAGGCAAGAGTAATTAGCTAGCAAGAAATAACAAGACCACTGAAGAATACAGCAGTAGCAGATATGTACTAGAAGATAATATAGGTGCTAGTTTGCTAGGGCTAACATAAAAAAATACCACAGGCCAAGTGACTTTTTTATTTCCTCACAGTTCTGGAGAATAGAAGTCCAATATCAGGACAGGTTTAGTTTCTCCTGAAGTCTTTCTCCTTGGCTAGTAGACTTTCTTTTCTTTTCGATATATAAGCTTTCTATTCTGGAGAATTTCAAATATACGTATTTTTGAAATCTCCATAGTCCTATCACCTAACTTTAGTAATTATAAACTGTGGCAGATTTTATTTTATTTATTGCCTCTACTTTCTCTTCCAAGATTATATAACTTCCTAACTATGATCCTCACTTGGCCTTTCCTGTTTTTTTTTTTTTTTTTTGCCTATTCTCTGTGTCTCTTTGTGTGTCCAAATCTCCTCTTATAAGACACTAGTCAGATTGGATTAGGGGCCACCTTAATGACCTATTTTCAATTTAATCACTTTATCTTTAAAGACTCTTTCTGCCAATACAGTCACATCCAGAGGTACCAGGATTACTAATTCAATGTTTGAATTTTGGAGGGACATTATTGAGTCCATAACTATGATGCAGTGCATCATAATGCATCATAACATAACATAACATTAACATAGCAAACGTAACAAAACACTATGCACTAATCTTAGAGATGAGATAGAACACTCCAGTAAGTTATACTTCTTCCTCTAGGCTGAAAATTCAGACACTGATGGAGAAAACCCCACTTGGGCTCTCTGGGTGACAGGTAAATTTTCTGTGATGCCTTGCTGGAGGAATTTGTTAGAAGTTGACTTTGAAACTCCTGAAAACCTGCCCTCTGGGCTGCAGAGGTAATTTAATATAAAAATCTCTTTCATCAGAGGTAATGTAATATAAAAATCTTCAGGTGAATCCCCTGATGGAGAAATCCATTGGCTTCTGGATGCTTCTGGCAGCTTGGCACCACAACCAAGTGAGCACTCTGAAACCAGTAGGCAATACTTTTTTTTCTCTATGGACCCTTCAGCAGAGCTGAGTGCCAACTGGCAAAGGAAAAATATGTAAGTGACTTGTGTCCATTTTCATAGAATAGTTAAAAATGACAAATTCAGTGTTAAGAGGCTACAGAATGTGGCCTAAATAAGTTTAGAAAATAATGAGAGTGGTGATAAGTGCATCATGTTGTGAAACGTGACAAAGGAGAAATGAGAAAACCTAGGAGAAGGGAATTAGATTTATAAGTAGAATTTACTTGTTTCCATACCCTCTAGAATAAAATGAGCAATTCTCTACTCTAATATTGCCTGAATAAAAGTACCCATTAAAACTATTGGAGAAACATCTCTTTACTAGAAATGGTTTGTTTATAAACATGTAATTGCACTCTGGATCAGATGTGTACCGTTTTAATAATAGGATACTCCCTTATTAAGCATTCAAATGAAATCTGAGGCACTGAAATCAAACTCATTGGCAATTATTGGGTTTATTCCAGTAGACAAAGATTAAATGAAAGGAACTGTAGAAAAGCTAATTGTGAAGAGCAGTCTGTGCCCTGCCCTATTCCATTTTATCAGCAGCAGTGGCCCAGCAAGTGGCCTCAAGTTGGATCTCAAGGGATTAGTTACATGCAGGAGAAAAATTTTCTTAAGAGGCAGTTGTTAAGTCAAAGCTATTCCAAAGAATGAGACAATGAAAACAGTATGTGGATGCTCTATCACTAGATCCAGAGCTTACTCTTATGCAATGTTGCAGGTCCATCCATATCCCTATATGTTCAAAGAAATCATTGTCTCAGTTCATCTTTGATTTCCTGGTTTTATAACTTTCACACATTTAGATTTGTGTCTTTAGCAGAAAAATAAGTATTTCTGAGTTGTGGAATTTGGATGTTGCAGATTGAAAATGTTTAATTCTAAATTTCTTTTCAGTAACTGAATTTCAACTGAACTTAATGGAATAGGTAACATATGAAGATATAAAAACAGAACTGCTTTACCAATCAGAAGTTATGGGGTTTTAAGCCACTTCTACTGACACTGTCCACTGGCCACCCTCCCATAACACTCACCATTACTTTTTTTTTACACAAGTTAGGTTCTTTGCATCAGGAACAGGGAGAGGTGACAGAGGGTAGGAAGCAGTCTAAACCCATCAGCACCTATTGACTAAGTCCAAGCTAAAGGAGGAGGGAAGAGCCAAGTGGCCTGAACTGAAAGTCAGGGTGTGTCCAAGAATCTTGACAGTTCTGCTTCTGCCACACATGTCTACTCCTCCTATCCTTGGAGGATCCAAGAGCAGCTTAAATCAATTGTTTTTTTTTTTTTTTTTTTTTTTTTTTTTTTTTTTAGTTTCAAATAACCAAAACGAAATTCAAAATAATTTGTTATAAATGAAGACCTATTGTCTCCTATAATTAAATCTCAGAAATAAATTGGATTTAAAATGTGTCTTGATTTAGGGGATCCTGCAGGGTATCAAAAGCCTAGTTTCTTTCCATTTTCATGTTCTGCTTTGAGAGGTTTTCTTAAAGAATCCATGTGATATTTCTCTCCACAGTTGTTAAACCTCTCCCTGACTGGTCTTCAAATGTATACAATTCAATTCAAATGAAGTAGTTATTCCTACTAGGTTCTAAAAAATAATCAAATAGAGGGCGATTCTTT
Organism: Marmota marmota marmota; assembly: GCF_001458135.2. Lineage (NCBI taxonomy): Eukaryota > Metazoa > Chordata > Mammalia > Rodentia > Sciuridae > Marmota > Marmota marmota. Next base: position 27,146,346 of record NW_026000093.1, read on the forward strand.
TATTCCAGATGCCACAGCATATATTTCCAGTATATTCTATTGGGTCCAATTGGTTTATCTATACATTCCTTTAGCCAAATTTATCTGTACCATGCTATCAGCTGCTAAAGTTCAAACCATTTCAAATGATGTGACAGAAACATGGAAAACAGAAAGCTCCCCAAAGTAAAACCTAGCTATTTTATTGGAATAAATAGAAAATATTTGCTATTAAAGATAGATATGTATTTAGTATGGCCCTCTTCTTAAATTGCCCAAAGCTCATACATATTATTTTTCTTGTATAAACAGAAAATGCCCTTTTGCTGTCCAAAATGCACTCAAATTCTCTCAGGAGAAATAGAACCTAAAACATCTCTTTTATGAGGTGTTCTGAAAGTCAAGGTGATTGTGTATCTCTTTTAGTTTTATACTTATGCAGTTTATTATTGTCTAACACCAGCTAGATAAATGACAAGTTAGATTATCATTTATTCTCAATACACAAGAGCATACTGGGGCAGTGTACCTATAATAAAACCACCTCTTTCAACACAAGAAAAGAAACCTAGTTATAACATGTCATTAATATCCTGCTACCTACCAGTGGAGAAAAGTCCTCTGTCTACCAGTTTTCCCTCTCTGGATTTGTCATTTGTAAAATATCCTAATTTATCCTTCAGAAAACCTCTAGGGAGGTCAATGAGATGTGGACTTTGAAAGCAGGTTCATATTCATCTTAGGTATCAACCACTGTAGAATTCATTTTAAGTGTGCTCAGAATTTCTGATAACCACAATCATTGAAAATGGTGATAACATTTGGTGCAAAGGGATTAGGGATATAATACAAACTAATGAAACACTTTGAGGCTTATTTAACAAACTGAAAAAATATTTCTAAAAAAAGTATTTTTATGGAGGTTATCAAGATGGCAGAATAGAGAAGGTCACTTTCCTGGCTGCTCCTTCATGGCATGAAACAAAGAAAGCAGATTGGCACCTTCTCAGCATGATGGGTAAACAAAAATGTAGGGGGAGACTTTACTGGAATTTAACATTGGACACTCAAAGCAGAATTAGGACCCAGGAGGTTAGATATAATAAAATAAGGAATAAATCCCCAGTGCCATAGGCTGCTGACATGGGTAGAGACACCAACCAGAGTGAACCCTCTGGGAGCAAAGTGGAGGGATAAGGGAATTAAAGGAACTCACATTTTAGGAAGCCTGAGGTGTGTCTATGTATAGAGAGCTTAAAGATCAAAATCACTGCCTGAGTAAAAAGAAAGGCATGCTTCACATTATCCTTGTCTGGGAAAGAAGCAGAATCGCTCCTAGCTGTGTGAAGAGGACAGAGGAAGGAATCATTTTTCAACTACAGCCCAGGGGCCAGCAGCTAGGAGAGCCAATACATGGAAACCTGAGTTTGGCCCAAAATACAGGCCTGGAAAACCCACACTGCACAACATACAGTGTGCCTGAGTGACGAGGAAAAAATTAAACTTAGAGAGAGGTTTACACAGGTGAAAACAGGTTGTGGAAATTCAGCCTGCTTTCCCCCTTCTCCTCCAATCTGGCTCCTTGCAGGATGGGCTGGGAGAGATACACCTGCCTGGGAATTCAAAAGGGTGGGGATGGGAGAGATTGAGTTTGGAGACTGAATTTGAAACCGAGAAACAAAAATTGGCTCCTCCTCTGTAAGTGAAACCCAGGGGAGATCCCTGGGGTGCAGTCTTACAGTATGGACCTACAATTTGGGGGCCCTAGATGTGCACTGATTTAAAATCTGCAGACCAATCAGTATTAAGTGAAGAGCCTGGAGCCAACTGTAAGATTAAACCCTGCCTCCACTTGTGGGATTAACTCTCTAACTCCAACAACCCCTCCCTGAACGTGGAGCAAGCAGTAAACTCCAAAAAACCCACCTTACACTGCTGAGAAGTGAAGCTGAAAATCTTTTGAACTCCAATGAAAACGATTCTTTAACATTTGAGATTATTGTTTTTCTTTTTTATTTTTTCCTTTCTTTCTCTGTTTAATCATTACCTTGTTGGTTCATGAACATTAATGCATACTCAAATTTCTTCTCATTTCTAGCATTTTTGAAGTGAGTTATTTTCAGGGATCAGTTTTTGAGGACTAAGGTGTTTGATTAGCATATTTGAGTTTTGTCTATTCTTATACTTTTATTTTTTCTCTTAATTTTTAAAAATTCTCTTTTGTTTCTTTCACTCTTCCTTTCATTCTTTACTTCAATCTTCTCTCTTCCTTCCTCACAATCATCACATCCTATGTCACTTCTATTCTCTTCATTTCCACCATTCAAAATTGTAAACCCTTTTGCAAATTTACTATTTTAGCTGTAGGCAATAACTGATCATATAATTTCTGTTTATTGTGATAATTAATATTGTAGATGTCATAAAGCAGGAATTATTTGCTTTAATGCTGTATATTTTTTTACTATTGTTGTTGTTATTATTTGCCTCCCCCAAATGGTGAGGTACTGGAACACTTAGGGACACTATAAGCCTATAGTGTAAAAACTCTACTGGATCAGATCCATACTGTTAGATGGGTAGACACACAAACATGAAAAAATCAAGAGAAAAATTACCCCAAACAAACCGAAAACAGAATCCATCAACACCACGGTGAAAGAAATGTCAGAGAAGTAGTTTAGAATGTGCATAGTTAAACTAAATTGTGAGGTAAAGGACAATGTAAGGAGTGAAATCAGAGAGAAAATACAGGATGTTAAAGATCACTTCAATAATGAAATAGAGATTTTGAAAAAAAAATCAAGCAGAAATTCTTGAAATTAAAGAATCAATAAACCAAATTAAAAATTTAATGGAAAGCATCACCAGCAGACAAGAGCACTTAGAAGATAGAATTTTAAGGAATGAAGACAAAATATATGATCTGAAAGAAATAAAGTTGAGCATGGAGAAAAGATGTTAAGAGACCATGAACAGAACTTCCAATAACTATGGGTTACACTGAAGAGGCCAAATTTATAATTTATTGGAATAGAGGAAGGCACAGAGATACAAATCAAAGGAATGCTCAATCTTTTCAATGAAATAATATTATAAAATTTCTCAACCCTAAAGAATAAAATGGAAACTCAGATACAGGAGACTTATGGGACCCCCAAGTACAAAAAATTACACAGACCTACACCAAGGCACATCATTATGAAAATGCCTAATATAAAGGATAAGGATAGAATTTTAAAGGCTGCCAAGGAAAAATGGCAGGTCACTTTTAGAGGAAGATCAATCCAGATGTCAGTCGATTTCTGAACTCAGACCCTCAAAACTAGGAAGACTTGGAACAATATATACCAAATTCTGAAAGACATGAATGATAGCCAAGAATACTATACCCAGTAAAATTAAGCTTTTGAATTAACAATGAAATAGAAACCTTCCATGATAAAAGTTAAAAGAATTCATAACTAGAAAGCTTGCACTACTAAACATATTCAATAAAATATTTTATGAAGTAGAAACAAAAAATAAAAGTGAAAACCAGCAAAGGGAGGAACTGCACTAGAAGAATAATCAATCAAAAAAGAAACTAATTTGAATTAAAATCCAGAAATAAACCAAAATTTCATTGAATAGAAATCATTTCTCAATAAGTAAATGGCCTAACTCATCAATCGAAAGATACAGATTGGCATATTAGATTAAAAATCAAGACCCAACAATACATTGTCTTCAAGAGACTCACCTCATAGTCAAAGACTGCCACAGACTGGAGGTAAAAGAATGGGAAAAAATCATATCATTCACATGGATCTCATAAGTAAGCAGGGGTTTCTATCTTCATATTAGATAAAGTGGATTTCAAGGCAAAGTTAATCAGAAGGGACAAAGAAGGACATTTCATACTGCTCAAGGAAATTGTAAAGTAACAAGACATAACAATCATAAATATTTATGCCAGAAATAATGAAACATCTATGTGAATCAAACAAACCCTTCTCAATTTCAATAATCAAATAGACCACACACAATAAAACCGGGTGAATTTAACACACCTCTCTCACCACTGGATAGATACTGCAATCAAAAACTAAATAAAGAAGGTAGAGAACTAAAAAATAATAATTGAGACTTAACAGACATATATAAAATATTTTATCCATCAATGACTGAATACTCCTTTTTCTCAAGAGCACACATTTCATTCTCTAAAATAGACCATATTCTAGGCCACAAAGAAACACAGCAGATCCCCAAAATTAGAGATAATAACTTGCATCTTTATCAGGTCATAATGGAATGAAATTAGAAATCAATAATAAAATAAAAAATAGAAGCTACTTTAATAGTGTATTATACTAAATAATGCACTATTGACCAATGGATAGAAGAAGAAATTAGGGATGAAACAAAAACATACTTAGCTGTTAATTAGAATAGCAATCCAACATATCAAAATCTTTGAGACTGTAGAAGGCCATTCTAAGAGAAAAGTTCATTGCACTGAAATCATTCATTAAAAGGATAGAAAGTCACCAAGAAAATAACCTTACCTTACATCTCAAGGCCCTAGAAAAAGAACAAATCAACACTAAAAACAGTAGGAGACCGGAAATAATTAAAATCAGAGATGAAATCAATGAAATTTGTAAAAATACAAAAAAATCAACAAAACAAAAAGTTGGTTCTTTAGAAAAAATAAAATAAAATTGATAAACCTTAGATAAACAAAAAAAGATAAAGAGAGAAAAATGTCAAATTACTAAAATGTATAATGAAAAAGGACATATCTGGGCTAGGGTTGTGGCTCAGTAGTAGAGCACTTGCTTAGCATGTGGAAGGCCCTGGGTTTGAGTCTCAGCACCACATTATAAATAAAATAAAGGTCCATTTACAACTAAAATAAATATGTATTAAATAAAAAAAGAAATGTCATAATGGACACTACTGAATAAAGAAGATAATCAGAATCTATTTTGAAAAATTTTGCTCCCATAAAATAGAAAATGTTAAAGACATCAACAATTTTTTAGAGACATGACATACCTAAATTGAATCAGGAAGACATAGAAAATTTAAACAGTTCAGTTTCAAGCAAGCAATAAAATTGAAGATATATCAAAAGCCTACCAACAAAGAAAAGTTTAGGCCAAGATGGAGTTCTACCAAACCTTCAGAGAAGAACTAAGATCAATCCTCCTCAAATTATTTCATAAAATAAGAAAGAATGAAACCCTTCCAAACTCATTTTATGAAGCTAGCATCACCCTGATATTAAAACCAAACAAATGGCTGGGCACTTTGGCGCATGCCTGTAATTCTAGTGGCTGGGGAGCTGAGACAGGAAGATTGTGAATTCAAAGACAGCCTAAGCAAAAGAGACATTCTAGGCAACTCAGAGACACCCTCTCTCCAAATAAATACAAAATAGGGCTGAGGATGTGGCTCAGTATTGGAGTGCCCCTGAGTTCAATCCCCAGTACCCGAAAAGCAAAACAACTACAACAACAAAAACCAGACAAAGACATATCCTGGAAAGAAAACTGCAGACAGATATCCCTAATGAATATAGATGCAAAATTTCTCACAAATTGCATTCAAAAACATACTTAAAAGATAGTAAACCATGAATGAGTGGGGCTCATTCCAGGGATGCAAGGATGATTCAATATACATAAATCAATAAACACAATTCAACACAAAAGTAGACTTAAGGACAAGAATCTCATTATTGTCTCAATAGATGCAGAAGAAGCATTTGACAAAATACAGCACCCATACATGTTCAAAACACTAGAAAAACTAGGGACAGTGGAAACATACTTCAACATTGTAAAGGATACCTATTTTTAATTTAAAACAACATCATTCTAAATGAAGAAAAATTGAAAGCATTCCCTCTAAAAACTGAAAAAAGACAAAGATGCCCTCTTTCACCACTTCTATTTAACATAGTCCTTGAAACTCTAGCGGAAGCACTTAGGAAAAGAAATTAAAGGGAAAAAATAGGAAAAGAAAAACTCCAACTATCCCTATTTGCCAACAACATGATTCTTCACCATAAATGAATTCAGCAAAGTATCAGGATATTAAATTAACACTCACAAATTAATTGCATTCCTATACATCATAGATAAACCAATGAAAGTGAAATCAGGAAAACTATCCCATTTGTAATAGCCTTGAAAAAAAGTATGTGGGAATCAGTCTGACAAAAGACATAAAAGACCTCTACAATGAAAACTACACAACACAAAAAGAAATTGAAGAAGGCCTTAGCAGATTGAAAAATCTACCATGTTACTGGATAGGAAAAAGTAATATTATAAAAATGGCCATACTACCAAAAGCACTTTACAGATTTAATACAATTCCTATTAAAATTCCAAGTGATGTTTTTGATAGAAATAGATAAAGCAGTCATGAAATTCATTTGGAAATAAGAAACCTAAAATAGCCAAAACAATCCTTTGCAAATAAATCCCAGACTTTAAATTATACTACAGAGCTATACAAACAAAAATGGGATGGTATTGGCACCAAAACAAACTGAAAACCATTGGTACAGAATAGAAGACACAGAGAAAAACGCACATAAATACAGTTACCTCATACTAGACAAAGGCACCCCAAACACATATTGGTGAAAAGACAGCCTCTTCCATAAATGGTCCTGGAAATTCTGGAAATCCGTATGTAGCAAAATAAAATTAAGAATCAGTAAATGTGTTGATATAAAACTAAAAAGCTTAAGAAATTATCAAGAAGTGGAGAGAGAGCCTACAGAAGAATGGGAGGAAATCTTTACCACACGTACCTCAGATAGAGCATTAATCTCCAGGATGTATAAAATCTCAAAACAACAACAACAAAAACTTAACACACACACACACACACACACACACCAAACAACCCAGCCAATAAATGGGCAAAAACTGAACAGACACTTCACAGAAGAAATATACATGGTCAATAAATACATTAAAAAATGTTCAACATCCTTAGCAATTAAAGAACTGCAAATTAAAACTACACTGAGATTTCACCTCACTCCAGTAAGAATGGTAGTTATCAAGAATACAAGGAACAATAAATGTTGGTGAGGATGTGGTGAAAAAGTTACACTCATACATTGCTGGTGGGACTGTAAATTGGTACAACATTGCTGGAAAGCAGTATGGAAATTCCTCATAAAACTAGGAATGGAACCAACATTTGGCTCAGTTATCTCACTCACTGGTATATATCCAAAGGATTTAAAATCAGTGTACATCAGCCACATCAGTGGTTATAGCAGCTCAATTCACAATAACCAAACTATGTAAACAATCTAGGTGCCCTTCGACAGATGAATGAATAAGGAAAATGTGGTACTATACACAATGGGACATTACTCAGCCATAAAGAAGAATGGAATCTGGAGACTATCATGCTAAATGAAAACAGCCAATCCCCAAATCCCAAAGTTTGAATGTTATCTCTGATATTTGGATACTAACACACAACATGGTGTGGGGATAGAAGTTTAGTGAATTTGACAAAGGGGAATGAAGGGAAGGGAGTAGGGATAGGAGTAGGAAAGATCACAGAGTGAATCAGACATAAGTTTCCTATTTTCTTTTTTTTTCTTGGTTGCTCAAAACGTTACAATGATCTTGACATATCATATTTCATACATTTGATTCAAGTGGGGTATGAATTCTTATTTTTACCACATGTACAGATTGCAGGATCACATTGGTTATACTTTCACGTTTATACATACTGCCATACTAGTGTCTGTTGTATTCTGCTGCCTTTCCTATACACCACCAGTGAAATTCCATATCATGTACAACCACAAGAATGTGAACCTAATTAGCATATATTCTACTCACTGTATTTACAATATGTCAAAATACACCCTACTGTATATCTTAAAAGGAGAAATAAAAGAAAAAGAAGTAAGTATACAGAGTGTACCCCAAACTTGGAGCAACATGTAATTCACATTTATATGTAGGTTGTAGCTTCATTAAAATAGCTTGCCTAACTGATGAAGTGTCTGATTTTGAACATACTCTTCTATGACATCATCAATAATATATTAAAAAAATAAAAGCAAAGACCTCTATTTTAAAACATGACTTAAGAGATGCCAGAAGATGGTATTGATCATGCATCTATGATTTCTATTCTTTCCACTCCTAAAAAAACAGAAACAAAGATTTATTTAATTTTCTCTTATGGTTGACAGAGAAGCAGGGCTCAGAGGTATTTCTTTCCTATAATAGATTAATTTATGCCTTATAATATCTTTATGAATATAACAAACCTTTTATAGAATTATTTTCCTTCTTTATCTGCAACCATTCATTAGCCCATGAGCAAATGTTTCACTGCTATCTAATTCCAAGATACAAAAAAATCTAAAAAAAACAACAACCAAACATCTTCTATGTCAACATGTTTCTCCTACTCTGTTTTTCACAAAGCAAAAATGAATAGGTTGTGAAACTTTGAATTCTCTTCTGAATACACATTCAGCCACAAAATGCCAATAAATTTTCCCAATGACTGAAATTGTTGGGCATCCTAGAATTATTTTCCCTTCTCTAATTTTTCAACATTATTTCATCTTATTCCCTACCCCTGCACTATCTCCCCACCCATATACACCCACTTCTCCCGTACACAAGTCTCTTACTATTAAAATATTACCATTCCTGATAAAATGTTAAAATCATTCTTAGACCAGTTCAAATTTTATTTTCCCCTTGTACTCTCCCTTAAATATCTTTTGCATTTAAATGTCTTGCTTCTCATTTAGGTCATAAATGAACAAGAAACAAAAATCTTATGCTTTCTTCAAAGACATTCCTGTCTCAAAAAATTGACTTAAGTTTACTGAGTCCTTTTTGGAACCAGACTTTCTTTATTGTATAGATAGCTAGGTGAAATGCAGGTATTTTTTGGGGGGGTGGGCAGGAAGTCTAATGATTGAACTCAGGAGCAATCCACCACTGAGTCACATCTTCAGCCCTATTTTGTATTTTCCTTAGAGACAGGGTCTCACCGAGTTGGGGAGCAGCTCGCTTTGAACTCAAGATTCTCCTGCCTCAGCTTCTAGAGCTGCTGGGATTACAAACATGGACCACCACACTGGCTGAAATGTAGGTTTTAGGTATAATGCTAAATAAGACAAAGAAAATATATTGGAAGTAACTGAACTCAATCAAATATACTTTTAAAAGCTTGTTAAGGACATATTTTTTTAAAAAAATTCAGCTTAGATATTCAAAATGTAACAATGGCAAAAATGTAATGAACTCTTTTTTTCAGGCGTTGAAGCTATGATTATCAGTTTTATTTGCTTTGGATGAATTTTTGTAAACATAGGACCATGCTATTTTTAACCCTAAAATATAGTTATTGACTGCTTTTAATATTTAGCAGGTTATTATTAAAAGAGTTTGCTGTTAGAGTGGAAAGAAGAGGAACAGAATTAAACTGCTGTATAACATCTATACCAGGAAATGGAGGACAAAAATAGTCGATTTCAAGCCAGAAGTAAAAGCTCTGTTATAACTTCTCAGAATGAACAAGATGTACTTTCAAATGAGGTGAATACTACTTCAACTTCCTGACATTCTCTGAGTCATGATTTATTACTTTAAGGCTTTTTGTGAAATTTCTGAGCTGATTTCACAGAAGTAGACTTTTTATCTTTTCATTTTGTGACCTTGCAGATCTCTTATAAAAAGGACATAATTCAAAAGTAAAAAAAAAAAAAAAAACTAGAAGAAACTGGTAATGAAAATGGGATGTGTGTGTCTACAAATCCAAGTCTGTAGATTTAAGTAATTTTTCTTTGTGTCACTTCTATTTTCAATATAAGTAGCTCAATTATTTCTGTTAATTAGGTTTTCTGATCAGAAACTAATATGATAAAAAAGCAGAATTTACTGGATGTCAAAATATATATAAGAAAGTTTTTAATATCAAAATACGTATAAGAACTTGTTTGTTGATAAATACTATCTTCTTATTTACATGTCCCATATAAAAATAGTTAAACATGATATTTTTAATATAACATAAAAAAGTCCATGCTTGTATAGTTGTGCTTTTTTATGTTGGTGGTGTTGTTTTTCTCAAACTTTGTTAAAACAAATGCATTTCATAAATGTATATCCTAAAGAGCTACCTGCCTAGGGATTGTATCTGCGGTATGTATGGATTTGAGCATCCCTTTAGCTTTTTGAATGAGGGGGATCACTCTGGGACTTGCATTTTGAATGTATCAAATGATGGCAGAAATGTCTGTGAAGTGGAGGGTGGGATTATCCCTGCCACCATATTATCTTGATAAAATTGGACCCTAGTATATAACTCAGTCATCCCATAAACCAGTTTGCTATTATTAGGATCAAACAGGTGAGCTTCTATTTCGTGTGTTTATTCACACAATTATTAAAGAAGTATTTTAAAAAGTAATTTTAGAATATTGTCAAAAGAAAGATATGCAAAATTATTTGGAAGATTTAAAGAAAGTCAAAACCACATTTTATTACCAGTAACAGTCTTTAACTGATTCTGAATCTAGTCCTCTGGGCAAATTTATTATCCAAGGTTCATTTGGCAATATCTGGAGAAAATTTTGGTTGTCATGTTGGGTATGGGAGAGTAACTTTTTATTGATATTTTGTGAATGAAAGTAAAGGATTCTGCTAAATATTGCACATGTTACAGGATAGTTGACCACAACAAGAAAAGTATGTAACCTGAAATGTCGTAGCCTACAGTTGAGAAACCTTAATCTACAGAATGAGGAATGCCTTTCAAACAGGGAATTATCCAAGTTCAAGAAAAAATGCCATTTTTTTATCTATGTTCACATTACCAGCACAATTAAAATATATTTTCATCACCTGTTGATGAGAGTCCTACACATATGACCTTTGGAAACAGAAGAATAATGATTACAGTTACGGATTCCCTTTGTATCTTAGTGGTCGTGAATTAATATGGAAGTTTTGGATGGAAGTAACAGAATTCTGATTCAAATTGTATTAAACAATAAGGAAAATTAGTACCTTACGTGGAGGAATTGCAGTGGTAGTTTGAAACCAGAATTAGTTGATTTAGTTTCCACAAGAACCACTTTGTTCCACATTCTCTATGGTTTGCCATCTACAATGAGAAAGCATTTTAAAACCTGTTCCCTTTTCAATCATGACATTCATGCTCTTTCTTTTGGCCTGAAAGCTAAAAGTTGTATGCATTTATCATAAGCAACATGATGTGTTAAGTGGAATGATTATATTGCATTACCTAATATATTTATTGATTTTGTTCTAAAAGCATTTTAAACCTCTTTGCATTTTCAAGAATGCAACATGTTGTCATTAACTGTAGTCACCATGCAAAAATAAATAAATAAAAGATCTCATGAACTTATTCCCCTTACCCAACTGTAATTACATATTCCCTGAGCAACTTCTCTCCACCCCAGCTCCTAGTAGCCAGTGTTACACACTCAATTTCTATGAGGTCAACTTCTTTAGATGAATTAGATAATTTTTTTCTTAATTTTTAATTGTTTTCATTAGTACATTATATCTATACATAATAATGACACTCATTGTGACATATTCATAGATGACGTAACATAATATGCTCCATTTTATCTCCACTAATCCCCTTTTCCTTTCCTCTTTCTTCCTCCTTATCCCCTTCTTATACTCTACAGGTCTCCCTTCTATTAAGTTTTTAATTTGTACATTATAATTACAAATAAAAATGGGATTCATTGTGATATCTTCATTCATGCACATTACATAATTTGAACAATTTAATTCCCCAGAACCTCCTCTGACAGTCCCCTCCTATCTCCCCCTTCTCTGTTGTACTATACCACCTTGTTTCCTGAGATTACCCCCATTGTTTTTTTTTAATTCTCTTTTCTCTCTAACTTTTGCATATGAGAGAAAACATCCAACCCTTGACTTTCTGACATAGGCTTATTTCACTTAGCTTGGTGTTCATCCATTTGCCAGAAAATGCAATAATTTAATTCTTCTTTATGACTGAGTAAAACACCATTGTGTTTATGTACTATGTTTTATTTACCCATTAATCTATTGATGGACACCTAAGCTAGCCTGGCTTATTTCACTTACCATAATATCCCCCAGGTTCATCTATGTTGTCACAAATGACAAAAATTTCCTTCATTGTATTACTGTACAAAACTCTAGTGATATACATAATATATGTATTAAAGGAAGAGAAATGCTTGGTGAACCAAAACCAATTCCATAGTCAAGCTTTGTATAGCCTAACCCCAAAATCCAACTGTCCTTATTTTTTGTATAAACCAATTTAGTTATAGTTTTGTCATTTGTTATGAGTTATTATTCTTTAATATATAATTACCTTGAATAACCATTCTGGTTGTTGGAACAGTGGTAAAATATTTTTACCACAGTATTTTTATTCAGTTTGTTATTATTACTTGTAGATCCATACTTGGAATATAATTATTATGTTAGCTTTTAATAAATAATGTGATTACAAAAATGAGTTTATGATGTCCATTATTTTCTCATTCCTATGAAAATATTTATAGAAGAATTTGTCTATTTGTCTTCACGGCACTCACTGAAATGTTAACAGGTATTTTATGTTTTTCCTAGTATGTATTTTAAATTATTGATCTTAATACTTTCACTGATCTAATCAAACATTTGTCTTATATGTTTCTTTTTTTTCTCAGAATATATAATTGTTGGAGTGTTTCCAGTTATTCTGTAAAGGACATGTGAATCAGATGATTGGATGTTCTGGGACACAGTAATTGCCTGTCCTGATTTCACTTGAAAGTTGTACAAAGGCTAGTTCTGAGAAATACCTTTTATAAAGGTAAAGATTAAATTGATTTTCTATATATTTTAAGATGCTATTATTCATTTACTGTCCATTTGTAACAGTTTGGTATGTATTTTTGTGTGGTTGTCATAGTGTTGACTCACCAATTCTGCTTTATGGAGTAGAAGGGCAGATTTTAAATGATTTATTCACCTAAAGGTCAGAATTCTTGGTATCCTTTTTGTTCCTGGACAAATTTCTAATGCAAAGATAATTTTACATTGAGCAGAGACCTTCTTTCTGTCACACTCAACCTCTCTTAAACCTTACTTTCCATATACTGTAAAAGAGTAGTTCTGAGCCAGAGCGTTTCAGAAGAGCTTTCTTTGCTCTGTGCCTCGTTGCTACTCAAATATATGCTAAATGAAAACATAAAAATGAGCCTGGTTCTGAAACTTTGAAGTGATTTGATTGTGATTGTGTATTGGGATATTAAAATAAAAAGCATGAACATTATAATTACCAGGATTCTTGGTTCCAGACCTTCTATTATAAATAAATACCATACTATAGTTTTAGTTTACTTTTTTCCCTTTACTGACTGTTCTTTTGGTTAAACTTTGTAACAGCTTTTAAAATGTTCAAAAATCTGTAAACATGCCCCTTGTTATTTAAGTCACAGGTTGACAAATTGTGTCCCTCAGGGAAAATATGGCTCCTTGCCTGTTTTGGAAATAGAGTTTTATTGGAATGGAGTCATGCCATTTGTTGATGGTTCTTACCTCACTACAATAGCAGAATTGAGTAGTTGCAAAATAAACTGTATGGCTTATAAAACATAAAATATTTACTATTTGCTCCTATTCAGAGAAAAAAACTGGTCAAAATATACTCCAGAATTACTGTCTCATTTCTGCAGGTGGCATGGTGTTTTTATTTTTTCAGAAGCCATTTTGTTTTGTAACTTAAACACTGATTCCTTAATATACATGTTTGCATTAAAGAATTTATCAGAGAATTACTATCAGTAAGAAATCAGAAGCAAAATAAATACAATAGTGCTCCATTTTATTTATGTTTTAAATTCTTCAAGGTCAATAAAATTATATGTAAGATTGATTAATGCAGCTTAATCAGTTAATTAATATGGAAAATAAGTTTCTTAAAAATTAAAAGAAGTCTGTTAATTTATTCACAGTGTTCTGAAAGATAAATTATATTTTACTCTAAGTTTTCCATGTTTATTTAAAACTCTAAAGTATTTATTGACAATAAAAAAGGCAGAAGATTTTCAGAAATAGCATCAATGTTTTCTAAGTATTATATTCATTATTTTCCAACTAGATTTTATATTGTCATAAGATGCATTTTTTAAATTTTAATGGTGATTAATGGGAAAATGTTATTGGTTTTGCATATAAGAGTTTACAAATGCAAATAATATTTATGGAAAGGCCAAGCTGAATAATAAATAGTTGTCTATACAGATTTTTATTAATTGAGACATTTTTTGTTAAAGTCCATGACTAGATTTAAATTAATGTTTATTAAAAGTTTAATCCAAATTCATTTGTATAATGGAAATAAACTACTTGTTTCCTCATACTATGTCTTCAGATTATATTCTGAATTATATTATTTTTAGATTTTCTAAAATATATTATTACTACACAAATTTTGACATGAAGGCATATTCTTCGATTGATTTTTAATGAAATAGATATTGTTACTCAAAATTACTCAAATGAGCTAGACACTGTTACTCAAAATAGAATGATTGTGACATTATTTGCATTATATGAAAAGGCAAATCCTAATTAATCTAGTCATAACTCAAGTTTTCTTGATGTTTTTCTGTTAGAAAACTTGAAGCACTTTAAAAGTTACATTTCAATTCTTTGACATTACATATTTCTCATAATTATTGTAGGTTAAAGTATAACATTATTTCCTCTGTCTTTTCCAATATGTCATCTATATGGGCTTTTTTTTTTTTGTCCTGAATATCATCAGGTTCCCCATCACTTTCTATTCTCAGTGTGTATATCAACTAATTGACATACATATTCAGAAATTTTTGATAATCCAATTTCTGGTTTAGAGTTTAAAACTCATTATAAATTTATGTTTTTAACATGAAAAATAAAATTGAATGACATGCAAACAAGATAATATTTTTGTTTCTATTTCACAATTAAAATATGTAAATTGCCAATAAACAAATTATTCATGTTGGTTTAAATTGATATATTGATGCACTCTCTTCTGATTGAATGCTCTTACTCAATATGATACTATTATTTATTTTTTTAATAGAGGGCTTTTATGCTAGAATTGTCCAAATAGAACTTTATAGCGATTAGGTGATAAATGGAGTTTTATTCTATGTAAAATTTCTAAGAAGCAGTCATTCACTCTGTGGGTATTTCCCCATGTTCTTTAGTAATAAGGGAAGTATACATTTTTAGTAACAGGCAAAATTCCCACATAGGTCCCTGAACCATCTGAGCCATGCATTGCTCAGACACATGATGCTGGAAAGCACTAAGTGAAAGCTACATTGCTTTCCTAGGGGAACTGTAGAAATGCTTTAGGAAGTGCTCAGTTCTCAGTGTTCATGCCTCTACAAATTCATATCTTGAAACATAATCCAGAATGCCATAGAATGGAGAAATGGGCCTTTAGTGCATGGTTGGCACATGAGAATTTCGCTTTCATTAATAGACTTTTGTCCTCACAAAGGAGGACCAAAGGGTGTTGTTTTCTCCTTTTGCAATATGAAGATGTAGCAAGAAGGCAACATCAGTGAAGCAGGGGCCTCTCACCAAACCCAAATCTTCTCTTATTTTGATTTGGACTTCTTAACCACAAGAACTAAGAGAAATAAAATTCTTTTGTTTATAAATTACCCAGTCTAAGATTTTTTAATATGGTAGTTTGCACTGAAACAGAAGGAAATAATAGGGAGGGAGTGATTTTGACCACTATTCCCATTTTTGTTATGATTAGCTTGTGCAAAGAGTAGGTGGACCTTGAATAATTATGTACATTGTTGCCAACTTCATTGTACATTCCACTAAAGTTTCAGAACATATATTTAATGGAGTAAAACAATACCATTCTAGGTGTCTTATATACAGTTATTTACTTGGCAATGACTTCTATTTCTCTATACCTATTTATAAAAGAACACCAGAAGCAATCTGCTTGTACCTGGTAAGGTCAGCAATATACTTTTATAGGATTGTTTCTACTCTTCTATTCTCTGCCATAAGGCAGTCTATGGTTAGTTGTTATTGTTTTTGTGGTACTGGGAATTGAACCCAGGGACATTCTAGCACTGAGTCATTTTTAGTTTTAAGTTTGAGACAGGGTCTTTCTAAGTTGCCCAGGCTGGTCTCAAACTTGTGAGTCACTTGTCTGAGTCTCTTGACTCACTGGGATTATAAGCATGTGCCACCAAGCACAGAGGTCTATGGATATCTTAATTGTCTTTACAACTCACAATGTCATACTGTTCTAAAATATTGATAACATTTTGATGATTAGACCTGTAGAGCAGAGAGTATCCTGGATGCCTTATTAAGGCACATGAAGCAGGAAATGAGAGCCAAGAGGCTCAGAGGATGACATTTTACAAATTTTGGGGAACTAACTTGTTTAAAATATATCCTCACCAAATAAGCTACAAATTTATGTAAATTATGTCACATTCTATTAATAGAATATTGGACCTGATATTTGAAGAGAACATACAGCAAGGTTGAAGTGTTACTAAAAACCATTCACTGAATAATGTTTAAGGCTGTCATGATGGAGGATTAAAGTTATATGCCAAAGTGTTCTGTGTGAGTTTTGCAACCTTGAAGCTCTAATATTATTAACAGAGTCTGTGGCAAGTAAAGATGTTTTATGCAGCATCAGAAAAACCCCAATTAGAGATTAGTGTCACCTCCTGCCAGGATTTAGAGAAAAGCCTTGAACTCTTTTACAAAAAACCACCCTGTTTTGAAACCAATCTTGATTTCTTATTGGTCTCAATAAAGGCAGTACACCTGACTCTAGGATATCATGGGATCATACAATCTGAACTTCCCATGATAAAATGAATATTATCACATCTCTCTCAAATTTCCTTTCTCTCACATACATCCCTTTTGATTATGGGAGATGGCTTTTCAAAATAAGGAAAAAATGTTTATAAGTGTGAAGAATAGTACCTAACGCACACGTGCGTGCACACACACACACACATCTTTCAGAACTGCTCAAAGTAATTTTTTAATTATTCCTGATCAATATATTGTTCTTACATGTATGTTGTGTGTCTATTCACACACGCATTTACATAAATAGGAAATCTTTCTTGAGCATTTCTTAAAGTCAAACAATTCATATAAGCAGATAATGTTTAATTTTCTCCACATATCCTCTTCCTAAATCCGTACATATGTTCTCATAGGAATTTCATAATCATTTACCTGAAAAGGAATTTTTACTCAAGCAGATTTATAATTAGATATATAAAATATGCTAATTATATTGTTATGCATTATTGTAGGATTTCATTCCCAATATTAAATATTTCTGAAAAACACTAAAAAAGGGACACTCCTTCATAAGAAGACTTTATTAAGGATATTGACTTGTTGAACTTGTAGCCTTAGAAATTGCTGGAAGTATGAATTTCTCTTCATTTATGAGAAATCACCATTAGTTGATCTAATTTTTAGAAAACTGGAAAGAATAAAATTGGATTAAGTATGGTGGCAAGGAGAACTAATCAGTGAGGTATTGATGGACCACATATACAAAGATATTTATGTCTCAGGTGTAAGTTCATTAAAGGTATTTACTAAAAATTAAGCTCTTCATAATCAAATGCACAAGGAGATATGTTGTATGCATTTCAGTCAACCACTTCCTCAGACCCCCCTTTTTCCTTCTCTAAGGGAATATGAACAAAATGTTCATCTCATAGTGATAGTGATCATTATGTTCTCCATGAAATCAATCGCCCCTGAACATGATGGATCTACTTGCTACTCTTATGGTGTATCTATCTACCAAAAATATAGACCAGTGGTAAACATTCAAAATGACTTCACATGATGGAGGGGTCAGAACTAATTGCTGGCAGGTTAATTATATTGGGACCCTTCCATTCATTTTCTCCTTTGAACAGACAAATGCAACTGACATATATTTTGTCATCTTGGCTTGACTTCTGCCATCATAAGAGTCCATGGAGTCATAAACAAATTCATCACCAATAAAAATTCTTCTGACCAACTAACTTCATACATAAGAAATATTGCTATGAATTTATGTATACGGAATGATTGGTCTTTCAAGAACCCCATCATCCCAACTCCATAGAATTATTAAACAATCTTTGAAAACATGGACTTGTAGTGTCAGTTTGACAGCACCCTGAAAGGGTATCATCTAGCTAATCAAAGGATGCAGTCATCATATATTCTTTTAATCACTGACCTACATATGTTGATATTTTTCCCTCGGCCAGAGTATGGAAGTCAAGGTGATAAAAATGGCAATGACTGTTCTCTCTACTCTATCTACAAATAACAAATAACTCTCTTGTACTTATGAATCTTTTATTTATTAACACATCCATTTCCTCATATCTTGGTTATTTGTTGATTTAGAGATTTTGTTAGCTATGATAAAAACATCATTATTTATGGCTTTCCTTATTTAAGTTTTATCAGTTTTGATAAAGACACAGCTGGTCTTTTCTTCCTTCTTTCCTTTTTCCCCTATTACTTCTTCCCTTTCCCATCTACCTACACCCATTCTTATTTCATTATTTTGTCCTTCTTGTACTATCCTTTTTCATAAATAGTGATTTTTATATGAATAATAAGTATTATATAGTATATATTAATAAATAATTAATATTAAATAGTATATATTAATTATTAAATGTTTCAAATAATGTTTCAGAAAATCTAGGGTTGTATTTTTTTCTCTCACAGGTGGAAACTAGATAATTGTAATTATCAAGAATGTTTTTGATGTTTACTTGCCAACTTGTTTCAATTACCATTTTAGAATTAAATAAAAAGTAAAACAAAATAAATATATAGTTTTACAAGATGAAATTACTTTTATCCTAAAACATAAAGCTAAATATTCTTAATAATCTTTTGCTTAACTTTTTTAATATAAGAAAATTATTCATAAGTTGCTTTCCTCTATTACAATGAAAGAGTTTTTTTTTATTCTAAGATATTGTACTTTTGACTCTTCAACCATAACAATTGCAAATTATTTTAACATCACTTTTGTCAGGAATTCTAACGTTGAAGCAATTTTGCACTACATTTTATTATTCAATAAAAATCTCCAAACATTCAAATAAGGTCATAAAAATATTTTCTCTAGAACTACATTGAAACAGAAGCGGTCATTTGAGTCAGATTTTGAACTACACATTCCATCTAAAAGCCTTATCCTTGTTTTGCAAAAACTACTCCAAAAAGTTATTACTCAAGTTTCCTCCATGGAAATGTTCTTAAATTAGTCATTTGGCCAACAGAACATTGCTGAGAATCCTCCAGGGAGATGCCATAATGATTTTTGTTAGGCTTCAACTGAATACAGTGATTGAGAAACATTAGCTACCAAATTATTTGCTTTAAACTAAGTCAAAGGTAAATTTCTTTTTAAATTGACTAATTGATGGAACTGTAAATCAGTATTAGGCTGTTTTTCTATCCAGTTATCAGTTTCTTGAAAGTGGCTTATCTTTTTGAGTTTATTGAATTACTTCCCTTTCCACTTATCTTTTGTTATGTGCAAGGTACTATTTTAAACACCTACAAACATTAAGACATTAAATAAACTTACTATGTATAGGATAATTAGATGCAACATTTTTACAGATTAGGAAATTAAGGATTATACAGCTATTGCTCCTTATCTGAGCTGGTAAGTGAAAGGACATGATAGAGTGAATCCAAGCTTAACCCTGAAGACTGTTCTCCTACCTCACATAATATACTTTGTCAGTGAAATATAAAATTAAAACTTAATTCAATTTACTTTACTGTTTTATATTTGGTAATATTTCATTAGTAGATATGTATGTTTGTTTATACATACAAACATGCACACACATGAATACATACATACATATATATGCATATACATACATACATATATATAAAGATATATATATATCTATATCTTTATATATATATATTATATATATATATATATATATATATATATATATATATATATATACACACACACNATAATGAATTATTCTGAAGTATTAGGTAACACAACCAAAAAAACCTCTAAAAATTTTCTTTAAAGTACCTTCTGCAGCTTGCTGCCACTAGAATATTGTATAATGTTTAATCATACTTAATTCAGCTTGAATTATTTTGATAATAACAGAGTTGCTATAGGAAATTCTGTTGCATTTCCTAAAGAAAATATGGTATAGTGCCAAGCATTTTGTCTTATTTCACATCGTTGACTAATTTGTAACCAAGCAGAATTTCTCAATTACATCCTTTTACTTCATCAGGATTTTGTAACTGCATTTTCCTGTTGCAAGATGCTTTTATTAAGAGAATATACTTCTAGAAGTTATGCAAAAATTCAATCATTTGCTTTATCAGTGGTGAGAGTATGGACTGAAGCAATTACTCAGTTGAATTGCACCATGATTTCTTCTACATACTTTTAATAGTATAAGCAATGATAAAACCTGACATTCACAGAGTGTTTTCTATATTTTAGGCACTGTTCTCAGAGCTTTTTCTTGGATGAACTCATATATATATAAATAATCATTTTGATGCTCAATATTATTAGTAAGTACTATTATTTTCTGTTTCTCAAAAAATTAATGAGTAAGCCAAGTCTTAAACTAGAAAATAAGGGCAATTATCTGTTCACATGGATAGATTAAACCCAAATTAATCTGTTGTCAACTGTTGAAAAAAACCTATTTTCATGCTATTAATTCAGTTTCATTTATTTCATTCATCTATTTAATATATAAATATTATGTGCCAAATACTAGAATACAGGATTCTAAGGGGGGGGGGGTACAACAATCAATCAATCGATTTTAAAAATTCTCTTCTATTGTGAACTTAATATTCTGAGGCTAAAAATAAATACCAAGCAAATAAATATATACTATATCTGGTAGTCATAACTGCTATGAAGAAACCAGTGTTAGGTTAAAATACAGAAAAATACATTTGGAGTTTGTCTCTTATATGAATAGGTCAGGAAAAGTACGAGGTTCTCTCTAACTAGGCGACGCTGGTGCAGAGAATCAAGAGAAGCTGGAAAGGGAGCCAGGAGTCAACAGAATGTAAATACTCCAAGCAGAGGAAAAACTCATCCAATCCTGACATGGGATCATATCTGACATGTTTGAAGAATAGCAAGGAGGCATGTAAGGAAGGAGGAGTTGGTAGAAGACATCAGGATATAGCCACTGTTCAGAGCTTGTGGCTGTATAGTTCATCAAATCAGTAGGGCACTAAATGACTTTGAATTTTACTCTGAGTGACATGTAAGGCACAAGAAAATTTTCATCAGATCAATGTTTTTACTTGACTTTTATTTCAAATTGATTACGCTAGTTACTTTGTGGAGAATGGAGTATATAGGAATAAGAGTGAAAACAGGGACACAATTAGGCTACTATACTATCTCAGGGGAACCATATGGTGAGACTGGACCAGGAAGGTATGGTTGGAAGTAGTTAAATGGTATAGATTTGGCTTTGTTTTGATGATAGACACAGCATCATTTGTCAATGAAGGAGTGCAAGAAAGAGTGAATTAAAGATAACTCCACAGTCACAGGTCTGAACAAACAGATGAATGGAAATCCATTCACTGAGATGGGGATAATTCTAGTAAAATAAGTTGTGAAAGACAAAATTAATTATATCAGACATGCTACATTTAAGATACCTATTTAACATCCAAGTGCAGGTGGCACACAAGCAATTAGACATATTAGTCCATATCTGAGCTGTACATAGAAAATTTTGAATTGAATTATTTCATCAAAACCTAATGAGAGGGCTGGGATGTGGCTCAAGCTGTAGCGCGCTTGCCTGGAATGCGTGCGGCCCGGGTTCGATCCTCAGCACCACATACAAAGATGTTGTGTCCGCTGATAACTAAAAAAATAAATATTAAAATTCTTTCTCTCTCTCTCTCGCCCTCTCTCACTCTCTCTTAAAAAAAAAAAAAAAAAAACCTAATGAGAACACAGAGTAACTGAGTGTAGATAAGAAAAAGAAGAAATCCAAGAACTTAAGATGAGAAGGGGCCCAGAGAGACTGAAATCATTCCCATTATGGAAGAAAAAAATGAAAGAGAGAATGGAACATTTTTTATGAAATTTTGAAAAGTACCTTTAAAAAGAAGAAATGATGTACTGATATAATAAAATTACTAAAAAATGGCCATTGGATTAATCTATATTGAGATCTTGGTGAATTTAATAGAAGTGTCCCAGTAGAGAAGCAGAACTCATTGAGGTGAAGTGAAAGCATGGACAGCAAGTTCAGATAACTGTAATTTTTTTAGCAACTTTATCAAAATGTTTTCTTTCATAAAATAGACAACAATTTTTTAATTTTACTATAAAAAAAGTGGTGCAGAATTGAGAAGCACCTGAAACAGAGTATATATTGAAGAGAGGTGGGTTTTCAAAAACCAGTCAATTAATTATTATTTTTTAATATAAGAGATTTTGCACTATGTGCATATGAAAGCAATTGTGTAAGACATGTTTGCAAAAATGAAAAAAGTTAAGCCTCTAGAAGAGATAGCATACAAGGTAGAAGTAGAGAGGTTAGCTTTAGCCAAGAGGAAAGGTAATGTTTCTCTAATATTAAGAGAGAAGTTAGCATGCATAGAGAAGCAAGTAGGTTGTTACATTGGCTGGTGACATTTTATAAAGTCTACTGATTGGTTTCAGTTTTCTCAGTAAAGTCTACAAAAGGTCATCAACTAGCAATGCAAAGGTGTCTTTGCAAAGATTGGGGAGGATATTTAAAAGTCTCACCTGAGGGGAACAATATGAAATAGTCCTTGGGAGAATGAACAGATTAGAAATTATGGTTTGGCTGCATAAAAAACCTATATGAAGTTAAAGGTAACACATTCAGAATAGTACTAATCAGCACAATTGGTAATTTTTTAATGACAAAAGGACTGAGTTGGATATAACCAAGTATTAATCGAGAGAGACTTTGGCCAAGGTATGCCACAGGACCAGGGACAGCAGAGAAATTGAGGGCATTCTATGAAGTGAAATAAGCCAGACATAGAAAGACAAGTAAGATCTCACAGAGTAGAGAGTAAAATGGTGGTGGCCATAGGCTGTTGTGGGTAGGTGCTGGTAAGAAGTTGGTCAAAGGAGACAAAGTTACAGTTGGAGATATAAATTCAAGAGATCTATTTCACAGCAAGGTGACTCTAGTTAATGATGATATATTGTATGTGTGAAAAATGTTAAGAGAGGGAATGTTGAATATTCTCACCACAAAAAAAGATACTTAAATGAAATCATGCCTATTTTAGTTATCTCATTTAACCACTCGACAGTGTTGTATGTATACAGTAAATATGTGCAATTTTATCTGCCAGTTAAAAATAAATAATTTTTTTGAAAGAAGTAAAAAAGAAAGAAACCTTGAATGTCTACTAAGGAGTGAGTAAAGTGGTGATGTTATGAGGAGTGTGAGCTGAGTAAGAATGGATGGAGATTCTACATCAGGGGAGGAACAGTGAATGCTGGGGGTAGCCATGTATAACTCAGAGATCCTGGTAGGGTAAAATTATTTCATACTGGCCTTTATAAGTAGGGAAAATGTCACTTGCTGGCTTTCAGTTCAGACTCAAATGTACCTTTCTCTTTAGAAAATTTCTTTCTCCTAATATCTTTGAGTAGATAGATTTCAGTCATTAGTATTAAAATTATGAAATTTTAAAAAGTATTTTAAAAAAGAGGTATACATTAGGTATAAATTCCATTTCAATGTTATTTGGGGTGAATGAATCTGTTTAGGTTGTAGGCAAGCAATTGGGTTTTGTGTGTGTGTATACATATATATGTGTATATAGATATGCATGTTACATATACACAAAGAAACATGCATATGTATGCATACATACACACATACATATATCAGTAAAACAATAAACAGACTTGGGAAAGCAGTAGGGTAACATGGAACCCAATGCAATTATTTTTAGTAGTTTCGAGTACCAGATTCAGAATTTATGCAGAGGAAACTTTTAGCTTGAATGAGTTAAAGCTTTTGGATTTGAAAACCTGTCCGTTTCTTAATATAATCAGATATGTGAGTCTCTGTAAACTTTCTTTGCTTTCAAAGGCAAACATAACTAATAATTTCTGTAAAGGTCTTGAATCGTTCCAACATCTGTTCTTGGTTTACTATAAAAACCATGTCTCTGATCTCATGTGTTGAACTACTGTATGTTTGCCACTGTCTATTTCCTGTGAAAAAATACATCGAACAATAATAGCTTTTGTTCCTAATGTTCCAACCACTAAAACAGCTGAACAAATAACATCCATGCTTTCATTTAGAATAATTTATTCCATGTACATGTTTATGCAGAGTCATTTGGCTTATTGGATGTTTCATCATTTAAAAATCAAATCTCAGAATTTTAGACTACTGAAAACTCTGCTCTAATAGTTTCCTCATGCTTATAGTAATTCTCTTAACGGCATTTCCTTCCTAATTCATCATTTTATTTTGTGTATGGTTTGGTATATATGAGTAGAAGTGGTTAAAAATCTCCTTTATTAACAAAGTTAGCGGAAATTTCCATCGGAGGCCACACATTTCGCAAATAACATTTAAAGACTAAATAATTTGGCATTTAAATCATAAAAAGTAACTATGTTTGCTCTTTTGTTGCCTAAAGAAATAATAACTATAGATTAGTAATGATCTAAATTATAATACATTTGTCTGAGGTCAACACACTCCAGATGACTAAATGGTAGGCCAGGCAACACACAGCTAGCCTAACTTCCATTCCGCAAAATATCTTATTACATAAACTTTGCTAGCCAGACATAGAATAAGCTGTGTGCTGATTAAATAAGACAAATACAAACACTTTTTAAAAATCAAGAAAACCAGTTACTTAAAAATCAGTTCTAAATCATGTGCAGTGGCAACAGTTTGAAATATTTTTTAACATGCAGAACTCTTCCACTTTTTTTGAAAAAAATTAAGAATTATTATTTAAATCTTGGTGACCACAACATTCCATTGGAAACCAAACCCTGCAGTCAGTCATTCATCTAGCCAGTAGACCCAGTGTCTAATAGACCATCTGGAAAGCTCAGGACACCTAACGTTTTCAGTTTAATTCAGATATTGTAATCTGTGAGTAAAGTGATATCAACTGTCAGTTTTAAGGTTTGAGTTTGGAACAAGGTCAATATTCCATCAGAATTCAGCTACTTTGAGGAGTAACCACTTTGTTGATTGTAGTATATTCTAATTCAGGATATAATGAGCTGTTAGTTTCTAGGGTTGCTATAACAAAATACCACAAACTGAGTATCTTAGAAGATTTGCAATGTATTATCTCACCATTCCGGAGGTCAGAAGTCTGAAATCAAGGTGTCAGCCAGGCCATAATTATCCAAGGAAAAATGTATTTGAGCTTTCCTAGCTTTAGCAAGTTCCTTGACTTCTAGTAGCAATGACTACTGTCTTCATGTAGCATTCTCCTGTGTGCATGTCTCACTGCACCCAAAATGTTCCCTTCTCATAAGGACAGAACACATAAAAAATTAGGACTTCATTTTAGCTGAATTGCCTCTGTAGACCTAATCTCCAAATAAGACGAAATTCTACAATACTAGTGGTTAGGTATCTTTTTTGGAGTAGAGGTTTTTTGGGCAGGAGAATTTAACTCATAACAAAATCTTTTTGTGTTGCCAGCCAATTTTCTCATAGGTATGAGATAGGTGTATTTTATGGCTTATTTTTTCAGCAATGTTACACTTAAAATTTTATATGTTTGTGATTGGTAACATCTAATCAGTGTTTTTTTTAATAACCTTATATAAAAATGTTATTCACAACTAGAATATTTCATAAAAAAATTATGGCTTGGTAACTATTTCACAAATCTAGGTTTGTTTAGCTTGGAAGCTCTCAGAAGATACCACTTGTCTCACATCCAAGGGTGTGAATAGAATTCCTTCCACTTACCCTGACTCTCTGCTTGAGTCAAACCCTCAACCATAGTGGTGAGCACAGCTCTGGTTATTTATATCATTGTGACATCAAAAACTCTGATAGCTGCAAACAGCAATGTTTGATAGCTTCTCTGAAAGTGTGTGCTTAAGTTAATTTCTTATCTTCTTTATAACTTGTCAGAAGACCAAGAAGGATCTCAAATATTCAACGTGGCTTCATAATATCACATATTCTTTTCCCATTCTTTTCTCTACAATCAAAAGCTGATTTTTATAAATACATTACTAATTTATTTCAAAACAGTCCACCGCAGATAGTTTAACTAATTGATGGCTTATATTCATTTAATTTGAAAATAATTGCTATGTTTACTTGCTACCAATTTCTCTAAATTTTTTCTAATTCTTAACTTTGTTCAGACACACCTTTCTTTAAAACAATAACTTGCTCTATCATGTTCATTTTCAAGAACAAAATTTTTTTAAAAAAAAGCTTTTTCATCTTCATGGAGGCATGTGACAAAAATATATATATTTGCATTATTTAAACATGCTGTGAGACAACTTGCACATTAAGAAAAGATTATGAACACTTAGATATTTAACAGATCCACCATTTCACATGGTTTGTTTTGTATTTAGGTGAGATAAGTTAAGATCTGCACAGCAAAATTCAAATATGTAATTTGTATTGTTCACGAGATTCACCATAAAGTACACTAAAACTCCAAAAGGTGTTTATACTGCATAATTAAAACATTGTACTCTTTGTTGAATACCTTTGGCAACCACTGTTTTATTCACTGAGTTCAACTGTTTTGGATTCCACCTGTAAGAGAGATCATCCCATATTTGCCTTTCTGTACTTGACTTATTTTGCTTAGCTTAATCTCTGCCAGGTTCATTCACATTCCTGCAAGTGACCGAATTTTGTTCCTTTTTAAGGTTGACTAGTAGAACATTTTCTTTATCCACTTGCCTGTCAATGGGCACTAAGGTTTTTCCCATGTCTTCGCTATTGTGAGTAATGCTGCACAGAACCTGCAAGTACAGATATCTTTTTGACAAATTTATTTCATTTTGTTTGAATATATGTACTCAGAAGAATTAAAATTCAACATTTTTTCGTGATAAAGACTCTCAATAAATTAAGTGTATATGGAATGTAAGTTAACATAATGAAAATTATATGTGACATACCCACAGTAACATCATACTCAATGGTGAAAAGCTTAAAGCTTTTCTTCTAAGATCAGGAACAGGACAAGAATACCCAATCTCATCATTTTAATTCAATATAGTGCTGGAAGTCTTAGCTTAGCTAGAGCAATTCGACAAGAATTTAAAAAAGCATCAAAATCATAAAGGAAGTAAAATAGTTTGTTTGTTAATAACATGATCTTATGTATAGAAAATCCTAAACATGCTATTAAAAAACGGTTAAGGATAATAAAGGTACTCAGTGAAATTATAGGATATGAAGTTAACATTAAAAATGTGTTATGTTTTTATCCACTAGTAACATACCATCTGAAAAATAAATTAATAAAATATCCCAGTTATGATGCCATCAAAAAGTAAAATAAGTTGGGTGCATTCGCACAGGCCTGTAATTTCAGAGGCTTGGGAGGCTGAGGCAAGAGGATTGCAAGTTCAAAGCCATCTGCAGCAACTTAGGGAGATCCTGCCTCTAAAAGTAAGTCAGGGGTTGGGGATGTGGCTTAGTGATTAAGCACCGCTGGGTTCATTCCCTAATACCAAAGTAAAATAAAATATTTAGGAATAAATTTAACAAAGGGGATGAAAGCTCTATACAATAAGTACCATAAAATATTGATGAAAGAAATTAAAGCAGATACAAATTAATGGATAGATCCTGTATTCATGGATTGGAAGAATTAATATTGTTGAAATGTTTATACTATCCTAAGGGGTCTTCAGATTCAATGCAATCCCTATCAAAATTCTAATATAATTTTTTATGTTAATAAGAAAACAATACTAAAATTTTATGGAGCCATAAAAGATATTGAATAGACAAAGTGATCTTGAATGAAAAGAACAAAACTAGATGGACAAAATTAAATGTAATAAAATACAGTAGGACACTGTGCTCTTCTGTAAGGGATGTCAGCATTCCATATGTAAAACAATCAGTCTTTAAAGTGCTTGTGAGTGCAATCTGATATTTTCTTTTCTTTTTCCAGCTTATGCATTTAATTTTCTTTTAGATTGTGGTAGTTCCCCCTAATCTATGGAGCATATGTTCCAATGACAGAAACTGTGGGTTGTACTGAACCTTTTGCATACTATGTTTTTTCCTGTATGTACACAACTGTGATAAGCTTACTTCATGGTTCTAACACCGTAAGAAATTAATAGCAATAATAAAATAAAGCAATTAATTTAACAATATAAGTTATATGAACGTGGTTTCTTTTTCTCTCTCTCTCTCTCAAATGATCTTATAGTTCTTTCAGCTTTAGCTGCACCCCCCAGCCTTTTTTATCTTTTATTTTGAGACAGGGTCTCACTAAGTTGCATAGGGCCTTGCTAAGTTTCTGAGGCTGGATTTGAACTTGTGATCCTTCTGCCTGGGCTTCCTGATCTGCTGAGATTACATGTGTGCACTACCATACCTGGTGAGGCTATTCTTAAGTGTTACTTGAACCCAAGAACTGTGATACTGCCACCATTAGTCTGATGACCAAGACAGCTATGACGTGACTAACTGGATACACTGTAAGTAATGGATATGCTGAAGGGATGATTCATATCCTGGGTGGGATGATGTGTGACAGAGAGGGATTTAATTGCGATGCTCAGAATGGTCTGCATTTTAAAACATATGAATTGTTTCTTGCTTGAATTTTCCATTTCATATTTGACCATGGGTAACTGAAAATTGAAAAGCAAAATTGCAGGTAAGGGGAACTACTGTATTTTGATTTCTTAAAAATTCTAGCCATGATTTATTAATGATATTTTATAAATCACCACTGAGTAACTATTCATGGATTGAAAACTACACAATTGCATTAAATGCACTGAGAATGTTGGATTTGGTGACATGTTATACACACACACATGCACACACACACACACACACACACACTCTCTATGTTAAAGATACTGCTGTTTACCTGGTACTCTACTGGCCAGGAATGCACATTTGCTATTGTGCCTCATTACTTCTGCAACATAGTTCAGCATGGTTCTAGATTAATATTGCTTTCCTAGTGAGAAATGTCCCCTTTGTGGAATAATGCTTTCTATCTATGATCCTCAAAAGCATCTTAGAGAAGGGCTGAAATTCAGCTTCTCCATATTTTTCTCTCGACCATATTTCATTTCATTGACTCAAGAAATATTCATGGAACACTTCGTATATGCAGGATGCTATGCTAAGCATTGACATTTCATCAGCAAGTCAATGCAGACTTGAGCTGTACACTCACTGAGATTATAATTAGGTGAGGGAAATTAAAATATGTATTTACATTAAATAATGTAGAATTGTAGCATTTCATGGCATGGATAACAGAGATACTCTGGCTTCCAAAATTCCTCTCCCTGCTGTTTTCCCCTCCTCCCACCTTCCTTTTCCCACTATATGTTCTCTGTGTTAAAGTACCACAAGTGTACTGCCTACCACAGCCCCCCTCAAAACAAAAAGGAAAAAAAATCTTTAATGTTGATCCCACAATATATACAGGCACACAGATAACATATTACATTGTCTTTTGGTAGGGGGTAAGGTAGGAATGTAGGAATATTGGAAGAATGGAAGGAAGGAAGGAAGGAAGGAAGGAAGGAAGGAAGGAAGGAAGAAAAATTCTGACTTATTCCCTGCAAACTCATTTCCAAATACAGACTTTCAATATAATTCATTTGAATTTGAGGATTTCCTGCAATGCCATTTGACAAAGCAAAAGAACAGCCCCACGATTTTCATAAAATCAATTTACTTTGATACATGAATTTTGTCATGGAGGGCAGAGATCTGCACCTTTACTTTTCCTGAGGCAGGTAGAGCCATGCAGATTCATAGGACAAAACAAATTTGCAACCTTTGTTCTTTCATTTGAACTGATTATTCCTTATCAAAATAGATTCTCTTTAAGTTTCACTCAGGCTTCCAGTCAGGGATGGTTTTCCTGAACAGTATTGGCAGGAGGCTTTGACTTTCATTTGGATTTTCAGCTTTAGTGTCAGGTTGAGTACGGAGTTGATTAAATTATTCTATTTCATTTCTAAGATACCATTTTTAAATGTCAAATCATTGCTAGATGCTAGACCTTTCATTGTATTTTAAAAGTGTATTTCAGCCTGCTTTTAAAGAAAAAAATACTCCCTAAAATATTGAATCAATAAGGTCTAAATGATGGACGTTTATGCAGTTGCATCAGTTGTCTGAAAATAAAACCTATGATACAGATGTCTCTTGCAAGCTGTGAACTAGTGGGAAAAGGAAGGGAGGAGGAGGAGGAAACAGTAGTTACCATTTTATTTTTTTCAGCAGGTGCCATGTGAATATCACCAGTAATTCTGATTTGCAGTGGTAATGTCTTCAGAATGAGTTCTTATGAGGAAAAGTGCATTAGTGTTAGAGGCATAGATATTTTGTAAAAACTCAAAGTTAGCCTAGTATCACATTTAATATATTGCTCTGAAGAGAGCACCCTGCCTAAATGGAAATACAATCCACTGTATATTTTATTTCACATATATGTTTTTCAAATCAGTCAACAGTTTGATTACAGAGTTTCTTCTCTCCTTTAATTCATA
Source organism: Marmota marmota marmota (assembly GCF_001458135.2). Lineage (NCBI taxonomy): Eukaryota > Metazoa > Chordata > Mammalia > Rodentia > Sciuridae > Marmota > Marmota marmota. Next base: position 27,177,228 of record NW_026000093.1, read on the forward strand.
AATTGTCTTCAAAAATTAGAAAATGTAAGATTAGGAGTTAAAACAAGACGTTTAGTTAAACATTTATCTATGAATCACATAAAATCACCAAATAAAAGCAAACGAAGCATTATATTGTTCTGTGTAAAAACATATACATATAAAAGCATATGATGTTAAGCCACTTAGCAGTATGCCTAAGTATTACTTGTAAGAACACAGGATCGAATAAGGTTTTAGGGCTGTAAGTTAAGGGTTCGGAGTAATATAACTGCTATTGGATAATAGTGACATGCTCTTGGGTAGATTATTTAGCTTCTCCAGGCCTAAGTGTCTTCAATTTTAAAGTGTACATAAAAATGGAAGAATTCATTGCAAAAATAAAAAGGCACTTAATTAAATAATTTACTTAGAGTACCTTGCCTAGTACCTGATTATCAAAAAATAATAGTTCTTTTCCTCGTTATTTTGAGATTGTTCAGAATTCACTTCTGAATCAAACCCAAGTGTGGAAGGTCAGAAGAAGAATTATACACAGTACTAATTATCACTGTCCATTCTCAAAGTTCTGTTGTTTGTGAAAATAGAATTTTCCCCCTTATGCTCTTACCCAAGGGCTCTAAAAAATCTAATATGTCTCTTATTCCTGTAGCCACTTCCATCTCCCCAGGGCCAGTGCTACTCAGTGCCCTCCAGGAATGATGTATTGCTCGAAGTTACATTTCAGCAAGTTCTTATAACATTTCTTCTGACTGCTCTGCTTCCTGTGACTTCAGCTTGCTACCCAGAATCTTTTTTTTTTTTTTAATATTTATTTATTTTTTTAGTTCTCGGCGGACACAACATCTTTGTTTGTATGTGGTGCTGAGGATCGAACCCGGGCCGCACGCATAACAGGCGAGCGCGCTACCACTTGAGCCACAGCCCCAGCCCCAGAATCTTATTAGATATTCTTCTATCATCAATTTTCTTCATGAATCTAGCTCAATGGATCTACTTTATATCAAGTAATGTTTAAATACTACAGGACTGATTGTGTTACAAGATTCATTAATCTTGCCATTTGATATGAATAAATGGCTCTAAGGTATTATTATTATTATTTTTTTGTTTGGTAGGGCTTTTTTTTTCTTTAAAAATCTCAGCATCATTCTGGATTTGGAGAGCTACAGATTACCTAGTGGTAGTGGAATAAATCTTTAGAACTTAATGATACTGACTCATTGGAGTCAATATTAAACGTTATTTAAATATCTGAGTAATATTACTGGTAAGTCCAGCTCTTACTTAAAATTGAGAATTATTTAGTGCTATATTTAAAACTAACTTGGTACAAAGAATCATCGACCACTTACTATGGACTGAATTGTGTCCCACTCTTCAATCAAACTTATATTATAGCCCTAACTCCTAATGAGACTGCATTTGGAGATAGCACTTTTAGAAAGTAGTTAAGATGCAAAGAGGTCATACAAGTGAGGGTCTAATGATAGGGCTAGTGGGATCATTCAAGAAGAAAAGCTCAAGATCTCTTTATCACTCCTTGCCATGTGAACAAAGAGAAGGCGGCCATCTGCAAATCAAGAATAGAGTCCTCACTAGAGGTATAACCCTGATGGAAACTTGGTCTTAGGAAAGATTCATCCTTCACAACTGGGAGAAAATGCATTTACCTTTTCTAAACCATTCAATCTTTAATATTATGATAGGGTTTGCCAAACTGAATGGTATACCCCTTTCAAATTTTTTGAGTTCCAAGGAACTTGCTTGTCTTCTTGATTTCCTTTATCTAGCAGCATATTATTCAAGCATTTGGTGCTTAAATTGTGGAATTTGTTTTTAATATATACTTCTACTTAAGAAAAATCTCAGTCATGGAGATTCTTATTCTGTTCTTTATGACCCATTACACTTTAGGATTACAATAGCCTCATATATACTGTTATGTATCATCTGTGGCAAGATAAACTAGCTTAAAGTTTAGAAAAGATATACATAATTGTTTCCAAATTGTAAAAATGAATGCTGTAGTAAAAGTTTAAACTGTAGAAATATTCATAATTTGTAATTTGGTAATCTCATTTGGGACCTTTATTGAAAAAAAAAACAGCAAAACATAATAAATATTCCATTTAAAAAGTTTGTTCCAATGTTACTAGTATTATTGAAGAAGTGAAACCAAACAAAGTACTGTATAATTAGAGAAAACTGGACAAAATCATGGGGAAAAAGAAAAAACTAAAGGATTGATTTTCCTGTGATTAGATTAGAGGTATTTTTTTCATGTTCTCTGTTTTACCTGATATCATCCAAATGTTTTCGCAGTAAAGTTTATACGCGTACAATATGTGTATATATTTCTTGCACCATTTTTTAGGAAACTAAATAATCATTGCCTAAATAAATTCAATGGTGTCATCATTTATACATATGGTAACTACAATTTAGTTCTAAAAATAAGCCCTGATATATAAATGTTTATCTTTTGTAAAGTTTTAGTTTAAAATACCTGGCATCTCTAAAAATAGTGAGGGTTAGAAATGACCAAAATGATTAAGGAACTTTAAATTTATTCTCATGCTAGAATTGAGCAAATATATCTTCAAAGTAATAGAATACAGTTGACTCTGCATGACTGATTGCATCTTCATCCTGTCCCTATAAGATGTAAACACTATGAAGACTGTAATGATATAAAATGTCTGAGAAATCCACAGCAACAACAAAACCACTGCTATGTTACACTTTTCATAAAATCTTAAATTATCATATCAACATAAATATTAATGAAATGTGAATACAAAGTTAAAATTAACTAATGAAATACAGTTGTCCCTTTTCATCCACAGATTACCACAATAATAAGAAATGAATATTAGTATTTTCATCAAATAATAAAAAGATTTGTTTTCAAAGACTGCTGTATTGAAATAAGCCATTCTGAGATTTGCTCAAAAGTAGTCATGTTGGACTTATGTATAAATTGAGCACAAGTTTTTGTATTCTCATTACTTAGTAAAAGAACATTTCCATGACTTTTATTTAGTTGAATGTAGACAAGGTCAACATCAGATCTCTTCTACTGAGACATAGTACTAGTGTCACTGCAGTAAAAGAAAAATAAATATTTTTGCACATTGTATGTTTAATATTACTAAAACTTAAAAATTAAATTGATGACCGATTTGCTGAACTACTTTTTGGGTACTGATATTTTCTTTATACACACACACACACACCCATTTATTTATATATATATATATATATATATATATATATATATAGAGAGAGAGAGAGAGAGAGAGAGATATTAGAGATATATTAGAGATGCCAGGTATATATATATCAATATATATATAATATTGATATTCTCAACAGAAACTCCATATGCATATTTTTCACTTTGTATGAGTGAAAAGAATTTGCACAAAGACCAGGTATTTATCTAAAGCACAAATCTCACTTTATATTCAGAACGCGTAAATTGAGGTGAAATGATATTTGGAATAGTGTTGAGAATAGATAACAAAAGTTTGTAAATTGGTAATAATCATGTTTCCATAATGTGACTTTGAGGCATGGCTTGAGAACTGGATCAAAGTTAAAAAGGGAAGTCTCACTCAACCAAACCTACCTTAAATTCGTATATACTCAAAGGACCAAAAATTTAAACTATCCTATAATTTCTTGATTTTTATTTTTAAATTAATAAATAAATCAGTCTATAATCTCAGTTTTTGAGATAGTTGTGTTTGCTGATTGTTTTATATATAGCATCTCACCTAACCCTCCCAAAAGTCATAAAAGAAGATTGTAGTCTCATTTGATATGTAATGAAAATGAAGCTTTGAGGAAATACACAACATATTCAAGATTAATCTCTTAATAAATTATAGTGTCAGCATTGGCTTTCTATTGTGATACACTGTAGAGTCCATTCTTTGTGGGACTGTTTTTCTATATAGCAGAATATATGTCTAGGAGTCTAGACATACAAAACATTCCAAGTATAGAATAACATGTGCATGCCGGCATGCACGTGTGTGTTTGATGTTCTTTTTTTATGAAGAATATATAGAGATTTTTACACCAACAAAATGAAAATATCCAAAGGATTTTATTATCCATATGAAAAATACACTAATAAATTTAAACTATTGCAGCCCCATGACTTAATTGGGTATTTTATTCTTCTATTGCAAAGTTGAGATAATTGATTTTCTAATTACACCCATTACATGTTCCACTTCTCACATCCATTCATTGCTTATGACATTTAAAATCTAAGGAGAACGAAGAGAATAAAGTATTGGAGGAAAAATAGGTGCTCTGCTCTACTCGATTTGTTATGTGTACTATCTTTACATTTTCTTTTGTCTTATCATATACAAATAGGCTTGTAGGGGAAAATACCAACACATGTTTTTCCTTAATTTTTTGTTTTTATTTCATCATGCTCCCTTTTCCAAAATTTCCTATCTGTCTAAAATATTACTTTCTACTTAGCTTTCCAGAAATTTATAAGTCCGAAGGCCCACAATGTGGCACCAAAATGTGAGGTCATTAAAAAATATTTGCATTTAGCAATGCATGTGGTTTGTAAATCATTAAATAGACATGAGTTCAGTAGTAAAAATTCTTCCTAACAGAAATATATGGGAAACATGTGACCCATAGTTACTACCTACTTATTTCCCAATGGATTTTTTTTTTTTTGCAAGGAAAATATTTATGTGTTACACAATTCTCACAAAACAGAAGAGCAGAGTGCTTTAGGACAAAAACAATAACTATTTTGCACTTACAGGGCTTCACAGGAAATTTTCTGTTTAGTTATCTACAGGAAACTTGTCATTACTCTTTATCTTCATTAAAATAGAAGAATCATCAACACTCTCAGGAGAGATAATCGACCAGAAAACTTGTCACCCCTGTCCTCTTCATGTTAATGAAGCAATGCCAAAAATGATACTAGTAATATTAATGATACTCAATTACTTCTTCTTTAATTCTACTACAAGTAGGCCATTTTAAAATCATTTTTATAGAATATAAGCAGCAACCCTTCAAAATAGATAGTGTTTCTTCTATTTTACAGAAAAAGAAAAATGAGCTTTTGAGTACAGAGAACTATAAATACTAACTGGCTTTAATATTTAATCATATTTCAGTTTTATTTATTTATTTATTTATTTTTTATTTTTTAATTTTTTATTGTGGGTTGTTCAAAACATTACACATTTCTTGACATATCATATTCGACACTTTGATTCAAGTGGGTTATGAACTCCCACCTTCACCCCATACATAGATTGCAGAATCACATCAGTTACACATCCATTGATTTACAAATTGCCATACTAGTGTCTGTTGTGCTCCGCTGCCTTTCCCATCCTCCACCCTCCCCCCTCCCCACCTCTCNTCTCTCTCTACCTCCTCCACTGTATAACCCTGAGGGTCTCCTTCCATTACCATGCAATTTCCCTTCTCTCTCCCTTACCCTCCCACCTCTCATCCCTGTTAAATGTTAATCTTCTTCTCCTGCTCTTCGTCCCTACTCTGATCTTAGTTACTCTCCTTATATCAAAGAAGACATTTGGCATTTGTTTTTTAGGGATTGGCTAGCTTCACTTAGCATAATCTGCTCTAATGCCATCCATTTCCCTGTAAATTCTATGATTTTGTCGATTTTATATAGCATAATATAGCATAGGAATTCTTCCTTGCATAGTGAATGGTTTTATAAGCTTCTCAGTAACAATACACTGGAAAAAAGTTATTGGTTCTCACTTGAGATTATAGAGGTGTGCCATTGAAAATATCTTTTTTTTTAATGATCTTGATCACACCAAAGCACAGTAGAGTCACATTTTAAGAAAATAATTAGAATATTCTAAAAATTCAATGCATGACATTTAAAACTGAATGGTTATTAAAAATAACAAAGTTTTGGTATTTTGTAAACAAGAACATTTTCTGATTTAATCATGGGCAAATTTTTCTTATTTCTCTAAAGAGTTAAATATCATTTCTTTATGAAGGATGGGATTATTAATGTTTTTGATAATACTGACCTAAAAAAATGAACACAGATTAATCATTTGCTTGAAATGTGGTATTTTAAATTCTTAAGCAATTAACAATAATAGATAATTTAAAGAGCTGTGCCTTTAGGAACAACAATTTTTAAACCTTTCCATTTTTTCTTTCTTTGGAAAAAGAAGTATGCTCTTATGGAATGTATAAATTTATTACACATTTTCAAACCTTAAAACCAAATGTTTTACCAATAGCAAGCCTTCTCTCTGGGGTTAATTGCAGTCCCTGAAACTTTTTACTTGTGATTTTGTCGCCAATGGAGAAATATAGAATGCTGTATAAGTTAAGATCTTTGGTTATGACTGTGGGAAATTTCTCCATGATGAACAGGATTTGGGGATGGCAGTCCAATATAAACCTGACTGTTTTCTTCTAAAATTGAAAAAAAAAATTCAATATGTGCTGAATTTGTCCTTCAGGTTTGTTTATCTCAGAGACTGCACATTCTAAACAATATGGGAATTGTAGTAATTTTAGAACCAGTGTAGATAAATTTACAAGTTAAATCACAATGTTTACAAAAGGATATATAGAGCAGTGTATCTTACCTATACCAGATGCTGGTAATCTGGACAGTGGGCTATTAATTACAGTGGGCAGTTTTTGGCCTTTTTCATATTGATTCAATTTTGCTAAATTCTCTTTCTAAGTTTCTTTCTTTCTTTTTCTTCCTTCCTTTCTTTTCTTTTTTTTTCTTTTGGTAGCATTGGCCTATAATATCTGGTCAATATAAACATTTAGTAACTATTCATTTTCCTTTTAATTTCCAAGTAGATTATCTATTTGAAAACATCAAATATATATTCCACCATTGCCCCATATACAGCAAGCCAACATAGTCTTCTAAGATAAATGTACTCTTGCCCATAATGGAATAGTGAATTTTATACTCCTTTTTATTATATTAATATAAAAGCTTTACTTAGGTACAAGGTTATATGACATTAAACCTGTATGTAAACTGTTACTATTACTTAACAGTTTTATACAGGATAGAAAAGATCTGGATTAGGTAATTGCAAATAAATTATTATTGGCACATAAATAACAAGGGGAACAACTGATAACTCATTAGTTAAACTTGTCAAATAATTACAGAATAATTGCAGCTCTCATCAGCAACTGTTATAAGCTGACGAAATTTGTTTCAATAGAACATGTATAAATTTGCACTTCGTTGAAACATCTGCAAACTGTGGTAAACACTTTTAGTGCATAGGGCTAGAGGCATTTTTGAAGTGACTTTGAAAATGTTCAAGCCAGTAGTTTTTTTACTTCACATTTTGTTTACTACAAACTTTTCCTTTTTGATTCTTCTCTCCTTTTCCTCTTTCTCTTCTCCTTATTTTTCCTCTTACTCTTCCAATCTATTTTTATAAGAATTTTAAACACAGTACATGTGGTTCACGTCTTTAAACTCTGAACCTAAAGCTCTTATATATTTGAATGTAGTTTTTATAATGCAATAGATTTTATACTTATGTAGTAAAAATGAATTCCCAAACCAAATCCAAATATGTAATGATGTTTTCTATTTGGACATTTCTCTCATCTAAGATTCAGACATTCATTGACAAATATTTGTTGAACACAAGCTATATACAAAATACATGAGCTGTAGAATTGAAAAAGAGATCAATTTGTATCCAGCATTAATTTAATTAGATGGACTGTGTTCAAACTCCAAGTGATTTAGTTAAATTTTTCATAGTTCTAGGTTATACTACTCGCATAGCTAATACTTTATAATTGGATTAAGAATGCACAGGAAGAATAGAGATTTGGAATAGAAACCAACCTTGAAACCTGCCTTTTCCTTAAACTCCTTAGGTAATCCCTGGCAAAATTTTCTTGGCTCTAAACACTGAACAAATTATTCTTTCTTCCATCTCAACTTCTACCATGTGAGTTAAGGTGCTACTATCTTTTATCCAGATGCTACCTCACAGCCTCCTTAACACAGTAGCTTCTGCCTCAGCCTCTGCCCTTACACTCCATTAAGCACAAAGTCAGAGTAATTTTTCAAACAAACACACAAGCCAGATTACACTGCAAACTTAAATCTCTCCAGAGGTTAATGCACTGACAGTGAATGCTGAGCTCTCTACCTATGAGGCTGCTATCTAATCTTCCAAATTCACATTATTGAACTCAAATTCAGCTTCACTGGTCTTTTCTTTTGCTTGTGCAAATCCAATTATTTTACAATTTAACCTCTATAAATTTTCATTTTTATCTGTCTAAATGATATTTCACTAACTCCCTGTGCATATGATTTCCTACCTGGAGTCAACTTCATAGCTCTAGACTTAAGTTCTGTCTCATCAGAGAACTCTCTCTTTACCATACAGTCTATGATCATTCTTCATAAACTTAACAAATATTTATTGAATACCTGTGAACTGAGTCCTGGCCAGTTAATCTATATCATATCACTAAGCTATTAATTCCTTCATATGTAAGATAATTGTTATTTATCTCATCTATGTATTTATTTAGTTATTTATTCTGTCATTTCACAAGTTTTAACATCCAAGAGGCAAATTTTTGTTGGTCTTATCCATAGATATGTCTACAGGGCTAAACATAGGGTCTGGCATTTTATAAGCACTTAACAAATATTTTAAATAAATGAATGATTTCACAATATTTTTTGAGAGTCACTATGTGTCAATCATTCAGAGTTGCTTATCACACAGTTCTTGCCATCAAGATTGAAGGCAAGCAAATAAAAAAGAAATTATTCATTCAACAAATATTTTTTAAACATCAAATAAGCATCCACTACTGTCCTATGTGAGATACTAGCTGATAAGTTATGAATAAAACATAACTTCAGTCACAAGGAATTGATATCAAGGATAAAAAATTTAACTTTTACGGGTATGCACTTAAAATGGGTAAGAGAGTAAATTTTATTTTATGTGTTTTTTGACAAAATTAAAATATTAAAAGATTTGTTACATTTAATTATATTTGAGGCACATTCTTTGATAAATACAAGTGTCTATGAAATTGCCTAATAGAAAGATTTGAAAAGAAAGAGAATAGAAACAGTGGAAATTTATTGTTTCACTGTTCTGGAAAACAGAAGTTCAAAGGAGAGTTTTGGTGAAAAAGTGACCTTTATACTGAGAAATGAAAGACAGGAATTGCCTGATTTAAGACAAGCATAAAAGTTCTAGGCATAGTTTCAGACTTTTAAAAATGGAGTCAGAGCAAAGGGCACATTAGAAGACTAAGATGAGTCTGAAGGAGTCACTAGTGATGGGATTGCATGATGCTGCAGGGTGGGGGATTCTGAAGACACAGTAAATTTAATTTGGGGTTTGAAAGGATTTTCTGAAGGAAAAGTTACAAAATCTGAGTTGAGCACTGAGTGTGATTAGGGAATGTGAAGAAAATTTACTTCATACTATCCCTGCCAATCCTCTGGAAGAAAAACATGCTTTTAAAAGTGTTTCAAAAATGGAGTTTAGCTGGAAGAAAATACAAGGAAGGGAATTACTGTCAGAGAGAATCAATGGAATAAATACAGGGCTTTTAAAAAATCTAATAGTACATATTTCCTTCTTTCACTTAAATGAAAATAGCAATGAAAAACATGATGGACATATAATCATCAAATAAGATGGTGCGTGTATCAGCTGACAATGTCTATCATAATCACAAACTGGATGGCTCAATCAGTGGAAATTTATCATTTTACTCTTCTGGAAAACACAAGTCCAAACTTCCAGGGTTGTTTCCGTCTGAGCATTGTAATGAGAGAAAATGTTCCAGCACGCTCCTTGGCGTGTAGGTTGACATTGTCTTCTTGTGTCTCTTCATATCATCAATTTTTGTGTGTACAAGTTTCCCCTTCTTATAAGGACCCAAGACTTATTGGACAAGGTCCTACCTTAATGATCTTACTTTAAATTTATGATCTTCTTAAAGATCCTGTCTTCAAATAATATTTCATTCTAGAGGAGGAGCATGGGAGGATTAGATGAACTCTAGATAGGGCAAAGGGGTGGGAGGGGAAAGAAGGGGGTATGGGGGCAAAAAAGATGATGGAATGAGATGGATATCTTTACCCTAAGTACATGTATGAAGACACTAATGGTGTGAATGTATTTTGAGATATGAAAAATCGTGCTCTATATGTGTAATATGAATTGTAATGCATTCTGCTATCATATATAACAAATTAGAATAAAAAAACTTAAAATAAAAAAATAGTAAAAAAAATAAGATTGCATTCTAAGTTACTGGGAATTGGGATTTCAATATATAAATTACAGGGGAATACAGTGAGCTCATAACAGTTTGTCGAAGTGTTTTTGTGAACAGTAAACTATCAAAAACAAATTAGCATCCACAATACTACATATTCCACTGGGTAATTGCAAGGATCCAAAGGTATTGCTTATGAATACATGATTTCAAGGAGAAATGTATTTTTAAGACACTTATGAATGTGAAAATACATTCATAGGTGTGGATTAAGTTTATTAAATGTTTTCAAAAGCCATTGATCAGGTGCTCACTTTGGCAGCACATATACTAAAGTTGGAATAATACAGAGAAGATTAGCATGACCCCTGAGCAAGGATGACATGCAAATTCGTGAAGCGTTCCATATTTTTTAGCACAAGAATTAAAATCAAGAATCAATAAAGGCTTCTTCTCAGCAAAAGGAACAATCAGTAAAGTGAATAGAGAGCCTACAGAATGGGAGCAAATTTCTAGTACACACATATGAGAGCACTAACCTCTAGGTATTTAAAGAACTAAAAAATCTTAACAATCAAAACAAAAAACCCAAATAAGCCAATCAATAAATGAGCCAAATAATGAACATACACTTCTCATAAGATAATAAACAATCAATCAACAAATATATGAAAAACTGCTCAACATCTCTAGCAATTATAGAAATGCAAATCAAAAGTACTCTAAGATTTCATCTCACTCTAGTCAGAATGGCAGCTATTAAGAATACAAACAACATTTGACCCAGCCATTCCCCTTCTTGGTCTATTCCCTAAAGACCTAAAAAGAGCATGCTACAGGGACACTGCTACATCGATGTTCATAGCAGCACAGTTCACAATAGCAAGACTGTGGAACCAACCCAGATGCCCTTCAATAGACGAATGGATAAAAAAAATGTGGCATTTATACACAATGGAGTATTACTCCGCATTAAAAAATGACAAAATCATAGAATTTACAGGGAAATGGATGGCATTAGAGCAGATTATGCTAAGTGAAGCCAGCCAATCCCTAAAAAACAAATGCCAAATGTCTTCTTTGATATAAGGAGAGTAACTAAGAACAGAGTAGGGACGAAGAGCAGGAGAAGAAGATTAACATTAAACAGGGACGAAAGGTGGGAGGGAAAGGGAGAGAGAAGGGAAATTGCATGGTAATGGAAGGAGACCCTCAGGGTTATACAGTGGAGGAGGTAGAGAGAGAGGAGGGGAGGGGANNTGTAATGTTTTGAACAACCCACAATAAAAAAAAATTGAAAAAAAAAAAAAAAGAATACAAACAACAATAAGTGTTGGTGGGGATGTGAGGAGAAGGGAACACTCATACATTGCTGGTGGGATTGCAAATTGTTGCAGTCAATAGGGAAAGCAGTATGGAGATTCCTCAGAAAACTTGGAATGGAACCACCATTTGACCCAGTTATTCCACTCCTTAGGGACACAGCCACATCAGTGTTTATGGTAGCACAATTCACAATAGCTAAATTGTGGAACCAACCTAGATGCCCTTCAGTAGATGAATGGATAAAGAAAATGTGGTATGTATACACAATGGAATATTACTCAGCATTAAAAGAGAATAAAATCATGACATTTGCAGGTAAATGAATGGAGTTGGAAAATATAATGCTAATTGGAAAAAAAAGATCAAAAAATCAAATGCCAATTGTCTCCTCTGATACAAGGATGCTGAATCATAATGGGGATGGGGGACAGAGCATGGGTGGAATAGAGGAACTTAAGATAGGGCAAAAGGGAGGAGGGGGAGGGGAAGGCATGGGGTTAAGAAAGATGGTGAAATTAGACGGACATCATTACCCTAAATACATGTATGAAAACATGAATGGTGTGACTTTACTTTGTGTACAACCAGAGACATGAGAAATTGTGCTCTATTTGTGTATTATAAATTGAATTGCATTCTGCTCTCACATATATCAAACTAAAATAAATAAAATTTAAAAAGAGAAAAAAAAACATTGATTAGGTAGTAAGAAACATTTATGGCTCTTGCCTAAATTTCAAAAAAAGAAATTGTGTAATTAAAAGAGATGGCAAAAAGAAGACTCATATTTGAGTATAGGCTAAATATGTTTTATTTGAAATGTTTGAGAACATAAATATGTCAGATGGTTTTGGATTTAGGAAATTCACACAAACATTATGAGATGTCATGGAGATGACACCCAAGTTAAAATATGAAATTCATTTGTGTTTCACATGTCTTAAACACATAACCTGAAGATATTTTATACAACCTTTTTTAATGCACCTGCATTATGACTAAAACCCACTACATGAGGCCAAGTGTGGCATTTCCCACTTGTGACATCCTATTGGCAATGAAAAAATTTCAGATTTTGGAAAATGTCAGATTTCAGGTTTTTTTTTTTTTTAAATTAGGCATGTGCAAACTGAAGTATATGGAGGACAGCTGGAGTAAAAGATACAGAAGACTAGAATTAGAAGACAGAACCTAGGAAAAGACATGTCTAATGTGGAGAATACTGTATTGTATTTTAGTACATATAAAAATAATTTATTTTGTATTATGTTGCGCCACTTTTTTCCTGAGCAAAATTAATGCCCCAAATCTTAATTTTGTTTTCAGTATGTTCAAATTTTGGAAAATTAGATTTATTAATCAGGATTTTCCAGAGAAACAGGCTAGTGAAATAGAAAGAGAGAGAGAGAGAGAGAGAGAGAGAGAGAGAGAGAGAGAATGAAATTTCTTATAAGGAATTGACCCACATGGTTATGGAAGCAGAGAGGTTCCATGATCTGCCATCTACTACCTGGAGACCCAGGAAAACTTTTTCATAGTTCTAAGGTTTGAGAACCAGAAAACTGATGGTGTAGACTCCAGTTCAAACCTAAAACCTGAGAACTAGGAGCACGGAGGGAAGGAGAAGACTGACATCCTAGCTAGAGCAGTTAAGAAAAGAGTGAATTTAATTTTCCTTGGCCTTTTTATTCAGTTTGGGCCCTCAAGGGATCAGATGGGGAGGGCCATTTGTTTTCCTCAGTTCAATTCCTGTGATGAGCTCTGTCAGATATACTATCACAGACCCATTTCCAAATAATACTCAACCACTTTTCTGGGTATTCCATGGCCTAATTAAGTTGAGGCAGAAGATTAATCATCATAGCTGGTGAAAGTGCTAAATAGTTCAACATTATTATGAAGATGTTCAGTGTTATAAGATAAAAAGTGAAGTTCCTAGCCATGGACCATGGAGATAAATTTAAAAACAAAATATCTCATCATTTCTATTAAAATTGAGCTATCAGAGTTGTACACCATCTAAGAATTATACACTGTAACTTTTGAGTTATCACTTTCCCCCCCAGATAGTTATCAGTGTCAAAAACAATTATAGCCAATTTTCTAAAGACTCTAAATATTAGGTTTGGGTCTTAAAAACATGTATGGTTGCCTCTTCATTTCACCAAGTTTAGTTTTGCCTAATATTTCTTTCAGCTCAAATTCCTTTCTTTCTGTTTTCTTAACCCTCTAAAATAGACCCTTGTCCACTCAAACTATTTTTCTTATTTCTTAGATTTTCACTATGCCTGTATTCTGTTTTAAAATAATCCATCTCTTTCATTGTGAGAAGCTGCATTCATTTTTAAATGTTTTTTCAAGTAATTCATAGTACAGCAGGGCTCACAATTAAAACAAACAAACAAAAACTGATATTTCTTTGCATGTGGGAAAATAAACAAACAGGTAACCATTAGTTCTCTCAACAAATATTTGCCATTTCATAAAGGCAGTCACTTGTTAATGATTAATATTTTAATTCTCCTACATTAAGCTTTATAGTGCTATTTTTAAAATTTAATAACTATGTTTTAATTGAAATCTTGAAAAATTAAGTACTTAGCTTATTTTACCAACTCCCTCCTATTTCTTCTCTCATTTCTTTCTAGTAGAGTTGGCAGTATTTTCATGTCTTAATTGGAAAACATTGTATTTAAATAATATACACAGTATAGTCATTTTTGTATTTCTTCAACAGTTGACATTACCATTTGATTCTCAACTTTGAAGTATACAATAGCAATATCTACTTTTCTCTCCTTCATTGCTTAAAAAAACCTAAATTCATACTTATTTGCATGTATCTTTACATCTTCAGTATTTATTTTGTTACTAAAATTACCCACATGTTTATACATTCATTCAAAAAGCTGAAGATCAATAAATGTGTTTGTTTTATTATGACTACTCAGTATTTCAAAATACTGCAATTCATTTTCCTTAACGTAATTTTTAAAAATTTTCCTGTGGTTCCTGTTGCATTATTTCTACATTCTCTCATCTTCTCTGGAACTTTTAAGGATCTTTCCTTTATTATTCTCTTTATTATATGAGAAATAAAGGATTACAAATTTGAATTGGCTAACACTGGAAACCACGAGAAGTTAAGTGGCTGCTGCCCTGTACAAGCTGAAATATAAAGGGAGCTTAAATGACAATAGAGGCAGTAGGATCAGTTCAAATCCATCATTATTATGAGTAAAACAGTTAGAAGCAAATGCCCTCCACAGAGTGTGTCAGTAGCATTATTTTGCATAGAAAGTATTGCATAATAACATATTTTCTATCATGCAAGTTCAAAGTTTAGAGATCATAAACCACTTTAAGTCATAGATATTTTACAGTTGACAAACGTGGTAAGCGCACAAACATAAACACATATATACACACTAATTCAATAGCTGTGAGTGTTGTGTCTCATTTCTATTGTATTTTTCATAGCTACACTAAGATTTTTTACTAGATTTTTAAAAAAGTTTTAGGGATTAAAAACTCACTGAATTATAGGAAAGTGAGTGCTTTTCATAGTATGTATCCTTAATAGACAATAACTAATTGGGGCATGTATGTGTTGAGGATGTAGTGGTTAGTATTTGTAAAGGATGACCTTGACATGGTTTGTGAGGCTTCCAAAGCAATTACTGGAGAAACTGAGATGGAAAACAATGGCAAAGGCAGGGAGAACTGCTTGAATTAGTCCAAATCACATTGCTCAGGAGCATTAGATGACAGTTAACTTTTAATGAGGGAAGACACAAGGTAATTAAATCTTGACATACAATTATGAAAGAAAATATCAGGTAACAATCTTGCTATGCAATATAAAAGAAGAAAAGACATTTTTTTTTCTCAAAACTTGCCTGATGCTCTGTCATCTGAAACTATTCTTTATGAGTGCAGGGTGAAGGTCAAGGAGGTATCTCAACTCCATCAATCCTTTGGACAGTTACAAATGACCTTTCGCTTTCCATAAGACATTCAATATTCTGAATTGCAGGGATACATTTTTCTGTGTTTAGAAAATGGCAAAATTGAAACCTTTCCTATTGCAGGAGGCTCACTTTTGTTGACTCTTGGACCTTCTGTTCATTCCCAAAGCTTGTTGAGGCTATGATTTCATTTGCATTAACTACATATACCGGAGAAAAATGCCAATTTTATACTGTGTGTCAGAAAGAACTTTTATGATAACTGAATAACTTTTACTCCGGCTCTATTATTATTATTAGAGAGTGATAATACTTCTTCTAAAATACTCTTATGATGTTTAACTTATGAGAAGTAATCCATGAGTTTTGCATTTACATTAAGAGCTTATGTGGAAGATAGTAGCAAGATTTTAATTCCTGACTTTCTCTTGTTTGATATTCCTTAAAATAGTTATTTTTAGTAATAATTAAAATACATGAGAAAACATTCAATTCAGAACTAAGATGTTTCTTTGCTGTAACAAATGATGATTTTTACTTTTTCTTAGTTTTCCATATAAAAGGGCATGGTAATCAAGTTGTCACCAACTTATGAAATATGTAGCGAAACTGCTACTGGCTAAAATTACATTTATATTTACCATAAGACAAGATTTATACCATATTTATGAATAAATGCATTGTGATATGTATTTGCAAAGTTTATAAGCATTAAAAATGCATCTGGCCCCAGTTCAAAGAGTAAGGAATTATTTTTTTCACTCATTTATTTAATATGAAAGCATTGAGTCTCTGTTATGTGTTAGAGAGTACTCTATACACTGAGAATATAATCTGGAAACAAGTTGGAAAATATCCTTGTCTTTGTGAATTTTCCACTGGGGAGAGATAAATAAGTATGCAAGTAAATAAATAAATAAATATAAATAGTTGTTAATCCGTTGGAAAAATGAGAGAGTGATGGCATAAGCAGTGATATGTTGGAGCAGCGAGTACATTTTCTAGTGTGGTCAGGCAAACTTTGAATAAAGTGTGTATTTTTGCCTATGAGGCCACCAGAATTGAGAAACAAATATATGTCATTTAGTGAGTAATTGATTGAGGTTTTGGTCAGTGATTGCATTCTTCCCAAAGCCATTTCCCCAGCTGCAGCATTCATACTGATTTTTACTTCATTTAATTATTTATTTTTCTAAAAAGGAAAGGTAGTAAGTATTGCATCATAAACTAATCTTGCAGAGATTACAGTATATACTTACCACTTTAAATTTGTTATAATGACTGCAATACAACTGTAAATAAATCATTATTTTCCTTGGGATAATTTTCTAAGCTTAATTTTGAAAGAAATTAATATTATATATAAGCCATTTTCATTTCCTAAAAGTTGACTTTATGTTTTTTGAGCACTATAAAATCTGGTACAAAATTATTATAAAATTATTCAAAATTCTATCATATATTGTTCAAGAATCTTATGGTTTGGAAGTAAGATATCCACCAAAAGCTCACATGTAAGACAATGCAAGAAGGTTTAGAGGATAAATGATTGGGTTGTGAGAGTCTTAACCCAATCAGCGAGTTAATCCCCTGGGGATTAACTGAGTGGTAGTCAGTTGAGTGGTAGGGTGTGGCTGGAAGTTGTAATTGGGGTGTGGCTTTTGGGGTATATATTTGTATCTGGCAAGTGGAGACCACTCTCTCTCCTTCTGATCCATGGGAGCTGCTTCCCTCTGCCACACCCTTCCGCCATGATGTCCTGCCTCACCTTGAGCCTATAGTAATGGAGGCAGCCACTTATGGACTGAGACCTCTGAAACTGTGAGCCCCTAAATAAACCTTTCCTCCTCTAAAATTGTTCTAATCAGTTCTTTTGGTTGCAACAGTAAAAAAGCTGACTAAAACAAAGGAGCATGAATGACTTTTAAGTGCTTTTTTTTTGAACATTACATGATAATTGTATCCTTACTCTTGCATTTCTATTGTGTTATAAACTCATTTCCATCAGGTCGAGAATAATTTTTGTTGGCCAATAAACAGAAAAAACAAGAACTAATGGTAATATATTACTTAGAAGCTAAAAAATAGTTTTGAAATTTAAGGTAAAAAAATGAGTTTATCATATGATAAGTTATGATAGAGTACAGTTGCTTTTATACTAGTTAGCCCAAAGGTTTTGTGGGAGTGTGAATGCACTATTGTTTGTCTCATCGAAAGCAAAGTTTCAATGGCAACTTAAATCTGGTTAATAAAATAATAAACTTGAGGAAATAAATCTAGTTGCAGCAAGATCCTCTATTATTAACAGGAAAAATCAATTTACTCTTTAAACTTAAAAAATCTACTAGCAAAGTTAATTGACTTCCAAACTATGTATAATGACTTTGATATTGCACTCCATGATCTGATATGTTATATATCCTATTGTCAAATCAGATTCATGAGGTGAAGAGATGTGAGTGAATATCAAGTTTTCCCATTAGGTTTAAGGATAAACATCATGAGGTTCAAGAAAAGCAGAAAGAGGTCTGGGATCTCCGATATCTCTCTGTGGGTTGTGTTTAGCCATTATCAATACACTCTGACCTGAATTGACCTGTGAGATTTTAATGATGTTGGAGGCCACATTACTTAACACAGAAGGAACCTTTTTGGGCATGAAATATACCCATTTTTCACTAAGTTACATAATTATGTATTTATGTAACATTTTTCAGGTTCCATGCAGATTCATGCTCCACCATTCCATAGCTCATGGTTTGTTCATCAGCAACAAATCTGGTCAAGCAGGTGTTCCTCATTGTATCCACAGAAAGGATTCTCCTGTTAGAAAATAACATCATAGCTCTATCATCAGCTTATTTGAAGATTTGACTGTGTTAATTTCTATTTCTGAAACATCATCCTCCCTCACTCTCTAGTCATGAAGAAAATAGGCAAAAGAGCTCCTGGTTAACCAATCACTTCTCATAAGCAAAAATGTTAAAATCACTTCAAATTATTCATTTCACATTCACATATATTGATAGAGAAACCATTCTCACCTGGAGTATTTCCACCACAAACACTTAGGAGAGGCTGGTGATAACTTTATCCTACCACCCTTTACGGGGCTGGTAAACAGAAAATCTTAACTCTGTCTCAAAATAACAAGGATTGTTTACAACAGATCATTAGTTGAATAAAATCTAAGAGTGCATATTTATTGAGGATTCAACTCCACAGTCACACTGTTCATATGATCTGACTTTATACTTAACACTTCTGAGATATTGGAAAAATTATTCAATCTCTGCCTTCCTTCTTTCTAGTATAAATTGGGGCTTATAATTATACTTTCTTCATAATATTGTTGTAAGTATTAATAAAAACTTTTAGAAGTATCTGATCTCAGAAAGAGCATCACCTTAATTTGTCTTCTGAATTATTACTATGCTGTAACAGTGAGATTTTCTGCTTTAATGCATAATTATGAAGATATAAATATACTCAGTTAACATATTTTCATGGTATTTGCATACTACTATTTATGTTTTTTTTTAAATATTTTTGTGTTGCCATAATGCTGAAGTATAGCAACAATTAAAACTAAGGGATTGACTGTAACATCATTAATTGATACATAACACTAGTGATGGCAATACTAATAGAAATACCAAAATTTAGAGTAACAGTATAAAGTTCAATGAGAACAGACTTTAGCAAAACTGTAGATTATGAATGTTTGTAATGCATTTGTAGTGAACATAACACTAACTATTTTGAACAAGTAGCTGAAAGAGGAAAAATGCTCATAGAAAATATAAAATATTTTGATATTATAAGTATAATATCAAAATATTGTATGTTATTAAATGCATAGTTAATTCCAGTGTTTAGTATATTTTGGGCAAAACTATCTTTACTTTGTTTAATCTTCATCTTCAAAGTTCTCTTTCTGGTAAACTGAGACAAAATAATTGAAAAAAAATGTTTTTTTCTATATTGAATGAATATCATCCAAAAAGAGACAAAAGACACCAACACTGTAGAACTACTGCTGAAAATTACACATCTTGTAGCAAAGACAGAAACATTATTTCTAAGAAGCTTGTAAAACTGTAAAAAAGGAATGACAAGTATGCTCAGAGTCAGGAGTATTTGTTATTGGCAAATTCCTTTTATTGAGTATTACGGTTGAATGTCCTCTTTCAACTTGGGTTGAAATTCAATTACCATTTTCATAATATTAAAAGGTGGGACCTTTAATAGGTGATTTGGTCTTCATGAATTTGCTATTACAAATGGATTAGTGCCATAATTGCTCTTGTGGATTTTTTTATTATATGAGTGGCTCCTGATGAAAGGACTAAATTCAGCACCCAACTTCTGTCTTGCTTGTGCTCTCTTGCCACATGATGCTGTTTTGTGATTCAATAAGAAGGTCCTCACTAGATGTGATGAACCCTTGATCTTGAACTTCCTAGCCTCCAGAACAGTGAGTAAATAAATACCTTTTATTTATAAATTTTCCAGTCTGGTTTTCCATTATACCAGCAGAAAATGGACTCAGACATCAAATAAAAGTGTTGGGCCCTATAAAATACACATAGTATAACAGCAGAAGGGAACCACTGAGTAGATAGGATAGCAGATATTTTTATTCACAGTTGGATGAGTCCACTGACAAACAGAATATGAATCTCTCTTTGCAAAAGTGTATGAGAGAAAAATATGAAAGATAATCTGTTCTATATAAATGAAAAGTCATGATCTAAAACAGCTTTGCCATTTTATTTTGGTATTTAATTATTAATAATGATATTTTATTTCTGAATTCATGATGCTGACTGAGAAAAGTGCTTGAAATAAGTTCTAATGATTTTTTCAGCCATCACTGGAAAAGGACCTGCCTCTAAGTGGATTTTCCAAATTGCCCTACATCTGAAAGACACTAGTAGAACTTTAAGCTTGATTTTAGTGTTAAAAAATTAGTAAAGATAGTGTATAAGAAATGGACTAACCTCTAGTTAAGCTAAAAATAGTATATATTTCAGCTTCTGTTGAGTTCAAAATGTTGCTTTCCTGTTCTGAAGTATATGTCCAGTGAAAAATTCTTATGCTGGTTTGTAAAACAGATAAAACGTAAACATCTTATTTGACATTGATATTGACATGAAATTCCATTTCTATGACATTACATTGAAATAACATGATTTAGTAATACATACATTATCTTAAAATGCCTGAATCTATCATTTGGTGGTCAATATATTATGATTTTAATGTTGGCAATTATACATCAGAGTTTATTAGGAGATAAGCAAATAAATGGTTTGATCAATGACAATTTTCCCAATACATTGATTCTACTTCCCACTCTCTGGGGGAAAAATACTCTGACATACATGTATCCGTTATCTGTTTTAAGTGTGTAAGAGATTACAAATATATAGCCCCTTTAAATAACATTCATTTCTTATCTCCAAGATTCTGTAAATCAGAATTCTAGGCAATGCTTAGCTGGTATTTCTGCTTAGGGTTTCATAGGGTGGCAATCAAGTCCCCTGCCAACCTTTTTTCCTATAGGGAGGCTTTTTTGAGGGAGAATCTGATTCAGGTTATTAGAAGAATTTATTTTCTTGCAGCTATATGATTGACATCTCAGTTTTCCTTCCTTTCTTTCTTTCTTTCTTTCTTTCTTTCTTTCTTTCTTTCTTTCGTGCAGGGGATTGAACTCAGGGGCACTTGACTATGGAGCCACATTCCCAGCCCTATTTTATATTTTATTCAGAGACAGGGTCTCACTGAATTGTTTAGCACCTTGCTTTTGCTGAGGCTGGCTTTGAACTTGCAATCCTCCTGCCCTAACCTCCTGAGCCACAGGGATTACAGGTGTGCACCACCGCACCCAGCTGTGGTCTCCGTTTTCTTGCTTGCTGTCCTTCAGGAACTGATCTCAGCTTTTGGAGCCCACTATCAGGTCTTTGGCATGTTCTCTCCTTCATAGGTAATCTCACAAAAGGAGTTCACTGTTTAAAGGATATAAGGAGAATCTCTCTTTTAATTATCTTCAAATCTACTTATCATGGGCTTTAGTTATATTTTTAGTAATTTTTTTTAAAACCCCTCCCCTTATAGTATAACAGAACACAATCATCAGTGATATGGTGACCATCTTTTTCATATGCTGCTAGATCTCAGATTCTGCCTTGACTCAAAGGGAGATTACACAAAAGTGTGGGTAGTGAGGTGGGAGCTCTTAAAATTTAATCCACCCATACATTACTTGGTATTTGAAAGCCATACGTTTTAATATTTCAAAGTCATGAATTCAGGACATAGTATTATCATCTCGGTATGTCTCCATAGTTTCAGGACCCACTTTCCTTCTCAATATCTTTGCTCTTTGGCAGAATTATTAATGGTGAACTGCTGCTATGTTTTTTTGTGACATAAAATTGTAAATTGGGATTTCTAACTCTAATATCAGAGAATATGGTTAATAATGAGCAAGTTAGAATAAGGTAGCACTAAAGTTTATCAACTTTCCAACCTAGCAAGGTTTAAAAATATCAAAAACATTCAAAAGTTTTAAAACAGAAAATGATAAACATATTTGAAAACACATGGAGAAAATAAACATCCATAAGTAGATAAGTGGCTTTTTCCCCAGGTACATTTTCTATAAACACAAGAAGATGTGTTTATATTCTTACCATTTTTTAAAAAATTGGTATTATAATTGTTTTTTTCAGATTTGATTATGACAAATCTATACCCACAGACTAATAGCCCATCTTTTATTTACTTTTTTATTGTCATTTGTCTACACATTTTCATGTACTTTTTCTTGAGCATCATAAAATATTCAATTTTAAAATCATTAAATTTATGTGCATAATTTAAGAAATAATACCAGTGAAACAAAGTTAATGACCCTGAATCATATCTCACACATCACCATTAATGAATGGAAACAATATTGTAAGAAAACAAAACATGAAATAACATTTTTCAATAAAAGATGTTGGGAAAATTAGCCATTTGGAAAATAAAAGTCAAGAAATATTTCCAACTTATTCCATGCAATAAAACATTTCTCATAAAAGGTGAACTAAGCACTTAAAATTAAGCACTAAAGAAAAATCTAGGAATAAAATTATTTACCTACAGAAACGTCTGAAGAATAAAAATGATGCAAATAGGTATATAAAGGATCAACAAATTTGACTAAATAAAAAAAAATTAAAGTTTCCTGGGTTCAAAATGCAGTATTTATGGAATTAAAATAACAATAAAAAGATGAGCTAATTGCCTTCATATGTCTAGATTTCTTGTACTATTACAAGAACATTTTTAATAGTACTATTAAATTGTAGTAAAGACCACAGATGTTCAAATTGTTTGTCACTAAATTTCTGTAATTTTTTCACATAAGTCAGATATGTTACTATTTTTCTCCAGCGTTTATTTTTTGTTTTATCCATTTATTTGTCAGCAATAAAATAAATGAGATTTTTAGGAAGTAATATCCTTAATATATGTTTTTATTTCTTCCAACTTTTTCTGTGGTCTTCTTAAGTAATGAATAAAACCTTCCATTTTAGGTTCATTTTCATATTTATTAGCACAATATCATACAATTAATGCTCTTTTAATTCATTTACTAACTTTTGTGACTAGTATTCTCTTTTAAGTGATAATTTGTTAAATATAAAGTTGTTCCTTTATAATGTTCCTGCAATAGTTAATAACTATATATTTGCATTTATGTTTGTTTCTTAAGTAGTTTTTTGTGGTGCTAGGGATTGAACACAGGGCCTTGTGCATGAAAAGCAAGAACTCTCCCAACTGAGCTATATTTTAAGCCCCTTTAAACTGTTTTTATATTACTATAATGCTGAAGTATTGTTCCTATTAACAATAATGAGTTTATTCTAATGTCATTAATTGAAACAATATTAATGATGAAATAGTAATATAAAGATCAAAATTTAGAACAATAGCATAAAATGACAACAGAATGATTAAAATTGTGGATCCTGAGTCTTGAATTCATTACAACCAGTGTATTATTCAAACCTTAGAATTCAAAAAACGTTACGCTTCTGAACTGTTCTGCCTAAACCATTAAATTTCAGAACCATTCAACACTCCAATTTTCCTCTTCTAAAGTAAGACATTTTTAGCACCTCACACTTCTTTGTCAACTTTCTGTTTTTGAGAAACTTAAGAATTCCTTCATGTTTTCAAGGCTTCGGACTCTGTATATGTTCTTTAATTAATAATAATTTTAAAAAGGGTTTGCTTCATTTGAAGTTTTATATATATTAAAACTACATATGACACAAAGACCACTGAGGGAAAAGAGTCAGGGATTTTCAGTTTAAAAAGGGGAACCCATATATTCACATTATTTAAGGATTGAAAACAAATCCTATAGATTTCATAAAATGAATGTATGGATAGTTGGTTAAAAAAAAAAAAAAAAAAAACTTCACTTTGTGGTATGGTGGTACACACATGTAAGCCCAATTACGTGGAAGGCTAAGGAAGTTAGCAAGTTCAAGGCCAGCCTCAACAACTTAGTGAGACCATTAGCAATTTAACAAGGTCTTGTCTCTAAATAAATGAGGTTAGGGATGTAATTCAGTGGTAATATATCCCTGAGTTCAATCCTCAGTACCAAAAAAAAAAAAAAAAAAAAAAAAAAAAAAAAAAAAAAAAAAAAAAAA
>NW_026000093.1:27201555-27211399 GCF_001458135.2 Marmota marmota marmota
AAAAAAAAAAAAAAAAAAAAAAAAAAAAAAAAAAACAAACAAACAAACAAAAAACCCAGTAACAAAACAAAAGGCTCATTTTCCTTTTTCAGGACAGATAATTTTCCTCATTTAGTTTTAATATGAGTAGTACACCAGGGTCAAACAAATTCAGCTTTCTACAACTTGCACTAAAAATTTATCAGCTTTGATATATGTGGAATCAAGTTGTGCTGAAAATGAAATTTTTTTCTCTTAACAAAAAGTCTTAATTTTCTGTTAGTGAAATAATTTTTTAATCAGGTACTTTAAAAAGAATATTTCTGTGGCAAACTGCTAGTTGTCTTTAATGTATTTCTTCCTTCTTTTCATGTAGAGATATAGTGTCTAGCCTCCCTTTTAGCAAATTTTAACCTATTATCAGGCCCACAGGATAGGAGAAGAAGAGATAAAGGTATCTCTTAGGTTTTTTTCCAGTTTAAAGTAAATTTATTTCTTTGAAGTTTGTCCTGCTTTCTTATTCTCTTATTCTGCAACACACATGATAGGGATGTTCTTCAATCAAGCAGATGAGGGCAATATCCCAGGTAGCAGTTAAGGAGCACCATGGAAGGACTGGGGTCTTTGCATCACTGCATGGATCAAGGTTGCCATACCAACCTGCACCGCCTACCTCCAAAATATGTAGAGAGAGATAGGAATATTTAGGCCACTGTATCTTGTATTCTCACTTGCAGTAGGTTAGCCTTATCCATCCCTATTTCAATTAATATAATCTTCAAAATGAAATAAACTGTGTCCATCCTGACCATGCTTACCCACCTCTTCCTCAGAGGTTGTCACTATCTGAATGAACTGTGTGATTACCATCATCTTATTTTTCTCTCTAGTTTCTCTGTATATGCATAAATACAATTACCAACACTTGTTGTTCTCAGACATTTTCCCCCTGAAATCTGTGAGTACAAAGTGGAATTGCATTGTATTTTTTTTAATTTAAATTTCTCTGCTAAGGAAATTGAGTATCTTTTCATTTAATTAATCATTTTTCCCATTTCCTACATGACGAAATACCATTCACAAATCTTGTGCTGTGTGTCTTGCTCTTATTTATAAGCATTTTAATATATTTTGGAATGTATTTTTATTTTTATTAGTTATATGCATATATACATTATAATTACACATTTTTTAAAGTTTGGGCTTACTTTCACTTTCTTTAAGCTTTTTTTTTTTTTTTAGATAAACAAAAGTGACATGGTTTACTTCTGGGTAAAGTTCTAAGAGACATCACATACTTCCTTGTACTCCTTTCTTTGATTCCATCAACTTGTATTCAGAATAAAATTGATATAAAGTAGAACTACATCTGTTCCAATGAGGACATGTAGAGTGAATAAAAATAAACCCTCACATTCATCACTGAATTTAGGGATTGTGCTTTACCATAGAATACTCTAGCCTATCTCTTGTAGATATTTTTTTGATTTAACTTTAGCTATTTTTTTTACTGTTACTATGATAAGCTGGTATAGATTCTTGCTCTTTAATACAATCTATCAATCTGAGCATTTAGACCATTTATCTTGATTATTGATATATTCAAAATTTAAATCTACCATCTTGTTCACTAGTTTCCATTTTTACTTACTACTGAGCCAACATCCATCTGATTATTCTACGAATGTCCAGTGAATTCTGAGGCTCTCCACTTGGTTTTGGAGCAGGCTGTATTTCTGGCCCAAAGTGAATCTTGAGCACGATTTGTTCTAAACCTTTTGTCACCTTTAGGGGGTTTGAGGAAGTCTCTTCAGAAGCATAATAGGCCTCTTTTCATAATTTACTGACTCTTGACATGTTGCAGAAAATAATCTAAGGATGCAAAAGGTTTCAACAAAGATAGTAAAAGCTACATTAGAAAGTAAAATGTGAAGATATTAATTATCAGAGCACAATACAGGCTAATTCCAGAAAAAGACCTGCCAAAAGGGCTTATGGTCAGATTTTTTTAAAAATTTTAATTAAGGTAGAATATTTATAATCCAAAGGGCCTGGATTTTCCTCAGGATTGGGAAATATTAAGCAAGACCATGTTTCCCCTTTAGGGGCCTGGTCTGGCATGTTGGCTTTAGCTTACATGAATGTCTGTGGCCATCAGGTAGTCAATCAGATTATCTAGCCAAAGGGGCATGGTTCCTTAGCTTGATTAGGTTAATGGTCACTTTCTATGTCTAGTTTATGCTTTGCTGCATTCCAGAATACTTAGAGAAAATTGAAAAGTTGCAAAGTAATTTATGGGCTGTTCAGTGTGTTCATACCTCCTAGTTACTTTGTGACACTTAGTTACATTTGTCTGGCTCATGGCTCACAAATAGTCCAAAACCCCCAATTCCACATCCCAACATGGACGTTTCTCCTTTAGAGACTCAGAGTTTTTTTTTTTAATATTCCTAGATTTCTTTCTCCTTTTAATTAGACCTTTCCTTAGCTCACAGTAGTGTCTTTACCTGCCTATTCCTGGAAGGACTCAATGGTATAGTCCAGTGGGACCTTCTGACGGTCTCTAAGGCAATTACTGTGCAGCTCTCTCCTCCCAGGCACCCTTTCCTGTCTATCCTATCAGCTGTGGCCTTTCAGACTCCCAGATTTGTCTCCTCTATTCAGGGTGAATATTGGACTGTGCTTGGGTTTCTACTTTCTGATTTCTATTGAGAAACTTCATCAGAAAATCATCTGGTAGAACTCTGTGTCCAACTTATTTGTTTCTCATCTCTTGGGGATAATTTACTTCTGTTATCCAATGTCTTGAGAGTCATGTTCAAAATGTATTTTTCCAATTAATTTTAACATAAAAATTTCTATGGCTTTGAATTCAGGTTTAGTGGGACAGATATAAAGCAAGCAATGAAAATGTTACGTTTTCATGCTTTACTGTAATATATGATTTAGAAATATTTGGCTGTGAAATCTGGATTTGCAAAACTTTTCTTGAATTTTAATTCAGAATCATGATTTTAGCACTTCACCTTGAGGTGATTAGACTTTGGAAATCAATTAATATTCAACAAATTCAAGAGATAACAATGTTTGAATCGGAGAGAAAATTCACTTGCAATTTTAGGTATATAGAGCAACAATAATTAGAATGAATTGTTTCCATGGGAATTCCATAAATTACTTAGTGAATGCTGAAGCTCTGCGGATGTACAGGTTGAAATTGACATAGTTTTTAAAGGTTTTTTATTTTGTTTTTGAAGGAAAGCTAGAAGAATATTATAATAACCTGACTAATTGACTAGTCAAGCCTATTACATGGTCCTGTATACAAAATGGACCTAAAACCACACTAACAAATTGTTGTATTACTATTTAAGCAGATGATTATTCCATAATAATAATATTGTCATATGCATATTATAAATTGATTATGCTTTAGAATATTATCTTCCTGGCTGAAACCATAAAGCTTTCCAGTACCTTAACTGAAACTTGAGATATATTTTAACTCTTAAATGATATATTTTTTTGGGGGTAAAAAAACCCTAGATTTTATTGAAAGTGAATTTGTAAATTTGCTTTTGAGATAGTTACAATGGCAAGGTCCAATGGATCTTTTATATAGATTTCTATTATGCTGGTTGTAACCATTTTTAATATTGCCAACCATGTGACTGACTAATTAGAATATGCCACATTTTCCAAATTATCTTATAGGATATATAATTATCTCAGTGTTTTTAAGGGGAAGATGTTTCACTTGTTAAATATATTTGGGAAATATTGTATTTCATTAATTCTTCTTGCAGATTCATATTGTACCTTTAAAATATCAGGGAAATTTTCCAAGAAATAAACAAAATTTAATTTTTTTAACTATAATCTACCAAACATATGTGACTGTCATATTAACATCCGACATGTATCTTTTCATTTAACTCCCATAATTATTTTATCCAGATAACTTAAAAATAATGACAAGTAAGCACACTACTTTTGCCATGGACTATATTTAATTTTATTTGTATTTTGGTTGGTCATTTTATTTTGTACTATTTAAAATGTTTTCTTGTCTTTCAGGATTTTTCCCTGTGGATTCTAGTACCAAAAAATTAAGAAGGTCCTTATTTAAAATTCAAATGTGACCTGTTACTCTCATTCTTAAGAATGACAAAAAAAAGTCAACCATTTTAAACAGAATGCTGTCTAAAATTTTCTGCATGACATATGTGATTCTTATCCAACCTCCTAAGACTTGGTTCTTTTTTATGTATTCCCATACATTAAGTACTAATAATTAACTTACTTCTAAATTTACTCTATATTTACTTCTATATTTACTCTTCTTTCTGAGCAAATGTATTATTGTGGGTACAGGATATATTCTGTTCTCTCTTCTTTGTACCTTTGTACATGTTTACTTGAATTCTTCTAAAACTCCTTTTATTACAGAGTTTCTGGGCCAGAACTTGTTAAGTAAGCTACCTATATTCAGAATGCAAATAAGATACTCTTCAAAGCATAATATCTTCTCAAGACATCTTAACTGTCAGTGACCTAGTCCCTGGATGTTCTAGGTATATATTCAGGGCAATGTTTACTCTCAACAAAGTTCTGACCTAAAATTTCATCACTCATTTTTTTTATGAAATGTATAAGTTGTTGATAAATATAAAGCTAGACTCAATAATAATATTAACATATGAGTAAGTGTAGGGTTTTATAAATGAAGCAAATACACATCCAAAATATTTGCAATACATTGAAAATAATGAATTTAAATAGTTTCTAATATGTAATTGTAAATACAATTATTTTGTAGCACCCTGTCTGCATATTGCATTTAATCTATGCATCATTTAAAAAGGTGATGTCTTTCAAAGAAATATAAAACTAATTAATAATCAAATAATGTTATTGTGCATAGCTAGTCCTACTATTGCAAAAAATGTCCCCTTATTATTTTCTGCCCATTCACCTTGATATGCACAGTGCCTGAGAGAATATCTGGTACAGAGAAGGCATTAAATAGATGTTCATTGAATTAATGTATAGCTGAATAATGGATGATTCAAGGTTTGAAAATCACTACGTTTCAAGATGACCTGTCCTTTAAAGCTTTTCTTCTTGACATTTTTCTAAAACAGAGAGATTTTTAGTTGTATCCAGCAAAATAAGTTTTGACCAAATCTTCACTAGTTGAGTTCCTTTCGAGTATAGTCCCTACATTCTAATTATTGTATTCAAATAAATTAGACGTATTTATTATAGGAAGAATTTTCTAGAAGTGAACAATTCAATTATTACAGTAACCATGAATATTATACTTGATGTTTCAGGATTCCTCTTGAATAATAATGTTCAACTAGTTAGATGAAGAAACACCATTAATGAGTAAACAGGTATTTTTTCTGTATGTTTTATTGTTTTGTATAAGGCAAAAAGTATGTTAATTATTTTTTCAATATTACTTCTTTTAATCCATGCAACAGACAAAGGGGTTACAAAAATTCAAGCTTGGAATTGTTAAGTAAGTGATGCAATAGTTTAGTCTAATGAGTGGCCAACTTGGGATTTGGACTGGTGACATCTATCTCCAGAGGCTGAGCCTTTATCTATTAAAGTAGGTTTTTTTCCCTCAGGGAAGATATTTCATATTAGTGCTCATAGTAATCATAGACATTCCATAGAATCTGGCAGAGAGTAAGTGATCAAATAATTTGTTAGAATAGGATGATCAATCTAAGTTCAAGCCTGTTATGATAACAGATACCATGAATATAAATTTACTTTTCGTAATCATAAGGATATGGACATTCTGTATCAAAATAGCTCCATATATTCTTTTTATGTGTTCAAAGCTATATGATTTATAAATGGACTTATTATCATGAAACTTTTTGAGTCTGTTCCTACCTCGATAGGTCATGTAAGTACTCAATTTTTAATATTTTGAAATATATTTTTAAATATAAATAATTATTAAACAGTTAGAATTTAAGGATACTGATCTTTTTTTAGTGTTCTTACCACAAAAAAATCCTAGGTATATATTTTATATACATATAAAATAAAGTAAAAGAATTGCTATTGTATAGGAAAATAATGCAAAGCTCTCAACTTGCTGAGTCTCTAAGTTATTATAATATTAAAATATTTATTATTGCATAATTGTATGATCTAAAAATTTACAGGATTCCAGTTCTATACATTCTTACCAAAATTTGTAACAATTTTAACATCAATTAGAGGCAAAAAAAGAATGTCTTTAGAGGCAATCTAAACCTCTTTATGCTCATTTGTTCTTACATTATTTAACAAGTTTAATTTTAGTATTCTTAATGATTTTAAATTATATATTTTTTTCTGTTCAAAAATGGTTCTTGCTTTTCAATAGTTTTTACAATTTTTCTTTACTTATACTGATAGTAGCATTTTTTCCACAATATTTGAAAATGTTCCACTCTGTTTTATCTTCTTTTCATAGACTCATTTCAGATTCAATTATGACAAGTAAACATGCTTATTCATGTTTTTATTGTCTATTTAAAATTTGCCTGTGTTCCGTCTAACATGGACAACTCACTCTTCTGCCCCTAATCCAATTCTGAAGCTGGGATACCAATCTTCCTTAGTCATGGTAACTTCTTCAACTATAGATGCAAAAACTTTATATTATTATTATGTAAATGTTTATGTAGTTATATTATAAATATATCCATTTTATCAGCACAGTTGCTCCAGTTCTGTACATATTTCACACATTCGTCAGTATGTCCTTTCAGATTACACAGATGGTTTTAGTTGAAAAGACATTCAAATTTTAAATAAAGGAGAGGGGATTAGACTTTGCCATTGAAAGTATAAATAGCAATCAGTGTATTACAGGCAATTTTATTTGTAAACAATATTAACTGCAATACAATTAATTTTAGAAGTTGTTCCTAAAAGTAATTATTGAAAATTAAATTTAAAGCAAACTCCATCACCCATTACCAGCTTCACAGCATTCGTCTTTTTAAGCATTTAACATAAACTATAAAAATCTTTAAATGAACCCAAGTCAAGTGGTTAAAAGAACTACCATATAGATTGAACGTACAATTAAGAGAATATACTAATAGCTCTTACAATACTGATCATTTGCTAGAAACTTCAAGTGAAATAAATTGGTCTAAATTAAGTAGCACTATTTGCAATATAGGTTTTCTTTTGAGAAGAAAAACAAAAACAACACCAGTGCATTTAAATTTTTCTCAACTTAAATTTTCCTTTCCCCATCCTCATCTCATTTTATTTTTACTTCAAGAGTTATAAAAAATGTAATTTGTATCTGTCTTAGGTCAATGGTCCCATTAAAAAATAGCCCAGGGGTGGAAAGTTATATGTCTCTATGGGGAACTATTCACTCAAAACAAAAGTATTTGAGTCATGTTAAAAGCCCTACAAACAAATAAAAAAGGAATGAAGTACTGATACTAGTTACAACATGCTTAAAACTCACAAATGTTATGCTCAATGAAAGAAGCTAGTCATAAAACAATATATGTTGTATAATTCCATTGAAATCAAGTGTTCCAAAAGGCAAACCTATACAGAGAAAATTTTAGAAAAGTGTTTCCCAAATACTGGTTTCAAGCTTTCTTCTAGGTTGATGAAAATATCAAAATTTAGATTGTGGAATTAGTTGTACAACTCTATAAATATATTAAAATTCATTTAAGTGTGAGCTTGAAACATATCACTTTCAATATATGTAGCTTATATCTCAATTAAAGGCTTAGGAGCTCCCATACACACACCAGATGCACAATGCCTTAGAATCCAAGAAACTGTGTTAATAGCTATTGAGGTAGAAAACTGCCAAAGAGACTGGTAGGTGCCTATCATCCTCTGTAACCATTAGTTTTCTCCTTGATTCATGCTTGATCATATTCTTGACTGAAAATGGTCATGTTGAAATATAGGTGAGTATCTTGAAGGTATTAAGAGCCTGAGTCTCAACAGTTTTAAGTCAAAACCTCAATACTTAGTACAAAAAACAAACAGCTACATGATAATCTTAAAAAAAAAAAAAAACTATTTTCAAATGTTCATAATTTTCTATTTTTTATTGATGAAAAAATCTTTTAAAACTTAGCAATATTGGGCTGGGATGTGGCTCAAGCGGTAGCGCGCTTGCCTGGCATGCGTGCGGCCCGGGTTCGATCCTCAGCACCACATACAAAGATGTTGTGTCCGCCAATAACTAAAAAATAAATATTAAAAAAAAAATTCTTTCTCTCTCTCTCTCCCTCTCTCACTCTCTCTTTAAAAAAAAAACAAAACAAAACTTAGCAATATTATGATTGTGGGTTCAAAAACATCTGTTTTCTGCTGAGAACTTACTCAGCATTTAAGGGTAGATAGATGAATTGATTTTATTGCACATGGGTTGAATTCTACTACTTTGTGAAAGTTCAGATCCTAGTTTGCTCAAGGAGGTTAATATAAAATTAGTCAATGTATGAATAGATTACAGAATGGGGCAGTAACTAATGCAGTATTTAGAGTTGTGGAGGTAGCTAAAATAATGTTTTTGAAGTACCTTAAATTTCTTAAACCAGGTGTCCCATAAATATAGAGTACTGGATCTGATTATATAGTAATTCAACTCTACAGTGAGAAAATTGCTCACTAAAATGGGGTGAATTATCTCTTCTCCAAATACGAAGGTTCTAGTGCACTAATGTACTGGAAGTGATTATTTACCAAATGTCATTTGCATCCTTTGAAGTTAATCCAATTCACATGGTTAAAATGTGTATCTCTAGTGTCTATTTACATTGGATAATAACATCTTTTCATGTAAAATTTATATTTAAAATATTTGTGCTAGTAGATTTGTGTAGCCACTATTTTATAACCTCTGAACATATATATTCACAGTCAAAAATGGAAAATTTTAAGTAAGCTTTTGTTTTTAATATTATTAAAATAAAAATTTTATAATAAATCTTGAAATTATCAATTGTTACACTGATAGAGAGAAAAGAAATGTGAAGAGTAAGACAATTTGAAAAGATCTTCCTTAGAAAATATCTAGTTACTTGATCTTCTATAAAATTGACTAGTTGAGCTTGTTAATTGTGTTAATGGAAAGAGCAATTTTAAGTTGTAATCAGGATTAAGCCAACATAAGAGTCTTCATTTTTCTTTTCCATTTGATGACAATTTTCTGTAATTAATATCAGTTCTTTTTTACATCAACTAACTGCCTTGATATTACAAATAGAAAATTATGCTGTAGCTTTAGGTAAGGATTAAATTGAGAATTTATGAATTCTTATTAACAGTCTTCTGTCATAAAATGTCCATAATTATAAAACAATATGAGTAAATAGTTACTGAAAACCTGAAAATGCATAAGAAAAAACTAATCTTAAAAATGGTAATATTTCTAAAGCTATATTAATTCAAATTCATCTAGGCTTATGAATTTGCATGGCATGTCTAAGAATCTAAAAGTGAATTGCAATATTTGAGTCAGACATTTGTTCATTTACAGCTGAACATAGACCTACTTTAACCCTAGAAATGAGGTTAAAAGTAGACAACCGAAATCAATTGAATTTTTAGATTTAAATGTGATTATTGTTTAAGATCTGTAAAGTGATATCCAGTTTGTAACATTACAGTGAACTACACATTAATTCAATGGAAGTTTTGGGTTTTGTGTTCTAGTTGTTGCAGGGGGAGAAAGTTGAAGATAATATGCATATCCACTCACATTGACTTTTCTTTTTACTCATTAATAGTTTCTATTTTGTTTTAGTGTCACACACATTTTTCTTATGTACTAATATATATGTTATATATATATATATAT
>NW_026000093.1:27212027-27217690 GCF_001458135.2 Marmota marmota marmota
TCCCATCCCATATGTGGATAAGAGACAGATATAGAGATATATATATATATATATATAGACACACACACTTAAAATCTTTGTGATCATCTATATTTTGAGAACTATGACAACTTTCGGTGACACAAAATAATAAAAGTTTTCCTTTTATCTCAAATCAAGTATCTAATGATTCTTAAAGGCTTTCAACTGATCTAAACAATTCTTCACATGGGACATAGTAAGTCTAGCCATTAGTGAATGAATTAAAATAATGCCATTTAAATATTAAGTATGAGCCAGGCATGGTGGCTCACTCCTATAATCCCAGGAACTTGGGAGATCACAAGTTTGAGGCCAGCCTCATCAATGTAGTGAGGCCATAAGCGAGTTAATTTAAAAAAAAAATAAAAAAATAATAAAAGGGTTGGGAGGTAGCTCAAAGGTAAAACACTCCTAAATTGAATACCTAGTATGAATACACACACACAGACACACACACACACACACACACACACACACATATACATATACTATGATAAAACAAAAGAATAAAAACAGAAATATTATATGATGCAAATATGAAATATGTCATCATATAATTCTAATTAACAGGCAGAATATGAGTATTCTGTTTCAGGATTTTCTTTTAGCAAAATAAGGACATCAATCCTGATTATTGGCTGAGTGAACATTATACACATTACTAAAAATAATAAATAGAGTAATAACCTTGCCGCTCTATGGTGAGTTCTCCTTGGCATTACAGATGGAGCCAACTCATGTATAATGAATGATGAGCTCCCTGGGAAATTCAATTTTTCCTACTGTGTATAAATATGAAACTAAGTTGTTTCCTTTAAAAATAAGAAAAAAAATCACTTTAAGAAAGTCTTCCTTTAAAAACCAATTCTTTCCCTTCCATACAGAAAATAACTTCATTGTTTTCACATATAAATTTAATAATCTCAAAAATGTGTCTTATTATGTATTTATTAAATAAGAATGATCAACCAAAGGACCAAGTATGACAGGGTTGTTTCAAAAAATCCACAAATATATTTTATATGGAGACAAACCATTAGAAAAGAACATACATGTGACCAAAACTTAATCTCTTCATTGAAGTTGTACATCCTTTTGAAAGTGCTAATGATAATTTATTAGCCAAAAAAAATCTGTTCATGAATTTGTTTTATTTTTTATGCTTTTATCTAGTCATGAGCAATAATTATAAGCACTATATTTTAAATATTATTTACTAACATTATGAAATTATTGGCAAGCTTTTTGTTTAAAGTATGAAGAGATTGTTAAGTTTTAGGTTTTTAGAATTCCTGAATGACTACAAAAGAGAAAGAAAATTCTGAACCTTCCAGTTTATAAAACATTGAAATTTACGGGGTACCAATATTTAGGGCAGACTCAGTGGAAAAGTTTCAGGTAACTGACTGAGCTTACTAGAATAACAAAATATTGCTACTGCAGAAATAAGTTACTCTGTCACTGGGGAAAGCCAGGGGAATCTACTTACATTTGAAGGAATGTCAAAGAAATGAAACTCACAGTTGAAGTAAAACCCAAACAAAACAGCAAGTTTCTTCATAAAAAAAGAAACAAATAGATGAAAGAAAATAATTTAACTGCAGTGTTAAATTTACAATAAATACACATAAAATAAAGTATTTGTATAAAATTCATTTCAAATAATGTTTATTTAAGTCAGAGAAATACATGATACCGAATGAGCTAAATATTGGAGTTGAATTCCAACACTTTTTTTTTCTTTAGGTGGAATTTGGTAAGCTTTTAGAAGCATTAAGTTCGCTCATTATTATATCAAAGCTTTGTTGAACAAATGTTAAATCTGCTATATAAAGCAAGTATGAATAAAATGATTGTACATTCGGTTTTACATTACCCTTTAAAAATAATTTCAAAGCCCAGCATTTAAATTTTAAGACTTTATATTTAAAGTTCTGAAGTAGTACCAAAGATCATAAAGGTCACATGCCTAACTTATTAATTTCTCAGATTTTTTTAATCAAAGTGCATTTCCTGTGACTATGAACTTTATTACTGAGTAAATGCTGTTTTGGTTTTTGTATCTGATATACTCATGTTTCATAAAGGAAATATTTACATTTCTATGTTTATGCAATTATGGCAGATTCCCTTTCTGAGTTAAAGAACAAACATTTCAGAAGAAATTGGAGTTGATAAAGGTATTTGAGTTATCATTCACATGAATGCATGCATATTTTGTTTTATATTATTATTTCTCTCAAGACAACATTTTGACATTTGCATTCTTTTGTGTAACCACATTTACAATAATTATTTAGGGAGTATTTCCATGCTTGACTGGTTTCAATATTCATGATGAGTTCTTCTGTATGATGGATTTTTCCATTCATTGGTTCATTATTTTATTATTATCTGAATGTAAGAATATAAATTTGCTAGGACTACTATAACAAAGTACCATAAAGTGGGTGTCTTAAACAATAGAAACATGTGCCAAAAACATTTGTATAAAATGAATTTTATACAAATACATGGAGACTAGGATTCAGAGAACAATATATTCACAAGTATGGATCCTTTGGAGTGCTGTGAAGAATATTGTTTCTGGTGATTTGCTGGCAATTTTTGACACTCTTTGGCTTCTCCTGCATCATTCAGTCTGCCTTCATCTTCATGTGACATTCTCTGTCTGCACATCTGTGTTTAAATGTCCCCTCTTAATAAGAACACCAGCCATATTGAATTAGGAGCCTTGCTTTAGTATGACTTCATCTTAATAATAACATTTTCAATGACCTCAATCACAAATATAATCACATTCTGGGGTTATAATTTTAGCATGCATTTTTGGAGTGACATAATTCAACACAAAACAGTAAACATATTTTAATTTTTTAATTTGGGGAATATGTTTAACAGTCCTTTCCCATCTGACATGTGTTACAGTTCTCTTCATATACAACCAACAATATTGTTGGCTATAAAAAATTTGAATCTTCCTTTTGATTTAAAAAAATGGTGGAAATGCTCCATAATCAGCTCATTTTAAAGTAAGATTAATTGTATTTCTTTTGTTAATGACATTTATCCATTATTTTTTCTTTAGTACAGATATTATTTTCAAGTACTTTTATCTGCTACATGTTAAGCCAATTTAATCTGTAAAATCTTAAGTTACTAATTAGAATGATGACTTTGTTATTGAAACATATAGCCATTGCCCAAAAGGGCATAAACATTATAAACATTCTCTTCTTTCTCATTAAAAAAATGTGTCCATTGTCAAAGTTTCCCTCTATGAAATCAATAGAGTTCTAGGTTTAATCTGCCTTGCAGTAGTGAGCATCATTTCTGTTAGGAAATGTTTATTCCAATTGCTGCCATAATCTCACTCTAACTACAGGAATAAAAAAAAAAAAAAAAGAAAGTCACAGTTATTTATAATAAGGACACTGACCAGAAATTGGACATATTATTTCCATTCCTAAACTATAGAACAGAAGGTAGACATTTGACAACATTGAGCTCCAGGTAATATTGAGAAATATAGTCTGGTATTTAAGATCCTTGTGATAAACTAAAAATTCTATTAACAGGGAAGAAAGAGAATATATATTAGAAACACTTTGGAGGCTTGGCTATAATCCTCATTTTGTTTCTCTTAAATATATACTTATTCTTATGCATTTAATAGACTTTTCTGTCTCAAGGTAAGTAACCTTAATGTCCCTTGCACTCACTGCATTGTACTCAAAGTCTAGGATCTTTGAAAGATGTGCAGTCTAACGTATTAGATCTGAATTTGGATTATTATGGCACAGTACTTTTTCATTAAAAGAGCAACTATCTGTATTTTGCTTCCTCAATGCCACTACAATCCAATAGGTAATAGTAGAATAAAGGCATACCAGCAAAAGTCTTTCCTTTTAGACTACTGAAGAATGATATCACATAACAGTCTCTGTTTTTTTAAATATATCTTTTTTAGTTTTAGACATTTATATTATTTATTTATATGCAGTGCTGAGAATCAAACCCAGTGCCTCACACATGCCAGGCAAGTGAGCTCCTGCTGAGCCCTAGCCCCAGCCCCAGCCCCCAGTCTCTGTTTTAATTGTTAAGTCACAGTTTCTATAAAGAAATGTATATATCCAAGGGATATATCATGTGAAAACACAGACCCATATGCATGATAGTTCTGCAGTATATGTCAATCCAAAAATTTCCCTTAGCTACTAAATGCAGAAGAAGTGACATAAACCAGTTTCAAGAATAACCATATTATCAGTGTAGCTACATTTGCTTAGCAATTGTCACCTGAAGCATAATCAGTATTCCAAATTTAAATGAAACAATACATATTTTTTTCAAAGTAAAGAGATAAAGAAAAATCACAAATTTTGCTCACGGAGTTACTTGATAATCAGTGTAAATAATAATTTATTTTTAAAAATTATAACAACTGGAAGCAGATTAAAAATGGTATTGAATCGTATTTCTATGTTGAATACTTGAAATAATTTACCTCTAAAAGGAAAATCTATTTTTAGATTAAAATAGTACTAAAGTAATACTATTTTAGAATTAGGCTTTTTAAAATTTTACTTAAGGGTACTATTCTCGCTCAGAATGTAGACTTTCGAGTATTTTTATTTATAAGTAGTTTTTGTTCAGCCATCCTGTTGATACTTAACTTCGTCGTGATTAAGGATCATCTACAGAGAGAGGCAGAACAGTAAAGAATTCTAGAGTGCTTATTCTCTAGTCAGTTTTTGTACCTATAGGCTTATTATTTATTTATTTTACAGTAGAATGCATTTTGACATATGGTACACAAATGGACCACAACTTCTCATTCTTCTGGATGTACAGGTGCAGAATCGCACAATAAGTATAATCATACATACCTATAGGATAATAAAGTCTGTCTCATTCTACCATCCTCCCATCCCCACAGCCCCATCCCTCACCTCACTCACTCCCCTGCACACAAACTAAAGTTACTTCAATATTCCCAACCCCCACCCCCACCCCACTATGAATCAGCACCCAATTATCAGAGAAAACATTCCTCATTTGTTCGGTATTATAGATATTTACACTAAAAATAATTTTATTTATTTAACTTCTTTTATGATTTGAATATTTGTGCTTCTTCCAAAATTCATTTGAAATTTAATCCCCATACAATGATATTAAATGAAGGCTTTAGGAGGTGATTAAGCATGACTGCTCCATTATCATGGATAGGATTACCACCTTATAAAAGAGCTAGAAGGAAATAGCTTTTCCCCTTTTGCCCTCTCGTGTTCCACCATGTGAGGACATAACATTTGTTTCCTCAGAATGGCACATAATTCAGGCACCATCTTGGAAGCAGAAACCAGGTACTTACTAGACACTGAATGTGATGTTGTTTTTTTTTTTTAATTTATTTATTTATTTATTTATTATTGGTTGTTCAAAACATTACACAGCTCATGACATATCATCTTCCATACATTTGATTCAAGTGGGTTATGAACTCCCATTTTTTACCCCAAATACAAGTTGCAGAATCACATCGGTTACACATCCACATTTTTACATAATACCATATTAGTGACTGTTGTATTCTGCTACCTTTCCTATCCCCTACTATCCCCCCCATCCCCTTTCCC
>NW_026000093.1:27222951-27263943 GCF_001458135.2 Marmota marmota marmota
TTATATATATATATATATATATATATATATATATATATATATATATATATATTTCATGTGAAATTATATATATATATTTCATGTGAGATATATATTTTTATATATATAAAATTAAGTGATGAGTATATCAAGATAATTTAATTATATATACAAAGTTTAATAACATGATTATATATTGAGATAAGTTATATATATATGTGTTTATATATATATATATATATAATTTTATAGCTTTCCGATTATTTAAAAAGCGTGTGATAGAAATCTTTATTTACCAATGATTTTTTTTGTTTTTCATATATGTAAAGTTTACTGAAGTTTTTTTCATTTATTGAAAAAAATTAACACTTTAATAGGTTATTTTATTTTTATGATAATTTTATCAATAAAATATTATTACCTTCTTTGGTTTAGAGTGTGGGAAGTAGGGCTCCAGTTACACAATTGGAAAATGGAGAAAACTTTCTCTCACATGTTTCAGCATTGAAGTTATCTATGTTTAAACTAGCAACAACTTGGTGTTTCCTACCCTATAGTATCCTAGAAAGCAGAGGAGGGTCAAAACAATGCCATGCTACTTGAAAGAGATGCCCAGTAGCATAATGCCACCACTTCAGTTCTCCACGGGGAAGCTCTGTGTACATGGCTTTCTAATCCTCACAACTGAGAGAAATAGATTCTTATTCTTTATAAGCTGCATCATATGTAGTATTTGTTACAGTGACCCACAGAGCCTAAAGTAAAAATGAAAACAAGAACAATCCAAAAGCAACACACAAATAAAGAAAGCAAATGGTAGACAAATTCCCATATATAGATATATACATGTAAATATACACACAAATATACACCCCTTTGTATTTTTTCTTGTGTGTCTGTATGTGTGTGTATTACTTGTCTCTGTTCTTTATGAAATTTAAGTGCAAAAATATATTAATTTTATGTCTGCTTTCATTAGTTTATTGTAACTATGATATTTTTTCTAGTTATTGCCCCCTCTTCTGTATTTTGATTCCATTTTATGAATATACCTCTATTTGTTTATCCTTTCTAATGACTGTTGGTGAATATTGAGGATGTTTGTCATGCTTTACTATTAGAAATACTGATACTCAAAACACTCTACATATTTCTTGAAGTTACACACACACACACACTTTTATACATACACACATCAAGGACACTTATCATTACTCAACAACTAATTGTTCCTCATAAATATGCATTTCTTTAGCTTCACTAGACATTCCTTAGCATTTTTTAGATGCCTGGAACAACTTAAATGACTACCACCAATATATACAAATTGATTTTTCTATATTTCTGGTAAAATACTGTATAAATTTTGAAAATTATACTTTTCCTGTGACTACATCGTAGAATTTTAATGAAAATTTAAATTTTTCTAATCACTAATAAAGATGAGTAAATGTGGTAGGCATAATTATAACCTGCCTCCTCTACAAGATTAACTGCCTTATAGTATACACACCCTGCAAAATTCTTTCCCCTTGAGTGTCAGTCAGTATGATAAATACAGTTTACTATGAATATAATTGATCTTGCTCTTATGATTAGGTTATGTTAATATGGCAAAGTTGAAAGAATTATGTAGATGTAATCAAGATCTCTAATCAGTTAACTATGAGTTAATCAAATGGTAGATTACCCTAGGTGAGCCAGACCTAATCAGATGAGCCCTTCAAAGAAGGATGTAGAAGTCAAGGATTTAAACCAGCAAAAGTTCTCTACTTTGTGTGCTGTCCCTAAAAAAAAACAGTGGTCAAAGTTTATGCAATGTTATTAACTGAGTTTTTTCAACAACCAAATGAGATTGGAAGGAGACCCTGAAACTTAGCTTACATCACAGCTTCAGATAATACTTAGATGGTAGCCTGTGGAACACTGAGTACAGGGCCCCCCCAGTGCTTGAGTCAGAAAAATTATGAGATTTCTCAATTTCTCAATTTGTGGTAATTTGTTATAGGGCAATAGAAAACAAATATATCAACTATATAAATATGTATATGTGTGTGCATATGTGCGTGTATATATGTAAAATATATGTATACATATAATGTGGAGGAGATATAAATTCAGATTGAGGATGTTTTTTGGTAGGAGTAAGAAATGACTTGTAGCTGTCACCATGGAGCTTCTGGAGTGTTATATTTGTTGATTTTGGAGCACTTTAAGATGATATGCTCATTTTGTGAAAAGTTGTAACTGTGCATTTATGATTTTTACTTTTAGTTATGTTTTCCTTTGATAAAATTTACTAAAGCTTAAGTTTTATGAATCTCATTTTCTTATGAAAAATAATTTTCTTATCATTAAATAATTGGCAGTATCTAAGGCTTTGGGATTATGTTTT
Source organism: Marmota marmota marmota (assembly GCF_001458135.2). Lineage (NCBI taxonomy): Eukaryota > Metazoa > Chordata > Mammalia > Rodentia > Sciuridae > Marmota > Marmota marmota. The sequence goes on from NW_026000093.1 coordinate 27,225,326, forward strand.
CATGGATGCTTGGTGGATCATATTTTAATAATACAGACAGCATCACTGCATTCAATTGAATTTCTAAACTTTTCACTTTCTTTTATTCAATATTAAGTTTTTTAAACCTCATATAAATTGTATTGGATACATACTGCTGAATACATTTAAAGTCCATTGTATATAGTCTTATGTTTTTGGTATATGATATGGAGAATATTTTAGTAAATTATAGTGATATCTGCTAATGTAATTTTAGAGAGTACTATTTGTATATTAAATTGTGAGGTATTATGGATAAGCAACATTCAATACTTTTAAAATAATAATGATGCATATGATCCATTTATCACTAGGAAAATTTTCTTTATATTTATTGCATGCACATGCGTGCGTGTACACACACACACACACACACACACATTCTATTATTGGATAGAAGAGTCCCTGAAAAATTTATTTTTTTCTATTCTCTTAGGATAATTTTCTATGATGTGACTGCTGTACTATTGCCCAATGTCATCACCATCTAAAATCGTATCCTATATATATTTTTTAATTTTCCCAATTTTTAAGAGTACATTTGAAAAAAAAAACAGAGTAAAACATGGAATTTTGCAATATTAGCTTCTAAAAATATATTATTTTACATTCCAATTACTATTCCAATCCCATATAATAACAGCAAGATAAAATCTAAATTAAATGTAAAATTACATTCTTTAGATACCATATTTTGACAATAGACCACTGGTCTTATATTTACTTTATGTTGCTCCAAAACTTCAAGTAATTTTGCCTAGAAGGAGATTCACAATTGAATATGCTACTAATTTTTAAAAAAATTAATCAGTTTGCTCTCTGTTTGCGATGCTAAATAAAATAAACAATTGCTCTTTTCTCGATAAAAGCTTAGAGTGTGGTTATGAAAATAATATAGTGTAACTATATAGTTAAATAGCTAATTCCCATAGGTCTAGAATCTAATCAGTTTTATTGTGTTCTAGTTATTATTTTTCTGTATTGGAAGAGCAAAATAGTAATCCAAGTTATCTGTTACAAATATTAAGAATAGTTGTGAAGAGGTTGCAGAATTTAAGTATAAACCCTTGTATTTCAAAAGACAGGAGTTGTTTAACCCTGACTGTGTACAAATAGTACAAATCATGAAGATATAACCAGAAGTCCTCAGAAGGTGACAAGTGAGTTAATGCCAGAATAACTATATATTTAAAGGTATAAAATTGGGCATGGTGAAACACAGTATTGAGAACTGGGTGCCACAAATTGAACCAACCTGGAATCCTGAGCTACTACATGAAGAAGAGCTGCTTTGGAGGGTTGCCTAGATCACAGAGCAGTTTGTTGAACAAGAAATATCAGAACTTTCTTGTGATCAGTCATTGAAATCCTACGTTCTTTTTTTTTTTTTCCTTTTAGTGTAACCTCCTTTGTCCTGATTTACACAAATTATGCAGTGGTTGAGAAATATGTGCAAGAGTAAGTCAACAGACTCTATCTAAAAGATTTAGATAATTACCAAGAGTAATAGGTATGCTGAAGAAAAAATTTTAAAAATGAGAACTGTGTGAACATTCCAAATTATCAAGTATACTGCACAAAATCTACATGAAAGGTAACAAACACTGCTTATATTGGAAAAGATCTAAAAGAGGCAATAGGAAAAAAATAAATGACATAATTAACAAAGTAATTTAAATAAAATATATGGTCTTAGCAATTTAAATAAAGCCTTATAATTAAAACTCAGACAAAAATCTAATAAAATAAAGTATGAAAAAATACACCCTAAAAATTACCCTAAAAGAGTCAAATACAGAAAAAAAATAGATATAGTCATTCTGGATATATGCAGTGAATAAAAATTCAAAGATGACATTAGCCATTTTTAATGAGAAAAATTGAAATTCAGTGAAAAAATAAATAAATAATATATAATCTACTTTTAAAGAAAATTAAAGAGAATTTAATGCACCAAATAATGTAGCATTGTCACAGAGCCAAATCATCAAAAAATGTAAGGAGAAATAATAACATGTTTGTAGCAGAGGACATTAATTTTTATTTTATATTTTATGTTGTGAAAAAATCAATAGTTGATTATAATAATAATGATAATACTACGTGGGTGTAAGTTTTCAAATTCTGTACATTGATAGTAATAAATACATTTTTATTACCACATACTTTTCATAAATGCATTTCATATTAAGTCACAAAACACTTCAGTCAGTTCTGAAGAGTTTATCTAAAATTGGCTACATCCTCTAATTCAATAAATACAGAAGTGGTAGGAAAATATGAAGAGTAACAATGTATAAATTTTAAATTTATGGGTGTGTAAAAACTACATTTGTATGTATATAGATATATACATATGTGTATTTAGCAACTTCATTAGGCATATTTTGAATATCGTAAAATGAACCTATTTCAGGTAACTTTATTTACTGGCGCAACAGCTAGCATTAAGTCAGTTTTAAAAAATTCTGTTTTCCCCAGTAAGATCCTGTACGTCCAATGAAAGTTCATTCCATTCTCACCTCCAACCACAATCATCTGTATTCTGTAAAATTGCCCTTGTTGAACATCAAATGTTTTCTCTCATATGGTGAAGCTAGTGTAAAGAGAGAGAAAGAGAGGGAGAGAGAAGGAAGGAAGGAAGGAAGGAAGGAAGGAAGGAAGGAAGGAAGGAAGGAAGAAATGGCAGGGAGATTTCATCCAAATAGAACAAAGATCAGTGGAGTAGAGGAATGGAATTGAAGGGAGAGAGGAGGGACAGGATAAGGAAAAAACAGTGGAATGAATCTTCATATATATGAAAGTTAGGTCAGATATATATATGAAATTACAGTATATATATATATATATATATATATATATATATANATATATATATATATATATACATACATTATACATATATAATATACATATATAATTACAGTATACATATATATATGTAATTTCATATATATATGTACATTCCATTCTCACCTCCAATTACAGTGAATCTCACCTTTATGTGTAGCCACAAGACACTGATTTTAATATATATGCATATAAGTGAATAGCTGAAAGATCAGTAGATAAAAAGAAACAGGAGGAGGGAGGAAGGAAGGGAAAGGGGCAGTACTGGGGACTGGATTAGAGCAAGTTATATTCCATACATTTATAATGATGTCAAAATAAAGGCCACTGTTATGTATAACTAATACAAACCAATACAAAATGGAAAAAAAGTGCTTGTATTGGACCTTTAATTAACTGAGCTCATGCAACACATAATCTCCTCTGTCTAGCTGCCTACTCTTAAATAATATTTCAGAATTTAATCCATGATGTAACACAGTCTATAGTTCCTATTTTAAATTGTTGAGTAATATTTTATTGTGTGTTTACACCACATATTGTCTATCCACTCCTCAGTTGATTGACATTTAATTTGTTTCCACTTTACATATTGTGAATAACACTTCTGTGAACATTCATGTGAAAGTCCTTGCATGGATATGTTTTCATTCATCCTGGGCATACACTCTGAAGTACTGGATCCTATGGCAGTTTTATGTTCAACTTTTTAAGAAAACACCATTCTGTTTTCCAAAGTAGCTACACCACATACACTTTCCCAGCACTTTATGAGAGGTCCCATTTCCCCACAGAGTTGCCAGTATTTGTTAGCATTAGTCTTATTTTCTATTGTTAATGTGGCGGGTATAAAAATCTTATCTCATTCTAGTTTTAATTTGCATTTCCTAATGAGCTCTTTGCTTGTACTTATTAGCCATTTGCATATATTATTTATAAAATCTGTTAATATCTTTTACCCATTTTGAAAATTTATTTACAGTATGTATGTCATAAAATGTTATTATGTATATAATGAATTCATGGAAAATAACTGAAATTTCTATATCTAAGTTTATGGAAAAAAGCTAAAGTTATTTTAGGAAGCAAATTCATGGCCAAGATATTTATATTAATAGAAAGAATAGAGTGAAAGTAAATGAATCATTAGGTAATAAATTAGAAATTACAAAATCAACATAGGAAAAACTAAAAAGAATTAATACAAACCTAAACATAAATCAATAAATTAGAATAAATAGAACTAAATGAATTAATAAAACAATAAGACAAATTATTTTCTAAACTAATCAAGGAAAAATTTATTATAATCAAATGCACATACACACTAATAATAGATGAAATAATATATAAATGGGATATTAACTAAATAATGTAAGGCTACATTTTCTACTTTATATCAATACATTTTAAATCTGAATAACATAAATAATTTTTTAAGAAAAATATATATTGCTACAACCAACCACAAAACAGAAAGATACCTTTATTAGAGTAGTGCAAAGAAACAGAATTTTTAAAAAGATTTATGCTAAAAAAATGAACTGTTTCCCCAAGCAATCCATTAAGAGATGATTGAGATATTTTCCCTCATATATTCTGTGGGGAATATATTCTGAGATCTCCCCCCCCCACTGGGTTCCTGAAACACAGACCATACTGAATCCTATAACTGAATCTGACATATTCTATGTTTTTTCCTATGCTTACATTTCCATGACAAAGTTTAATTTATATATTTGATGCAGTGAAAGGATAATAACAATAATAATGAAATAAATCATTTATAACATATTATCATAAGTTTATGAGAGGTCCTTTCCCTTCTTTCTTATTTGCAAAATGGTATCTTATAGTTTAACCATTTCACTTAAAGAAAGCATTTTTCAGCTTCTCCTTAGCACACCTGAATTGCCAGCATTACTATTACTGTACTTTGGTGCCATTATGAAAAAAAATAATAATAAAGGTTATTTGAACATAAGTGTCAATGTTCTGCCACAGTTGATTTGATTATTGAGACAGCTACTGAGTTACTAATATGTGAGCAGTCTATAGAGTATAAATACACTGGACAAAGGAATAATTAATTTCCAGGGCAGAAGGAGCAGGACAGCATGAAATTTCAGCATGCTAATCAGGACGATTCACTATTTAAAACTTATAAACTGTTTATTTCTGAAAGTTTTCCTTTTGTATTTTCAGACCATGGTTTGCTGTGGGTAATTAAAACTGCAGAAAGCAAAACTGCAGACAAGGGCAGAGGGGTCCATAATTTCAAAGCTATTAAAAATCCTCTAAAATACAGAAAAAAAGAAAAGAAGATAGCCAAATATTAACCTAAAACAGCGATAAAAGATAAATTCAATCTGCTGTGCTGTCCCCAAAAATAAAGAGAACTCCAGGTCAATCACACCTGTGAGTATCAGCTTAAAAACAAAAACAAAAACAAAAAACATTAAATAGGGGCTGGGGTTGTAACTCAATGGTAGAGGGCTCACCTAGCATGCACAAGGTGCTGGGTTCAATCCTCAGCACCACATAATATGTATTTTAAAAAAATAAGCATTAAATAGCCAGGTGCAGTGGTGCACACCTGTAATCCCAGTGGCTTGGGAGGCTGAGGCAGGAGGATCACAAGTTCAAAGTCAGCCTCAACAATTTAACAAGGCCCTAAGCAACTTAGTGAGACCCTGTCTCAAGCAAACAAACAAAAATCTAGGGATGTGCTTCAGTGATTAAGTGCCACTGAGTTCAAGCCTTGGTACGAAAACCAACCAAACAAAAAAAAATTAAGTAAATTATCAGCAATCATTACCCTGAAGTGAATTAATCCAGACTAAAAGACTCTTATTCCATGGGTACACTTGGTGTGCTATTTCCTTAAATCTGACTGCTCCATTACCAGCATCCACATTTAGCATTTAAATACTACTCGGCGATATTTGATGTTGATGCACTCATCATCTTGGAGTGTCTAATATACACAGGTGACTCTTAGGTGTCTCGCATCACTGTTAGTCTTCAGTAAATTATCTCATAAGAAATGACTGATTCTCTAGGTCTTCTTGCAAGGAGTCCCAGGACTGCCCTCTGCTATAATCTTCCTTTGCATTTCTCTAAATGGTTCACATCAATTTTCTTTTTTGTTTGCAAAAGAGGAAGAAGTATTCCTAGACCAGATATAGTTATTAGATACTGCAGTTCTACACTTAATTACTTAATTTTATGCATAACTCACTTAATCAGATAGAGATAGAGTGGTTCTTTTGCATACAGTACAAACACTGATAATTTTGCATTTAAAACAGCAAATCAAACAAAACACTAACATAATATGTACACATAACATTTCATAACATTTTTCAAATTTCAAAAACTCAGTAAATTAGTGGTCAAATCCAGAGCAACACACATTAAAACCAGAACATCTAGGGTAGGGAAATAACTTTTTATTTCTGACTCTTTTTTTCCCCCTGTTCTTATCTTAATCAATCCATATTCTAATCAATCTGTTATATTTGTCTGTCTGTTATAGGGCTATTATTCAACTGTTTCCTGGAATTTCCTTAAAATTCTGCTCTCTTATAAGACTTAAACATGCTTTTAGGATAAGCTGGGCATTCAGATTCCTTTCTGAGGACAATAGAAAGCCTCGAATTATCTACTAATGGAAGTAAATGTCTGGCCTGATTGGGAGGAAAGTGCTACAGCATTGTACATTTTCTATTCCTACTGAAAGAAGGAATGAGATTGGAATAAGTGCTATGGGAGGAAACTAGAAATAAGGTAATTTCTTTGGGTCTTGCCTGGACGAGCATAAAGAGGCCTAGATAAGGTGTGAGACAGGGTATTGAGAAAGCACCTAATTAAGGGTAGGCTGCCAGGAGGGAGCAGAAGGAACACTGTGGTTTTAGAGCAGTGAAGTAGCAAGTCCAGACTTACAGGAATTCATATACCTGAGGTCTGGAACAGTCAAACCAGCTTGAGGCCATCTATCACCATAGCAGTTATTGGCTGCGGGGCTGTTTGAACCCTAGATTCCTGGAGAGAGTACAATACCAGAGTGACTACATCACAGAGCTCCTGACCCTGAGATCCAGTAAGTAGATGTTCATAAAGCAAGGATCAAGAGGTTTGGTTCTCCCTGGGCACTTAGCTCTGTTGGCGAACAGGCATTCATTAGAGAGATAAGGCTCAAGTTTGAGAGATAGGTCTTAAGTATTAGCAAGAGCCTATCTGAGGCCTCCTAAAGTAAAACAGCAGGCCACCCACCATAGTAGTGAGGGCTCAGAGAAGACACAGCTGTGGCTGTCGAAGAAGGCTAAGAACAAGGAAGTAATTTTATTATAAATGATAGTGTTGCCAACAACAGCAAAATGTACTAGGTGTGATAAATATTTTTCCTATTCATAAATATATATTTTTGTCGATTTTAACTCACTTGAACATTTTTTTCATTTCTGATACCTATAAAGAATTAGTATGAAAATTTTAAAGTTAGGTTTTGAAAAACTTTGGAATTAGAAAAGACTGTGGAGATATTTTTTTCCTGCCACTTTTCCTTGAAAAAAAATTCAAATGAGAAATATGATGGGGAGATTCTCTGACTTGCTTAATAGTCATTCAACTATTGAGAGGTAATGAAAGAATTAATAATATACCTGTTGCTTATTCATAGCACAAATGTATTTTAATTATGTAATAGATAATCCTGTTGCTAACAAAGAGTTAATTTGCCAAATATATTTTTAAATTTCTTTCTATTTTTTAAAAAATAATTTTAAATGTTTGTGGCTTGATTTAAGCTTATAGAAATACAAGTCCTTTACTCCTCACTAAATAAAAGAAAAAGCTACTTATAACTCATTTACAGCAATAGGCATTGGTACATTCTATATGAATATACAAAATATAGAATGTCACTATGCATACATTTATAGATAAATATAATTTATGCATTTATATATAAATACACATAAGGATATATGTGCACATATATCCTTGTGTATATGTAACATTAACATCTGTTCTTTGAAGATGTAATTTATAGATACATGATGTTTTAGTTCATTTTCTATTGTTACAACAAAATAATCTGAGGCTGAGTACTTTTTAAAGAAAAGAAAACATTTATTTAGCTTACACTTCCAGGCTGAAATTTCAAACAGCATGGTGTCAGCTCTGATTCAAGCCCACCTAGGTGCCGGACATCATGGTAGATGGCTTTCTGGTGGGAGCATGTGTAAGAGTGAGAGATAACATGGCAAGGCAGAGATCCAGAGAAAGATTCAGAAGTCAAAGCAAGAGTTCCAGCAAAACCAGCTTACATTGGGAGTGACATGGACCTATTAAGCCACTCTATACAAATTTGGGGTTAGAGGCTCAACCTTTTATGAAGGTGCAAAATGAAAATCTTGGTTCCAGCTTGTCTCAGGAGTCATCTCATTTATATCATTAAAGATACCTACTTCTGCTTTTACTGAGAAATACGTGTTTGAATGGGTAGGTGGTTGGATACAAGGTAGATAGATGAGAAATAAGGGAAAGAGAGAAAAAGAGAAAATGAAAGAGAGAGAGAGAGATTGAGTGGAGAAAAAGAGAGGGAGAAACAGGAAATAAAATTATTTCCCAAGAACATGGTAAAGTGGATGCCATTAGATAATTGATAGGAGTAAAGAATTGTTACAGAGGAAGCAGACGTTGCAATTTTCTCGGCCTGACAAGCTGAGAGAGGCATGGTGCGGGGTTATATCCCACTCCCCAGAATGATAGCTGAGAAGATGGCAACTTTGCTCTCAGCACTGCTTTACCTGACACAGAATATTTTAATGATTATAATAGAAATAACTTGGAAAATATAAGACTGGTGATTTAAATTGTTCTCTTAGGTATGTCATCTAAGAATTGAGTGATTTGGAAATTTATCTCAACTACTTAGCAATCTATTTTTTTTCTTGTTAGTTACTAGCATGATATTCTTTTGATGTGTGATTTCATTATATCATTATATTTACTTTTATGTTTCCGTTTTTTTTCTGTTTTAACATTTTTTTTCCTCAGGCTTTGGAACAACACAGTTCTTGGCACATAATGTGCATAGCATGCATATTTGTTGAATAAAATGTATATAATTACTAAAATACATTGCATAATGAATATTAAAGAAGCAATTCAGAAATAAAGCAAGTTCTTGAACTTTTTATTTTCATAGAAACCACATTCTTTCCCTAGGCCTTATTCTCGACCAGGAATCTAGGATAGGACCATAGTTAAACCACTCTCCATTGTTCTTAATTCTACAGCTTCTCAAAACAGAAAAATACAATGACATGAAAACTAAAGAATATATTGAAATAATAAATTTTGGAGACTTTTAGTTTGAGCTAGAATAAAACAGCCTCTTTCTTTTCTTGGCATTCTTATAATTCAAAAACTTGAACAGAATAAAATAGCAAACATAGGAAGACTCTAAGTGATGGAATGAAAATGATGACCCGGCTGAAGCCCAAGGGACTTGAAAAATGAAAATATGTTGAGTTTCTTGAGTTTATTCTTTGCTTCCCATCTCTCTAGGATGGGACAGGAGACAAGGTTGCTACCTAAAAACACCAAAAGAAGCAGGGAAAAAAAAAACAGGAAAAGCCCACTTCTTCCACCAAAGAATAAGCAAAAGGGGGTCTTAGTAGAATAGCATTTTTTTTTTAAATACCAGCCCAACTCCAACTAACACTAGTGGAAAACTGTCTTCTGCCTATACCTGGTGTTAGTGGAATCAAGCATGGAGCCAAATTTTCACCCTTTACTTGGCAGCAAAGGACAGTATTTTGATTATTTCACCAGAATAGTTTTAGTGAGTCTGAACTTTTACTCCACAGGCAGAAATAGGGAAGAATAATATGGTATTATTCAGTACCCTACTTCCCCATATCTCTTAGTAAGAGACAATCCAAGAGGACAGTGAACCTCCAGCCTTACTGTCCTCCACTCCTACCATCAGCAGTGAGGTAGAATGAGGTTGCAAGAGGTGGTATGAGTTGACACTATGTTATCCTTCCTGGGAATCAGTAGAGTTGAGTTTATATCTTCACCGAGCAACAACAAGGTGGTGCAATTCCAGGCTCTATCATTTGGGGAACAATGTCAGTGATGCCTCATAGGAAACTGAACACTGATCTTCTCCCAGATCTGTGTGGTGGAGATAAATGGGGTGATTGCTGAAAAAGACGATTAAATAGGATTCTTACAACATATCCCAGAAGTCCGGGACACAATCCAAAATCACACATCATTTTTAGAGCCAGGACAATTATACTTAAATGAGAAAAGACAAACAACAGATGCCAACACTGATATGACTCAGATGTTAGAATCATTCAACAAAGATGAAATTTGCTTCAGTATGCAATTATGAACTCTAGCAACAAGTGAAAAAAATAGAAAACATAGAAAAAAATTCCAAAAACCAAAAATAAGCTATAGAATGGAAAAATAAAGGCAGGAAGTTGTTGGGGGCATTTAAAACTGAAAATTTAAAAAAATTAAAGAAAATTTTACTGCATGGGCTCAATAGTAAAGTGAAGATGATAGAAGAATCAACTTTGTGATAGAGCAAATCTGAACAAAAAAGAAAAAGTTAAAGAGATTCAGAGATCTCTGTACCCAAAACAAATGATCTAATATCCATGTTAAAATATCCCAGAATAAGATAAAAGAACAGTAGCTAAAAAATTATGCAGAGAAATAATGGCTGAAGATTTACCAAATTTGGTTACATGCATAAATCTACAGATTAAAGATGCTGAACAGAATCCAAACAGAACAAATCCAAAGGAATCTATACTAAGATACAACATAACCAATCTGAAAACTAAAAACAAATAAAAATCTTGAACTGAACTAAAGAAAAATAACACATTTCCTATCATGAAGGCATAGTTTAAATGACAGCTGATTTCTCATATGAACCTATGGAATCAGAAGGAAGTCCATATCCTTTCTTAAGAATGAAAAGAACAAGGCTGGGGATGTGACTCAAGTGGTCGCTTGCTTGCCTGGCATGCGTGGGGCATTGGGTTTGATCCTCAGCACCACATAAAAATAAGATAAAGATGTTGTGTCCACTGAAAACTAAAAAATAAATATTAAAAAATTTTCTCCCTCTCTCTCTCTTAAAAAAAGAATGAAAAGAAAAATCCTGAATTGTATGTCCAGTAAAAATATTCTTCAAGAATTAATAGACTTTCAGCAGAAGGAAAATTAAGATAATTTGTACCCAATTAACCTATAATCAAAAAATGATTGAAGGAAGTTCTTCTAAGAGAAAGGAAAACAATAACTTTAATCTTTCACTGACACATCAGAATTTAATCACACATAGGATCATCAGCCAACAGTATCCCAATGACAGTGGAGTATAGTGATTTATTTATTCTTTTGTTTCATGTGTGTACAGTCGGCACTTGACTACCAGCTCTGTCAGATACTAGGCTAGGCGCAGGGAATATATTTCTGAACACAATAGAATTGCTCACACATGCAGAAAGCTTAGAATCTTCTGAGAGAACTTAACCTCAGACAAATAATAAGACAGATGTGTTATTTATGATCATTTTAAATCTTATGAAATGTGTGGTTTCGATGAGGTTGTATGTCAAATGATTCTTATGTCATCTAGCAGATGGGGTAGGAAGAGCTTGCTAAGAAATTATGATTTAAATTGGCAATGGAAAATGAAGGAGATAGCAAGGTTGGTCATGATCGAAATAGTAGGGAAGGAAGAGGAACATTCAAGATAAAGGAATAAGTCCCTGATTTTTTTTAGTCAGCTTTTTTACTGCTGTGACTAAAAGCCCTGATAAGAACAGTTTTAGAGGAAGAAAAGTTCATTTGGGAGCTCACAGTTTCAGAGGTCTTGGTCCATAGACAGCTGGCTCCATTCCTCCAGGCTTGATGTGAGGCAAAATATCATGGTGGAAGAGTGTAGCAGAGGGAAGCAGCTCACACAATGATTAGTCCACAGAGAGAGACTCCACTCACCAGATATAAAATGTACACCATAAAGGCATGCCCCAATGGTCCACCTCCTCCAATCCCACCCTACCAGCCTTCAGTCACCACTCAGTTAAGCCCATCAGGGGATTAATTCACTGAATGGGTTAAGGCGCTCATCATTTCTCTTCTAAACTTTCTTTCATTGTCTTACACATGAGCTTTTGGAGGACACATTATATCCAAATCATAACATTGATGTACAAAGGAAGCAGTTTCAGATATCTTTATCACTTATAAAAAGCCTAGCACAATAAGAATTTGATTATAATGGGGAAATTAAACTTTTTAAGGTAAGCAAGACTAAAATTCATGTAGCTAGCCATTATAAATTTTGAACATTATGCCCAATATGAAGTTGCTTCAGTGTTTCAAATGGAGGAGCATTAGGACCAAAACACCACAGTGCTTTCTTTCTCAGGGTATGTAAAAGTTGGGTCACATGTTGATTCTCCTCCATGGTGATTCTCAGTGATAGCTGTTGGTGAAGGGACACCTACTAGCAACCTTAGACTTTGGAGTGACTTGTACCTTCTTTAACATTTTACTGGTTCATTTACAAAAGAATGATTTAATCGATTATTACTTACTCAACACATGATCTACAGAATTTCTTCAAGTGGAATTCTAACATTCTTTTTTTGAATCTTATTTTATTGGTTCTTTTTAGTTATATATGATAGTAGAATACATTTTGATATATTTATACATGTATGGAATATACCTTATTCTAATTTGGACTCTAGAACCCCTCTCCTTCCTTTCTTTTACCTTCACCTTGCTCTCTTCCTTCTATTGATCTTTCTGCCATTTACCCATAGTTATTTTTTTGAAATTAATTTCTTGTGGATATACATGAAGGTGAGATTCACTATGTTGTATTTATATATGTATATAGGACAGTTTTATCAGTTTAATTCCACTCTCTTCCCTTTTACTATACCCCTCTCTTCCCTTTATTTCCCTGAATGTCTAATCTACTAATTTTTTTAAAAAAATAGTTTTAGTTGTAAATGGACACAATACCTTTTATTTCATTTTTATGTGGTTCTGAGGATTGAACCCAGTGCCTCACATGTGCAGGGCAAGCACTCTATCACTGAGCCACAACCCCAACCCCTAATCCACTAAATTTCTATTCTTTCCCTACCCCCTTATTGTGGGTACATCTCAGAGAAAAAAATGGATTTGGGGGATTAGCTTATTTTATTTAGCATGAGAGTTGCCAGATCCATCCATTTACTAGTAAATATCATAAAGTCATACTTCTTTATGGTTCAGTAATTCTCTATTCTGTTATATATACCATATTTTCTTTATCGACCCATTGGTTGAAGGGCACCTAGTTTGGCTCCATAGCTTAGCTATTGTGAAGTTTACTGATATAAACATTGGTGTGGCTATATCATTGTAATATAGTTATTTTAAGTCTTTTGGATATATGCAAGCAGTGGAATAACTGGGTCAAATGGCGGTTCCATTCCTAGTTTTTAAAAGAATCTCCATACTGCTTTACAGAGTGGTTACACTAGTTTGCAGTCCCACCAGCAATGTAACATTTTCTTAAATTAGAACTAATCAATAAGAAAATTGTACTTTTCATAGTGTCTAGCAAATATCTGCCAAAAATACGTTAATTTAAGGTGGTGCCTATAGGTTAGACAAACTTTCCTCAAAACCCACCTGAAATTTCCTAAGGAAGCAATTCTGAATAATATCATTTACTGGTTTACATTTCAATGTTCATACCAGCTGTGTACCCACAGATATCCATGCTGCATCCTGGGGTGGGGAAAGTAGAAATTCATTACTCTCCCAGCTCAAGCTAACAGTTCTATATCTAGTAGTATTTAACATGCCTAATATTTTTTTTTCCTCACCCTGTCTCCTCCTCTCTTATCACTAACAGATTCATGCATATATAGGTAAACTCAGTCTTATGAAGACCTCTGTTTACAACAAATAGTTCCACATGCCAGGTGCACAAACTTGGCTTTAATAAAAAACCAATAATGAAGTCCAAATGCCAATCTATGAAAAAAGAAATATGTCTCCAAAGTTTTTGAAGGAGACATTTTTTTTATCTCTGCACACTGCATAGAGAAGTTATGGTAGGTATATCACTTGGGGGTAAACTACTAGTCACTATTCATCAGGAAGAGCAATAGCTGGAGGGAGTGGGTAGAATGCTGGCTCAGCATGTGAGAGGCTCTGGGTTCAAGCCCTAGCAGAGCTATTAAAAAAAATAAAAATAAAAGAATGTGGGGAAAAAGGCACACTCATACATTGTTGGTGGGACTGCAGATTGGTGTAGCCAATATGGAAGGAGTATGGAGATTCCTTGGAAAGCTGGGAATGGAACCACCATTTGATTCAGTTATCCCACTCCTCAGTCTATACCCAAAGGACTTAAAATCAGCGTACTACAGTGTTGCAACCACATCAATGTTTATAACAGCACAGTTCACAATAGCTAAACTGTGAAACCATCCTAGATGCCCTTTAGTAGATGAATGGATATAGAAAACGTGGAATATATACACAATGGAATATTACTCAGCAATAAAAGAGAATAAAGTCATGGTATTTTCAGGTAAAGGGATGGAGTTGGGGAAGATAATGCTATTTGAAGTTAGCCAATCCCCAAAAACCAAATGTCTAGTGTTTTCTCCGATATAAGGAGGCTGATTCAAAGTGGGATTGGGAGGGGAAGCATGGGAAGATTAGACGAACTCTAGATAGGGCAAAGGGGTGGGAGGGAAAGAAAGGTGTCATGAGGTAAAAAAGATGGTAGAATGAGATTTATATCTTTACCCTAAGTACATTTATGAAGACATAAATGGTGTGAATATACTTTATATACAACCAAAGATATGAAAAAATGTGCTCTATATGTATAATATGAATTGTAATACATTCTGTTGCCATATATAACAAATTAGAATAAAAATAAATAAAAGAAAAAAATAAAAGGAAAAATTTTTGGAAAAGGAAAAAGTAGATTTGGCATCTACTTTCTTTGTGAGCATTCATCCACCTTTGTGTCTTTATTTGGTTCTCACTGATCCTAAACTTCCCTCCAAGATTCTATTGCAACCATTTCACATGTAATCTCTCTCTTTCTCCCTCCCTCTCCCTACCCTGTCTCCCCCGTACCCACTCATTATACTAGCTTATTGTGACATCTAGCTTGACAAACAAATTCTAACTTGACAGTTTTATTGACCTACATCTATTCCTTAATATCTGACCTCTATATTAGATCAGTGTAGGGTTAACATCTATTAACCAGGATAAATCTTCCAAGTATCTGAAAGAAATTTCAGAGTATTCCATTTGAAAATATGTCAATATATTGTAGACACCTCCACTCTGTAAAAAGTAATTTTTAAAATTTAAATAAACTTTTATTTCTTGATTATCTAACAATGCAGTCTAGTTAAAACAAAATCTTGGACTTTCTTGATGGGACTTATCATTATAAAAGAAATATTTATATATTTCCAAAAGCTATATGTTAAAATCCTAACCCCCAAAGTGATGGTTTTTGGGAGTTGGGGTCTTGGAGAGGTGATTAGGACATGAAGATAAAGCCCTCATAAATAGTTTTAATGTCCTTATAAAAAAGACCCCCTTATAAAAGAGAGCCTCTCTTTTCTGACACACCAGGATTCACCAGAAAAACAGCACTCTATGAATCAGGATGCAAGTCCTCACCAGATTGAATTTTATGGCATCTTGACCCTCAAACATTGGGAAACAAATTTGTTTTCCATTGACCAACCCAACTAATGAAAATTTGTCATAGCAGCCAGAATGGACCAAGATAACCATTGAAACACATCACTACAGAGGAAATCTTTCCAGAGATATCAGTATAAGAGAATAAAAAGACATATATATTTCTGAGAAACAATTTTATCTTCAAATGTAGTAACATTAAATACATGGACTCTATAATAATGTTCATAATTGCTTACATTTAAATAAACTTCTAAGGTAAAAAGAAAGGCCCATTTTAATAATATCAATAACTTTTTATTAAGTGCCTACTGTTTCAGATATATCGATATATATTATTCATATTTATCTTCCAATATGTTTTGTATATTAAGTATTGCATTCTTATATTACAAGAACAAATTGAGGTTCAGGGGGATTAATAGTTTACTTAATAGGTTAGTTAAAATGTGGTAAAGTAAGGATGAAAACTCAAGTTGGCTTGTAAATTCTGTTCTGAATTTCAGTTCACTACGGTGATGTGTAAACTCTTGGCATAGATAATATTTTGACTACATTATGATATGATTTTTAAAGTCTACTGAACTGACACAAAAATTCCAGTGAGAATTCACACTGTTGAAGATGATAGTCACATACCCGGAGTGTAAAAAGCACAGAATTAAAAAAAAAAAAACATACAAAAAATATCACTTTAAAATCGAAACAAGCTTGGCTGAGTTTATAATTGCATTTAAAGAACTTCTATGTTCTTTGTGATACATATGATCCATTATTGTTTCTTTCTTAGAATTAAAATACCTCTTTGAACAATCATTGTTTCTTCCTTAGAATTAAAATACCTTTTTAAAAATTCTTACAATTATCCAGTGTGGTGGTGGGTGCCTATAATATCAGCTGCTGGGGAGGTGGAGGCAGGAGTATCACAAGTTCAAAGACAGCCTCAGCAAAAGTGAGGCACTAAGTAAAGATCTTTCAGAAAGTGAGACCCTGTCTATAAATAAAATACAAAATAGGGTTAGGGATGTGGCTTAGTGGTCAAGTGCCCTGAGTTTAATCCTCAATACCAAAAAAAATAAAATAAAATTCTTAAAATATTTAAGAACACTTGATTATGACCACCATGATTCAGTTTGTCTATTTGTTTTACAAATATTGAAATTTAATAATGTATTGCTTAATTTTTTGTTATCAGTTTTGATAATACAATATATTTCTGGATATTGTCTTCCAAATTAAAAAGTATAATGTGTGCTCTGTGTTCCTGTCACTATTATTATTGCTGCTGAAATGATTAGGTCAATCCAGCATGCATATATGAGCATATGTCACCTGCCAGAAGCAGAGCTAGGACCACTGAATATAAATATAAAGCAAACAATATGGCCCTTGGCATCCATAAAATGTAGGTTAGATTCCAGTACATTGTATAGAATGACAGTTTAGAAGGCCTTTTTTTTTCAATTTCAATGATCAATGATGATGAGCTAAGCTACTGATAATAGGACTGGTCAAAATTATAATTAACTTTTATTTTTCAAAGTATACCTAGCCCAACTAGGGCTATCTGTCAGATGAGCATTAGAGGAAGTACTCTTTGCTCTATTTCTCACCATGCTTGGTGTTCACTACCTTGATTTTTACTTACATCCATGTTATCTTCTGTCTGTGGTCCCATGATTCTACTTCATGATCTTTGTGCTCTTTATAATTCTCTTATTCTGCTTTTTGATAAATAGGGTTGGCTGTTTGCAGTGTACTATTCCAAATTCTTCAGAATTATTCTCTCTTATTAAGAATATTTCCACTTCGACTTACTCCCATGAAGAATCCCATGAAAATTCAGACAAACTAATTATTTATTTTGTTTCTTGATAATGATTGTATTTCTGGTACTAAAGACATCCTCTCCTGTCTCCATTATCTTTCCAGGATGAGAATATGAAAATCCTACCCTGTTAGGGGGAGGGGGAGAAAGAAGAAAAGAGAGAGAGGAGACACAGAGAGAAAGACAGAGAAATATTGATTTACATTGTTAAGCAAAATTATAATTGCCATACAAAGTAAATGGACTAAGAATTTCACACCACAGTGATAAAATTTAAGAGCTGGCTTCTTTTAGAGATGATTTAAAAGCATGGCATGTTCTGATTTATGATTTACATTGATTATAATGTCACTATCATGATGTACATTGTGATCATTGTGATAAAAAACCATAGCACAATATAGTAGAAAGAATAAAAATTTTGGAGTCTAGTTTTTCTAGAATACAGGATATTAATACTTTGTAAATTTATATAGAAATGAAACGAGACAGTTCATAATAAGTACTTTTGTAAAATGCAATAGCATTTTTACACCAAATTAAATGTCCAGCAATTCATTGTAAAAATAAGTAATCAAATTCCTTATGAATATTGGAATAATTCTATTTTTTGTACCAGATATTGAACCCAGGAGCACTTAACAACTGAGCCACATTCCAGCCCTTTTTAATATTTTATTTAGAGACAGGCCCTTGCTAAGTTGCTGGGGCTGCCTTTGTGATCCTCCTGCCTCAGCTTCCCAAGCTGCTAGGATCACAGACATGTGCCACTATGCCAAGTTGAAATAATTCTTAAGAGAAGAATAATATACTGGTTTTATGTGTGTGTGTGTGTGTGTGTGTGTAGAAGTCCTTTTTAGGCTTCTTGAAAATTATAATAACTTCTTGATTCTCTAAGATATGTAAATAGAATACATATCTGAACTACTCCAGGCTGAGATTGTTGGTTTCACTTTGATATTTCTCAGTTTCTACATTTACATTATTCACTACCAGAGAGATATGCTTGTTTAGTTTTTTTCTAAGTGGGTCTATAATAATATTTATAGAATATAATGTACAGAATATATCTGGTATCATGCACATTAATTTCTCATTTTAACCAGGATCTGAAAAGCAATGCAAATATGAAAGAATGTGTAAGAATGTGACCAAAGAATAGAAGAAACAAGCAGGAAAAGCCAAAAACTGACATATATGTGAGGACAAAGCTGTTCTGGGATCTGAAAAGCTGGAAAAGACCTTGCAGTCATTGCCTTTGGATGTCATAACTACCCAATAGAACCATGGAGTAAACTTGCTCAAGCTAGAGCAGCAGATGACACAGCTTGAGAGGGGGCTTTGCAGTTGCCAGGAACCTTCATAGTCAGAAGGAAGTGACACCCTTGAGATTATGAAAAACCAAGGAAACATATCTATTCAGAATCACATTGTCAATGACAATTACTTCACACACGTTTTTCTGAATTTTTGAGAAATACTTATTTTATCATAATTTTTAATCCATATTCTGCTTGTCCCTAAATTCAGTGTGTACTTGAAGTGTTGCTAATAGAAATGTGATCAACTTTCATTTAAATGGAGATTTAAAACTAAATAAAAATATCATTTGTCAAATTGTGTTTGTAGAAGACCTGAAAGTAAATCTGCCAAAATTGTAAGTACAAATCCTTTCATATTCACTTTGTATTTCAGAGGCAAAGCCAATGACACATTTTTCCTAGTGAGAGAAATGACACATTTGACAGATGAAATTAACAACATCTATCCAATTTGATTCACAAAGTATGGATGGTATGGAGAACATTCTCTATAGAATCTGCTGTAGGTGTTGACAACCTTCACGGAGCTCATATCCTGGTGGAGGGTTACAGAGTCCGCCACTCTTGTACATAGATGCCATCTATGTGGTTCACTGCTAAGTGCATTCACTTTAAAGGTATAAAATTTTTATTGTTCATTGGAACAGAAAAATTGTTAAGGTTTCCTCTTTTAAAAAATTATCATCAAATTCAGTTATTCGAAATCTATTTATTCTATTTTCCAATTTTCAATCCCTTTTTCTTTTTTTAACTATACTTTTTAAAATATCTTTTTAAAATTTATTTGTATGTGGTACTGAGGATGTAACCTGATGCCTCATGTGTGCTAAGCAATTGCTCTACCATTGAACCACAGCCCCAGACCTTCTTTATTTCTTTTGTTTTGTGTGTAGGTGGGTACCAGGGATTGAACTCAGAGGCACTCAACCACTATCTCCAGTCCTATTTCATATTTTATTTAGAGTCAGTGTCTGACTGAGTTGCTTAGGACCTTGCTTTTTGCTGAGGCTGGCTTTGAACTTGTGATTCTCCCTCCTCAGACTCCCAAGCTACTGGGATCACTACACACATGTGCCACTGCACCCAGACTAATTTTCAATTCTTTTCGAGTCTTTAAACATATATTCATAAAACACAAATAGGGAATTCTATCACTTTAGACTCTTCAAACATGTATTATTTTATAAAATAGTGCCTGCTTTTTAAATACGAATATTTGTAGGTCCTGCTTAGAATTGGGGAATGAAAAAGCTGGTCATTAGGAATTTTGGAACCTCTAAGTTTGTCCCTAGAAAACCACGCACAAAAAGATCTAATTCTAATATTTTTAGGAACTTTAAAAGACATTATCATTTCCAACTTATTAATAAACAATTAGCATTAGAGATACAAAGAAATCCTTGAATCTGGTTTTACAGATTAACAATTGTTAGGCACAAGTCAGTGGGAATTGAATGAACCTAAATCCATAAAGTATGGATGATATTTATACATATCCATAAGAAGATATTACATACCATTTACTAAATCTTGTACACCTGAGAAAATATGTTAATATAAATAATTGTTGTGTGAAAATTAGAGCCAAACATATCTGTAGGTTTTAAGCTGTCTAAAGTAATTTTACATTCTCAATGAATAATGTTTAACATTTGAACCAAAAACAGTTCGGCAGGAATAATTAAAGGCTTAAGTTAAATACATAGACAGTCATTTAAATTTAGATCTGCAATAACATTTACTATTATTCTCCAAGGCTTTGACTGCTTGACAGAAACAAAGTACTCTGGGATTAATTTCAAGAAATTGTGCCAACTGTGCCGCAATTTGCTGTAATTAAGACATGAAAGAACACTAAATATTCAGATTAAAAGAAGCATGATGGAGCATGATAGAGAGTCAAGGTGTGGCAGGAAGCCAATAAAAAAAAAGGGGGGCCAGGAGTACCATATTGATGGATACGAAAACAGCACCAGCAATGTTTAGCGAGGTTTATTTTAAGAATTGCTTTTGGTGATTATTTTAGTCTTTGATTATATTTCATATCTTTCTTCACTCAATTTTAAGGCTGACACACCATGTATTAGAAAGATAATAAAACTGAAAAAGAAAATGACAAACATAGTATTCTCATAAAGCTAATTAGTTTAAGTGGTGTGGAGAAGTCATTAGGAGGGTATCATAATTATCTTTATGGTGCAAGGATTTCCCTGGGTGTCACATTAATGTAGTTTCCTTTAGAGCTAAATGAAAGAGCTGTATAGGTGTTAACTCAAAAAGATTAAATACACTTTTTGTATTCATTAAAGTCTTCTTTATATTTTAAAGAGAAAGAATTCATTTTGATCCAACTAGTCTCCTTTTTGCTCCCTAAGAATTATGGGAAATATTTTATTTTGCCTTTGAACCTTTATGTATTGATTAATACTATATTTAGGCTAATAGTGAATCTTCCCTCCAACTGACTCTTTTTTTTTTAAGAGAGACCCTTTAAGGTTTTGATCTTAGAAGGAGATGTGGATACTTGACCCAGTTGCTAATGAGGGTCTGTATAATCTCCAGTATCCTATAGCTCAAAATAGCAGGATGCAATATAAAAAGTACATCATAAAAGGCACCATTGGAACGCTTTTTGTCTTCACAGGCAGTATGCAAAAGATATGACTTTCTAAGAAAGTCAGAAGCAGGACTCCTGCAGGCACATGAAGCCATCAAAGTCATAGTGGGTAAGGTGAAGCACCTTGACAGTGTGGTCAAGAAACTGAAAGCAAGTATCTTGTGTATTCAGGGAGAAAAGCATCTGGAAGCAGCCATCAGCATCATCAGAGCAGGTCTGCAGCAGCCAGATGGGAACTGCAGAATCTGCATAGAGCAGGGCTTTGGAGAGGTGATAGTGTACCCCAGATAGTGAGCTTAACCAGAATGTGAATCTGTTCTAGCCTGACAAAAGAGAATTTCACATTAGAGAAACATGATTAGAAGCTCAAAACAGGAAATGTGGATCTTTTTCAGGCTTTGAGGTAGATGCTGCAAAGAGTCAGCATCTTTGGGAGAACCATAAAAACAAAACTGAGTTGTTTCCACATGCAGAGATCTTTGCAGAAAATGTGTTTACTATCTATTGAATATAGACTGTATATGTTAGATATTTCCCTGATGTTGCAAATCTCCATTTGAAAAAAATTAAAGTGCTTGTTGTATAATACTGGTGAGCAGTTAAAAATAATATACAGTCTAGAATTTTACCATTCTAGTAAAAATTTTTAAAAATACTTGAAGAGACATCCAAGTATTTCAAAGATATGAGTCTGCATAATTCACATAAAATAGAAGGGAACATTATTTTTATATCATAAATGATCAGTATGACCTATAATCTTAGGTACATATGCACACAATGTTGAATCTCTGTAGTTGACATCCATTTGTTTGTTAAGATTTTTTTCTCGCACACATAAAATAAATAGTATGAAGCCATGAAAATTATTATCATTATTATTATCTTTGAGTTATTGTTTGACTAAACTTTGTAGGATAGTATTTTTATGAAATAAAATATTAACGAAATCATTGGGTATATTATAGACAGCCTTTGTCAACTGCTTAATTTTTCTTTCCTTTATTCACACATTGCCAGATACATGTTTCTGGATAAAACCCCCTAGAGGTCTCCTGCAAATTCTTTTTCAATACAACCAGATCATTGCAGATAATTGTATTACACAGTGTATCGATCCAAAATCGTTGTGCACCGGAAACATCTGAAAAAACATGATTATAGCTTTCTGTTTATTGTTCGTACATCATATAAGCAGGCTTTTGTGTGAATCACCTGTAAGAAAGGCAAGGTGGAAACATCAGAGAAATTACCTCTTTACAAGAATCTATTGATCACTTTAAATCAAAGAAGTATGTTTGACATAAGATTACCTGCCAGTTTGAACATTAGGTACACTATGTTATAGCCTGGGGCAGTTGTAAGTCTGACAAAGGGATTGTAAATAAAGCATGCAGCTGTGAGCGCCTCTGGCTTGGGATCAAGTCAGGCTCAAGTCCAAGGCATAGGTAAACTTAAAATAATTTACCTCTTTTTAACAAGAACATAATGAATTAGAGTAGACTCTTAGGAGAACTTGGACACATAAATCTCTTAGTCATTTGGAAATGGCAAACTTCATAGAAAATTCACATCATACATAGTTGATAAAAGGTCTTTTTTGAGTATGTGCCACAAGTTGTTTCAAGTAATCTTGAAGTCAGTCTATTGGTATTAGGTTACTCTTCAAAAAGGAAACTTCCTAAAACATTCCTATATCCATTTGACTTTATAAGTCAGAGTCCTTTACCCTTAAGGACTTCTTTATTTGATCTGAAAATTTTCCTCACAACTCATTTAAAAAGCTTTGGTGTTGTTTTGTTTTGTAATAAGAAATAAAATGCTGAAAATGTGTATAAAATAAAACATTGGGTTTAAACTATTTATGTAATTGCATTAATAGTCCTAAAACCATATCATTACAAAAACATTGATTATTTTCATTTTCTTGCATCTTCCTACTGGTCAAGAACAGGGAGGTATTAGTGTCTGTACACATTTTTAAGCTTGAAGGATTTTTTTTTTTTTAATTTTAAAAGCAAACTTGTTGCAGCCTTTTTATTGGATTTTTTTTTTCTTACACTTTAACATGTGTTGAAATTATTAAACATTTAACTCATTTGTTCAAGAGAGATTCTGATGTATTCAGAATTTAATAAAGATGAGCTCTGGGTGATGCATTCCTCCTTGTTAAATATTTAGCTGTTTGTGTTAGCTCTGTGGTTTCCTGAGGCACAAATTTAAACTGTTAATATATAGCAGGTTTAAGCTATAAAGATGGTAGATGCTATAATTTCTTCTGGGGAAAAACTGGTCATTTTGAATACTTGCAAGAAAATAATGTAAACATGTATGTACATATTTATTGAAATTTAAGTTATCTGGAGCTTGGAATCTATAAATGAGAAACTGATAATCAGATATTTTAGATCTTCTTTTCAGCGAGACATCATTTAACTTAAAAGATGAGTGATAAATGCAGAGTATTTATATGTAGCAGCTTCTTTATGAGGTTTCCTGTAAAAGATACCTCTGATGTAGGACTGTAATATCTTTGTTCACAACTTTATTGAAGCTTAAGATAAACACTATTTTTTAACAACAAATAAGAACCATTAAAAGAAAAGATGCTCTTTTTAGTTAAAAAAAATCCCCTTCTCACTGGTATCTTCCTTCATTTGAAGATACTAAAAGTATTTTTTTTCTCTTCATTGTGAACTGCAAGAATGAAATTACCGATTTTCATAAAATATCATTCTTCTTAATGCAATGAATTAGTTAACCAGTTGGATTTCAAAATAACCTCCAGAAATGTACTATATAGCATAATGTATAGAAATATATATCCAAACAGATGATTTTTAAAAATATAATGCCTGATAATATTTGCATTTGATGACATTTAGTTGAGGAAAAAGAAATAAAAAAACAAATGAACACTTTTACAAAGGGGAAATATTTGAAGAAAATATACAGATATATATCTGCAAGAATACGGTCAACAAAGAACAAAGGAAAAATGTCTTTGTCTTAAATCACTTATTTTTTGAGAGCTTGAAGAATACCATCTAAAACTGCGTTGGTCTAATGAAAGAGTGCCATCTATTGGATGACCTTGAAACAATTCTTAAATTTCATAAATACTGTATGTGAAAATAAATCAGTGGAGAACAATCTTTTTGGCATAATTTGTAATTATGTCAGTCTCTGTCTATATGAATGTATCTATGACTGAAAGCTATGCTAAATAAAAACACAAGAATCACACATATCAACATTATTTTTATAATACACTTATGTAGCAATAGAAGCCTCACAAATAAACTCAGTAAATTGTTGTCTGATTAAGACATATAATTTTATAATTCAAATTTTATAAACTTGAGATTCTGACATGCATCTTGTTTTCCCTCATACATACCTTTGTTTACTTGTGCTTTAAGTAAAGGAATCGGAGAAATGACTGCATGAGCTTGTATTTTGACAACAAGGATCTGTTTAAATCTTCCTCAAAGTTGCATTGCATTACATTTAAACTAAAAAAAAAAAAGGAAAACAAAACACATTAGTTTGGTGTTTTAAAAAGCAATGTTCTTGTTTTATCTTTCAGCCCAAGAACTTGCCAGTCAAGATGAAAAACTTCTTCTAATGGAATCCAGCTTGAAAGCTACTCAAGAGCAGCTAACTGAGCAAATAGCAGAAACAGTTCGCCAAGAACAGAACAGTAGAAAACCCCAGGCAGAGCTGAAGACAGTGACAGAAGGGATTATTGCTTCTGAAGAAGAAAAAAAATGATTACAAGTGAGTTGTTTTTTAGTATTTCAAAAAGTTTTACTTTACATACTGAAATCAAGTCAATACTTTTGACTTTTGTTGTTAAATATTTAACTCTGTCTTGCCAAAGGTTATATGTGTTAGTTTATACAATACATTGTTTATTCCAAAATAGAAAAACTTTAAACTACTTTAAATTTGCAACGTTTATTAACTGAAGTAGAACATGTTGAAAATTATAACATTCCTATTCCAGATTCTGGGTAATGATGTGGCAGTCAACTTTCTTATTAACTACCAAAAAATGTTCAAGGTAGATGCAAGAGAAAGAATACACTGTGCTTCTGTAGCACCTATCTGCCAATGGCCTTCTCATCTTTCTCCTTTTGGAGTCCAAAGGTTACATATGGCTCTTGTTGCCTTCCTTCTTTTTGTTAAAGTAGCTGCTCTAAGCAAGACACTATTAAATTGAGAGACATTTAGAGTAGACATTTTGGTCAGACCATCGAGGCATGTGAAGGACTATGAAGAATAGCAATAAACATCTATGCCTAGTTTTCAAAACTTCATGAAAAAATGATTCTTAGTGAAACATCTTTAGGTATTAATTTCTATTTTGATCTCTCAAATATTAATGTAATGACTATACATATATAATATAATGTTTTCAGATTTTATCATTTGTTTTTCAAATGAATGTTAAAGAATTTTTGTGTTCCTATACTTTTCTGTCCTTTCTGCCCTTCTTTGATTTTATTAGTTGGATATTAAAAAAATAATGGTGAAAATATCATAGCTAACATCAATACCTTCTCTCCTCTGTTTTTTTTATTAAAAAAATTCACACTTTGTTCATTGAACCTTGATTGAATTAAATAACCACAGTTAGAAAAAAAAAACAAAACAAAAAACACACATATAAATTTTTTTCCCCTCCTGTCACTCATACCTTTGAACATAGTCCTGAGGCCAAAACTAAAATGTGTATTTGATATTAACTGATCTTTAGAAGTCAGATTCTAAACTCGCATAACTTATTGAAAATCTTGATATGACTATTTAATATAATAATTTATAAATCTTACTAATAAAATTAAAATTAAAATTTTTAGGTTGGTTCAGGAGAAATGTATTTCTCTTTTTCAATCTACAGGTTTCATATTAGAATATTCTAAAATTATTCTAAATATCAAGATTGACATTTTACATGTTTCTAAATAAAATTATATAGCCTGATAAACTCTGCTTGCCATTAATGTACCAGATTCCTGAATTTAGACAAGAAAAAGAAACACATCTAGCAAATATCAAAAGGTAGAAATTAGCACTAAGGACTAAAAGTATATTAGGCTAAGTTTCCTTGAGAAAGGTTAAAGTAGTATACTATTGTTATAAATATTATGATCCTTTAAATCAAGCCAAATTAAGCCAAATCATTACAGAATTTATGTGCTCAAAATATACTTAGAAATACATAATGGTTGTGAATATTATTACAAAGCTAATGATATATTTGATATAAACTTAAAATTACTAAAATACTTCTTTTTTCCCTTATAGGTAGATAAAACTTTTAAGGCACATTTTTAGCACACTCACAAAATATCTTATTTTTATCTGAAAACCTGCATAATAATCTGTTTCTAATTGTGGATTTTATATGTAAATAAATTACCAGTGATTCATCTAGTTAAAATATAATTAAAGGTCAGACTTATATTCTGTAAACTTGATCTGTGCTTATCTATTTTATATGCCAAAATAGATAGATTGTAAAATAAAGTAGAATATCCCTTCTTAATATAAAAGCTCTGGAGAGGTACACAAATATCAGCTAAGGTTTAAGAAGAGTTAGAATTGCAAAAGTATTTTTAAAATCTAACTATTTGTGTCAGCTTAACAATTAAGTATCTTAAAAGTTATAAATTATAAATATTATTATGCCATGTTAAGATAAGATGTTCTTAAATTTTAAAGAGACTGAAAAAATTATCATTCTCAATAATGATGGTTTCCTAAGAAAAACAAGTTCACCTTTCCTTTCAAAAATAGTTTAACATTGCATTGTCTGTGGATATGCTGACAGGCTAGATTAAAGTGGGTAAACCTGAAAAAAAACCCTATTATTTAAAAATAAGATAAAATCCCAGCCCTTTGGGCCTAATAAATAACAACAACAAAATGTTTATTTTTTCCTAACTCAATCAACAGGTGGCAGGAATTGATTAAATTAGCCAATTAATTCAGTTTTGGACAGAACCAGATACTGTAGCACCACCAGTTAGTAGAAACGTAAGTCAGGTGTCATAGGGAATTCCAGCATTATAGTTAGTTCACAGAACCAGTAATCCCTTATTTGGAAAAGTCTGGACTTTAAGTGGTGCAAGGTGAAATGTATGGAGCCTGAAGTTGTGGTTAAAGACTTGAGTAGTTTCTGAGGTTTGGCAATCACAACAGAATTTTGCTGCAGAGATCAGAGGATTTCACTAGAAAACAGCATTCTGGGACCTTTTATTTTAAATAAGAGAAACCCTTTCTTGAAATTATTTTTAAGTTATTTTATTAAAAAAAGAAAGAATAAAAAACCTGAACCATGATTGTTCTAAAATATGTTGGATGTAGTTATAAACAAAACTAGAATTTGTATTTTTCAGGCATCTGCTGCAATTTGAAATAAATGTCAGGATCTGATATTTATCTTTTAATGGTGATAATGCATCTGAGAGTTTTTTGGCAAATAATACTCTCAAAATGACTCTGTTCATTCACTGACTTTGGAATAGTTTTCCAGAATTACCTAGGTCCTCCACCACTAAAACGTTTTAACAGGTTATGTTGTTTCATAAGTAAATATAAAATAATTGAAAAAGAAGCATGCAAAGTTTGGGTAACTTAAAGAAAACTTTTTAAAATATTAAATTGTGAAACTTAGCATTTTGTTTCTATAAAGTAGAATTTTTGAGGAATACATAGGATTTAGCCTTTATATCTGCCCTCCTCTTTTTGAAGTAAATGTAAGAGAACACATACCATCCACTCAGTATAAGCCTGTTACACTTGAAAGATTTGTTCTGAATGTCCAGTGGGAACCTGGAAATCGTAATAATTTGTAGTATCGATTGAGTGAAGCTATGCAGCTGGGGCCTCCGGTGAATAGACAGGAATAGACATTTTATTGATTAACTTTTACAGTCATATTTTCAAGACTCTGCTGCAACATAATTTTCACTTCCCAGCTTTGTGTTGCTGCATCATGAAACTTGGATTCTTCTCCCTTAACATTAACCCACTTGAGGAAAAAAGTATGGACATGACTTGCCAGGGTTGTGTTCTGCAGAGATGCATAACTTTCTGGAATATGATTTTTCTCAAGTACTATTCTACCACAAACAGTAGAAAGAAACTATCTGCTTATAGCAGTTTTTGGAAATATCATTATGGCATCTATTTGGTAATTAAACTTCTTCATATTTTTCTCATTCTTTTCATGTTTAGGAATTTTAATGTTCCTACATTAAATTCATGCATGTGACTATCAAAATGAATTCTTGTGATAGTTTTGTTTTTATTCATTTATGCTTTAAATCTTACTAAATGTAATCAGCAGAAGAAAATATATTGTAATAATAGTTTATGATTTTGTCTTAAATGAAAGATATTAAATACTAAATCATTTGGGCTAATATTTCAAAATAGGGAAATGTGAATATATTCCTTTTGGATACATTTACTATATATATAGTCCTGTGAAAGATTTTTTATATATATTTAAGCAAAACTGTTACATTCACATAGATGAACATATTGCAGATATTTTGTGCAAAATTGGATGTTTATTTAATTCAAGTTCCTCATTACTTTTGAATTTTTTATTCCTAGAACAAACTACAGATTTTGTATTCTACATATGTGGAAAATATTTTACTGTAATTTTATGTAAGAAGTAGTGATACATATTTAAACATTAGATTGGATTTAATTTTTTTAATTGCTATTTCTTTTTTTAACTCCTATCTTTACATTTCTTGTGTTTCTGACTTTTAAGGATCCAATGTGAGAATAAATTGTTCCTAACATAAATTTCAGGAGCTTTATGTCATGGCACAAATCAGGAGACATGGAATACAATTAAATCAACCAAAAATTAATCGACCAGTTTTGACAGTTAAATAAGATAATTCATATTTCATGAAGTTTATGCTTACTCTAGTTCACTTTAGGAATTTGTTTTTATTCCAGATGATTGATAACAGAGAATGTGGTTCTAAAAATTGATAGATTTGATTTAGAAAGTATACAAAGCATTTTAAGCTTATGATTTACTTCTTGTTTAATTCAAAATGAAAAAAATTGGGTAATACATCCAATCTTATTATTAAATGGGTGAAACATTTTCTCATTTCATTGAATATTAGTTTTTCATGATACTCAACAAGTTTATTGTTTGTTTTCTATGGATTTACAAAAATATCACTATTGAGAATTGCTTTGGTTTTTTTTTCTTCCATGAAGCATTCATTTAGTCCATAAAAGTGAATGAGTATTTCTCTGTGCAATCTGTACGTAAAGACTTGTTTGTTGAAATTCCACAATGATCACTATTAATACAGCATCTTAATATTTTTCAAGATTTTTTAGTTACTTGCTTATATATAAGTATGTTTTCTACACTAATGAAATAAATATTTTTAAACATCTAAGAATGAATTCTCTACTTCATATTAAAATAATGAATATAATAATTTATAAAAAATAAAGATTATTTTTATAGCTTTGTAGCTTTTTAAATGAAAGACTCTTACCTGCATAATCAAGTTTTAAACTTATCAAAATAAGGAGCACAATTAAGACAGATCAAGGAATAAACATAAAATACAAAAACTCTGAATTGAGATTGATTTCAACGTAATCCTGTAGAGGAATCCCCACTTATTGATCAATTTTAAAGTCCATGCATAGCACTTAGAAAGATAAAGTAAGCAAGGTCAGATAATCAAAGCATTTAAATAGTAAAAACAGCAACTGCCACTGTAGACTGCTAAAATAAATCTATAATACAAATTGCTTTAGTACAAAGTGGATGAGCAGCTGATCTTCCTATTGAACTCTGATACTGTTCAGTGACCACACTGGGAAAAGGATTGGGAGAAATGCCTTACAGATCAATATTGAGTGAGATGTAGCAGGGATTCATTTTGAACATGAAGGCATTACAGGTGTGAGAGTATAGACATCTTTAAGAGGTGTCGTGAAGTGAAGATGTTTAATGCGGTTAAAAATGGACATCCATGCATAATATCATCAACACGTCATAGAAGTGCTTTCTTAATTGTTTCAAGATATTGTTTGAATGTGCTTAAACCAGCTCTAGCATTGAAAGTGTAGAATGTTGACTTTGCACTAAAATAGTAGTGTAAGCATTTTTCAAAGTAAGTTGATATCTTTCTATAAACATTCTACATAAATTCATATCATTAATATATATTAAACATATCATATAATTATGTGATGATAGTTTTTAGTCCTGTGCAAAGGTAAAAAATTAATTGCAGAACAAGGGATGGAAAAAAATACTCAGGGAAACTCTATGGAAATGGAACACTCTTTTTTATTTTATTGTATTTTATTTTAGTTTTATATGTACACATTATCTATTTCTTTTCATGTGGTGCTGAGGTTCGAACCCAGTGCCTCACACATGCTGGGAAAGCACTCTATCACTGAGCTACAACTCCAGCCCTAAATGAAACACTCTTGCTGTGACTCCCATTTGAAACTTTGTGGGATTTGAAGAATCCTATTTTCAATGAGAGTGATTGAATTCTATTGGATTACTTTTATTTTGGGCTTTAGTGAAGTCCAATGGGAATTTTCGGTATATAGGTCTGTGACCATCACAATTAGGTTTTACATTTCAAATGTCCTTTCTTAGAAAATTTGAGTTTAACTTTTTCTACTTCATGAGAAATCTTCATAGCTGTAACGAAGTTTTGTAGAGAAATAAATTATTTAGCATAAGTAAAAGTATTTGTATTGTATTGTGGAACAAACAAATTCATCACTCAAAATGGACAATAATGTGATTTAATTACTGCCTAACTTTTTCTCAGGTTCCCATAGGTGTCATCCTTACATCATTATCTGTTTTTGTGTCCTCTAAATTCATCCAAATGCCGATTACATGAATAATATTATGTCTTGACAATAGGATTTTCCATACACATTTTTATGCCAGTAATTTCTGATGGAATGTTACCATAGTCTCCTAGTAATTTGCTTTTTAAATATTTTTTTTCTAGTTGCAGATGGACACAATGTCTTTATTTATTTATTTTTATGTGGTGCTGGGGATCGAACCCAGTGCCTCCTACATGCAAACAAGGCAGGCGCTCTACTACTGAGCTGCAGACCCAGCCCTCTCCTAATAATTTTAATGTGGTAGTTAAATCTTCAAAAAAATATTGATTTATTTTACTTTGTTTAAAAAAAATTCTAAATCAGACTCCTTAATTAAATAGCCTAAGCATTGAGTTATTTTAATCCATTTTCTTAGAGAATAGAAAACAAAAAATCAGAATGGAGATTAGTTATATTTAAGACAAAATTTCCACATTAAAATGAAACAACAAAATCAGGCTCAGAGCTTGAAAGTTGTATAACTTCAGCTTAGTTTTTTTTCATTCCTTCTTACCATAATAAATAGTTATTTACAATCATTGTAGTCTTCATGTTTGCTGTATGAATTGCTGATTGCAGCGATTTTAATGGTAAAATTGTGAAACAATATTCATAGTTGTCAGAAAAAGGTCATTCTATTTGCATTCATTAGGAACCCGGAGGACCATGCAGTGTGTGTTTCCTTTGGGATGTTGCAGCTATTGATTTATATACAGCTGTAGGAAAAATTAATTAGGATTATATTTCACTTATTACTGCAGGCTGTATAATAAGAAAGAAAAAACACTTTTTGTTAGAAAGTTGAACAAAAATACCTAAATGGAATCATTGTTTCTTAAATCACAACTACTTTATCATGTAATTTTACTTTCATAATGTGGTTAAAGGCTTAGTGCATTTGTGGAAATTTAATTAGCACTTTGAGAAATTAGTGCTTTAGTAAATATCCTATAATGATAATGATAACTGAATTAAGCAAAAGAGACATTTTCCCCTTGTTAATTGAAACTTTCCTTTCTCTGAGCTAAGTTGGTATGGACCTGTGTCTTCTAGAGTTTGCAAGTACCAGGAAGCTTCACCATGAAAGAGTTAAATCAAAAAACAAAGCTGGCACCCGGACCAGGTGAATAGATTCCAGAAATGAGAGTCTGAGAAGTGAAAGAACCAGAGAGAGACTCTCAGTTTTTAAACTTTCAGTCTCAGAAACTGTATGTAATTAGGTTCTTCTTTGAATTTAACACAACAACTGAACTGGAATGTGTTATATCAACTATATCCTCAGTTAGTGTGATAAGATGAGGCTTCAGGTTGTTTTATAAATATATTTGGTCTCTTTCTATGAACAGCATATATACTCAAGTGGAAAATAATTGAAAGCAGTACTGTGCATTGTTTATATGTGACACATATTTGAGATTAATCAAATTGTAGTCACTTCTAATTAACAGCAGAGAATAAATTCAAAATGGGGCAGAGACAGATGACAAAAGATAGTTTGTGTGTGTTCAAGACATACTTTATGAATGGAAATACATGCCTATTGTGACACTTCAAAATTGAAGATTTTATTCACTCCCTTATTGTCTTTTGGAAATGTAACATTTTGAGAGAGACCCACCACCTAGTCTATGGTGGGCACCTAAATGTAGAATCAACATTTAGGAAAAAAAATTAATTAAAGGTATTTTGATGCTACTATAAAAACCTAACTATAAGTATATAAGCCCATAGATATTATTGGTAATTCTTAGATGTCATGAATGGAGTTTATAAAAGGCCAACAACTAAACTGAGTCTAAGTCCAGTTTTCTTTACATTTTATAGATTAAATATCTTCTATGTTATCCCCACCCCCAGCCAACCCCAATACTCAATTATGGCTGTAAGGATCTATTCCTCAATGTACCTGGTGGAACACAGATTAGATTAACATTGTCTTTTGTTTTTGCTTCAAATGCTCAGAGTTCCTTCAAGAGAAGGTAGTTTTTATCTTGAACAATATGTGACTTTGTCTTTCTAGAGTGATAGCTCAATGCTTTCAACCTTGGGACATTTTAAATTGTGTTGCAAAAATTACAGAAGGTAATGATTTTTATAGTGAATCTATTTTCAGATAATGCTGTGTGTTAGACCCCAAATGAGTTAACTAAGAATTTTATAAAACTCATGGAAGTCTTAATGGCTAACATTTTGAATTACTTTCTTAATTAAAATAAAAATACTTGAACTTTATTTCTTAGGAAATTTTACAGAACAAACTATGTATTTATCCAAAATTTATTGAAAAGGAAACTATTTAAAATATTTCTTTAGGTTGTAAGGGACACAGGAGCTTAGATAGAGTTCCTCACCATGAGGTGTTCATAAGACAACAGGTAGAAAATTCATGGGAAGATGTTCAAAACATTAGGCAATATATAACATGCCCTTAATTTTAAAGGAAAACAGCAGTACTATAGGAGCAATGAGTAAAGTCTTCCTTTCATAAGGAGTATTAAAGACATAGTAATAATTGGGAACTATGAATTTGGGATGTGTAAATATTTGACAGTATATTTTACATGGTTACTAAGACTAAAGAGCAAAATCAGAATAATGGGAAAGTGCACTGTGGTTTAGAAAATGGTGAGCAATTAATTTTGTAGGGAATATTAGAATGTTGGGCAGATTGAAATTACATCATGGGTGATCTTCAATGCTAATTTTGGTAACTTGTAATTTGCTTAGAAGCAATATAGGGAGATTATAAAGAGTGGTGAATAGGCTGAGGATATAGCTTAGTTGGTAGAGTGCTTGTCTTGCATGCACAAGACCCTAGATTCAAATCCCAGCATCACTTATAAAAAAGTGATAAACAGAGACTGTGGAAATGATCACAGTAATACTAGAGAAGCAATAGTCTCTCATCTTTTTCCTTTAACATTTCACCTGGCTTATTCCTAAGTATCCTTAAAAAAATAAACTTTTAGTTTTTTTTTTTTTTTTTCCTTCTTTTGCCAGACTCATCAACACTATCTGTGCTGACATGGCACCAGATGGATGAGGGTATAGTACATATTTTACCTTGGTATGCCTATTGAATAATCTTAAAGATTTCCTCTAATGGTTAGATTTGTGTTCATTACTGTCTTCCTGAACTATTGTAGGCATGGCACCTTGGTTAAAGATTAGAATAATCGTGGATAAAGAAAATGAATTTAGCTGTGTCTGGTATAATATGTTGCCACCTAGTGAAACACACTGAGTTGCTGGACTGCCCCCTACCATCTACTGAAAATACCAAAGAAAACATTGAATTTTGTCAAAATTGTTTTGTAGTACCAATCCTTCACTCATAGCAAATATATATGCCTCTGGCAATCTATTGTAGACTGGGAGAAATGAGTTAGTTAGGTCAATGTAACCTTATTGAGATTAGATGGAGGTTAGGGGAGATACAGTGTCAAAATATTAAGTATTTTGTGCTCTTTAATTTCACCATAAATATTGAGTGAGAAAAGAAAGGAAAAGTAGATAAAAAGGGGTGATATCTTCAAAGTTTTTTGAGATCTTCACAGCATGGTGACTGTAGTTAACAATAATATGCTTGTATACTTCTAAATTGCTAAGAGAATAAGTTTCAGATGTTCTTATCAAAAAAGATGAGCTGGGCATGGTGGCACTCCTCTGTAATGCCAATGGCTCAGGAGGCTGAGGAGGGAAGAATGCAAGATCAAAGCCAACCTCAGCAATTTAGCAAGGCCCTAACCAATTTAGTGTAAGACCCTATCTCAAAAAAAGAAAAAAAAAAGGGCTGGGGATGTGGCTGAGTTGTTTAGCACCCCTGGGTTCAAAATGATTACCAAAATAAATAAATAAAAATGCAGGTATTGACAAGTATTTGAGATAATAGATATGCTAGTTTCATTTAACCATTGCACATTGCATATATTTATCATCTTTCTGTACCCCATGATTACACACACACACTCCCATACACACACACACATACACACACAAAAAAGAGATAACTTATTCCTTAAGAAATGAAGGCTTAGATTCAAAGATGGAAAGTAGATAAGTAACTAGTGGACATGGAAGACACCAGAAAGAACATGAATAAATTAGAAGGCAAGAAGATACAGCAGGCATTTATGAAATGTGAAGATAGATACTTAGCTGGGTCTCCTTAAGAACTAAGAAAAAAAACAGAATTGGTAATGAATAAAGATGTAGAGAAAATTTGAGGTCATGTCAAGGAAATATATTTTATAATAAAATTCTCTGGTAAAATGAGGAAGGGAGGGGGTTTAGAGGGCTGTGAGCAGAGCAGAACTGTGAAAAACTAGGCAAAAGCATTGAAGGAAATCTGAGAAAGATTTTAAACATACTACGGTGTGTTTAAAAAATTAAATATAAGATGATTAGACTTTAGTGGACAAAGATATTTGAGTTTAAGTGAACTTGAAATTTTGAAATTTTCCTTGGTCCCACTCTTTGCCTTGCAGTAATCTAAACCATATGCGTAAACGTTGGATGAGTGGTTATAAATAGTTTAAGAAAATCAATATAAGTCAGAACATATTGATCATTCACTGCTTCCCTATGTTCTACTAAATTTCTAAAACTCATCTAAATCCTGGATATAATCCTTGAATAAAATGATAAAGTCCCTGTCCTCAAGAAGTTTATACACTGTTGAAGATTATAGAATGTAGGTTACATCTTTCATGAATTTTATCTCTTTTTTTCGTAATATTAAAGAAGAATGATTATGAAGAATATGTAAATACTTGAATGATATAGATTCTTTCAGTTCTAGGAAGATATTTTGCTCAGGAATCCATCCCTTTTGGTTTTAAGATTTACCTGCTTTTGAAAGACTAGAGGGCATTTATTTTAATGCTTTCAAAGAAAAAGCCTTGGAATTTTAAAGTAATGACTGATAATTATATTAAAATACATGCCCAAATCACAATTTCACTTTTATTTTCATATATCTTATATTCCTTTTTTTTCTATTAATCTGATACTACTTTGTGATTTTTTTTCCCCTTGGTCTCCCTTTTCCTTTGGTTCTCTTCTTTACTCTTGATCTCATGGTTTCATTTATGAAATCAAAGTGTTAAATCCCCTGAGCTATCTTATGTAGATATCATGTTCTGTTATGTTCGGTTTCTGAAAAAAGTTAAATTAAGCTAAACTTCATGTCAACTTTATTATATACTTAATCATGGTTGCCCCTGAACCCCTATACTTTCGGGAGGCACAAACTGAAGTCATTGTTTTTCGTACTGCCATGCCATCTGGCCATATTCCTTTATTCTTTTTTTTTTTTGCATGATACTGGAAATTGAACACAGGGGTGCCCTGCCCCTGAGTTATATTCCCAGCCCATTTTTATTTTTATTTGAATTTATTTATTTTTTGTTACTGGTGTGGAACATAGGGGAACTTTACCACTGAATACATCCCCAGTCGCAAGTCAGTAGGATTATAGGAATGCACCACCATGCCCTGCTAGTCATCTTCTTTTTATGTTGTTCATATAACATTTAACCAGAGGTAGATTGAACTAGTAAAAACTGCCATTTATCTTGATTATTCTTGATTTTAATTAAGGCATCAGGTAAGCACAGTGTTTTAGTCAGCTTTTTCACTGCTATGACCAAAAGACCTGACTAGAA
Organism: Marmota marmota marmota; assembly: GCF_001458135.2. Classification (NCBI taxonomy): domain Eukaryota; kingdom Metazoa; phylum Chordata; class Mammalia; order Rodentia; family Sciuridae; genus Marmota; species Marmota marmota. The sequence continues at coordinate 27,262,352 of NW_026000093.1, forward strand.
CAATTTTAGAGGAGAATAGTTTTATTTTGAGGGCTCAGAGTTTCAGAAGTCTCAGTCCCTAGATGACTGACTCCATTCCTCAGAGCATGAGGTAAGGCAGAACATTAGTGCAGTGTGTGGTGGAGGAAGGCAGCTGGGGACATGACTCCAAAAAGCAGAGAGAGTGCTCTACTTTCAAGGACAAAATATATACCCCCAAAGGCACACCTCCAATGACCCACCTCCTCCAGACACACCCTACTTGACTACAGTTAAGGCTACCACCCAGTTAATCCCTATTTAATGCTCTGATTGGGTTAAGGCTGTCATAACCCAATTATATCTCTCTGCACTTTCTTTCACTGTCTCACACATGGGCTTTTGCAGGACACTTCATATATAAACCATAATACCTAGACTGGTCTAGCATAATTAACTATACAACATCTCAAGAAAACTCAGAAGAATACACTTGGAAACCAAATATTTTAAGATTTTAGCTGGGTGTAGTGGCACATGCCTGTAATTCCAGGGAAGCTGAGGTAAGAGGATTGCAAGTTCAAAGCCAGCCTCAGCAATTTAGTGAGGCCCTAAGAACTTAGCAAGCAAGACCCTGTCTCAAAATTTTAAAAAATTTTTAAAAAATTAAAAAAAAAAATAAAAGGGAGCTGCGGATCGGTTGTTAAGCTACAGGATAACCACTAGTTCTCTAGGTAGTACCAGAAAATGAATAAATCAAATTAATTAATTAACCATTTTTAAAATAATAAAACAATGACAAACAAGAATAAAGAAAAGCCTTGGACTTTCCATCACTGTCAATAGTAAATATTCTTTCTACAGCATGGTGTTTACAAACCTAATTGAAGCAATTCATTAGGAGAAATTTATTATTGTTTGTTTTGTATTTACTTTCTTCATTCTCACTATAAAATTTGATATGTCCTTTTTTATTACTGTAGAAACATTCCCAAGCTCATTCAATCATGCAATTAATTAAATATTATCTGATTACCAAAGCTAGGAGGGAGGCTTCATAAAACTGTAACTATTCAAATTTTTTCAAAGTAAGTAGAGTCAAATCCATTATGTAAATAAAGGTCTCTATCCAGAGCATTGCTTCTATAAAAGAAAAAGTAGAAGCTTCAAGAATCAGTAATATCCACAGCTTACTTCTTTGTAAATCAGGATAGATAAAATGCAATGAGGACAAAATATGTGGTATCTAGTAACAAATCAAGAGTATAAAATGTATTCATGTATTCTTGAATGTATTTCAAGAGTACAAAAAAATATATTGATGACTCTTGGTATCCGAGAATAACCACATTTTGGGTAGAGGAGGGTATGTCTAATTAAAGCCTGAACTAAGGTAAAATCTTTCAAAAGAGTGTTTGTAATGACAATTCAAACTAAAAGGATAAAGATAATGGTAGTCATTTAGTGGGCTTTCAAAAAGGGCAGGTTCTATATTGATTGTTTTACATGCTACATTTCATTTAGCACGAATTTCAAGTGAAATTATTTTAAATAATGAAACTAAAGACTACAATAATTAAAGAATTGCAGGTATATACTTTTCTGAGATTTTACTTTATATATATATATATATA
>NW_026000093.1:27267698-27307698 GCF_001458135.2 Marmota marmota marmota
TTTATATATATATATATATATATATATATATATATATATATATATAATTTTTTTCAGTGTTAAAGGAAAAATTTAGACAAGAGCATGCTAGGCAATTTTTTAGTCAGATTTCTGTCACTATCACAAAATACGTGTTGAAAATCAACTTAAAAGAAGGAGAAGCTGATTTTGGCTCAGGTTTCCTTCTCTGGGTCACTTGACTCAGTTGACTTCAGAACTGTGACAGAGGAAAGCTACTTCAAGGGCAGACCACCAATGACCTTCCTCCAACTAGACCCCACCTTTCAATTGTTGCACAACTTGCCAATTGTGACAAAAGTGGGCAACCAAATTTTTAGCATATTGTGTTATGGTTTGTATGTGAGATGTCTTCCCAAAGCTCCCTTATTAATGCAGGAATTTTCATAGGTGAATTGATTGAATTGTGAGAGCTGTAACTAATCAGTCCATCGTAGTTTGAATGACTAGGTGGTAATTGTAGGCAGGTAAAGTGTGGCTGGAGGAGATGGGTCACTAGGACATAATCTGGAGGGGTGCATCTTCCCTGTGGCCCCTTCCTCTCCCTTACTGTGCTTCCTGACACCATCATGAGCTGAGAACCTTTCCTCAACGTGGGCCCAGAGCAATAAAGTTGGTGATCTATGGACTAAGAGGTCTGAAATCATGAGTCCCAAATAAACCTTTCTTCCTCTGACTTGTTCTTGAGTATTTTAGTCACAGTGATGCAAAAGCTCACTTAAAACAATGGTCTTTGGTTCATTTTAGGTCTGATCTGTAATAATCTTCCCTTAACCCTCAAAGACTCTTATCTGTCCACTAATGTATTAAGTTTATTTTTAAGAATCCCCAAGGTCCCCACAGTGCCATCATTCCTCAGAAGTCCAAGTTCTCTGAGACTTAAGGCAAACACTTAGCTGTGAGCCCCTGTGAAAATGAAAAAGAAATTTGTTATATACTTCCTAGATACAATGTCTGACTATCTAGAGTAAATATTCCCATTCTATGAGGGAGGAATAGGGGAATAGAGATAAGGAATTGGACCAAACTAAGATGGAAATTCAACTGTGTAACATGAAATCCTTGAGTGTAATGGCTGGTATCCAGGACAAGTCACCCCTATGACTTTATTGGCTACAGTCCACCTGGTCTGCTCATTGCCTGTGGCTTCCCTCATAAGACTTCTACATTCTTGGCATCTCCTGGTATCTCTATTTGTACCTTCAGCTTCAGTTTTACAGCTTTTTGTTATCAGGGAATGCTTGCACGGACTCTTCATAACTCTGCTCGATTCCTCATATTTCAGGTTTGCCTCTGAAATCTTGGAGGGCACCTCCATTAGTTTACGTGTCTTACCTTCTACTTGACTGAACCATCAGCATCACATGCTGAATGCCAAGATCAGATTGAGAGGTACTTAGACACAGCTGGACCATGGATACAGTCAACTCTGGACAGGTGAACAGAGTGAAATAAATTCAAGCGAAACAATTCCCTAGAGAGCCCTATATGCACTGAGCACCCCAAGGCTCTGTTCTCAAATAAATGTATTTGAGCCTGGATGAGTGAGGTCTTGCTGATTCCTGAGATGTCCTCAAAACATCTTTCCTATTGTCCTGATGCAAACTACTTGATTTCTTCTTGATATTATATTTTTCTAGAAAAACTGCAAGTTTTTAAAATCTTTTATCCCCTATTAAAATTTTATTATTATTACTACTTTTGATCCTCACCATGCCAGTGCCTCAGTGCTGTGTTGATTTGAAATTTCTTCTGCTAGTTTTGTCTGTCACCTTTAAATTCAGCTTCCCACAAAATCTTGGGGCATAGACAAAATGTAGACCAGTTTTATTTTATTTTTTTCTCAAAATGTCACAATAATGGCCTCTAATATACTTCCCAATGGAATACTTATTTCTATCTGAAACCTCAATAGTATGGTCTTTACCATCCATCTTTTCATCAGCATTCTGGTCTTCTGAGCTCCTATCAGGATTACTCACTTAGATCCATTTACAGACTTTTATTTTCTTTTGTGGTACTGGGAATTAAACCCAGTACATCATACATACTAAGCAAGTACCCTACTACTCAGCTGCATCCTCAACTTATGCTATAGACTTTTTCTATCCCATTTATCCAAACCCAAACTCCTTCTGCCAACCAATTCAGAGTCTTCTATATTGTCAGGTATAGTCACTGCAATAATCCTTCTTCTTATTATCAATTTTCTATGTGATATTTCTATTACTGTAATAAAATACCTGAGAAAAATACTTAAATGGAGGAGAGGTTTATTTTTTTAACTAATTTATTTATTCTAATTTGTTATACATGATAGCAGAATGCATTTCAATTCATAGTACACATCTAGAGCACAATTTTTCATGTCTCTAGTTGTACACAAATTAGAGTCACACCATTCACGTCTTCATACATGCACTTAGGGTAATGATGTCCATCTCATTCCATCGTCTTTCCTACCCCCAATCCCCGTTCTTGCCCCTCCCTCCCCTTTGCCCTATCCAAAGTTCCTCCATTCTTCCCATGCTTCCCCCCAACAACCTCCATTATAGATCAGCATCCACATATCAGGGAAAATATTCAGACTTTGGTTTTGGGGATTGGCTTTAGCATGATATTCTCAAACTCCATTCACTTACCTGCAAATGCCATGGCTTTATCCTGTTTTAAGGCTGAATAATATTCCATTGTGTATATATACCATAGTTTCTTTATCCATTCATCTATTGAAGAGCAGTTAGGTTGGGCATTGGTTCCACAATTTAGCTATTGTGAATTGTGCTGCTATAAACATTGATGTGGCTGTGTCACTATAGTATGATATTTTTAAGTCCTTTGGGTATAGACCAAGGAGTGGGATAGCTAGGTCAAATGGTGGTTCCATTCCAAGTTTTCAAAGGAATCTCCATACTGCTTTCCAGATTGGTTGCACCAATTTGCAGTCCCACCAGCAATATATGAGTGTGCCTTTTCCCCACAACCTAGCCAACACTTATTGTTGTTTGTGGTCTTGATAACTGCCATTCGGACTAGAGTGAAATGAAATCTTAGTTTTGATTTGCATTTCTTTTATTGTTAGAGATGTTAAACATTTTTTCATATATCTGTTGATTGTTTATATATCATCTTCTGAGAAGTATATGTAATTTCCTTGACCCATTTGTTGATTGGGTTATTTGGTTTTTGTTTATTTGTTTGTTTGTTTGGGGGGGGGTGTTAAGTTTTTGAATTCTTTATATATCCTAGAGATTAGTATATACTATCTGATGTGTGTGTATGGTAAAAATTTACTCACGTTCTGTAGGCTTTCTCTTCACATCACTGATTGTTCCTTTTGCTGAGATGAAGGTTTTCAGTTTGAACCCATTCCATTTGTTGATTATTGATATTGTTTATTGTGCTATAGGAGTCTTGTTAATGAAGTCAGGGCCTAATCTGACATGATGAAGATTTGGGCCTACTTTTTCTGCTATTAGACTAAGGGTCTCTGGTCTAATTCCTAGGTCCTTGATCCACTTTGAGTTGAGTTTTGTGCATAGTAAGAGATAAGGGTTTAATTTCATTTTTTTTGCATATGGGTTTCAAATTTTTATAGCACCATTTGGTGAAGAGGCTTTTCTTTCTCCAATATATGTTTTTGGCTCCTTTTTCTAGTATGAGATAACTGCATTTATGTGGGTTTGTAACTACATTTATGTGGGTTTGTCTCTGTGTTTTCTATTCTGTACCATGGGTCTACCTGTCTATTTTAGTGCCAATACCATGCTGTTTTTGTTACTATTGCTCTGTAGTATAGTTTAAGATCTGGTATAGTGATGCCACCTGCTTCACTCTTCTTGCTAAGAATTGCTTTGGCTATTCTGGGTCTTTTATTTTTCCAGATGAATTTCACGATTGCTTTTTCTATTTCTCTTAAAAAGTAAGAATCATACAATCATCTCAATAGACGCAGAAAAAAGCATTCAACAAAATATAGCACCCCCTTATGTTCAAAACACTAAAAATACCAAGGATAGAAGGAACATACCTCAACATTATAAAAACTATATATGCTAAGGCCAAGGCCAACATCTATCTAAATAGAGAAAAATTGGAAGCATTCCCTCTAAAAACTGGAACAAGGCAGGGATGCTCTCTTTCACCACTCCTAATTTATTTATTTATTTATTTATTTATTTATTTATTTATTTATTTATTTATTATTTATTTACTCTAGCAAGAGCAATTAGACAGACAAAAGAAATTAAAGGGATATGGATAGGAAAAGAAGAACTCAAAATATCAGTATTTGCCAAAGACATGATTCTATACCTAGAGGATCAAAAAAAAAAATTCCACCAGAAAACTTCTAGAACTAATAAATGAATTCAGCAAAGTAGCAGGATATAAAACCAATACCTGTAAATCAAATGCATTCCTATACATCAGTGGCAAATCCTCTGAAAGAGACCCTAAGAAAATTACCCCATTTACAATAGCCTCAAAAAAAATGAAAACTACAGAACACTAAAGAAAGAAATTAAAGAAGACTTTAGAAGATGGAAAGATCTTCCTTGTTCTTGGATAGGCAGAATTAATATTGCCAAAATTACCATACTACCAAAAGCACTATACAGACTTAATGCAATTCTAATCAAAGTCTCAATGATAGGAAAGGTTTATTTTGACTCACAGTTTCAGAGGTCACTTGACTTGGTTGCTTTTAACTTGTGGTGAAGCAGTACATCATGGTGGAAAAATGTGGTGGAGGAAAACTGCTCTCCTCATAATGGCCGGGGGGNGGAGGGAGGGGCAGAGAGGGAAGGAGGGGGGGGGGGGAGAGAGAGAGAGAGAGAGAGAGAGAGAGAGAGAGAGAGAGAATGGCACGGCCAGGGTCCCAACATGACCTTCAATGGCATGTCCCCAGTAACCTACTTTCTCCAGCTAGGTCCCATCTCTTAAAGGTTGCACCTCCTGCCAGTAGCACCAAAGGCTGTTATCCAAGTCATGAATGCATGACCTTTGGGGAACATTTCAAATCCAAACTATAACAGGAAGTGTTCTACCATTTAGTGACACCATAGCCCTAACTTCCTATATATTAGATCTCGAAATTTGGATGCTAATCTGTTAAATAAGCTGCATGAATTTAAAGGTACAAATGCACAAGTTATTGGTGGAGAAGATGATAAATAATAGATTCTGGAGTTAGATAATTTATTTCAGCCAATAAAGAGATCATATTACTACAGATGTAAATTATAAATATGGTGATAAATTAATAAGAAGATATTATGAAAATAAACTTTAAATAGAAGTTGAAAATTCTAGCATATCTATTAAGATATATTTTAAAATAAAGTTTTAATAACAGATAAACCAAGTCTTTCCAGTGGGCCAGAATGTGATATAATTGAAAGCATTCTGAACTATAATAATGGAGCAGTACCACTTGTTTGGTATATTTCCAAACAATATTACATGCACATATGCATACTGCATAAACCACAATAACATAATTGTAAACAGGGAACTAGTGCAATTGTAGAACCTGATGAATATCAATTTTACCTTGGCATTAGAAATTGTGATCCCCCCATTTATCTATCTATCTATATCTATATCTATATTTATATTTAACCTGCAATTTAACAGAAATATAGCTCTAAAATTCTTTGAGAAAAATTCAGAATATTTGCTCTCCTAAAGTTTTTCTAATTTTTCTTTTAAGGAGTAAAATGATATTCACAAATGTGCTTTCAAAATATAAAATATATGCTGGTACATTTGTTTGCTAAATTTAAAAACAAAAAGATTGAAATGGAGATAACATTAAAACTTAATTAAATTAAAACTTACTTTTTCAGATACTAATAAAGGACAAAAAATTGAAAGGAAAAAGGATAGATGTGAAAGGGAGCACAAAAATTACATGAGTGAAATGAGCTCTGGAAATCACTGCATTTGCACACCTGGCATCAGTAAATTAATGCTTGAATTGAAACAGAGTGTGCCTGATGATTGATTAAATGTGCTGGAATTTTACTCTGAGCAGGGATCCAGGGATCCTAAAGTATTCAGAGGAAAGAGACATAAGGAAAGAGGGAGGCTCATTCCATTTCACCTTGCTGCAGGAGCTGCCACTTTTGAGGGTGCACTGGGACATGACTTGTTTTGGAAAAGTTTAGAAATTACATTGGCAAAATGTGGTATACAGAAGAATTCAAAGGCCAGTATTATTGTGTCAATCATGTGCCTTCATTATTTTGGAGAAAACCAGTAGTTAGAGCGTTGTTTTCTTGAAGTCCAAATAGAGTCATGCTACCTTATGATTTGACAAGCTAGGTTAGTTTTTTTTTAGAAAAACTTCCTTGTATTCTAAAGGTATATACTTAAATAAATATGTATTGCTTTTCCTAGACTTATTTTTCTTCTGAAGTATTAGTCATAACTTCTGTTTTATAATCTTCCAAGAGTAGATTAATATTGGGAAACAAAAAGAATTATTCCTGGTCTCTTCAGGATGCTTACACTGAGTGAAACTGTGCTAGCCTATTGTGTCAAAGAGGTGATGCTTTGGGAGAATAGTGCTTTCTACAGAACATTTTTTTAAATTTTATTGCTTCTTTTATTGATTTTTTTAAAAACAAATGACATCAGAATGCATTACAATTCTTATTACACATATACAGCACAATTTATCATATCTCTGGTTGTATATAAAGTATGTTCACACTAATTTGTGACTTCATACATGTACTTTTAATAATGATGTCTATCACATTCCACCATCCTTGCTAACCCCCTGCCCCCTCCCTTTCCCTCCCATCCCTCTGCTCTATCTAGAGTTTGTCTATTCCTCCCATGCTCTGCCCCCCACCCCACTTATAAGTCAGTCACCTTGTATAGGAGAAAACATTCGGTATTTGTTTTTTTGGGGATTGGCTAACTTCACTTAGCGTTATCCTCTCCAATGCCATTCATTTACCTGCAAATGCCATGATTTTATTCTCTTTTATTGCTGAACATTTTTTCTACAGAATATTTTAACTCAACTTTGTAACTGCAGAAAAGAACTGTGGGCAGAGGTTAAAGGACACTTATGTTAGCATCTAAGAAATGGGAAGAAAAGGAGAGAATAAGGCTGAAAAAACTAAATAAAAATACAACTAACATTTGTATTGTAGCTTAGCCTAATCTATACATTGGAATTTCATTTATATTATTTACAGAGAATATAAGTATATACCAATGGCTTAGTCTTGCAGGATGCTCCTCTACTTTTTTTTCTTTAAGGTAATGAAGGAATCAAAACAGACATTCTGTGAACTACTTCAGGTCTAGTGAATTTAGGTCTCTGACTACAACATTGGTTTTCTGACTAGTATGGATCTTCTTCTAATTAAAGTTCCATTGCATGCAACCTGAGTTTTTTTTTTTAATGTCTATACAAAAAGACTCTATTTCCACCACATATGATTTAGTATAAGTGTAAGTTGAGGTTCAGCAGATAAGCAGAAGAATGTAAAGTGCAAAACAATTCTAACCCTCAGGTCAATATTTCAAATATGTTATTCTGTGCTTTAGGTTAAAGAACATTTTTGCACATGCAAGAAATAAATTCTGCTTAGGTAAAATGTAGTATATTATTTCTTTTTTTATAATTAATAAGTGGCCTTGAGGAATCAAAATTGCTGAGTAGTATGATAAAGCACTTGTTACTATAGATGTATTTATCCAAGAAATATTTTTTTTTCCTGCAGTGAAAACCTCTTCAGCTAAATGGTATCACATAGTCAATTATTTTTGTTTTTCCATCTTTTAAATACCAGAAAATGTAAATTACCCAGTAGTACTCAAAACTGAGCTTGGCTATGCTCAGGGAAAATGCTGCTTTACACAAAAGAAGCTTTTGTATGTCTGGGCTCCAATGTTCTTAGTCAGGTTTAATGGCTTTAGATAAATGAACAGAGAACTCAACTACTCATCTTTTGTCTAAAAGGTGAACAAAATGTTCATTTGGATAGTAGTACAGGAACTCATTCTAAAGGAATTTTATTGCACATACCTATAAATAATATGTATGGTTATCTTCACATAAAACTCAATTTAGTTTATAAGAAAACATAAAATTAATATATTGAATAAATGACTTGTTTCATTTAAAAGCCATCAATCAGGAGAGTTTTCAAATACTTGAGCAACACTTCATGATGAACTATAGAGGCAGGTAGACCTGTGTTTAAATTCTTAAAAACTCTTCCAACTTAAATTCCTTCTAACATTCAATATTTTCATCTTCAATTTGGAATAATGCCTTCTTCATATGGACATTATGAAAGTACAGAGAATTTTGCAGAGGGCATGCACTGCACCTGAAACAATTGTATGCTCAATAATTGGTAGACATTACCAACCTCAAAATTCTTTATTGTTAGATAAAGGATGCTACATTTCTCATAACAAATTCATTGTTAACCTCTGAAATTGGACATGAGGGATACAAGATGAAGCAAATGAACATATTTAGATGATATACCCTTCTTTATGCCTTAATAAATGGATATAAGGTAGCATATGGCAACCCCACAAGGATATTTTTTGGGTGAGTTTTGACAACACATGGGTTACTTACTGCCTGCCACCAGACTGCAAGAAAACTCATGCTTTTCCTACAAAGCCTAGCTGCATCACATTTTCAATATCATTAATAACTTTAGGAAAAAGAAAAATCTGGTTCTCTTAGGAATTTCTAGAAGTATTTTCTTTAAATTTGCAGCTGTTTTTTTCAAATTTTGTATTTTACAGACTACATTAGTTATAGTTTTAACATAACCCTTCTAAAAAGAAAGCAATTGATTAATTTACTGCTGACAAGAGTTCACATTCTTTTTATTTTTCTCAGAGGATGCATCTGCTTTCTATTCCAAACATGGTTCTACTTACAATCTAATTGCCCTATCCTACACTGCTCTATTATTTTCTGGGTCTGAGTCTGCATTTTAGACCAATCATCAAAGAGTACAGGAAGAGAAGACTTGGAAATTGAAGGTTACACACATATATATATATACTAGTCTCATTATATATACATCAATATAGCTGCTTCATATTTTGTAAGCATGAAGTTCTGTGGCTTAAGCTTGTCCTTACAATTTCCTGAGATAGGTTAGAATTATTGTCTCCATATGAAGTGTGATATTTGCCATCAAATGATAAATGGTAAAATTATCTATGCACTCTCTTTCAAACATACTTTGCTGCATCATTGAGTTTTCAGCTATACAATCTGAATACTTGGCCCAGATGCATGAAAGAAGACTGTATTAAGTGTCAGTATTTTTAAAACTGAACATATTGCTGTGAAGAGGAATTAGAGGAGGATCTTAAAAACACAAAATATATGAGATACTGTTTAAAGAAATATTACCTAGGTAAACGCTAACTTAAAGTTAGGACTTCATCTTCTCCAAGCTAGTGTAATGAGTTTGAGTTGTGTTATGGTGCTTCCCAATCCCAAGAAAACCACCAGGTTTGCAGTCATCTCAAATTCAGTAATATGTGTATCTTAACATGAAATGGAGTAAGGAGGCTTCTGGAAATGGGACTTTGGGGGCAGTTATACTTTTGAGATTGATGCCTTTAGCTGAAGAGTCTTTAGTTTCTGTCCTTTACCTTTAGACATTAAATCTTTAATTAGGAACTCACTAATCATGTTTCTACTCATAGGAAAACCCTAATGCAAAATTTAGTACAGGAGATGAAACTTACTTCAGAACACAGTCGTCAACCTAAGAATTATTCAGGAAAAAAAATCAGTTTATATTCATCTTACCAACAGTTCCCTTCTCAGCATCAGTTTCATCTATTATATTTCTAGAATCATTGGTAACTGTTTTAAGCATAGAACACTGAAAATTTATTAAAACAAATACCTAATGTGTCTTAAAAGAATGTTATGAAAACTTTTGTACATCACAAAATGCAATCATAATGCCATCATTTACAACTGAACAAAAGGTTCAGACAGGTGACATAACTTTGATGAAGTTGCATAGTTAATAAACAATGGGTTAGAATTTTAAATCTAAAATTTCTAACTTCAACACAAGCATTTTTTGATTATGATATATATGATATTCATAATGTTGTAAGATTTAATTGAGTTATGAAAAGAAGTAAATGTTGAGTATTTTTCTTCTGTCTTAGTTTTCTCACTTAACACCAAAGATCCATTTAGATACTAAGCTCCCCAAAGTCAGGTCCCTCCCTGTTTCTCTCTATATAATCTGAATGTTCTGCAGGAGTATACATTCAATAACTCCTGCCATGTGGTAACATTCTTCAAACTAAATGTAGCTAACTTTGCAATGTGGTCCCTAAAAGATATAGCCAATATGTCTAATTTTTCAGAAATAATACAAATGTCCACTCATTTTATGGTAAGGTTTCTTGTTTACATGTCATTCTAAAGCGTCAGAATATTTATTTTTTTTTTAAATTATACCACCAGGTAATGCTTTGGCAAAATACCCTGGACTTACTAAAGGAAATTCTGAACTAGCTGTGAATTTTTTTTTCTGTGAGTTACAATTTCATATTTCTTTACATTTGGAGGTTAGATTAAGAAAACATTAATAGAGCTACAGCAGGACTTCTAGCAGTCTGATGAATAATAAAGAATGTTTATTCTTTGTACTGGATTCCATGTACTGTAATATTCTGTGTATTAAAGTCTACAGAATGGAAAAGTAGGAAGTTAAAACTCACAATAACTTTTACAGAGAAAAATCTGAGAGAAGTAACTGTCAAGGTAATCTTAAATTTTACAAAATATATTCATGATACAAATCCCCCATAGTATTACTCTCAAATAATTCTAATAAATCACTAAGAAGCTTTTCACACAAAGTCTAACATTTACCTGAAGATACCATAGATCCTGATAATTACAAAAGAATTCAGTTCATGCATGAGCTGCTAAATGCAAGCAACTTCTTTCTTTGTTTGAGTAATAATGAAAAATCTTAATGGAATGTGAGAAGATTATATTTTTCCTATACATTTAAATGAATTGGTTCTTTAAGTTTACTTATTCACATTTTCTTTTCATTGTTTATATCCATATAAACAGTTTCATCTGTTTATCTGAATATGTTGTTGATGTCCTCAGAAAAATCATAACACCCTATTCAAATAAAGAACACACATATATACATCAAAAAGAGCAAGGCTACCTAAAATAGTGCCTACAAAATTTATTGACCCTTGCCATGTTCCAGGCACCTTACAAGACCCCAAAGAGATACAACAGGAAAGCAGACAGACAAACAAACAAAAAGTCTTCTTTACATAGTTGATATCAGATTGGAGTGACAGACACAAAACAAAATTATCTAGGCCCACTTGTGATGAATTTTGCAAGGGAAATGTCCTTTGCAATAAGAGTATATATAAAAGGAACTTAAATCTTTATTGATGATTCTCCTTTCATTAAAAAAAAAAATGAATGTAACAATGGTTTGGTGTGAAAGTCCGAGGAGTGGCATGTTGTTTTAGGTGCTGGTGCCTGACACTGTGGTAGGGCACATTTCTTTTTTATGTAGGAGTTAGTTTGAAGTTGCAAGTTGTCTCACTTGCTTAACAATTTATTAGATATTTGTTTAAAAAATTAAACAAATACTATCACACCTTGAAAAATGATAATAACAACTTCCAATTCCTCTCTTCTTTCAATAGAGGAAGGTAAGCCTCACCATGACAATTATGCACAGATTTGCAAGTTGCAAGTGCAGATCACAGAGTATTATAGTGAAAAACAATAACTATCAAAGTAAAGCTCATGAATGTTTATTTGAAAGCATGGTCATATAGGTCATGTCATGTTTTGAGCAAATGGAAAATATATACACATATATATTGCATATAGACTACACACACAAAAAAAATTCATTAACCATTTAAGTTAACATCATTCTATCTAGAAAGGCTATATGTGGGTTTACATTTGTCCATTGCACAAATTTTACATAGTATTTACATATAAGTATGTAAAAAAAATCATGTCTTCATTTTTCAAGTGACACAATTACATTACACTTTAAAAACTATTTAAGCCAATTTACTTATGATGATATCTTCACAAAATGGTCACATTAAATTGGATTCCCTGCCCACTGATTCTGAAATGGAGGGCTCTGTGTAGGTTTATAGGAGGTACCCTTGTACAAGAAGGCTGGCCTGCAGAGGGTTATGGTTAGCTACCCCACTAAACTATAATATGGATGCCACCAAGGAGTCACCTTATTCTAGGGGAACTCAATGCATTGGAAACTGTCAGATGTTGATGAATATTTTCAGCAGCTGGAGGATAAACGTTGGTCCCTGCTGAGGAGACTCCACAGAGTATCTCTGTATTTTCTCCAACCACCTATAATTATAAAATGCAAAATCTCATTTACAGGACATTGTCTCTTCAAATGCAAGTCAGTTGCAAAACATTTGAAACTAAGTGTTTAACCTTAAAACTTCATGTGTTTCTATTTGGATTTCTATTTTTAAACAATTTATCCTAAACCTCAATTATTAAACAACTTCACCTATCACTAATAAAACAACACAGAACACTCATACTTAAGAAGTGGAAAGAACAGACAAAAGAGCTAAAATTTTAAATTAGGATACAATTTTACAAAGTAAATGTTGAAGAATTTTTCATTTGGTACTCAACTAACATAAAGAACTCACAATTTCTTTCTAGCTAATGAAGACATTAAGGCATAAATAAATGATGTGGTTTAACTCAAATAAATGACAGAAGTTTGAGTTAAACAATGTCTTTGGATTTTATATCAGGTCACTGTGGAGAGAAAAAAAAATATTTTGGTAGATGGTGTTGAGGAAGAGGCAGGAACAGATTTATCAGGACCCAAACATCTGGTTCATAAATTGCCTATATTTATTTATTGCCAATAAATACAGTTTTGTCTGTTTTTGAGAAGTACATTTGCTATGTTGCCCAGGCTGGCCTTGAACTCAAGGAGTTCTTCTGCCTCAGCATTCTGAGTTGCTAGAACTACAGGCACCACCCTGGCTTGTAACTATATTTTTAATGAATGCATAATCATCTTAAATGTGTAACCCATAAAAATTTGACTTTTAAGATTCTAAAAACACTGTAAATAACATGTAGAAAATATTCAATTTCATATTAAGATAAATTTTATTATGCTTATTTTTTTCAAACTCAGAAAATTTCAATCTAAAATTCCTAAAGACAGTTAGGTCCAAGTAATAGTAACTTGGCTATTATCATACTTCAGAGTCAACAAATAACTATGAGAATCTACAATGTAACAATGACTGTCACAAGTGTTGGGAAAAGATTAGTAAAATAGAAATACCAGTTTCTCACTTCATCAGGTGATGAGAAAAAAACACAACCTAGGTGGTGTGATTATTACATACGATAGAAAGTACTTTGAAGAAAAAAGAGGAAATAGAGAAGGTTGGGGAAATACTTTATTTTCTCTCTGAAAAATAAACCACTTAATTGGATGCAAGTGATGAGGATAGCCACTCAAAAATCTAGGGGAAGTGCATTCCAGCCAGAGAAAACAAGTGCAGAGTCTTTGAGATGGAGATGAAGCTGGTGTTCAAGAACAAAGGAAGGGACAGTGATAGTGATATGACTCAGGAAATGGACAAAGGCCATATCAGGGAGAGTCTTGTGCACCAATGAAAAGAATAGTTTGTTGTTTCTTCTGATTCCAACTAGAAGTCATTGAATTCAAGCAGAATAGTCATCTAATTTGATGACTCAGGAAAATATTACTTGTGGTACTTCTTGGAGAATGGGATAATTATGTGAAAGATTTTTTTAGAGATACTGATTATGTGAAAGTTAAAGTTTTCTGTTGGTAGTGTCTTTGACATACATTGATCAAATTCATACAAAAAGAAATAAAAATAACCAAGCAAATACTTAAACTTATCAATTCTGTCATAACTCGGTAATGAGAAGAATGTCAAAACCATAAATTTTAAATTATTGTCACTTTCATTATTGAACGTAAACATCCCTTGGAAATTCTACTGAGGATTTATGTCCATATTGCCGCTTTTTTAAATGTATGTAAAATTTTATGTAAGTGTTTAGGTGTATTGTGGTCAATGTATAATCAGGAATTATTATTATTATTATTATTTTGCTAAATTGTGGTAACTTTTAAATTCTACAACTTATACTGTCAAACAACTGCAATTCACCAAGCCTGTGGTGAGATTTGGAATATTAATGTTAATAGGTACTTGTTATTGTTTCCTCTTACAACAGTCATTTGTAAATAGTATTATACAAAATACTTCTCCATGAATATATAGGTTTTTCATAAATATCCACCTTGTACACTTATAGTCAGTTTTTTAAGTACAAAATGCATATGTCAGTTCACCTAGTACACAACACTTGGAACCAAGTGTAGGTGTTCAATTACTATTTGGTGAACCCATTAACACTCGGAGAATGAATAAATAAATGCATTTAAAAAAGGTACAACCTCATAGAATAATAATGGATATCTTCTTTTATACAAGAATTTCAAAATCAGGTATCATTTTATTGCAATAAATAAATGGGAGTGATGATGTATGAAAATAACTTCACAGTTAGAAGAATTGGTAACTTTATAACTTAGAATTTGCCTCAAAAAAATCCTTATTGGGGTGGGGGAGTATTTGCAGTGCAATTTTGTCATAGCATTGATTTTTTTAGTCTTTACTTCCCAAAAAATTGTTTAATAATATTATTTCTCAGTTCAACGCTTTTCTACTGGGTTATTTGTTGGTTTCTTATTCATTTTCATTAGATTTTGTTCAATATTTTCTCTGAAACCAATTTCATTTGAGTCTTAATCTTTTTCTTAACTTAAAAAACAACTATTGCTTTTGATCAATATATGATAAACCAATATAGATATATTGGTTAATTGAATTATAAAAAATAAACAATATTAACATAGTTGTTTGGCTTAAATTTTAAATAGTATATTAATTTGCCTTTTTTTTCTAATACTGAAAGAGCATAGAGTTTCTTATTACTATCTTATAAGCATCCTTTGAGGGCCATGTTGGGAAGATCTCCTTTTGAAGATAAACTCAGTAAAACAAACAAACAAACAAACAAAACACTCTATACTGTCTGTAGAGAAGAGATTTTATCCTCTTAGTTTGACAGTTGGCAAACTTTCTTTGTAAAGGGCCAAATAACAAATATTTTAGGCTTTGAAGAACATGAGACAAAGTAAAGAATTTTATGGAGCTCAAGCAATATTCTTATTGATAAAATTTAAAGCATAGTGATGATGATGATGATGATGGTGATAACAAAGAGTTTTTTGGTAATGTAGTCAATTAATGAGTATAAGATAATTATTATTTTTGTAAACCACACTTTTTTGGATTGAGACTCAAAGCTCATATTACCTACAAACAAATCAACAAAAATATGCATCTGTAAAACTTCTTTGAGAGTTGTTAAAAATCAAGTGGAGACTGAAAAGGCATAAATCATAAATCATAGTCTGTCATCTCCTAGTATGTAGGAGTAAGAGCACAGTTAAGTAGATCAAAATCTATTTCCCAGCATTATAGTTGGGTTGCTACCTTTTATAAACTTTAGCATATCTTAACCTAATTACCATTCAGTACAAAACATTTGTAATTTCTGATGTAATTTTTTCTTTAATCATGGAAGAGATTTTAGAAGTACGTTTCTTATTTTACAAGCAATTATTTACAACTTTTACTCATTTTAGCTTAATCCCCCTGTATTCACAGCTTAATTTCAGTGTATTTCAATCTAATTCCACTATATTTCACATTCCATTAAGGTTCACAAACCTTTGACATTTGGTGAGGCTTATATTAAGACATATGATATACAATATTGTATATATTGATGTATACCTGAAATTAATATGTTTTCTGTATAATTCAATTTCGATAGCTTGGTAAAAATGTTTTCTGACCTCTAATGTTTTTAAAATCTGTTCTATAAAATATATAAAGTGTATTTGATTGTAATTGTCTGTTTCTTCTTGTGAGTAGCTCAACTTTATCTATTACAGAGCTTTGTTATTGGGTGCATAAAGATTTAGAATTTTTAAATCTCATTCTGATAAATGAAAGATCATTATGAAGTGTCCTTTTTCTCTTTAATCTGTAATTTTCTTTTCTGTTCTCTTTTTTCTGAAATTACTCTAAATAACCAGCTCACCAATGTTTACTGTATTTTCCATGTATCACTCTTAATCAATCTGGACATTTGTTATTTAGCATATTTTTAGTAATCATTGAATAGTTGGCTTTTATCTAGGATGGCAATCTGTCTTTCATTTAGAGTATTTAGTGCTTTTACCAATAATCATCCTTGTATTTTTATTTAAGTTTGTCATCTTACTCCTTGATTTCTATTTTACCTTTTTTAATCTTCCTTTTTAAATTTAGTTTCTTGCAATAAAAATAACCACTATTATAATTTTAATGTTTATCCTAGGTGTTAAAATACACATTTGTGATTCATTAAAAATCTACAAAAATGGTTATTTTTTTTGGTCTCACCAATAATGCTAGTACCTCAGAATATCTTAACATTATTTATTTCATACCTTTGTTTTGCACTACTAAGATCAGAGGTTCTTCTTTCTGTTGTATCATTTGCTTGTTTATCATCATATGTTTGAAACCCCAGGACATACTACCATTATTATTTTATGCAAACAATAGTTATTTTATTTTGCATTGAAAATTTTCTCTGTGAGATAATTGTTTCATATCCTCAAGATATCCATTTACTGTTTCTCTTAGTGAAGACTAAATAGGATCATTTCCTTTCATTGTGATTTATCTGAATGTGTCATGATTTGTCCTAATCTTTAATGTACATTTTCATTGTGTCTGCAATACTATAGCTGATCCTGATTTTAGTGCTTTAATAAAATTTTGTTCTCCTTCTATTCTTGATGAGAAATCCACTCTTAGTCTTTATTTTTCATTTTTCTTTGGTGTTTTCTCCTTTTTGTCTTTGTATTACAAAAAATAGCTATAATGATTGTAATGTTTTTGTTTATCTATGATTTTATATCTTTCATCAGTTTTCGAAAATCATAGGTTAACTTTTTAAATATTGATTTTGCCTCACTTGCTCTATCCTTTCTTGTACTCCATCTCACATTTGTGTTGGACTAATCAACATAAATTTGTTGATTCTACTTATAAATTCTACTTATTGGCTAAAATTCTCCACCTTATCATTAATATTGACTTATCACTTTTATGTCTTGAAATATATGAATCATCATTTTTAAATTCTTCTAGGTAACCTCAATATATTCATAGCTTGATAATCTCTTAGCTTTGTCATTTGATCTCATTTCTTAATTAATTTGTCACTTAATTTTCAGTGAATGCTACGTATTTTGTATTTAGAAAAGTGTAGAGACTCCAAATAGTGTTAATTTCTACTAGGGAGGATTCATCTCTTTGTCTGTCTGCAGATAGATATGGGAGGTAATCAATTAAAGTTTATGCTGATTCAAACTGAACTGTAGTTTTATGTGACTCTGTTTGCCTCTGGTTTGCCTCATTCCTTAGGTATAGCTTATTGCTTTCACTAGGGTCCCTCTAGCAGACTGGCTTGAACTTTAATGCTTATTTCTCAGCCCTGTGAGAATGTCAAACAATTTGCTCTGTTTTTCAGAGGTTTTGGGTTGAATTTATAACCTTCATATCCTACACTGTTTCAGAATATGGGTAAATGTTTTGATGGGAATCAATTTGAAACCCTCTGAGGAGTTCTCAGGATTTTGTTTGGTTTTGTTTTTCTATTCTGAAATTGCCCAAAGTTTTTTTTGTTTTGTTTTGTTTTTCTTTTCTTTTCTATTTTTACTCTCTTCACAAATAGAAGCCTACAATTCTGAATTCTTATTCTCTTTGCCTACAGGGAAAATTTCACTGAAATTTCAAACTTGTCAACTAACATTTCCACAAGTCAATTTAAAAAGGAAGAAGGAAGGATAAACAGGATTTTAATTCGGGAGTTCACGAGTTGAATCTCTCAGCTTTGCAACTTCAAAAATTCATTAGTATAAGTGAAATGTTGGTAGAAAGACAACTTTTCCTTAAAATTATATAACTGAAGAAATATCAGAAACCTTATTAATTACAAGTTATTCCTTAGAATTTATTGTCATTGAAGAGATGAAATGATGGTGAGAAACTTTGAAACCTTCACCAAAATTGGAGATATTTCAAATTAGTTATGTTGCAGGCTTATATCATATATTTTTGCAACAACACTGGCTGATCAGGTTCAACATTTATGTGGGCAGAACCAAAAACTTTATGCACTAATGATTGAAATTACTGAAAATCTAAAATATTTGCAAGCAGGTATGGAGATGTTTCAGAAAGTCATACGTGGTTCTGTGATTAAAGAAGACTTGAAGTTTAAGAAAACAAAATTACACCAATATCTTCTAATGTAGGTTTCTATTAAATCAATGATTCTTTTATATTGTGTTTTACTCAGTTTTTTCACTGCTGTGACTGAAAGACCTGACAAGAACAATTTGGAGGAGGCAATGTTTACTTGGGAACTCACAGTTGCAGAGGTCTTAGTCCAAAGACAGCCAGCTCCATTCCTTTGGGTTTGAGGTAAGGTAGAACAACATGGCAGAAGAAAGCAGCTTAAATGATGATCAGGAAGCAGACAGAGAAAAGGACTCCACTTACCTGATATAAAATACATAACCCCAAGGCACGCGCACAACTACCCATCTCCTCTAGCCGCACCCCACCTGCCTTCAGTTAGCTTCAGTTAATCCCATTAGGGGATTAATTCATAGATTGGGTTAATATTCTCACAATCCAATTTCTCCTCTAAACTTTTGTGTCCCACATGAGCTTTTGAGGGATATCTAAACCATAATATATTGGTTTCTATTTGCATTCTTTCATAATCTCTACATATTTATAAAGTATAACAAATCTATTAATAATTCTTCTAAGTAAAATAGTGACCCTTTTCTTTATAAATATAAGTACAAATGATTCAATTTCACTACCAAGGAAGCATAAGTGTTATGGTTCAAAGATTCATATTTTGAAAGAAAAAATAAATTTTATTTAAATCCAGACAAATTCTGGAAAAAATAGCTCATAGAATTTTCATTAGTGCACCTTTGGGACCATATTAGAAAAAGAATATTTTTCGGCAACAACTACCTATTGAATAGTTTAGAACATGCTTTTTTTCTAAGACATGATTATCCACTAGTTTTTCATTTTTTTGACATGGAACTCTGTTCATAAGTATCACACAATAACCCAGGTTTATAGAGCAATAACAATCTGTATGGTTTATTTTATCAGGTTACACACTTATCTAAATCTTCTGCCTTATCTATAAAATAAAGAGACGCAAAATGTTTATTTATAAATATTTTGTCCCTGAGATATTAGTTAAGTCTGTTTTATTACTCAGGATTTTCCAGAAAAAATAGAACCAATAAGATATATAAAGATATATAAGAGGGTACTCATTATTTATGGGAATTGGCTCTCCTGATTATGTAGGACAAGAAGTCCTATGATCTTCCATCTGAAAATCGTTTAAAGACTTCAAACTTCTCCCTTTTCTAATTCTACTATGTCTCCTCTCCTTTCTCCTTCCCTCTTCCTTCTTCATATAAGTTTTGGCCTTACCAGAGAACCCCAGAATACCAGAGCTTACTCTTGATGTACCTATGGTTCCTTTCAGGTCTATGCAAAGGGAGGAATTTTAAAATACATTATTAACTAGAAAAGTGAATCATAACTATGTACTTAAGCTGATATTGAGTCAAGGGAACACACATTTTTTTTCAAGGCCAGATATATAAATATTTCTTGCTCTTAAGTCAAACCTGATATCAGAATTGAATTATCAGAGAAAGAAGAAAACAAACAGATGAATATAGCTGCTATTCTCACAGGAAATAGAAAAAGAGAGAATGAGAGTAGAAAAATTGTTCTTCCTCCTGGTGTTGATTTCGTCTCAACCGCCTGGCATGGGAGATCCCAATCCAGGATTATCACTTTGTACTCTACTTTTTTGTTGTAGGAAGAAGTTCTAACAAGACAAAGTTTCAAATTTAACACAAAGAAAAAGATAGAGATTTCCCTCATTATTCTGCCTTGAAGAGAATAAGGCGCATGCTTCCTTACTTAGAGTTTTCACTCATTTTGAAAATTCATCAAATAAAACATTATCCAATCAGCTTCTTCCAACACCAATGAACTTTTATTACTGAAAATAGCAGCTGCTATAGAAAAGAGAATTCCCCCCCCCTCAAAAAATTAAGACTAGAAACAATAAAGGATTCAACCATCCCACTTTGGGATATTTATCAAAATAATTGAAAAAGGGGTTTCAAAGGATTTCTCCTATGTTCATTGTAGTGAAATTACCTTTAACTAGAAAAAAAAGTTTAAATGACTTAAAAAGCAGAAGTCATACTTACAAAAAAAATGATAGCAAGAATTTTGAACATGTTCAGAAGTTAATTGAACAAAAAGGTGAAGTAATATTATTTTATTCTATATTGGTAGAATCATACTGAAAAAAATATCAATGTAAAAAATTTAAAAGAAACTGATAAAATAAATATACATTTATGGAAATAAAACAGCTATGATGGATTGGGATAGAATGATAGAAATAGAAGTTTCAATCAAACTATTGATAAACAAATGTATGTGAAAATGCCTTATACCATAGGGACT
This sequence comes from Marmota marmota marmota, assembly GCF_001458135.2. NCBI lineage: Eukaryota > Metazoa > Chordata > Mammalia > Rodentia > Sciuridae > Marmota > Marmota marmota. The sequence continues at coordinate 27,288,522 of NW_026000093.1, forward strand.
ATTTTGATTAAGCCATTTTAAACAATGGAGCAATGTATAAATCAATATAAAATTATCTTTGATCTAATAAATGATTTTGGCATGAAATATGTAGAATATTAAAAACATTTGAAGAAATATTTATGTTTATTTTTTAAATATTAGTGTATTAGAGAATTGGGGTTTAGAGCCTAAAAAATAAAATGAAGATTCAGACATTCATCTACTGTTTTATTTGGGATTCTATATAAGAAGAATTATGTTTCACAGCTTTTCATATTTCTTTGAAGGCAAAGAAAAGGACAAGAACTAAAAATAATAAATGTACTGAAAAAAAAGGTGAAGTCAGTATAATAAAAATGCCTTTCAATTATAAGCCTTTATAGTTTTCTGGGTTTTAAAAGTATTATTTGTCTTAAACTGTGTGGAATTAACACAACCTTAGATCAAAAATCAACTTACCTTTTTTTCTGGCCAAATGAATACTATACTACGCCACTTGAAATGTATCCTTTTAAATTCTACTTTAGTTCTGGCCTTAAGAAATGGAGTGAGGTGGAAATGAAGGGAGTTCATTGTCACTTCACCTCCTGGAGGTGATTGTAATGATAATATTCAGTGCATGCCTACCAAAACTCTTTCATTATTTCATTAAAATAATATCTGTAGCTGGACATTGTGAAATTCACTGGGGTGCTACTATATTCCTGTAGGTATTTAAGTGTTGCAGAAGTAACCAGGAGATATTTGAGTATAATTTTGGGGGTTGGCAGGGAAGATTCATTAAAAAATATAAAATGGAGAGAGAGAGAGTTGTTAAATGTCCCATAGAGACTTTCAGACTTTCAGAGAAAATAACACTCACGGAAAGCAAAACCTAATCATGCAGGTATTTCAACTAGGAAAATATCTCCCCTTCTTAGAGAAAACTGGGTTTATTCTGTTCTAAAACTGGCTGCTCTATTGTTGCCACTTGTATTTACCGTAAGACACTTCATCATTAACTGTCACTTCCCTCATGAAAAGTTAATCATCTTATTTTCCATTAACTTCTTATCCTTCTAACTGCAATAATTTTCAATGATTTCCATGCAGAAAAACAAAAAATCCACATCCTCCAACCTCTTTTTTGGTTTACATAATTGTTGTTTCCTGCCTTCTTAAAAATGTAACTAATAGACCCCATACTAGATTACTCAGCCCTCTACTAAGATACTCTCTGTAAGGTCAATGGAGTTCTCTTGAATATCAAATATGACAGTTTATTCCCTATCCATAATAATTGATCGCTGTAAAACACTTGATGTTGAAGACCATCCTTTTATTGAAAAGAAAACTTTCCCTTTGGCTTCCTCTACACTATTCTCTTTTAGTTACTTATTATAATTATTATATAGATTTTTATGAAGTTGGTGTAAACTAATACTTCTTTCACATTTCTCATGTTACTTCATTGCACTTACCTTTTTAATGTGGTCATGGCTTGTATCAGACATGTTATGCTTGAATTCTGAGGCTATTTACTTTAACTGTAGGTTGTTTTCTGAGTTTTAAAGCACAGAAACATTAAAAGAAGAAATAACTGTTAATTTTGTAATGTTGAAATGAGCAACAAAGTAATTTGCATAAAGTGGAGAACTTAACTTAAAAATAACAAGATATTACCATAATTACTATGAATCACAACAACACATTATAGTCTAGTGTTTCTGTGACTGTTGTCATATCAAATATGACAGTTTATTCTCTATCCATAATAATTGATCGCTGTAAAACACTTGACGTTGAAGTGTTTGACGTTAAGTGTTTTAAGTTAAGCTTCTGACCAGTATTATCTGACCCACCTATCTCTGATGATGGAGATATTGTATAGATCTGCTCTCCAATATGGCAGCCATTCTCTACATGTGGCTATCATAGTTTAAGAAATGTGGCTATTATGAAGGAAGACATGGACTTTTCATTTTACTTAATTTTCAATAATATAATATAAATAAGTATAAGTGACCCAAAGTATTATGTTGGAATGTATAGCATTAGAATTTTTATTTTTAAGTTCTCACAAGATGTTATGATACCAAGGCTATAACATGTCTAAAAATCATCTTGTTCCTCCTATATAGAATATGCTATTTTTTGGAATTTGCCATTCCAGTTAATGGCATCACCATTCATGGAAATGGAATGTTCAGATGCTATGTGATGTATTAGGATTCATTCTGAAATGAAAGGAGCATGACCTTTGAATCAAACACACCTGGCTTCAAACAGGGCATCTCTGTTTCCTTGCCATTTGGCCTTGGGCAAATTAAATAACTGCAAGAGTCTCATTTTCTTTTCATTTGTAAAATAGAAATGAATATGTGTATCACACAAGGCTATTATCAGGATTAAATGGCATAGCATATGTAAAACACCTGGCATAGTACTGGGCATATAAAGCATATATATTTCATAAATATACATTACTTCTTTTGTCTCCCATTTCAAATGGATGAACAGATCCTATTGATCTGCAACTGGAATATTTTATGAGGCTTTTTTCTATTAATGAATAAATTTTTATCAATCTTCTTATCAAACTTATTGAGAACATCTTTATCAACACCTTTTTCCCCATTTCTCTTATATTAATCTCTCATTCAATCTATCCAAAATATTTGGATATAATAGGTTTCTGAAACAGATTTGATCTTATCACTTATTAATTATTGCTTCATACCTTTACATACATGTATGTAATTCTGTGTAGCATGGCTCTATCTTCTATGTAAGTGGTATCACAAGTGGTATCATCATGGTAATTTTCTTCACCTTTAAGTTGCATATTTATGGGATCTAAAATTATGTTTTTAAGTAATCATCACTATCATTTAATTTTAGATTTATAGCACATTTAAAATAAACAATAAGATACTTATCTTCTATTGATATACATTTAAGGTTGCTTTGAGCTTTCTGGTAAATGCTTCCTTGTGAGCCATTGTGATTCGTTTTCTAGAATATACCTCTATAACATCTAATAAGGTACATGAATCCTAAGAGTACACCTCACGGTATTTTTTTTTTTCAGTGCTTGGGATTGAACCCAGACCTTATGTAAGCTACTTAAGCACTGTGCTACTGAGCTATATCCCCATGGATAAACATATATAGGTTGATCATCTCAATTGAAAGTCTACTTCAAAATAAAAACATTTTTGAGCACTCACATGTTACTAAAAGTGAAATTTTCCATACTCACATAATGAGTCTGTCAAAATGCAGGCTTACCAAAAATATTGGTAAATTACCTTCAGGCTATGTGTATAAGGTGTATATGAAACATAAATAAATTTCTATTTAAATTTGAGCCCCTTTTCTGATAATAGCTCGTTATTTTATGCAAACATTCCAAAAGTCAAAGGATTCAAAATTTGAAACACTTCTGATCATGAGCATTTTAGATAAGGAATATTCAACCTGTGTATACACCTTCAAAACTACCATCCAGAATAACATGTAGAATAATCCAATATTTCAGAAAGCCACTATTTCCATCCTAGGAATGTAATTCTGAATTTTGTCAGTAAGGGCTTATGTTCTTGAACTTTGTTTATATCCATTTGTCTTTGGGGTCTAGATTTTTTTTCCTAGATATTACATCTATGAGATCATCTGTGTTCTACATGTAGCCATAGTTTTTCCCTTCCATCGCTCATTGCAGTTAGATAAATAGGATACTCAAAGAAATATCAAAGTTTAAGAAACTCATATTGTTGTAAGCATTACATCTATTTTTATGATATGATCCATCTAAAATTTGTGCATTTGGTATGCGGTAGGATCATGGTCCATTTTGTATCACCATAAATTTCAATTGACCCACCACTGTTTATGGAAAAATCCATCATTTCCACTTCTGAATTGTGGAGACAGCTACACATAAAATCAGGTATATGTATTCTGAAATTTATACCTGATACTGTAAATATTACAGTTTTGTTCTTTTTATGATTAATTTTCACTTTCTAAATTCTAGATTCGTTGAAGTTCCATGTAGATTTTAGAATGAGTTTGATAATATATATTTAAAAATCTGCTGGGGATTTTATTGAATTTGCAATGAAGTTAAAACTGAATTGGGTGAGAATTGACAGCATGTGGACCAACCAAACATTAGATGATCCTATCCCCCAGTCTTTGGGGTCATTATATTGTGAATTTGGGGATTTAACTTGATAGGGTTTAACAGAAGCAATTATTATTATTTTTAAAATTCTTTGACATCTTTCTGAAAATGCTTGTTATTCTAAAATGGTTTTAGTATTAATTGTTTTTTTGCTCTTTGATATATCAAGATATTGTACTCTCATATTGATATTTCCAATCTCAGACCTAGAATTACCAACTTCTCAAAGGAAATTTGCTTGCTCTGTTTGTGTAGAAAATTATATTTAAAAACACATTCTAGGTACTGTGGATGATTAATGCATTCAGCTGCCCACCATTTCTGAATCTTTCAGGGAATGTATCAACTATTCATGTACATAATTGTGTACATTTTTATATACATATTATTATATATGCATATAATCGTGTTCACACTATTTGCATCACACAAATATACGTGTTTATATGTATATGTACACATGCATACATATTGAATTATAAGTTCATGCAGATGCTTACAATTCCAACTCAGGATGAAAATTTTATATACTATCTTCAATATTATATCACAATTTTTTTCCATACTGTGAATCTTGGTTTTACAGGTGGAGTTAACAAGGTAATTGAAATATCCTATTATTTTTCTGTTTTACATACAATAGTTTAAGAACAATTCTATTCTAAATTCCTTAATATGTCCTTTAAATTTGTTGTCTACTTTTCCTCTTTCATTTTATAGATATTTTACTTGTTGTCGGAGCATATAACTATTCTGAACAATAGTTTCACCTTTATACTTGATTTAGCCTTAATTATACTAATAATCACATATTTATTGTTCATGCCATTATTTAATGTTGCTTTAGTAATTTCAATTGTCTGAAGCTTATTTTTAGTAGATAACACTTCATAAAATGGTTATACCAATATTTTTTCCGAAATTCTTTTTTGTTGCTAAGTCTGTCACATTTATATCTGAATGAATGCTTAACTCAGAATAAAATCTTTAGTTTACATTTTGTTTCTTTTTGTGTCCTAAATATGTTATTTAACTTTCTTTCTGACACAAAGTGTTACTGTCCAAAGGAATGAAGATAATCTATTTTTCTCTTATAAAAGCACTTGCAGAATGAATCATTTAAAAGTCATGTTATATGCATATGTAAATATATCGCAATAAAAAATAAATCAATATAAATAGGTAAGCAAAAGGAAGAACAGTAGAGCAGAGGAAGGAGAACAGGGAGTGGGATGAGGGATTGGAAAAGAAGGAAGAATGAACTGAAATTGAATTCCATTCATATATGATTTTGTTGAGATGAACCCAAATACTATGTATAAGTATGATGTTCAAATAACAAATAAATAGACAAATAAATAAATAAATACTTGATATTTTATATACTACAAAATAAGATTTGTTTATCTCTGTAACATAATTATTTTACTAGATATTTCATTAGGCTCTTTGGATTAATTTACCTTGGGAATACATGTCATTCACTATGTGTTTCTCTTAATTTTTTGAATAGTTTTCATGAATGGTGATTTTATTATTGATTTTAAACCCTTGCTCTGATTTTTTTGTTTAGGAAATCCAATTACCCAATTATCTGTTATTGGATCTTATTTGTTCATCCTCAATATTTACTAGTTTCCCTAAAATAGTTTATATTTTTTCTCCATTTCTTATGAATTTTTAATTTTTACCCATTTTGTTATTTTCTATTGATATTAAAGAGCTATCAACTATTTTATTTATTCTTGGTTTCTGTCTAGTTTAGTCAATATTGCTGGAAATTTTCCTCTAATTTATGATTTTAAGTCTATTATTTTATTTCTGCTATTTTTCTAATTTTGATTTATATTATCATTTCATTCTTGTAGCCACCTTAAATGCTTTTTAGCTATATAGCGAAAAAACAGTGTATAGTTTAATACTTATTTTGAAGAAATGTTCCTCAGGTGTGCTTTTGTTACCAGTAGGGATGTCATTTTGGCCTTATTTTCTTTCATCTTAAATAACTTTGCATGGAATTTGACTCGGAGGCATTCATTTGACTCATTTTTATAAAAAACAAAAAAAGCTTTCTAAACTTTTAAAAACTGATGGGGTCAAATATAGACTTATGAACTTTACAGTGATAGCTCCTCTCTTCTTGTTTATGTAATACTCAAAAATATATTGTCATAGTTTCTTAAATCTCCTATCTTCGTTCATTTATTTTTTCTCTTTTTTCATATTGGCTCAATGTTTTTGTTTTTGTTATTTAAAATTGAAACAATAAGCTGTACATACTTCAATTGTGCAAGTTGATAAATGTTGAAACTATTATGCCTCTCAAGACTTACCCTGTGATATTTTGTAATCTTTACATGATTATTCTCATATCACCCACTTTGCTCAGGCAACCACCAATTTGCTTTGTGTTATTTTAGTTTGATAAGCTTTGTTTCCCTTCTCCCCTTCTAACCTAAACACCCTCCCCACCCTTACTATTTTTCACAGTACTGTGCTGGTGAAATGATGGAAGGACACCTTCCTACATTGTTCCTTTTCTGGAGTAAAGCATTTAGTCTTTCTCTATAGAATATAAAGTTAGCTGTGCTTTGTTCTTTAGATAACCTAATCAGATTAAAGAAGTTCTTCTAGCTTCCCGTTCTCCCACCCCTCCCCCTCCTTCTTCCCCTCCTCTTCCTCCTCCTTTTTCTCCTCCTTCTCCTTTTTCTTCTTCTGTGGTTTTGTTTGTTTGATGAAGATTTTAATAATTTAATAGATATTGGTAGATATTGGATTATATACATCATCTATTTCTTCTTGAAGACAAGATTGATAGTTTGTGTCCTCAAGCAAAATTTCCTATTTCTTCTGAGTTTTTGAATTTATTAACAAAGTTTTTTTTTATGCTATTTTCTTATCTTTTCAACACCTGTGGAATCTGTATAGATGTGACCTTTGACCTTTGATGAACTGACTTTTTAACATTTTGAACTGTCATTCTTTATTTCTGCTAATGTTATTTATTCTAAAAATATACCTTTGTATTAATATAGTTTTTACTTCCGCAATTGCCCTCAAGGACTTTTCATTCCTCCTATAGGTCAACATTTCTATTTGCTGTCATTTGCTTGTGTCCTTGTAGCACTTTTCCTAGTGATAAATTCTTTCTGAAATTTTTTTTTCCAATAAAAGATTCCTTTTTCCTTCTCCTTTAAAAGACATTTTCACTGGTTAGAAAATGTTATGTTGACAGGCATTGTTGTTTCAGTACTTTAAGGATGTTGCTTCACCATCTATTTGCTTGCTTTATTTTCGACATATAAAATCTGTCTTTGATTTTGAAATTTGTCTTTGATTTTTATTTGTGACATTTCTGATCTTTGTACCCAGCTATTTCTGATATGTGGGCTTATATATTTCATCCAATTTAAGAGATTTTCAAAAATATGTTTTTAAATATTTTTTATGATCTCCCCCTTTCTTTCTTTCAGGAACACTAATTACACTCACAGTTGCTGACATATTGTGTCCACCAACTCACTAAAGGTAATTTGTTCGTTTCAATTACCTATTTATATGCCACCCATCTATTTATCATTATTTTATTTTTTTATTTTAGATGTTTTTTATTGCTATATGTTCAACTTCATTGTAATTTCTTTCTGTAACACCTGATCTGCCATTATGTTGCCCCTCTCTGTATTTTTCATTTCAGACATAAATTTGTTGATTTGATTTACAACCTATTTTTTTTAATACAGTGCTTATTTTTCTACCATGCTTTTAGATCATTTGGAATAAGTCATAATTACTTTACTTGTGCTTGCCTGTTAAGTTTAATAATTGTGTCAGTTTTGATTCAGTTCCAATGCATTGATTTTTCTCTTCATTCTTTATATGGTTTTATTTCTCTTTCTTTTTGCATCTTTTCAAATGTGGAGCTCACTACTCTGTGGTATTCTTCTCTCTTGAATGTTTGTTCTTAAATACATATTGGCTCAGTTGATTTCTAATATCCTCAAACATATCTTTTTAAAAAATTATTTGTTTTCTAATTATTCTTACTAAGAAGTTGGCAGAAATCAAGTTAGACTGTAATTACTAGTTGTGAGATTCAACAATTACTTCATTTTGATCAGAAAATAAAGTTGCTTATAAAAGAAAGTTATTACTAGCTCCAGAAATTACTTGATAGTTAATGCTGCTAATAAAATTGGAGGTTTATAAGCATTTTCCCTGTGACTTTTGGAATGCTTGAATTTTCTCCTAGTCTTCTGTTCCACAGAGACTACATAATACTATCAAGACTTTAGTTAAAAATTCCTGTTGGGCTGAGGCTTGTTCATCTTTGATTTCCTCTTTACCTATTTCAATGCCTTGAACTCTATTTTAAATAAATTAGTATTTTGAATTGAAATAATTATTTTGGGGAATAATAAAGTACTTCTAAAGCATTTAATATATGCTAATCATTGTGTTAAATAATTGAACTACGTTATCTTATTTACTCTGCATAGCGTCATTATTGGGTAGGTTTAATCCCCGTCACAGATGAGAAATCTGAGTTTTAATTAACTCACCTTAGTTCCTTAGTTCACAGGAGATTGTAAATTTTGGAGTTAGGATTATATCCTGGCAGGATAAAATCAAAGCTTGCACACAAAACTGTGTTGTGCTCTCTTTACACAAAATGAAAACATGTTGAATTCTTTGCTTTGTTTATTTGGACTCTCATCACAAATTACATATCTAATATTTTATATATTCTGGAGGTACTTTAGAAAATTGTGTCATTGGGCTTCTGGCAATTTTATTTTCATTAGTAACCATGGAGAGAATGCAGGCCCAACCTGGATCATTGCCTCAACATCACACTTCCTGTTCTCTTCCCAGCAGTAGTTAACAAGCTGGGGCTTGGCTCCTACTACTAATAACCCATCTCTCACCCTGGCTCAGTGTCTACCCATGTTGAGTATACACCTCCCTTCCTTTTCCTCTCTTTTATTCTGTATGCCTGCTCTGTGCTCCAGTTCCTTAGCCCAGTGACCCCAACCATAAGCCCTTATCTCCTATTGTTTACCTTGACCTTGAGCTTGTTTATTGCCATGTGTAGTGCTTTGCCTGCTGAATGACTCCCTCTGAAAATTAGATCAATTCAATCCTCCCAGATGCAAATTTAACTACACATCTTGTCACCTCCATTCTCCTCCCAATCTGATGATAAAGCTAGGAGTTTACAGCTGATTCAGTGCAGACTAGAGACCTTAGTTCAGAGGAGGAAAGTGACCTACCCTCCAAGGTCACTCACTCAGGCAATAGCAGCCCAGAATCAGAGCCTAAATGTCTGGTTCAATTTGAACAGATTAATAGCAAATCATATGTACACACTAGAAAAGAAGAATAGTTTACTTACCTATGCAAATCTACAACATTTTATATAAAGACCTAAAATGCAGAAACCTGAGTAATTATAGAAACTTACCACAGGTCCACATTTTAATACTGACCATTTTTCAAGCATTTTAACATTTGTGAGGCTTTCCGTTAAAAATGTACTTGCTATCACAGCACATTTTTGTTAATTTTTTCCTTAAAATTTTAAAGGAATAGTGCATCATAGAATACAGGAAGTTAGTGTCTATCAATTTATCTCGGTATTTACCCCAGTTTAAACATCATAGACTTCAGACTCATATCTAAGTCATGCTCTTAGTAGATGATTAAACCACATTATATTGATAGGCTTTGATCATAACACAGCACACATAAGCTTGAGAAAACAAAAATCATTCTTTTTATTTTTTTCCTGAAGTGATAAATATCTTTGTTTTCAAAATGCCTAATTTATAGTAGGGCCATATAACATTAAGTTTGCTAATGCCCTGTTTGGTAAAACATGATATATTTTATTGTAATCATTTGAACAATTATGTTATATTCATTTATGTTTTAGGGGACAAAGTGCTGATGATCTTTTTTTTTTTTTAATCTGTTACGACCATTGAAAGAAAGGTAAAGAAGATTTAAAATGGGTATAAGTTATTCAGAGATTCTTTATTCAATTGTATAATAAAACCAAACATTTGAAGACATTTTTCTTCAGTTTTTAAAATGGAAACTTGAAGACGCTTAGGATAACTGTGTCAGTAGCATGTGATATCATTAGGAAGTTGACTTATTCATCTTACTGTTTCACATAGAGGGTCTTGTTTCAGAGTTTTGTAATTTTCACAGAAAGGGCTTCTGTATAGACTATGAGAATTAAAATTAGGCTTAATTTTTCAGCTACATAAACTCATCCTCTGGTGGTAGGCACTAAATTATGGGTTCTTACGTTTGGCTTACATAATTTCATTTTCTTTGTTTTCTGTGTTTGGTAGGAAATTGGCAATAGAGAATGAGTTATGATGCACTTAATGTTCTTCTTCTATGTGTTAGTTTTCTGCTGATATTAAAGGAATTTAGTCTGATAAAGGTAAAAACCATATCTGTAGTAAATGTATTGCAAAGGTAAGCTTTACATTCTTTTCTAAACAAAAATAGAAACTTTATATGGGGAAAAATTGTGATGAATCAAATGCTGAAAATTTGTGGTTTTTTCCCTATTAAGAAGAGCCAGAAATTCAATATACACAAAAACTTCAGCCTCACCATCTATTTCAAAGAACGAAGAACAATTATGTAGAAAAATATATTAGGAAAATATTATGATCTCATAGCCTGGCTTAAAATTCAAGATGGCAAAGAATTTACTATACCTTAAAATTAATATTGTAATATTTTCCATGTAATTCTGTGTGTGGGGGGGTGTGTGTGTGGATGTATGTGTATGTTACTAGGGATTGAGCCCAGAGGCACTTTACCACTGAGTTCCATATTCAGTCCTTTTTATTTTATTTTATTTTTTTAGTTGTAGGTGGACACAATGCCTTTATTTTTATTTATTTATTTTTATGTGGTGCTGAGAATCAGACTCAGTGCCTTACCCATGCTAGGCAAGTGCTCCACCACTGAGCCACGATCCCAGCCCCTCCAACCCCCCTTTTTATTTTTTATTTTGAGAAAGTGTCTTGCTAATTTGCTGAGGGTCTCACTAAATTGCTGACGCTGGCCTTGAAATTGTGATCCTCCTGCTTCACTCTTCCAAGTTGCTAGGATTTCATCATGCCTATACCACATATTTCATTTTTAAAGTCTAGTATGTTAAAGTTTTACATAATATGTTTATGGAGCATTATTGCAAGTATTAATATAATGTTAATGATCTTTTGCATAATTTTAATTGCTTCCCTAACGACTTTTAAACACTTAATATCATAACAAGTATTACTCTTTCCCAATTTCTCATTTAGTCATGAAAATGAAATTTGAATTTTTTTTTTGCATAAGAAACTTTAAGTGACTGAATGAATAATATTAGATACAGCACCAAAATTAAATAAGAAAAAAGTTATAGTTGACACTTGTAATGTTTCATATTATTGACTATGATAATATAGTCATATTGATCTGTACACAGTTGTTGGGTCTTTAAATTGTAGAGAATGAGAATATGTTTTCCTAGTCTCAATAGTATTACTAGTACTTAATAAATATTCAGCACATATCTGAGAAGTGCTGTCAAAATCATTTTGTTTGCCTTGGCCATCAGTATAAACTTTTTTGATCATGCCTCCAATATATTTATTTAATTTTGTAAAACATATAGCATATTATTGAATTACTACATTACATAGAGTAACAAAAAAAGAAAAAATTAGTTAAAAATATTAGATAAAATGGAACATCAATAAACTAAATTTCAATTAGTTTGCTTAGTAGATGTCTATACTAAATTATTGAGGATTTTCAGTTTTGCATATACATGTGTTATCCACATCTACACTTAGCCAATTAAAGATCTGAAAAAAATGTGAATAACTATACTTCTCTTTGTTCTTTGAGAATTACCCATCCCATCCCATCCCATTCCATTCCATTCCATTCCATTCCATTCCACACTATGCCATTCTCTTTCTATATTGCTGGAAATAAAATAATAGCATCAATTTTTCTTTAACTAACAATACTTCTCTAAATTTTGGTACTGATGCCACATAAAAGGAATCTTATAATTTAGTAACTAAATCAATTTATGAAAAAACATCAAGGTCTATAATTATGAAGTACACAGGAGAAAAGGCATAAACAGGAGCTGAGATGGGAAAACTGTGGTTGGTATTATTTAACTAAGCAATATTTATAGTGTAAATAAAATAATAATAATGTATTCTCACTTGAAGACCTTTGTTTATGCAAGCTACATATACATAATTGCTTAAAGTTTCTACTAATTTGGTGAGAATTATCTTTTTCTCCTTCAGTTTCATGTTAAAAATATTTAGTTTTGTCCTTTAATGAATACATTCTGCTTTTCTGAATCTGATTTTTAATCACAAAAATCACATATATTTATTGTGTGCAGTATGACATTTTGTAATGTTTTCATAATAGAATGACTAAATTGAGCTCATTTTCAAATCTATATCTCACTCATTTTTTTTGTGTGTGTATGTGCATAATAACACTCAGAATTTACTCTTAGAAGACTGTAAGAATAGAATGTATTGTGAAAAACTTTATCACTACATTGTAAAATACTTTTTGTTCGAACTTAAAATCTTCATCATGACTACAAAAAAAAATTCTGAAAATAATTGATTAAAATAAGCATTTTCATCTTGAATCTAACCCAATTTTTTATTGGACAGTGGCAAGACTAAAACATATAAGATGAAGGAGTGCCAGATAAGAAATCGTGTGTGCAGAGAGGAAGTTTGTCACTAAATGGAAAAGTATACCTGAAAAACGTTCTTTACTGTATAGAACATAGTAAAGTTGCTATTGGGATGACTTCGATGATTCTTGCAAGGGAAATAATTCTCAGTTTGAGAAAGTAGAGAATATTTTTTTGCTAAGTCAATTTAGTGACCCCATTTAAGAAACAAAATGGCTACTTTCTTTTTTCACTTTTATTTATGCTTGAGTTACAATAACACTACTATAATTTTATTAAGCCAAGTTAAGTGTATCTTACAGTTTTTCATATGTAATCCTTGTACTCTCTGGTGTTAATTGAATAACCGCTTAGAGTGAGAGGTGTATCAGGTCAGAAAACAACTTGGCTGGATTGAACCAGCTAAACTGAAATTAATGGGTTTTGAGCTATTAGTTTTCAGAATATATTTAATTTAATTAATTTAATTTTAAATTGAGTTCATTTCTCAGCAAAATTCTTGAGAGCACAGCTAATTAGCTAAGGTCCAAATTTGCTGGCTGATTCTAATTTGATGAGGGATTTCTTCCTGGCTCTTAATTGCAATATTTGCCATTTTAAAATTATAAATTTAAAGTCCAAGGAAAAGCTTCTAGCCAATTGCATTCATGTATTACAGAGAAAGTATATATCAACAAGAAATATTGGAACTGTTTGCATTCTTTTGAAAACAATAAAAATTAATATGTGTGATAGCAGAACTATAATTATTTTTTGGATATCACTAGAAATTCAATAGGAAAAAAAGTCCTTCCTTTTCAAAAAAGAATTCATTCTATTGAGTAAAAATGTAATAGAACAGTGAACAGAATAATTTCTGAGTATGACAAATTTAAAGAAGACTTTTAAATTTCATTTTCTAAAACAATGCAACTACTATCAAAAACGTCTTGCCTACATAAATGTTCTTTTTGAAAGATACTTGTTCAATGAGACTTGTTCAATCAGACTATTTTCACCTTTAGTGAAAGTGGTTCTCTACTCAACAGTTAAGTAGTACATTGAACTGTTCCAGTGTTGCTTGAATTATCATTTTAAGAGTGGAAAATAATTTTTCATGGGAAAAAAATATCTCCTTGTATTGAAATTTATCCAGAAATGCTATTTATATTTCTATTGGGAAATTATGGAAGAACAATTCTTTTGTTGGAATTAGATAAGTTTGAAGAGAACCTAGTCAGTAAAAGAAATTCTAATGAAAATAAATCTTAAAATTAGTTATTGCCTAGTTCCTCTATTTTCATAATGATTTTATAATAATGGAAACTGATGCCTAAGGCATCTGAGTTATTAAATATTTGAGAATTGAAATTATTGTTCAAATGCATTGAGATTTCATGAATTATTAGGTTCAAAGTTAAATGATTTTGTGCTTAAATAGTCATAGTTTCATCTGTAGATACTTTCAAAACCCTTAAAATATAAATCTATGTATTAGAGTATTCTGAATTTTTAATGAATTTTCTGCTGATATTTAATCTGTAATAAAAATTAAGTAATAAATCAAATAGCCCTTTAGCTACATAAATTAGCATATCCAAAGTAGTATATAATAAATGCTTATGACTTTTAATTTTTGATTCAGACAATTTTCAAGTGATACCCCAACAAATTAAAATCTATGTAAACTAACACAAATTGTGTAACTTATCTGAATCTAAGTTTATTTACTAATAAAATGAGAATAATGACAAGGCCTAATTCACATGGTTGGTATGAGAATCAAAAATAATAATAAAGTACGGTTCTAAGTGTAGTGCCAAATGAACAATTATTATCAGGATCATTTTTAAGATAGTCAGTCTTGCTGGGCATTGTAGCTCATGGCTGTAATCCCATCTCTTAAGAGGCTGAGGCAGAAGATTGCAAGTTCAAAGCCAGCCTGTGCAATTTAGTGAGGCCCTAAGCAACTTAGAGGTACCTTGTCTCAAAATAAAAAATACAGAAGTTTGGAGATGTGGCTCAGTGGTTAAGAGCCCCTGTTAGAGTCTGTAAACAAGTCAAAATAACACCTGGCATTTTGCCAGGGGAATGTTAGAGTTGTAAACAAGTCTGGATGGTACCTGGCAAAATGCCAGAGGGAGTGGTTTGAGAAGTAACAAAAGCGAGCCATTAAGTGTGGAGATTCCTTATTGGTTGACTGATGTATCTAGTTTATGCTAATTAGATAAGCTGTGTGGAATGTATAAATACTGCTCCTGTCCTGCAATAAACGGCTTCCAGTCCTGCTGTATCAAGTACACAAGTTATTCGTCACCCCCCGGTTATTTTGCCCAGCCAGCCGGGCTGCGGCAAGCCCCTGGGTTTAACCTCTGGTGAGAAAAAAAAAAAAAGATAGTCAATCTCTAGTGCTGTAATTAGTGTTCTAAAATACTCCATTCATCCCTCCTTCCTTCCCTCTTCCTTGATTCCAGTCTGTCTGGCTGGATTTGACCTTTGTTATATAGTCCAATGACTCCACATGTTTTTCCTTCTTTTTAATCTCTCAGCAGTCAGCCATCTTGTGCCTGTTTAAAGTTGGTTTGAATACAACTAGGTTTTTTGGTTTATGGGTTGAAGAACCATGAGGGGATATGTTTAGACTTTAAGGCAAGGACAATGCATCTCTCAGAGCCTCAGAACTTTGAATCAGATAAAGAATACTTGGGAATTGAGGTGGTTTGTGTTAGAAAGGGGCTGATTGCATTCTTCATATGGGAGAAAGACTGAGATGGGTATTTGATGGAAAAGAGAGAAACAAGGCAAATAAGTTGTTTAAATATTTCACTTTCTCTGTCATAGACTGCCTTGTAGTTGGGAGTGGCCATGGGCACTATTTTGGCCTTTTGAAAATGGACTGATACTATGTTGATTTGAATCACTTCCAAATCAGACCTGTACACATCCCCCTATGTACTGCTTAACTCTCTCTCCCTCTCTCTCCAAATATTAAATAGAATGACTGAATCTCTAGGGTGTGTTTGAAGCAAAAATTAGGAATGAATCAAGTTACCAGAAAGCAGAGGGATACTCAGAATTGCCCAGTCAGGAACATATGCATTGGATTTTTGTAAAAAATAAATACACTTTATTGTGCTAAGCACTGAAATTTCAGAGATGTTTATTATAGCATTCGGTGTGTTGTGACCAATACACTTTCCAAATAGAACAATATCTAAAAGAAGCTGGTTATGGGAAATTAATTAAAATGACATGTGTGAAAGCAGAATGTCCTTGTGGAGAGCACTGGTTTGGATACCTGTAATGAGAAATCTCCCCACGTCGCCCATTCGCTGTCTTCCTACTCTCCCCTTTTCACTGAGGCACAGCCAGATTAGCCTTTTCTTTCTTCCCTAAAACATCAGCCTCTTTTCTGTTCCAGGACTTTCTCAATCGCCGCTTCCCTGCCAGAAGATTTGGCTAACACCAATTGCCCCATGTATCTCAAAATAAAATAATAGTGCCAAGAAGAAACATCTCCTGAAAATCCAGGCTAATTAGACTGTTATTAATGTCTTTCATACCACCTTCCTGTTTTCCTTATCACATGTTATAGCCACATAATATCCAAACTTAGATAGTATATTTATTTAAAATATCTTCTCCAACATATATTAAACCAAGTATGGGTTTATTTACCATTGAGAAACACTTGGGAAACAGTAAGCATGCAAATGTTTAATGAATATAGTAATCTATATGTGAATGCACATATGGGAGATTTTGTAAATTATATGTTTGTAATTTTGTCTCATGAAAGTAAATAAAGGGAGTTTTTAGAATTGTGTGTTTGTTAGGTGTTTGGATACAATTTAGAGCCACAAGAGGCTTTGAGCCCTTGACTCATATAATCAGATTTTCCTTTCAGAAATATTATTTCTTTCAGGAAATGAATTGAGAATGGAGTCAAGTGGGGTAATATTAAGCAAGTCTAGAAAAAATTGTTTCTATAATCTATATCCTACAGATAAATCTAGATCTCAGATGATAATTTTGAAGTATGAGTAAGGATAAAAATCATACCATTGAACTCAAAGATTATATAAGTGCAAACCAAAGGAAAAAAACAATGTAAGGTACCAATAAAAAACCAGTGTTTGTGAGAAACACCCAAGCTTATGCCTGCCCACTTGTAACCTGTGAATTTCATCAAATGACTTAAATTTTTTTATCCTCAATTTTTCCAGTCAAATGCATGTTTCCTTGGACAGTTTTTAAATTTTTATGTTAAAAATGAATAAAATTTTTAGCAATGCTGAAGCTTATCTGGCTGAATCACATGGTGGAGGGTCTAAAGCCTCAAAACCCAAAGACTTGCTCTTCTTGCTTTTCCTGAGGTTTCACATCAATCCACAAGTAATCTTTGGCATCCAAAGAGCACAATGGAAAAATAATAATGGATTTACTACTTATCTGCATGTGGAATGCCATGGATACATCTTAAACTGAACTAATATAAATATTTAAATTGTTTCTTGGGCTGGGGATGTTGCTTAGTGGTAGCACTTTGGGGATTAAATCCAGGGGTGCTTAACACTTTTAAAAGTGCTAGCACTTTTGCCTAGCACAGCAAAATAATGAATGAATTAATAAATAAATAAAACAGTTAAATAAATACAATGTGGTTTTCCACATATTACATATTTTTCTGTAATATTTTTATTGTGTATATAATTGTACATAATCATGAAATTTATTACTATATATTCATACATATAAACAATACAACAATATAATCTGGCCAATATAATTCCCTAGTATTTCCCCTTTCCTTTCATTATTCCCTTTCCTCCACTCTACTGATCTCCCTTCAATTTTTTTCTCCCAACTTTATTTTTCTTTTTACTCTCCAACTTTCCCATATGAGAGAAAATAATATCCTTTACTTTCTGAGTTTTGCTTATTTCACTTAACATAATATTCTTGTGTTCCATCCATTTTCCTGCAAATGACATAATTTCATTTTTTTCTTTATGACCAAGTAAAAACTCCATTATATATATAGTCACATTTTTCTTATCCATTTATCCATTGACGAACACCTAGACTGGTTTTATAGGTTGGCTGTTGTGAATCGTGCTGCTATAAATATGAGTTTATAGCAAATGTCATTATAGTATGACATTTTTAATTCTTTTAATTTTTTTTTTAATTCTTTAGGATAATACTGAGGAGTGGTATATCTGGGTCATATGGTTGTTTCATGTCTACTCTTTTGAGGAAATCCATTCTTTGAAATTAAGGGTACTATCTTTTTTCCCAAGAAAAAAAATATAGAAAAGTACATGTTTAAACATGCATTCCGTTAGTTTGCCTCCTCTTCTTTTTCTCCCTTATAGAGTTAGTCATGATTGAGTATCTCTCTCAACTCAACATTCATGTGTTATACTTCCTGCTTTCTGCTTGGGAACATTTAGTTTGTATAAAAATATCTATTAAAAAAAACACCCTTTAGGAACTTTCTCTTCTCAATCTGCAAACCTATTTTTCTACATCTAATGAGCAACAACACTAATAGTGGCAGATATTCTTAGAAATATTCTAAAAACTCAGAATGATACTAATACATTATGAGTTCTACACACAATGAGATTAAAAACACAGAACCAGCCTCTTTCTATAAAATAGCTTTAAAACAATAAAGTACAAAAGTGATCAAGTTGGAAATATTTGTAACAGTTCATTTGTTTCAGATATAATATCTTAAGTTATTCATCAGAGATTAAGTATTAAGTCCTTGAAATATTCAAATTATTCTTTGCTTATTTTATCTTACATTTGAGTTCCATTTCTCTGCTCATAAAATTTATCTTTAGCTATGTGGTACAGAATGGCCCATGTAGATATTATTTCATTCATCAGAAATTTCCTGTTAATCCACCTGAGACCGTTTCATCCTCAGGGTAGTGAATCAAGTTCAAGGGATCTTTGTGAATTGTTCAAATGAAGAGAAATGTGGTCTAGCTGGACCAGACTTGTTAGAAACCCTGAATGTTGATGGAAACCAAATACAGTGTTATTTTGAATCTGCACCATCAGTGTCTGGCATTTGTCCTGAGCTCAAAAGTGGAACTTAGATTGTGGGTAACACTCTTCAGGAACATCATATTAAAATATTGCTTCAATACATATAGAAAAGCATAAGAAATCAAAATGATTCCCCATCAAAATAGAAGAAATACATTTTTAAGTATAAGGTGGTGGGACATATTTTAAAGAAAGTGTATCAGAGTACATATAAGTAACTTTTC
>NW_026000093.1:27312698-27331370 GCF_001458135.2 Marmota marmota marmota
AGCAGTGTCCCAAGTTTTAAGCGGCTGCTAACACTGGGAATATGCCTGTCTGGAAACTAGAGATCCTTCTTAAAAGAAGTAAGGATGCACATGGTCTTTGGACCACTTTAACAACATAAGGAGTCTTATCTCAAGTTAGTACACAGTATTTACTGAAGGGTAGTGATAGAAAGATGCATAGTGGGGCTGGGGTTGTAGCATTTGTGAGGCGCTGGGTTCCATCCTCAGCACCACATAAAAATAAATAAAGAAAATAAAGATAATGGGCTGTGGCTGTGGCTCAGGTAGAATGCTTGCCTACCATGCGTGAGGCACTGGGTTAGATCCTCAGCACCACATAAAAATAAAATAAAGATATTGCATCCACCTATAAGTAAAAAATAAATATTAAAAAAAGAAAATAAAGATATTATTTCCATGTACAATTAAAAAAAATTTTAAAAAGAAATGCATAGCAATCTTTTCTAAGACATGAGTGATATGTTAATGAATGTGTATGAGGGAGACTGTGTGTGAGTTACTTTTACAAACTTTGTATAAAAACTATATTAAATACACAGTTTATGGGCTATAAAATTTTCTTTTGAATTTGCTATCAATTCTTCAGTAAAAAACATTTCTACAATGATCTTAAATTCCCTGTTAGACCTTCAATTTAGAAACTAGAATATGTCCAGTTCTATATATTAATCAATGCTTTATTCGTAGTCAATGATAAAAGCCAATTCTCTTAACCATAAAGCTGACACGTGGAGGTCTTTCCCAGAAAAATGGGTGTTCAGTGACACTCTCCCAATTGACTTCCTGTTTCCTGTTGCACAGTTGAAGTGAGAAGAGGAAGCAGTTGTTGGGGATGAAATAGGTACTGTTAGTTTTTGTAATTTTACACTCCCTGAGACAGAGTTAGGTTAGGTGACCTTTTCCCTATGAAGGCATTTTTGGGCAAGTCTGCACCCATCACTAAGAAAGTCAATGGGATACTCTTGCCTCTAACCAGTCTCATTATTTCCAGTTTAGTTTGCAGTCCATTTGCATAGCACAGGACTCTATAAGCATAGAACCAGGTACCAATCCACTTTTCCTTCTTGGTTTTACAGAGTATGCATCAGATACTACCCATAGATCTGTAAAAACCTTTCATGAGATGTCAAGGTTAATTTTATGTTGGAACATGACTGGGCTAAGGGATCCTCAGATACCTGGTAAAAGCTTTTCTCCTAGATATATATGTGTGCATATTTCTGGAAAAGATTATCATTAGATTTAGTACATTGGTCAAAGAAAGTTAAAACCCTATTGTTGTGAGTGGGCATTATTCAGTCTATTGAGGGCTTCTGTAGAAAAATAAAGTTAGGAAGTGTAAATCTTCTTGTCTGCTTCTTTATTTGGATCACCCATATTCTGCCTTTACACATATGAGTTCCTGGTTCCCAGGCCTCATGACTCATGCTGATTACAGTGCTAGATTTCTTAGCTCTCCAACTTTCCGATGGAATATTGTGGGACTTTGTGGCCTCCCTAGCTTCATGAGCCCATTCCCATTATAGATATCTTCTTATCTTTCTCTCCTCTCTCTCCCTCAATATGTGTCATCTATGGGTTATGTTTCTCTGAGAATCCCAACTAATACACAAGGCATTAAGATAACAAATATAGCACCTCTCAGTGCTCCCAACATTAGAGATGGGACCAGGAGCACTATTAATTTCTCTCCAAATATGTGACTTTACCTTTATCTTTCTCAACTATAACCCTTCCTTAATTCCCTTATCTGACCAGTAGTTTGTATTACAAAACCCATAATTATCCCCTAAGTAATTTATGCATTTAAAATTGATTATATTTTTGTTTTCTCTACAGAATCCTCCATTTTCCCATCTGTTACAACTTTATTGTAAGAGGTATGAAAAAGGAAGCAAGTAAGGATGGTAAGTATTTTGAAGCTTAACTGAAATACTTGGCCAAGTTTCTATGTAGTAGAACTATTTCATCAAGGGAAATCTTATATTTATATGTCTAGAAAAGAAAATAAAGAGCAATACAATCATCCACACAGATTCAGCAAACTCAGAAGTTAGGTATCTGTCCTTCTCTCTCCAACTTCCTGCCCATAAATGCCCTACACAGAGGCCCATTTTTGACAAACCTCTCCCGAAGACCATTTAGTGAACAACCAGGAGATTTAAAATAAGGATGACCAAATCATCACACCTGAATTGGGAGACAGTGGGGTTGGGAGAACAGTTAAGAAATAGGAAAGTGCTGCAGGAAAAGTAGAAGAAGGGAGGGATTTGAGAGGGATTTAGGGGGATGGCTCTTTATAGTTGGTGGGTAAAAAGAATGACACAAATGACACAGGTATTTTTGGTTTTCCTTTATATGTCAGATGGATGTGATTGTTTCATTAGCCAACAAACATTATTGTTTTTTAAGGCACAAAAGAAAAAATCCTCATGTTGGCATATTTGGTTTGAAGAGCTTGCAGGGCATGCCAGGCAGAGATACTCTGTTGGAATCATGAAGGCTCTGACTTACCTCCCTTAATGAAAACACACTCTCTCTCTCTCTCTCTCAATATATATATATATATATATATATATATATAGATAGATAGATAGATATCTCCTAAATCGCTGAGACTGGCTGAACTTGCAATTGTCCTCAACCTCTGGAACCTCTGGAGTTACAGGCCTGTGCTAACACACCCTGCTATGATATTATACTTCTTAACCAGTCCTACAATACAG
This sequence comes from Marmota marmota marmota, assembly GCF_001458135.2. Taxonomy (NCBI): domain Eukaryota; kingdom Metazoa; phylum Chordata; class Mammalia; order Rodentia; family Sciuridae; genus Marmota; species Marmota marmota. The sequence continues at coordinate 27,315,446 of NW_026000093.1, forward strand.
AATTCTGTCCTTAAAAGTACCTAATCAACAGAAAGATTCATGTTGTCCACACAATAGTGCAGTCGTTAAAAAATATTCCATTCTGCTTTTTTTTGTGTGTGTGGTGCTGGGATTGAATTCAGGGCCTTGTTCATGCAACAAGCACTCTACCAACTGAGCTATGCAGTGGTGCACACCTATAATCCCAGTGGCTCGGGAGGCTGACACAGGAGTATCATGAGTTCAAAGCCAGCCTCAGCAAGGGGGAGGCGCTGAGCAACTCAGTGAGACACTGTCTCTAAATAAAATGTAAAATAGGGCTGGAGCCATGGCTCAGTGGTCAAGTGCTCCTGAGTTCAATCCCTGGTAACAAACAAACAAAAATCCCACTACTAAGCTAGCTAGATTTCCTGAAATCAAATATGGGGATAGCATTGCTCAGAAAAAGATACTGGATGTTTCATCATTTTAAACATAAGAAATGACTTTTCTAATAATCAAAGTTATAAATTCCTAAGTATCAAAGTGATCCATTTCCCATGATGGAGAATGTTCATTATTAACACACATTACTATTTAGCATGCTTTTTTCATATATTTTCTTAATGTTCTTTTCCATGAATTATAGTCAGACATAATAATGGCATTCATTTTGACATAATTATACATGAATGGAAGATAATTTGCTCCATTATAATCCTTAGTACTTCCTCCTTCCCTCACTTTCTCCTTCTTCTGTTCCCCTTCCTCTACTCTATTGGTCTTCCTTCTATTTGTTTATTTATTTTTTAAATTTGTTCTTTATAGAGATACATGAAGGTGGAATTCACTGTGGTATATTCATAAATGTACACAGCATAATTTGGTCCATTACATTCTGCAGTTTCTCCCTTTTCCTACCCTTCTCCCTTTCCCCTCAGTGCCTGTTCTCTACTCCACTGAGCTCCCTTCTAATTTTCATGGGATCCAGCGATCATTTTTATTTCCCTATTTCTGAGTCTGGCTTGTTTCACTTAGCATGATGATTTCCGTCCATTTACCACTGAATATGGCGTGTATTTTAGACAATGCACTCAAGCATCTGATGAGCACTTGGCTCCCAGTCACTAAATTATTCAGGAATTTTCAGTGTTGTGATTCTATTATCCTGTTTGGGTTCTAAGGTGGAATGTCCACAAATGAGAAAACATCATTTTCTACCAAGCATGAAAAAACTTAAAATTTTCTAGACATATTCTAATAGGTCACCTATCTTTGCCTAAAATGCTTTAGTTCTTTTTCAGTTTAGAAAATATTTATTATACATTCACATATTAATCAAGTTTATGAAATTTTTGTCTGATACATTTTTTATTCTACTTCAATTTTGATTAAATTATATGCTTATTGTAAATATACCAGTTTGCTTCTAAATAGTTTCACCTTAAAGGAGCATTTTAAAAATACACATTAATATTATATATATATAATGGATCTACTCATGTAAATTTTTATAGGACTAATATAAAGAAACTACAGACAGATGAACTTATTTTGAATAAAATTTATTTTTATTTTTAATAAAATAAATAATCCAGTGTATCAAAGCTTATTATTACAAAGTAAATACAAATATTATAAATGACATTAACATTTTTATATCATCTTTACAATGTAGAGTATACTCAGCATTCACCTAAATTTGGACTAATTAAATTTAAGTGTTCAGTAACCATGTGTGCCTTGTGACGTCCACATCTACAGCTCTATAGCAGGAGGTATTGCTTGGGGCCCAAGGATTTTTACATTTTTAATGGTTGAAAACTAATCAGAAGAAAAATAATATTTATTGTCACCTAAAAATGATATAAAATTCAAATTTCTATGTCCAAAAAGATTTATTGGACCATAGCAGTGATCATTTATTTGCATATTCTTATCTAGCAAATTTCTTGCTAAAAACAAGCAGCCAGTGAGATTTGATTTGTTTGGTACCAGGGATTGAACCCCAGGGGTGGACTTAACCACAGAGCCACATCCCCAGCCCTTTATTAAATATTTTATTTTGACACAGGTTCTCGCTGATTTTTTTTAGGCCTTGCTAAGGCTCCTGCCTCAGCCTCCTGAGCCACTGGGATTACAGGGGTGAGCCACCATGCCTGGCCAGACAGTTAGTTTTGATAGATCATATGGCCCAAACAGCTTAAAGTGCTTGCTCCCTGTTCCTTTTACAGAAAAAAAAAATTGCCAGCCTCTCTTCTGGAGGGTTTGTTCTTCTAGAAGTATGATCATGGCTTGGTTATCTTTGTTAGCACAAGCTGATATACATAAGAAACTCAATAGTTTCACCATAGGATACACTTTGTAAATTTAATTAAATAAAAATTAATGAACACCATAACTCTCTACCCAGAAATCATATCTTACAATTATCTCAGACTAAAACACTTCATTGAAACATAGTTAATGACATAAATTTTTCAACTTAGATAGATCTGGGTCCCTTTTGCAGCTTTGCCCAGTCTTTATCTTGGGTAATTTACTAATCTTTAATTCTCTCTTTCAGTATCTATAAAATGGGATAAAAGTGGTGCTGATCTCATGTTGTTGCAAAAAATTAATAAAATGACAAATATATAATAATTTAGTATAGTGACTGAAAAATGGTTATGCTTTAGATAAATGTTACTAACTTAATAAACATTCAGTTTCCTAATTTAATTTATTCTGTTTGATATTTTTAAAAATGTTCTTATTTATTGGTTCTTTTTAGTTATACATGACCATAGAATCCATTTTGATATAAATAAATAAGCATGGAATATATCTTATTCTAGTTAGGATCCTGTTCTTGTGAATACACATGATGGTGGGATTCACTGTGATATTTCTTTTTGTCACTGATATCAAAAAAAGTGATACTTTAATTAAATGGCTTGTAAAACTATATCTAAGTATTTGTTCATCTTGACAAATTTTAACAGTTTTCTGGGCTAGTTTAAAATATAATTTTGATGTCAAAATATAATACTAAACCTGAGACTCAGAAATAAATATAAATGCATATTAAATTTACTTGGAAATAAAGAATGTCTTCAAAGATAAAAAGAAGTATTTATGTATAAATGACATAGAGAAATGTTGCCAAGAAAGTTTTAGCAGTTTTGAGAATCAGAAGCACACATGGTTAAGTAATATATTATATAGCTTTACCTTAGCCTCATAAAATATTTTTTAAAAAGCACGCCTTTAAAATTAAGTCATTTTAAAATAAATAATGTAAGATTAATTAATTTAATGGTAGTTCAATGTTATAAATATTATTATATTTGATATTATAAAAGTATTCCAATCATATTGTTCCATTTATTTCCCTTGTTGAAATGTTAACGTTGCTGAAAATAATTCTTTAGACAGTTATGTTTAATTTAGGTTTTATGACTCCTCGGAGTGAAGAGAGGAAGAGTGTTGTGATTTTCTGGACATGGAGAATCATTTGCTATGGTAAACTGGATAAATGCTTGTGCTACCTCATGGGAGTAGGATAGAAAAGAGGAGCTGGATCTATTCTGCTGAGATGCCAGGTCTCCATTTTCTTTCAAAATCAGTGGCCTTAGAGGGATCATGAATTGCTGAGGTAGAACAATCTTTACTCCTCTTTATCTCTCTTCCACTGCCTTTGAAATCAACTAGAGCTTCATACTTGGAAGCAGCACAAAGGGTAAGGCTAGGAATAAAAATATGGCCTAGGATTTGTGATGCTCAAGTGATTCAGACTCATTTCTCCTATAGCTGCAGTTCTGAAACCTGCTAGACTTACCACTGATGTATTGCAGTTCCTAGCATTCTAATTCATTTTACAGAGGTAATCCTACCCAGCTCTACCATTACTCTTTTAAGGAGAGCTTATGCTTTGGTTTCATTTAAAGTAATTCATCACTAAATTCATAATTCCTGATTTTATCAAATTATGCAGATACAGAGAGCATCTAGGCCTTCTTTGTAGACAAAATCAAAGTGGTTAAAAACTGCCACTATACATGGTGCTCACACATGATATAAAAATACCCCTTCAACCTGCCTACCTCCTCTTTGTTTAAACAGTTTCTGTAATTCTATATATTTCTTTTCTGACTAAATAAAAATAAGGCTAATAAAATCCATTGGCTGTTTTACTCAACATTCAATACAATGCATTTATTCTTTCTTATGTGTAAACCTAATATTTTTAAAATGATGTTCTTAATGAGTGTTCAATTTTATGAACACACTCCAAGGGATATTATTTGTATAATATCCCTTAGAAAAAGCACAGTCTGTGGCTCCTTAATTTGTTTTATATTAACATATCTTAATTTTATTGTATATTCACAAGCTCTTTATCTTCAATTGTAAGAATTAATTTTTCTCATATTTAAAAAAGACACCTTTTCATATGCCTTAGGAAAATATATAAGAAATCTAGAAAATAACTAGCCTTGTAGTATTTTACAATGAATATTAATATGTTCATATTGATTTTCTTCTCTTAAAATGCTGTTGCCAATTTTGTTAGGTTTATTTTATGCATCAGAAATAAGCAAAAAAAATTGAAACATTTATTACCATGAAATTATCACAAATAGCTGTAATAAAATAACCGTATTGCCTTCATATTCCATGAATTTATTGATCTTCTCCTGGAAAAAATATTCAGAGAGATTTAAATGAAAGAATTTAACCATTTAATGAAAAGGAGATAAAGGGTCCAAACTTTAATCTATTATTTCTTATGAATATCTAGTGAGTGTTATATTCTTGTAAATAATTTCAGCTAAAGCATACCCTGTAGTTCATTCTAAAGCTATCATCTTGCAAACTGATACTTTGTTTAAGAAGGTAATTTTAATTTTATTTCAAAACAATGCAATCATTTGGTTTCTTCAGACTCTAGTTATACATGGAATAGTCTCTTATTTTAAGTCAGACTACTATCACTAATCATGGAGGAACAAAGATGTGTCCAAATTTTGAAGGAACATTGGTGTCCCAAAGCTCAGATAATGAATTTTAGCTCTCTCTGGAGAAAAACCTTTCCTGGATGTAGTCTGGCAATATTCCAAGATTTCTTTTTAAAAGTAACTCCATATGTGTACTGAAAATAAGCTAGTGATGTTTTAAATCAACTGGAAAGAGAGGCTGTTCTTTTCAATATTTTTTTCCTGAGTGTAACTTTGAAGTGCAGCATTTGGGGATTATGAAGGTTTGGGTTACCTGCTGAATGAAGGCATGGAAAATTATTTGAAAGCACCCTTTTTAAAAACTGTACTTTAAACTTATGAAATATCACCTGTGGTTACAAGGAGGTATGCAATTCAAAGCATTTTTTTTTCAAACTAAAGAGAAAGAGTTAATTTTAAATTGAGATTATATTTTCCATGTTTTCTATGTCTACAAGAGCATAATCAAAAGTTTGTGGTTCACTTATTTTTAAAGTCAGGAGATGATGAGGATGAGTAAATGCTATTAAATTAAAGAAAATATAGAGAAATTTAGTTAGACACTGTGAGCAAAACTAAACCAAGGACCACAGCTAACCATACTCTAATGATTGTCTCACAGCAGGTATTTTAAATGATTTCATTTTCAAATAAATTCAACTTGTATCTATTCCCCATAATCTGTTCTGAATTTACTTGATACATTCAAAAGCTTGGAATTTTATATGTACATATAAAATTTATATATATATATATATATATGTATATATATTTCCTCAGTAACATTTTTAGCCAGGGTGAAGTTGCTGATATTATTAAATTTGCATCCTATGAATATAATATAAAATATATTTGGATATGCATTCTTCTTCAGAAAACAAAGGAACTATCATAATGTACTTCCAATTGATATCATGAGAGTATTCTTTGTTAAAGAAATCACAGTCATGCCTGCCATATGTGGAAATTGTCAAATAATATTTTGAAAATTTTCAATGTCTATACAGTTAAATATTTACTATAGTATGCAAAACATTTGATTATAGCCAAATGGGAATATGGCTGTCTCTCCTGTTTAGCAGCAATATATCAATATTTAAAAATATCAGAGCTTCTGATACTGGTAAGAGTAAATAATAATTGTGCTAAAACCCATGATTTATAGAAATGTGAAGAAATGAATTCAGAAACTCTTTTTAAAGTAATTTAACATATATAAATACATAAATCATTTTTATTTGTGCATTTTAAACGTAGATTTTGGATAGTTTATAATGTATGGTGAAACTGTACCTTTTAGATTGTATTGAGTATGTCTAGAAACATTTACTGTCTGTGCCTCTCATGTGGCAACAGTGTGCTGAGGAACCAGTGAGACCTGTTACATGTTCATAAGTGCAATGGAGAAAAAATAATTCAGAGAAGAAGACTATAACACTTTGGATAGGCTGTATGTGGAAAGTGTTGTAATTTTAGATGTAGCAGCTAGAAAGCTTTCTTGAAGTGGCTTTTGAGTGGAGCCAAAGGCTCATAGGAATGGACAATGTGGATACTTGGAGAAAGAGGATCCCCATCTAAGGTATGCATAAAAGAATGTTTCTGTCAAGTTCTATGAACGATAAGGATGGCAATGCAGAGGTAGTTTCACAGACAAGTGCAGGAGAACTCAGAGTCAAAGTTGTCCAAAAGAGTAATAGACATTGAAGGCCATGGAAGGGATTTGGATTTAATTAGAATGAACTGGATGATTTTGAACAGAGGAGAGACATAGCATGAACTTTGTTTCAGCAAATTACTACTATTTTGAGACTAGACTGTAACTGGACAAGGGTGATGGAAGAAAGATAATTTGAGGATACATTGCAACAGTTAGGGAAGACAGGATGGGGTTTCAAGTGATGGGTTGTGACAGTGGTGATGCAATGGGTGTTAAGAAATGGTTGAACCAGGTGCAGTGGTGCATATCCATAATCCCAACTGCTTGGGAAGCTGAAGGAGGAGGATCACAAGTTGCAACTTCAGGAGATCCTGTAAAAATTAAAACTAAATAAACTAAAAAGGATTGGGAGATATCTCATGGTGAAGTGCTTACCTAGCATGAACAAGACCCTGAATTCAATCACCAGAACCCATCCCCCCACAAAAGGAAGGGTTTAAATATTTAATCTATAGCACAGGCAACAGGACTTGGTAATCGGTCTGAGAAAAGGAGACATCCAGGATAGTCATAGACAAGGTCAGAAAGATGAAATTGTCACTGACTGTGATGGAGAAGGTTGTTAGAGAAGAATGCTTGGGAAGAATAACCCTGGAACTTTGATTTGGGCAAGTTAAGTTTGGCATGACTATCAGACATTTATATTGAGCTAACACATGGGAAATTGTTTACACAAGGCTGGAATTAATGTGGAAATCTAAAATTGAAATACAAGTTTAAGAATAATTAAAATATAAATTGAATTTAAAACCATTAGACTGAATCAGATTGCCTTTGAATGTAGATATAAATAAATATATAATTCCTTATCACATAATTATATATAGTCTTTATCAATCCTTTTTTATCTTTTGAACACACACACACACACACACATACACACATATATAAAACAACATATAAACCTAGACAATGCAATCTCTAGAAAAAAATGTCAGGATAGTGAGAAAGATAGGATTGCTACAAATGCTATGAAGACCAATTTCTTACTAAATTTAGTTAAAATGTATATGCCCTCTGATTTAAAACCCTCACATATGGGCATACCATAAAAAATATAATAAATAATTTTTGCATATATTTCCAACAGACTTAAGTAGGACTTAAAAATATATATTGAAAAATCCTACATAAGAGAAATTGTGTAATACATGGTAACATCTCTGAACAACAGAATAGTGTATACCTGTCAACTCTATAAATCAGAACTATAGTATCAACTTAGATTGTTCTTGAAGACACAATATTGATCAGACTTTCAATGTACAGAATATTTTATACATTTTGAAGTCATTTCTATCAATTAATATATATATATATATATATATATATATATNTTTTTTTTTTTTTTTTTTTGAGATGTCTTACTAAGTTACAAAAACTGGTTCTTGAGGGCTGGGGGTGTGGCTCAGTTGGTAGAGTGCTTGCCTAGCATGTGTGAGGCACTGGGTTTGATTCTCAGCATCACATATAAGTAAGTAAATAAAGGTCAATCAAGAACTAAAAAGAAAAAAAAAAAAACTGGTTCTTGATTTTTACGATACTCCCACTTCAGCCCCTAAGTCTCCCACATTATAGATGTGTGCCTCTGCACCCAAAATACTTGCCTCTTAGTAAAGATTTTTTACTAAACTCTATTATTCACTTCTCTCAATGAAGCTGTTAGCATTTTTCTTCTTCTGTTTCCTCAAAGTCATCTTTAAATTAATGACATCACCCAGCTCAAAATGAAAATAAAAAACAGGCTAAGTCTTAAAAAGAAAAGACACCCATCTCCTCTTGTTGGAAACTGAAATAGACATCATGGGGAGAAAATTCACAAACAGCAGATGCTGTGGAGAGTTCACTTTTCAATTGTTGATATTAAACAAGAGCACCTCTGAGACTCTGAGAGTCCACATCCTGTGTTTATGGATTACAGTTGAAATGGTAAAACAGCATATCCTTGTACTTCTAAATATTTTATGATACAAGGCATTTATGATGGAGAATCATTTTACTCACAAAATGTTAGGTTTCTTCTAGTATTCTATTTATTTTAACTTGGAAGGAAACTACATATTTAACCTGTACTGAATGAGATGGGAAATAATGAACAATGCAATGACATACAGTAATTTTGAAAAAGTAAATTATTTCATTTTCATAGAGATAAATATTTAACACCACATAATGAAAGATGATTAATTTTAGTATTGCACATAGGATTCTCAAAACATAATAAATTAATGGATTTAACAAACAAATATGCAAAATCCTCAAATTTAGTAATTTGAATTAAATATGAGCAATGAGAAAAATACTCTATATTACAAAGATAAAGCATTATTAATATAGATTAATTTTTTAAAATAGATAAGGTAGAAAAATAAAGCTTGTCAAAAACATTTCTGAAAGTTATGCTAATTTCCATTAGGTATAATTAGGTTTGCATTATAGATGTCTTAATATTTACATGAAAAATTACTTCTCTAGCTTCTATTTTAATTATTCATAGCCACCTTGCAAATGCCTGCTGTTGACTACTGTGGTGTGAGAAAGTAAAAGTATTTTATTGAGTGACTTTTCTTACACATGAAACAAAGTAGTGCACTTGCTGAGCCTGTGAATTCTAGCAGCAGATTTCCTGGGTTTGAATTCTTTAATCTCTTTCATTTTCCTCACCTTTAAAATGAGGCTAATTGTTTTGTGAGTATTCAGCAGGATAATACATAAAGCTACTTATGGTTTGGCATCTGGTAAGCCCTCGGTTCTCATCGACCTACAGATTAATTTTGTTGTACTGAGAAAGGAGCTAGTTTTTTGAATGGTCTCTGGTGAAAAGCATCCTCCTTGGATCCTCTTCAATTCATTCTCCTCATTTAACAATCACTTAGAAAATCACATGTGATTAAATATCTTCCCTAATTAAACCCTTAAAATTGTTCAATTACTCTTAGGACAAAGACCAAAAATCCTTAATACAATCTTTACAGGCCTGACTAGACAATATGGTCATTGCCTTCCTCAGCAGTCTCACTTCTAACATTTTTTTTCCCAACTGCAGTCACACTTTTCCCTCTTTCAGATTCTCAAAATCATCCATTTTCTTTCTACTTAAGGACATTCTCATATACATGCAGTCTACCTCTTAATTCCTAGTTATCATTTAGATCTATGTTCTCTGGATCTTCCAGGACAATCTCTGAAGCTTCTTGCCTAGATGGACACTACTCTTGAACACTCTTTCTCAAATTTTTTTGGTAGTTTTAGTTTGGAATGATATTTTCACTTTCTAACAAAATGAGGTTTTTTACATGGAAGGTATAGGATGACTTACAACAAACATCATTATACTCTTACAATTGTTCATGAAAAGTAAAGTCCTCCTAGACTGGAGAAGGCAGAAGAGGATCAAGAGGAAGCAAGAGAATACAGACCTTGTTTGGCCCACACTAGAGAAAAGGCAGGAGAGGAGAGCAGCAAAAGGAAGAACACATACATTTGGGGGATTTAAATGTTTATGGACAATTAGGAGATCGGGCAAATTATACTATGTGTCTAGAAAAAGTTGCAAAAGTGTCATCAAATCCTACAGTATCTCACCGTAAAATGTGTTATGCAAGCAGGAAAAAAGCATCAGTGATGTTTCATGTTTATGGCATTTGCCTCTGAAACAAGTTTATTCCTCCCTGCAGTCTTAGAAAGCCACAAGTGGTCTTCACACTCCCTAGGACATTTCAGCAAATGGCCTGCATGAGTACATTGTGGAGTCCCTCTGTTACCACTACCATGCCAATGATGTTGTTTACATCTGTGCTGGACACTGATCAATCTCTTGAACTTGGATGGCTTTTCAAAGAAAATGTTCCCTTCGATGAGGGAGGCTATACTATAATTTAAATCCATGAAGAAAATAAATTACATTTATTTTTTGCAATACAGATTTATTGATAACCCTTCTTTCCTTCCTTCCTTCCTTCCTCCCTTCCTTCCTTTCTTCCTTCCTTTCTTCTTTTTTCTCTCTTCTCTCTAAAATATGTGCTCTATACCAGACTTACAAGGTCTATAAAATTTTTTTCTATCTTACTCTTCAATATTTAAAACTCGGTATAGTCTATGGCACAAGTAAGTGGATGAATACATTTAGTTTGATTGAATGCATGATGATTAACAGATGAAGTGTTTGTGACTTACTGATCATGGACCAGATATCTTATTCAGATGCATATTTGAATGAATGAGTGAAAACTCTAATACATTAAAAGAGTCCTGGTTGTAACCACCTGAGATTAGTTTCCTAGTAGATAATGTAAAATAAAGGTTTATTTGAAAAACTCTCAAAAATTATTAGAATATTTTAACCTTGTATGGGTTACAAAGAGAGATTCTGACCTTCTACACTTTTCCTGGCTTCCCTGGCCTTTCTTTGAAATCTCACTGGAAGCTTTCATGACTCCTTAACTCCAGCATACTGAACCTTTTTTTTTTTTTGGTTACCGGGAATTGAACTCAGGGGAATTCGACCACTGAACCACACCCACAGCCCTATTTTGTATTTTATTTGGAGACAGAGTTTCACTAAGTTGTTTAGCACCTCTCTTTTGCTGAGGCTGGCTTTGAACTCATGATCCTCTTGCCTCAGCCTCGAGAGCCATTGAGATTACAGGTGTTTGCTACCACACCAAGCAGCATACTGAACTCTTGCAAAACCAGCACCATGTAAAAAATGCCAGGATCTGTGCCAGTATGTTTAATAGCTGAGCCCTCTTGCACCATGGCTGCAGTAGCATCTGCAGCAATTTCTAAATGGGCAGCTGAACACAGTGAATTGAATCCTGGGGAAACAGCTACCTAGCTGGTATTGATACTTTCATGTCAAAAAGTGTCTTTTAGTTTTTAATTTTATTTCCTTGAGCCTTCCATCGGCATGGGCTTGCTGATTCCAAAGATGCCCTCAAGATATCTTTTCTACTTTTTTTTTTTTTTTTTTTTTTTGATTTTGTGTGTGTGTGTGTGTGCAAAATACTTAGCTTCTCTTTAATGGCAGTAATATCTTCAACAACCACACCTTCCTTGGCCCTAATTTTGCAGGTGCTTCTTTTCCAGCCTTATTGCAGTGTTTCAATTATTACCTTTTAAAAAATATTCTCATAAATTCTCATAGTAAATCTGATAAAAGCTGTCAAAAATACCCATGTCACTGCCTGAATGCTGCACTGCCTTGAAATTTTCTTCATCAGATTAATTAGTCTATCACCTTTAAGCTCAGCTTCACAGAAAGTCTGAGGACTAGACCCAAATGTAAACAAATCTTTTGTCAGAGTGTAACAGATGGTCTCTAGTCCAATTACAGTATAGTCCTTGTTTTCCTCTGAAACCTCTTGATCAGAGTTTATTGTCCATATACCTATAAGCATTCTGGTCTTCTGAGCTCTTACCAAAATTTCTCAGTCAGTTCTGCTTACAGCATTCCAAAGCTTCTCCAGCCTGCATCTCCAAACTTTTGCAAATTTCTCCAATAAAACCAGTTCCAAAGACTCTTAAACCACATGGTCAGGTTAGCCATGATAATGACCCCACTTCCCAGTACCAATTTCTGTGTTAGTCAGCATTTCAATTCTGTAACCAAAATAGCTGAGAAGGACAATTTAGAGGAGAAAAACTTCCTTTGGAGCTTATGATTTCAGAAGTCAGTCCATGGTTGGTCTGCTTCACTGTGCTATGCCTGAGGCAGTGAACATCAAGGCAGAAAGGCATGGCAGAGGAAACTGCTCAGATCATGGCAGCAGAGAAGCACAGAGTGTGTGCATGAGGAGTCAGGGGCAAAATCTAAATCCCAAGGGCACAACTCCAATGTCCTACTCCCTCTAGCTATGCTCTGAATGCCTATAATTACCACCATACATTCAAATACATTCAAATTTTAAACTTATCAATTTTATGAATTAAACCACTAATCAGGTTATAGCTCTCAAAATCTAATTACTTCACCTGTGCACATTCCTGCATTGATACATGAGTATTTGGACAGACATTTCACATACAAATCCTAACACCCTTGTTCCATTTTTCTCATGTTAGTGAGCATCGATATCTGATTATTATTTGTGAAAATATTTAAATTTTTATTTCAATCGTCACTTTCATCAACTACAAGAAATCTAACAACTTTTAAGATTTATGATTTGCCTTTATTAGACATTTTTAGTATATTTATGAAGTTTCTAGATACATTATCCAGCATTTATGAGGACATAGAGTGGATGTAAAAGTAATTTTCCATCAAATCCCACAAAGAATAAATTTTGAATGATCAATTTTATACAAATATTATTAATAAAAATGTTTTTATTCTAACCGGATTTGCTTTCCTTGCCAAATTTCTAACTCATCACAACAGTTTTATTAGTAATAAATATTGTGTAGAAAATGTTCAGATGAGGAACTTAAGAAATAAATACACAAAGTATAAACTAGAAAAGCATGTGTTATTTACCTACCATTTATTTATTTCTTATTAATTATAAACTGTGCTCTATAGCTTTTGTATAAACTTTCATTACTTAGAACAATAGGTGATTTTTATTCCCAGTATGCAGATTTTTTTTTAAATCAAAAAAGGAATATTCAGACTACAAAGTTGTTCAAAATATAAAGCAGGATTCAAAGTAGTTTTCTGAATTGTCGCAATGATATCAGGATATCCTTTCACATTTTTTTTGGAGCAGTCAATTGATAATGTTTTAAGGAGGTGGACTACCAACTTCTAGAAAATGTTTATCTCTGGAATGCATTATTAATATTGCACTATCAAACTATATTCAATGAAACTATTAAATTTTTGAGCTCTGTATAGAATATTCCTAAAATTCTATTTTGCTAATATGTGTCAAAGAATTTCACTTTAGTCTGTAAACAGTTCAGAAGCCCCCTTTCCATAATACATAGACAAATATCTCATGAAAACATGGTTTGCTATATGCTGGCTAATTACAGGAACTCGTTTTCCTATCTTTAAATTGCTTTATGCTTCATTATTCATTAGACCCTCATCATTTGGAAGATAATCATGTTCATAATGAACTAAATTGTTCATTTTCTACTTTATTTGCAATTATGATTTGGATCTGACATTTCTCCCACAGGCCCATATGCTACAGACTTGGTTACAAGTCTATGGTACCATTGGGAGATGGTAGAACTTTCATGCATGTGTGGCCTAGTAGAAGTAAGTCAGGTCATTGGTAGTATGCAACTTTTTCCTTCTATTTTCTTTCTGTTCACCATGAAGTGAGAAACTTTGCTTCACTATCCCCCCCTCCCTGACCATGTGTTCTGCCTTAGAGAATTCCAAAAGGCAATAGAGACAGCCAACTATGGACTGAACCAGGAACCAAAATAAACCTTCCCTACTTTAAGTTGATTTATCTTAGGTATTTGTTACAGTGACAAAGGCTGACAAATACATGAAGAAATAGGTAATTCTTTCTATGAAGCATTTTCTTATTTCTTCAATATCCATAAAACGGATTTATCTTTAAAACAGATTTTCAATGGAAATTTATGGAAGTAAGAGAAAAATTTAAATGATAGCCAATAAACCCAATCCATTTGCAAATGTCCCTATTCAGCATGAAAGCTAAATGGGTAACTCTTAAGAAAAAAATGTCTTTGTATTAAGGCAAAATGTGACAGCTACAAGAACTTTTCTTCTTTTAGTGTAATAAAAGTAAATTTAAGTTTGCCTACCATAGAATGGTTGAACAAAATAATTACTGTGATATCAATGTCTATGCTTTTATAAGATTCTGTCTTTATAGCCACTCTATGATCTATCTGTAAGGCAAAACATAATGTAGTTTCTGAGATTTATGTCGTTTGTATTAAAAATAAACCATATTTCACAATATGAACAGAAAATAAATTCATCCATTTTTTTTTCCTGACATAACAAATTGTTACTGAAAATACTTGTTTCTTTAAAATAATAATTTTCAAAACTCAGATGTAAAAGATAAAAAGCATGGAATGTTTCATCCAGTTCTATTATGTTCATATTTTCAGTCAACTTTGCTCTGATGCTATCTAGAAAGTGAAACAAACTTAGTATATATCTAATTTCCAGAGTTCAAACAGAAATTTTGAGAAGCCAAACAAATATAATATATGTAGGAAAGCATGTTGGTAGTATTTGTGACTTTGTTGTTCAGCATTCTCTCTGTGGTACCAGGAAGTGGTACAAAGCTGTATAAAAACACATCATAGCTGGTGAAACAAATAGGTTGATATAAGTGGAAATTCAATATAAACAGGCTTGACAAATGTGGAGAAATTTAACATTGACCCTGTGGGATTTGGGGCCAGACTTTTAAATTTGATTGATAGACTTAAGAATTTTATATATATGGATTCAATACAAGTGGGTATCATGGCATCATAAAAGCAATATTATCAACTAAAAAAGTTGCGAACGTCTCTCTCCCAGGAATTGGATGTGTAATGTCTTTTTAGCTACTCAAGTTAACTACTGAAATCCACTTTTTTCATCTAGTCTTGATGTGGTTTTATAATTTAACACATTTCTTGTTGAACTTCTTAGAAGCTTTTCTTTTCATCAAATAGGCATTTGCTGATGCACCCTAAGAAGAGTCTTTCCCTCTATTTTTATTTGATTACTTTTGTTTACTATTGCTATTTTAAAATTCAGTTAAATAAAATATCATCAAGTTTGGCTTCTCAAGGAAACTCTCTTGAACCTTTTGTATTTTCCTATGGATATATTCTTCTAAGTCTCATAGAAAGAAAAAAAGCAATGAAACTATGTTAAGTACAAGTAATATTGTAAACAAGAATAGTTTTCTTTCTCTAGACACTTCAGGAAATATCTACAAATACATCAAAATTTTAAAGTCCTAGTCATGGCATTAGTAATGTCTCTAAGGAGTTCTGGTTCTTTTTACTGAAAAAATATTATTTAGAAATAAAGATTTGAATTCTAGTTAAATTACCAGTTGTGAATGTGGAGTTAAACTGTAAATTTGAAAAATAATTTAAAACAAATTTTATCCCCCTCAAACTTGTATATATTTTTTTTAATTTTTTATTGTTGGTTGTTCAAAACATTAAAAATTTCTTGACATATCATATTCCACACTTTGATTCAAGTGGGTTATGAACTCCCACCTTCACCCCATACACAGATTGCAGAATCACATCAGTTACACATCCATTGATTTACATATTGCCATACTAGTGTCTGTTGTGCTCCGCTGCCTTTCCCATCCTCCAC
>NW_026000093.1:27336911-27453813 GCF_001458135.2 Marmota marmota marmota
GCCGCTGCTCCTCTTCTGCCGGTGGGTCGCAGGCCCGCCTACCTTGCAGGAGTGATTGGAAGCTCTGCCCCTCTGCGGGCCACTGGGCCTTTTCTCTGTATATTTTTTAGTTTATATACTTTGTGAACATATGTGAGCAATATTGTTTAGTTTCTGATATACTTCATTGTTACTTAATTTTTTTTTCTATCAGAGATATATTCAGTATCCCTACTCTAAGTAATTTGAGGATCGGGATGCAATTCAGTGGTAGAGTGCTTGCCTAGCATGAATGAGAATCTGGGTTTCATATTCAGCACCAATGAATAAATACATACATACATATATGCATACATACATAAACAAACAAATAACTTAATGAATGTTAGTAATGGCCACATGCATTAAAAGTAGTAGGTTCCAAATAATTTCTCAGAGGAATTCATTAATTAAAATTTGGATTAGTCTATCCAGTTTACACACTTAATTGTACAATGGAATTTGGGTGTGAGCTAAATTAGCTTTAGAGATTCAGATTAATTAACAATATGTTGATAAAAGGAATGTGGGAAGATATGTGCAAACTCACACAGAGAAAAGAATTATCTTTAAATTTCCATTTAAAAATATTGAAAAATAATTATGAAATCAATGTGTAATTAAATATTTGAAGTACAGAAAACTTTATCCAGATTAAAAAAAAGAATATCTTTGCTCAATTAAATTTACTTTGTTCTTCCTGTTAGTCTAAGAGCAACCCACACAAATTAATGTTTTATTAATTTTTTTTTCAAATCATATACCAATTATACTGTATGTATTATTATAAAATTTCTTTGGCCCACTTTTCAATTATTCTCAAGATAAACTTTCTAAAATATTTTATTAATATTTCAAACATAAACCAATTTCAATTACTAGACTTCATAGAAATCCTTAAAACTAGCATCACTTATCTTAGAAATTCATTTGTAATATAAGATTATACATTACAGGTAGATGGATCTTGACCATTGGTTATAAATGTATTATCCTTTTTTTAGGTATTTGTTTTGTAATTAGTTGTACATTGGTTTAGGCCATAATACAGGTGTGTTAAAAGCTATTTTTTACCCCATCTTTCAAATAAATATAATTATATATTTCACATATTTTCTCCATATAGACCTTCTGTTTTTTGCTGTCTAAAAGTAGCAAAAAATTTACAAATAGTTTCTATACATTTTCATCAGAATAACAATTGTCTGAGCTAGGAACATAATATGAATTAAGTGCTATTAGCTTACCAAAGACTATATTTGAATTTCACTAATTTCTTATTAATATTCCTTTTCTGGTCTAGTATCCAGTCTAGGATTCTTTGTGTCTTCTTACAGTTACCAGTGCTAAGAATAGAGTTCCCTTCTATTAATTTACTAAATTATTTAATTATGTTATAGCCTTGTGGGTAGTTCATTTATTTTGTGGATTATAACCCATTATAATTATTATTTAGTTATTGAAATTATCTGAGAGTTAGCTATTGGGAATTCCTTCATGTAGGCTTTTATATGTCTCTCAACATACTTCCATAATTTTTTACCATTTCCTTATTTTTGGCAAGAAAAAATGTACCAGGTCCTTTTGTATCTTTCCTGTCCTAGTCGTGGAATTAGTAATGTCTCTAAGGAGTTCTGGTTCTTTTTACTGAAAAATATTATTTAGAAATAAAGATTTGAATTCCAGGCATACACTTTGCCTCTAAGAATCATTACATCTACGCCTTAGAAAACTAGAAAATGCATGGATATATTTTACATCTCACACACACACACACACACACACACACACACACCTATATACATCTCTGTATATTTGTATCAATATTCAAAACTGTGAATACAAATTGATATTTCCAATTCTATTCCAACACTCTGGTATTTATTTTTCCATTTTTTTTTTTTTAGAAATTTGTCTTTAGATTTACACAGTATAGCCAAAAAGCAGTTTTCCAAATATTCTTTCTTGCTTACCCTACCAGTGCGGTTGTCTTATCCATTCGTTACACTTTTAAGTTCACTAATTAATGTTTGTTTTCCATCTTGGTCCTTTCTTCCGCATCCTTTTACCTACCCAGTGTTTTTATTTTATACTCAGTTTTATTCTTGATTTTCTTTTGTTCTCCAGGTGTACTATTATATCACTTTCTAGTGCAGAGAGCTTTGCTTTTTCTTTACCTATTTTGCCTTTCATAGGTTTATTTCCTCCATCTGCATTGCTAATAGCTAAGATAACATCTTGTATAGTTTTAAATATTTAATGAACAAATTATTTTTTCAGCTCGTGTATTTGTAAAAATTTAAGTAGTTTGTTATAAAGGTTTCCCTCCATTAGATTGTATAGAAAATGCCAGCAGTTTTACACTGAATTTTTACATTCATTCAGTGGAAGACTTCTAACTTCAAGAGATATAGTAGGGACACAATTATCCCCTCCCCAAATATATGAGAAAACCATAGACACAAATGTACTAGAATTTATTGTTCTTTCACCGCAACCAAATAGTGTTTGGGTACCAGGAAAAATGAACTCAGAAATACAACGTAAGCATGATAAAATCAAATAAATTATGATTTCCTTATGCAATATTATTACTTGTAAATCAATAGTGGATAGATTTTCATCCCTGGAGGACAAAGTTTTCTTTTTCTCCATTTGACCCCAATACTAATGTTATCCCTGGAATATAGTAGAGGATTAGTAAATCAAACCATACCATAAACCAACAACATTTCTTTAAATTTGTGTCTTCAAATAGGTTTTGGCTCCAAAGTGACAAAAATATGTGATGAATATCCAGCTATTTCCAGATCATTTAGAGACTAAATATCAAGAGAAGAGATTATCTTTCTCTCTTTCTCCTGCTTGCTTTAATGGCCATTTACCCTCATTTGCATTCACTACAGACTACCTCAGGGGAAATAAGATGATGGCCTTTGGGTCAATCAGCTTGACTAACACAGTATTAACTCTTAGAAATGACTGAATGTGGGACAGGCTTTATATTATAGGTTACTTTAGGTTTTCAGATTATCTATACCCTGCTATCACAGTTCTTCATGACCACAGATAATTAAAGGGAACTTTGCATTAAGTATGCTGCTTCTTTATGGTTGGCTTAACTCTAGAAACATGGAGACCTGTGGAAAAATATGAACATATTCTCTCCTATTTGATAAAAACCCTTTTGCAATAATTTGTACTCTGTTTGTGACAGCAAAATAAAACTGGTTGCATTGAGAAAACTATAATATAATAGGGATAAAACAAAAACAATTTTGGAATTGAAAGAAATTTCTATTCTCATTTACATGTTTGATCTGATATAGTACCAAAAAACTTCCAGCTAAAGGCAAAAAGTTGAGAAATGGGCATACTCTTTTCTAACTTTCCCAATCAATAAATATGATTAAATAATAGTAAGAATAGAATTTGTTAATACCAAAGGTACAAGGCACAAATACTATGTGTCTATAATTTTTCCTAAGACCTATGAAGAATAGGCATAGCACAAACTTATTAGAGTTATAAATCAATAAAATTTGGCCTCTCCACTAATGTAAGCTATCATATATATATGCGTATATATGTATATATGTTCATATACAGGTATGCATGTGTATATATACATATTAACATATAAATATATGGGTACGTACATACAAATATGTGTATATACATATAAATATACACATACTATATATCATGTATTTTATTAATATTTTCATGAATATAAATAAAGATTATAAAATCAAATATTAAAAAAGCAATTTTTTCTGTAGCCATAAACTGGTTTGTGTTAGGCAAAGCTGATTTCACAACCCTCATCTCCTAGCTTCACAAGTGGATCGTTTCACCTAGACCTAATTCAATAAGTTCGTGTTCTTCTTTAGACCTTAGTAACGGCTCAGAAAGGGACACATCATTTCACAGAGCTAACTCTTATGTTTAGACTCATTCCTCTTCCTGCAGTATCTGGAAAATAGGTAAAATAGAACTATTACTACCATAGAGAGCTTGCCCTGAATCTGTCCTTGGAAGTCAGAATCCTGAGATCATGATAGCTTTAGTCCATTCACACTGTATGAGAGTTCCATTCATTCAACCTGAGCTTTGGCTTATCAACTCAACTTCCAGTCTACACATTTGCTTTTAACTGAAGTTAGTTGTCTTGATTTTTAATTTACTTACAACCTAAAGAGTATTAATAAATATTTTTGGTTCACAATAAACATGAAATAATGAAATTATATAGGTATTATCAAATAATATTAGATATGCATATATTATCAAATAATTATGAGCATGGTCATGTAATGCTCAGTGTAATAATAAGTACTATAATGTCTAGTAATTCAGGTATCTCTAGCTTACATTTTCCCATAAGTGGTAGGTTTCTAGAATCATTTTTATATGTATATGAAATAAATGACACACAAATATGAAATATATATAGGTATACATCAGAGTTCTTTTCAAAAATAATTGACAGATGGCATTCCCAAAGATGAAGGGGTAAGTATCTACTAGTAGCTAGGCAAAGAGCAAACAACTGAATTAACTACCAAAAGCCCAAATCAAGAAAGAATATGAACAGAAGAAGACCAGAAAATTTGTGTGAAGTTAGAGTGCAGCAAAATTGACTTATGAAAGCCATGCTGAGAATTGTTTTTTCTTTTTTTTTCTTTTTTGGTACTGGGGATATTGAACCCAGGGAAACTTAAGTACTGAGCCACATCCCCAGCCACCCCGCCTTTTTAATATATTTTATTTTGAGAGACAAGGTCTTGTTAAGTTGTTCAGGGCCTTACTAAATTGCTGAGGCTGGCTTTGACCATGATAAGAATTTTGTTAGTTCTTATAAAAAATAAAACAATGAAGAACTTTGGAGAATTGGAACCCTCAATCATTTTGCTTTGTACATAGACAATTCCTATAGCAATATAGATACAGAATAAAACAGCAAGCACTGCTACATTAGGTGTGGTGGGTAGGTCATTTAAGAGGAAGTAGCATTGGGAGGGAAACACACACACACAATGAGGATGATGTTAAGGGAAGTAGCAGAAGCAATGCTCAAGTTGACATTTTTGACAGAATGTCAAATTGGCTTGAATCTATTTCCAAATTTTTCTTCCCTTTTACGTTTTTTTAAAGACTGTGAATGGGGAAAAATGAAGCAACCCTGCAATACCTTTAATAAGGATTTTTTTTAATGTGCACACACTTTCATAATACCACTTCATTTATTTAACTACTTTCCTCACTTATCCAGTGCATATGTTAACTGCAAATAAAGCAACAGTGTTTAATGATATCTATTGGATAAGATACTGAATTTTTAACTTCAACCTTCAAACTTCCTTACTTGATTCTCCTGGATGTATTCTGGGAATCATGTTAGTGCTAAGGATGATATGAAAAGCAAGTTCTTCTCTATATTTTCAGATAAGATCTTATTAATTATTAACTCAGCTATTCATATTATAATTTACAGCATTTAAAATTGTAAGTATATCTCTAAAATTACATGAAATATAATTTTTCAAAAAACACAAAGCCACCTATTCCTGTCATTACAAATATTTTAGGCCTGTACATTTACTTCAGGATTATATAGGATGTATAATGGACTGATTTTTTGTGATTTAAAACAAAAATTTCTACTTTTTATAATTCATTTTTTCTTTGCATAGTTGTCATTTCAGTGGCTACAAAGCATCTCATTGAATTATCCACCTCAATGTACATTCTAACATCTCGTCTCACAACTTATTTCCAAATTTTCACCATCTTAGGTAATGTTGTAATGAGGTTTTTATATTTCATTATTTGCCATTTGGATACTTTATACTTTTGTGCATGTGTTTTGATATGATATTATTAGTGAAATTGGGTACTGATTTTACTTATTTCTTCAAGGGTGGTGAACCTCTTGTTTTAAACATAAGAAAAATAAAGCTATCTAGACATATAGGGAAACAGAAATAAGAAAATCTAGTCATACTGACCAGAGGAAGACGAATATTGCCACCAAACCACTAATACAGTCTCTTAGTACTTTTCTAAAACTTTGAACACAGTAGTTACTTGGAATGACTGTCACATAAATAGCTGATAAACTCCAACTCATTGAGTCTCCAGAATGACAGTAAACAATAATTTTTTAAATAAATAAATAAGATGACATCAAATAATGTTAGTAGGAAACTTTCCCCTTCCTATTGCATGCTATCTACACTCTTATGGCATTACAGTTGCCATGACAGAGCCTGTATCTACACTGAATAATCTAGAGGTGGTAGTAGCCTGGAAATACAATCTCCTCAAGATTTTGCTTGTCGAGCAGTCAGGCTACACACTTCATTCTTAATTTCATGAGAAAACAATGGCACAAGAAGTTAGCAAAAGTGAATAATTAATGAGTTATAGTTGTCAACCTCCATATATATCCCTGTGTTAGAAATTCCTATCAATCAGATCAAAGACAGCTTTGACAATGTGACAAGCTGTAGGAAACAATGCTGAGTGGATTTGAGAGGCTCTTGCTGGCGACCTCTCACATGCTCAAGCAGTGGGATGTTGCAGAATAAATCTAGGTAGATTCTGCATGCTTAAATATATTTCTATGGCAACCAACATGTTTACTTTGTTGTTTTACTTAAGTATAAAATAAATATTTTTGTGATTTTTTTTCTAAAAATTTCATCTTAAAACTCTAGTTGTGGGCAATAAATAAGCAATAAATAATAATTGCTTATTATTTATAAATTTTATTTTTTTTTCAATTTTATGTCACCCCTTGTGTTTTAGTAATGACCTAATTAAGCAACTTTCCAGGATAAAAAGAAAAAAGTATATATTTTTAAAGTTTGCTACAAAGTACATGGGCTTAAAAGAGAAAAAAAATAATTAGCAATCATGGAAAAATCAGTTCAGAACAAAATCAATGACAATATTTCCCAATCACACTCTTCCTTTTATAAATCTCTTTACCATATTTTTGGAGTTTATTGATCTCTCTTTCTTTATTCCTAGACCTTGTTCTCCAGATTCATTTTGGAAGATGTCCTTAATCCACCTGAGTAGTTCCATTCTTATTTTAAAAGAAAAGTATTCACAAAAGAATTTTGAGAACCCAATTCATAATTTTGGGTGCCTAGTTGAGTACCCTTGACAGCAGTGGATTATTTGGGAGAAAAGTGATATCTTAGGTAAAGCCAAGTTTTGTATTCAGATATTTTTTTCTTTATTTATGCCGAGACAATCACTCATGTTAACTACAGTGATAAAATAGCCTCTAAAACACACGCACACATCTTTCTAATTATTTTTAATGTTTTAATTTTTAAAAAACTTATTTATTTGCTCTAATTTGTTATACACAACAGCAGAATGCATTTCAATTCATACTAAACATAGGGAACACAGTTTTTCATTTCTCTGGTTGTACACAGAGTCGAGTCACATCATTCATGTCTTCATACGTGTATTTAGGGTAATGATGTCCATCTCATTCCACCATCTCTTGTACCCTCATTCTCCCTCCCTTTCCCTCCATCCCCTTTGCCCTATCTAAAGCTCCTCCATTCCTCTCATGCTTCCCCCCATCCCCATTATGGATCAGCATCCTCATATCAACAAAAACATTCGACATTGGGATTGGCATACTTCACTTAGCATAATATTGTCCAATTCCATCCATTTACCTGCAGATGCCATTATTTTATTCTCTTTTAATGCTGAGTAATATTCCATTGTGTGAGTGTTTGTGTGTATGTGTGTGTGTGTGTGTGTGTGTGTGTGTGTGTATTAGTTTCTTCATCCATTCATCTACTGAAGGGCATCTACTTTGGTTCCACAATTTAGCTATTATGAATTGTGCTTCTATAAACATTATTGTGGCTACATCACTGTAGTATGCTGTATTTAAGTCTTTTGAGTATAAACCAAAGAGTAGGATAGCTGGGTCAAATAGTGGTCCCATTCCAAGTTTTCCAACAAATCTCCATACTGTTTTCTATATTTTTTCCACCAATTTGCAGTCCCACCAGCAAATGTATGAGTGTACCTTTTTCACCACATCCTTGCCAACAATTATTGTTGTTTGTATTCTTAATAGATGCCATTCTTACTGCAGTGAGATGAAATCTTAAGGTGATTTTTATTTTCATTTTTCTAATTGCTAGAGATGTTGAACATTTTTCATGTATTTGTTGACTGCTTGTATATCCTCTTCTGAGAAGTGTCTGTTCAGTTTCTTGGTCTATTTATTGAATGAGTTATTTGTTTTTTTGGTGTTAAGATTTTTAAGTTCTTTATATATCCTGGGGATTAGTGTTCTATCTGATGTGCATGTGATAAAAATTTGTTCCCATTCTGTAGGCTCTCTATTCACCTCACTGATTGCTTTTTTTGCTGAGAAGAAGCTTTTTAGTTTGAACCTATCCCATTTATCTTTTCCTGGTTTTAATTCTTGTGCCACAAGAATATAAGATGGTGAAATGAGATGGACATTGTTACCCTAAGTACATGTATAAAAACACAAATGGTGTGACTCCTCTTTGTTTTCAACCAGAGACATGAAAAATTGTGCTCTATTTGTATAATATGAATTGAATTGCATTCTGCTATCATATATAACTAATTAAAAATTTTTAAAAAAGATTCTTTGTTGGCATTAATTTTCTTTCAGAGCCTTGTTTATGTTGTTTCATGATGGCTTTGAAGGTCTGGGTTGAAAAATCTGCTGAAATCTGAATTGGTCTTCCTGTATAAATGATCTGATTCCTCTTTCTTGAGGCCTTTAAGATTCTATCCTTATTTTTATTATAATATATCTTGTTGTAGTTCTGTTGTAATTTTGTACATTTGGTGTTCTGTAAGTCTCTTGTGTTTGATTTTCCAATTTATTCTTCATGCTTAGGAAATTTTCTGATATTGTTTCATTGAAGCGATTGTGCATTCCTTTGGTTTGAATCTCTGAGCCTTCCTCTAACCCAATAAATCTTAGATTTGGTCTTTTGATGTTATCCAATAGTTCTTGGATATTCTGTTCATGATTTCTTACCACCCTCACTGTGTGGTCAACTTTATTTTCAAGATTGTATATTTTGTCTTCATTGTCTGAGGTCCTGTCTTCCAAGTGATCTAGTCTGTTGGTGATGCTTTCTACTGTATTTATAAAATTTGGTTTATTGTTTCTTTCATTTCAAGGATTTCTCTTTGTTTGTTTGTTTTCAGAATCTCTACCTCTTTCTTGAAGTAATCTCTTTCTACCTCTATTTACTCTTATCTCTTTGTTGGTGTGATCCATGATTTCCTATGTTTGCTCTTTTCTTTTCGTTAGACTGATCAATTTTTGCCTTTATTTGCTCACTTAGGTCATTATTTAATTCCCAGATCATTTTAATTATGTACATTCTGAACCCCTTCTCTGACATTTCATCTACTGAGCTCTCCATGGATTTTATTGTTGTACTATCTTTGTTTGGGGCACTTTCCTCCCTTGTTTTTTCATGATGTCTATGTGTCATCCTCTCTTGCAGTATAGATCTGAGGCATTGCAGCTTCTTTCCTATTATCTTATAGTGTCCCTACAGGTTACCAATACCTCACCTTTAAGGGGGGCATCAGTATAGTAGCATGCAATGTAAGCAATAAATCAATTAACTTCTATTTTGACAGTTACAGATTTGTTGCTGTAAACAGAAATGATGAGTTCGGTTATCTTTTACCATATGGTCAATAGGTTTGCATAATGACTTACAGATTCTAATAGTGGGAGGGTAGGCTGTGAAGTTTATAAGGTAGGCTGTGAGAATATAAAAGTATTAGATTATATGACTAGTGAAAAAGAAGTTGGTTGTTAGCAGGAGAAATAAGAAAAAGAAAACCCATGCAAGGCTCCCTGTTACCTCTGCAACTGGATGATTGCTAGCTAGCACCCCTTGTAGAGATACCTCTGGAGCAACTAGGCTTGTAGGGACTTTGGTGACATTATACCATGTCCTGATTGCTGTCCCTAGATAGTAGCAGTGATGTTCCACTTTGCTGGCTGCAGCAGCATCAAGCCTATAGGTACCTTCATATTGGGGTATGGAGCCACACTCTGATGAATAGGGAACTGTAGCTCAGGCATGCCTGTCCACATGGGCATGGTGTGCTGGGGTGGACCTCTGTCCAGGCTGCTTTTCTTTATTATATACATATAGTAAATAAATCTGACATTTATGTGGATAGATAAAGAGATAGGTATAGATACATCCCCTAGAACTGGGAATTGAACTC
Organism: Marmota marmota marmota; assembly: GCF_001458135.2. Lineage (NCBI taxonomy): Eukaryota > Metazoa > Chordata > Mammalia > Rodentia > Sciuridae > Marmota > Marmota marmota. Next base: position 27,347,220 of record NW_026000093.1, read on the forward strand.
AAGACACTTTCACTGAGCTACACTCACAGCTCTCTTAATTTTTTAAATTTTGAAACATGGTCTTGTTAAATTGCCAGGAAATGCTTTGATAAAATTGTGATCCTCCTGCTTCAGCTTCCCAAGTCCCTGGAATTATAGGCAGGCACCACTGCACCTAGCAAGAAACCATATTTGTTAGCAAGAATCAATAATACATAAACAATAAGCTAAAAGGATGTCAAGAGGAATAACTCACCAAATCCTTTCCTTCATGGCCTTAAATGTAAGAGGCTAGTTTAAGTCAAGTTCATTTTTGAAGAACTGTCTGATTCACAGATTTCACAGATTTCAGATTGACAAAATCTAATTCAGTAGGGCAAGCAGATTTGTTTGTTTTAATATTCTTTTCCTATGATGATTCTTGAAAGGAGGTACTACAGTTGAAGGCACATGGTTACCAATTTGGTTCAATTTAAAAATAAATTTCAATTTTTTGAATAAAACTATTTCATTTAGAAGCATTTTTTTAAATATATGAGAGAAAGCATGGAGATATATTAAAGTTTTGGGCAAATATTTACAAATTAAATTCTACAAAGGACTTCCATATGCTTTTATAACTACAACTTAATACGTTTGTCTACTATAATTAATTATAATTTGAATATTCAAAGTTACATTTTTATTGTATCAGTTTAGTCTACAATGTAACATCTGCAAATCTGCTGAATCAGTCTTCTGAGAATATTAAGAAACTAACAAAAGATGCTAACTCAAGCAAGGCTGTACTAAAACCTAAAAATATCCCCTTCTATCCTCTGTAGCTTAGTGGTTGAGAGCAGACCTTTGATGTTCACCCAGCCTGTATTGGAAGATATGCTAGCTTTGTTACTGACTCTAGCCCTGTGAATTTCATTCTGATATCAGATGGGGGTAAAATTACATTCTACATTACACGGTTTGGGTGAGAATTAAATGGCTTAGCACATGGTAAAACAGAACTGTTACAGACATATGTTAAGTGTAAAGTAAGTAGGAATGTTTGATAGTATTACAGGTCTTCAAACATATCTGCACCTGTTTTCACTATCAATGATTCCATTTGTTATCATCTTTCTCTTGAATTCATCAGAAGAGATAATTACTTCAGAGGTTAAATGATAAAAATATGAAATGCTTTGTTTCAAAAGGCTTACAATTTTCAGTTTTTTAAAAAATATCTTCTGTTGGTTGGACATGGTGATGCACGGCTATAATCCTAGCTATTTGGTAGGCTGTGGTAGGAGGATCACAAGTTCTAGGCCAGATTGAAAAATTTAGTGAGACCCTATCTCAAAATTAAAAAGGAATGGGGTTATGACACAATGGTAGAGCACCTCAAAATTCAATCCCCAGTGCCCTCCCACAGATATTTTTTCTGTTAACATACTATCTTAGAATATGTGAATTCAAAATAATTCTGCATTAATGAAACATTGGGCTATAGAAGATGGTGCAAAGAAAACTTTGCTGTTTTTTGTAAAAACATTTTCATTTGTCCTTTGATAACTTCAAGTGGCTTTAAATAATTTTTATATTCATAGGAGACAAAATAGGGATAAATTATGTCTGATGTAATGAAAAATGTTTCAACAGTCTTTCCAAAATGTGAATTTTTCCTGCTCCATTTAATAGTCTATCACACATATTAATGTTTGTTTGTGTATATGTATATACACATATATATATTTACATAATTTTGTCTCAGAATATTCATTTTTATTTGATTTTGATTAACCATGATAAAAATTCTGAGATATTCTGAATTAGTTACTAGGGCTGGAAAATGGCAGGTGGGGGAGATAAAGGAAGTTAATCAGTTAACAGTTGCAAGGGAAATCAAGAAAAAGACTGTTTATGTTAGAACCTTGGCTGCAATCCCATCACTGCCCATCACTAGTGACACTGTCCCTGTTTATTCATAAACTTTCTGGACTGTTAACTCCAAGCAATATAGAAGCAATGAGAGTTCTTCTTCTGAACAGGTTTCCTATCCCTAAGTTGACTATGCTTTTGTTACCCTGTCTCTCTAAAATGCCAGTGTAGGTTAATGTAAATAATGCTTTTCTTCCCCATAATTTTAAAAAACACTTATAGCTCTAAGTCCAGTATAAAGACTATTTCCACTTTCTATCTATTCTAGTCTTTTATAGTTGTAGAGACTTTTATTATTATTATTATTATTATTATTATTATTATTATTATTATTTTGGCTAGCATCTGTAATTACTCAGTAAACCATTTTATTTCAGAGATCCCTTAATCTCAAAAGTTTTAATTTAACAGATGTATTTTGCCTCTTCATTTATGAATTACCCACCTTAATACTATAAGACTTTCTTTAAAGTAATCATAGATTTATTACTTTATCAACTTTTAAAATGCTAACAGAGCCATGTATTGAACTCAGATTTCAAAATGGAAGTTTGGGTTGAGGGCTTTTCCAACTATGATAAGATAGTGTTCCTTATCAAAAGAGGTAGTTGTTTGTGGGGCAAGATGGTGCACACCTGTAATCCCAGCAGCTCTGGAAGCTGAGGCAGGAGGATCATGAGTTCAAAGCCAGCCTCAGCAACAGTGAGGGGCTAAGCATCTCAGTGAGACCCTGGCTCTAAATAAAATACGAAATAAGACTGGGGATGTGGCTCTGTGGTCGAATGTCCCTGGGTTCAATCCCTGATACCAAAAAATAAAGAAGCACCAGCAGGTTTTTTGTGTCTATACTACTACCGGAAATATATGTACAACATTCTTAAATTTCTGCAGATAAAAAGAAAAATACTGAACACATACTAATACAATTTGGAATAGTTTGAAAAAAGATGTGACTTAGAAATTTGATATGTTTCATTGTACCATGAACCTGCTGAATTTGGCTTCCTACCTTACACTCTCACTACAAAAGGATCATTTTGTTTCTCTCACCTTGTTCTTGTGATGTCCCAAAGTGAATCATGCAAGGTGAGTCTCTGTTTTCCTTGCAGCCATTAAATAACAGAAGTAGAAAATTTGCACTGAGCCTTTGCAAATAGAGAAATAATGAAAGATAATAATTCAGAATCCATAGTTTTAATTCTCTCAAAATTAAGTTAAGCAGTCATAGAATAAAATGAATGTTGATATGAAATAAGCTTCCACCCACTCAATTTGTTATTTTATTATTTTGAAGAAAATTATTGTGTCAATACTTTGATTATTTTTCTGTTATACTCATCCATTTTATAGAAAAGCCAAGGAAAAGAAAAATAAACTCACATTTATGTCCTGTATAAAATGTAAAGCAAATAGATGGCACTCTAGACTTAAACTGTATAAACTAAGAAAGTTAATGATGGAAAAGAGGAATTTATGATGGATAGATTCAAAGATTTTAATTTTTGATGATAAAATAAGATTGTTCAATTTCATTTTTCATTTCAGATAAATCCATTAGGCCTCAAAACCTCAGATGTTCACAGTACTTGACAACAGAGCCAATGGACCTGAAGGAAACATGGAAAGTGGGAGCCAAGGTAATGGGGAAGCAGTGGTCATAGAGAGAAATTTTAGGAAATCCAGTGTTTTCCCAAGAAACTATTTAATTTCTAAATTATCCTTAGTAAAGTCATGCCACCAAGAAAAAGCCAACTGAGTTTGTGCCCTATAGGCATAAAGTTTGAGAAAGGGGATGTTAGTTGATAGAGAAGTTTCCATGGGGTGAGAGGATCAAGCAGAGAGTAGAGGCCTCACAATGTTATTTACAGAAAAATGTATTTTCCAGATCAGGAGTCAGGGAATGAACCCTACGCAAAACCAAGAGTCAAGAAGAACTTCCAGCCTCACAGGTACCATTTAAAAGAAGCCTGGGACCCTAACCCAGCTGCTAACTGTATATTCAAAATCATAAGAATCAAAATATGTCCCTGTCATACTTCATAGAACTGTGACTAGGAACACAGGCTTAGAAGCCTCCCTCCCTAGTGAATCCCTGCTCAATCATGAATGAATAAAGACAAAGACTTCCACCAGGCACACTTGGGTCCTGCATGAGGGATATAGGAGTGCAATGATGAATCAGATATTTTTTTAAGTCATGGGCAACATTAAAATAAGAAGTACTATTCAGAACACTTGTTAATGAAGTTAACCTTGTTAAAAAATGTAAGAACGACTGCCATGAGAAAAATATAAAGACTATTGCAATGGAGATTAGCAGTAAGGAAGAGAAATTGGAACTCAGAATGCAACAAGGATGGTAGAGAGCAAGAGGGCAGGGGTGGGTAGATTGGAAATTGCTAAAGGGAAACATCAAGGCCCAACAGCACTCTTGCTGTGGGTAGGTCAAGGTGATCAAGGGTAGGGTTTTTCTACTAAACTGACTCAATAGGATTCCTATTAAAACTGAACTAAGCAAACCAAGGACAGAATCCAGTGTCAGGGCCTGATTAAAAAAAAAAATTAACGATTTTAGACAAGACCATAAACTCTGTTGCACCCAAGGTAGATACTCTCCTTCATTTGTTGATATATAAAATATGTCAAGGGGATTATCCTATCTACTTGATGTATACACAAACAACAATTACATAGAGGTTCTCACAATTCTTAGATCCATCTAAGAATAATGAATTGTAAATTATGTGATTGAAAAGATTCTGCTTTTATGTATCTTTTGTATTTGAATCCCTTTCACTACCAAACCACACAGCTTTGGGGGTATGACAAACACTTATTTGACTAGAACAAGAAAAATTGGCACTTTAGCTTTTTATATACCAAAGGCATTTGGAATACACCTAATGTCTATGACACATCTCTGTGTTCCACACTCCTAAGAAAACCAAACAGTAGAGACCCTAATGTTAAAAAAGAAAAAAATCTCCAAGTTTATCAGAAATGAGAATAAACAATAAACATGAAAATGGCAGACTCAGAATGAATTAAAAGCAAATAACCATTATCCCACATACAATAAACCAACAAAAACACAGAAGATGTCATCCTTTCATAGTCTGGCAAGCTTGAAGAACATCATCAGTCATAGAGAGAGCTTCAAACTACTGTGTTTTAAAATATTAATAAGGGTCTAATAGGACCAAGCAATGTCTATAAAGTCTCCATTGTAAAAAAATCTCAATATTTATCAAAATGGATCATGAAATTCTACTCTAAGCAAGTTAAGTAGCATCAAAATTGAACAGAGTAGGCGATGACACATATACACACAATTATAAAACATAAGAAAATGCATATCATATAAAGTTAAACATAACAAGTTGTACTCATTCCATTTTTATGAAAAAAAAAACACCTGATTTGAATTAAAACAACCTCTGGAGGTAGACTAATGTATATTATAAAATATGAGTGAGTGTAAGGCGTGGGAAAAGTTCAGGCATTCTTTCAGCATATTGAATCAATTAATAGCATGTATAAGGAAACCCTGATTATTTGAAGGAGTGGAGAAAAATGACTTGATTCTTTACAAGTAGTACAGACTATTATTAGTATTCCAGATAGACTGTGTTGTAGAGAGTCCATCATATGCTTTGATCTGTCTTCATCCACAGCTGGAAACTCTGCGCCCGGCTCTGGAAGCCTCACGATCTGACAGTTGCCTCCATCAGGAAAGTGAGTTAGTGGTTGCAAATGTTAATCAGTGGATCAAAGCACAAAGGGGAGCAAAATTGGGTCCTCTTAAAAATCTGATTTTATTTCCTGTGGCCCAAAATAATTAAAACATTCATAATTTACTTCTCAATTTACCCTGTACTTCTTACCTACAACTATGTGGCCTGCTTTTCTTTCTTTTTTCTTTATTTCTTTCTCTCTTTTCTGATCTTCTTTCTCTTTCTCATCCCCTGATTTTCCTTTTGTGTATCTGAAAATTTATGATTTTAGCCCCCCAAATAACCAGGGTTTCAAATGATAGAAAATACTGAAAATTTACTTAAAACATCTCATACAGTTGTACTATGCATAACAATCCCAAACAGACATACAACATGCACACACCTGTCCATTCCTGATATGATTGAAATATTTTTAAATAATGGCAACAACAGGTACACAACCAAATTAGAGATGATAACACTGGTTTGGGTTATCCAGTATCTAACAATGACAATGACACCAAGGAAACAAGTCTCAAAAGTAAACCTAGGTGTCTAGACATTTTTGCATTTGCAGAATTGCCTGATTTTTAGGTTCTGTTGTTCCCCCTTATGTAGCATCCTACTTACCAAGACTAATGGTCAAGACCAAGTGAGCTTCTAAAACATTCTTTCATTCCATAATTTTGAAAACAGAACTAATTCCTCCTCCATAGTCATGCTGACTTTCATGGTACAAAGTATTTCACTGTAAATGAAGCAAACAAAATCCCATGAAAGTCAGAGAATCTGTTTTAAGAATTTGAACAGATAAAGAAGGAAAGTAACCTTTCTCTAAAATTCACTAGGAGCAAAGAGAAGATGGCTTGTGCAGGCAGCACTTAACTGACAAATCTATGATGCTAGTGCAATTAAAATGCCCACATGTTAAGCTGAATATTATTAGCTTTAAAATTAAAATTTGTTTTCCCAGAAAGGGAAGGTGACATTAATGCAATTGGCTGATACACTCAAATTGATGGAGAAATTTTCAGAAATCACCTGTCATGAAGATTATTCCTCCTCCATGGATTCTTACTCTGTTTCCTCCCTTGTTTTCCTCTCCACTTATCTTCATTATGTAGAACTTTTCATTTCCCAAGATTTTCCCTGGTATTCTTTCAAATATCTGTAAACATTTCATTTCTTGGGGCATCTGCCCTACCTATGCTAGAAGCATTCAGATCCTTGAACACTGAGCATTTCAAAGTCGTCACATTTGCTTATGAGGTACATAAAAAGCAAAGGCTATTTTCTAGACAGGATGTATTATGTCACTTTATATAATAGAAGCTATACTTATAATTATCTCTCTGTTAATTTGAATTTTAGTTCTAATGTTACTTAGATTCTAAGATTAAAATGTGAAATTTAAATGTACATTACTGGGGGAAAAAGTGCTTTAACATTACTTTCATCATCTCTTATTCCAACAGTAGTGAATTTAGAGCATGCAATTAGGTATCTCAGAATCTGAATACCATGAATGGTTAGCTACTGTTAAACCAAACTACCCTAGCATTCCAAGGTAGCTAAATTCCGATCATTCAGACTCCCTCCTACCTAAACTTTTTGGGAAATCTTTTCCCCAAAACAGTATATGTCCTTGAAATTAGAACCCTACACTTTTCTGTTGGTGCTTATACAATTTTGCATTAATTGTAGCTATATCTTATACACTTGTAACATTTATTATATTGCAACTGATATGTCACATTCATTTTATTTTATTTTATTTTATTTAGTAAAATACCAGACTTGAAACTAGTTTAAATATTTACTTAAGTCTGCTAATTTTGTTAAGTAGAACTGGCTTTTTGCTTCTGATAATACACAGTTAATTATAAAAATTATTTCAATATGTCTAAATACTTTAAGGTTCTCTGAATTTGATGATTATCATTATTTTTTGCAGTGATAACCTTTTTATGTTATCAACATTATCATTTGTTTTTCTATTCTATTAGATGGTATCTGTAGGCTACCAAGTTTCTTTCTTACTTTTACTTTCGGGTTCCTGATGTTTTCAAATTTTTATTATTATTACACATATTTAATAAAGGAAAGCCTGATATCTATTTATTGGGAATGATTTGCCTTAGCCATGCTATATGAAGAGTCTTCAAAAATTTAGAGTAGTTGCAACTTATTTTTAAGAAACAGATTCTCATTTGTCTTTGATTTTATCAATAGTATGCTTGGAAGATCTGCCTTTGAGGCCTATCTGATAAAGATGATCTGTGAGAACCCTATTTACTAAATATTGAAATTAAATGTATTTGCATCAGTATTTTTTTTTTTTTTGCTGTGTAACATATCACTTCCAAATATAGCTTCTTTAAACAATAATTATTTGTTTAGATGATGGTTCTGTTGTTCTATTGTCCCAGTTCACCTGATTGATTCTGCCTTGGCTGGCTCTTATCTGTGCAATCAGCTAGCAGTGGATGGAAAATTTACTGGTGAATGAATGCTCACTCATATATGCAGTGTTTAGCAAGCTGTAGAGAAAGGTGATAAGGACAACTAGGGTTTGTGTGTCTTAGCAGCATGCAACTTTTTCCAGGTTTAGTGGCAACCTAAGGGCAACAAGAGTCGAAGTCCCAGTGCACAGTCACTTTTCAAGCATCTACCTACATCATATTTGTTCATGTAACATTTGCCAAAGCAGTCACAAGACTAGCAATGATAGAAGATTTGGAGAAATAGGTTCCTTCTCTTCATGAGAAAGGAAGGACATACGGGCATTCTTGCAAACTTATCTTGCATTGAACAGAATTTTGAGTTCTAATCCTTGCTCCATTCTGTGATGTTGGAAAAGTTACTTGCTGCTCTGGTTTTTCTATTCCCCTGTGAAGTGAGAAAATTGAGCATTCTGTGCAGTTCAAAGTCCTTTCTACTTCTTTGTGGGAAAAAAAATACAACTAAACATATTTCAAAGAAACATTAAAAATCAATTCTTGCTAAAACATTTGTTTTTTATTATAGTTAAAATACTCTTGATATAAAAAGCTTGGTAGTAAATAAAAGTATTAATTCTTATAGCAAATTTATTTTACACAATATAAAATTAAAATACACAAACTAAAAATTTACTGTTATTTATATGATATAGAGACATTTAAAAGAGTTTCAATTGATAAATGATACAGTATTTAATTGATCTAAAGCAATTAAAGGTAAAAGTAAAATTTCCAATGTATAATATTAATTTGTATTCATATGGCTATCAAGACTGATAATGTCCTTTTAATGTACTATAATATATTCATGTAAAATTATAAATTTTGTACATTTAAAATTATAAATGTATATATATATATATATATATGTATATTTTTATATATAAATTATAAAAAAAACCATTTAACTCTGGGAAAGATGTGGAATTTGCTGAATTGGTAGGTTTAACCCTGTCTTCTGCCATTAGAGAACAAATCTGCAAGCAGACTGCAAGCAAGCTAGAGATACTCACTGTGGTCATATCCTACCACGTTAGAATCAATGGTCCACCTGAATGGAACCATCATATTCTTGATTTGAGTGTTGGCTCTGTAACTTCATGAATATAATTAGATGATCTTGTCAAGGTCTCTAAACCTCAATTTATCTGCCATTAAAATAAAACTGACAGTACCTTCTTTGTATGTGTTGAAATATAAATAAAATTATCCTTAACCAAATGCCAAAATAAGCACTTAGTAAAATGGAGGTATTATTTCTAAGAATTATTTTTTTCATATTTTGGTTTATAAAATTTCAGTGCCCTGTGAAATTTGATTATATTGAATGAATATTCATAATTACATGATTCTGCTTATTTTTCATAACTTATACCTCCCCGATGAAACCAACTTACCAAGTACTCTTAATTGGTTCTAAACAATAAGAAATAGAGCCTTGTGTTACTTTAGTTTATTGGTGTTGTCAGTATAAAATTAGGTTTTCATTTTGTATTTTAGTACATATTACTAATTGATAACTACAATGATCCTGTTAATGCAACAGAGACAAAGTATTCTTATTTTTAGGAAAGATGTTTTCCTCTAAATTACTTTATTACTCATTATGCTTTTATACCAGCATTTCTCAAGTTTTGAATGGTCAGGTTTGAAGACTAGTAGTCTTAACGTATTTATCCTGGGTCATGTTAAGGAGACCATTTGTTAAAATCACATATATTTGTTGGTAGAAGGAGTGACACTGCAGACTACTATAGCTGTGGATTAAAACTATGTTAAATTAGAAGGACCAAGTCAGACTGATCCAGATGGGACACCCTCCAAGGGGACTTCAAGACATAACCCAATTCCATGAATGCTTCATTCTAAGCTTTCTGAACATTGTTCCCCAGAAGCACCTTATTCCTCCCAGAGACATGAACTTTAAGGCATAAAGTAATAACTACATAATTTCATTTATCATTTTATAAGTGTATTTCATTATTTTATATGAAGATAAAATTCTATCTCAAGTTAGTATTTAAAAATACAAGACCATTCTCTAGATTCATGTGTCCTGACAATTTTTTTCCTTGGATGATTTCTTACATAGAGACAACTTTAGAAACATTCAAAGCAAAACAATATGTACTTACAAAGTAGAATGTTTTGTGCTTTTATATTTGCTACCCCCAAACCACCAGCCCATATGATGGTGATCTGCCACCTGGGTCAAAGAAACCTCGGATGTGATGTCATTCTGAATCCTAGATAATGACAAGCACAATTTCTAATCAGAATTGATTCTGTGAATATTTTCTAGGAGTTTCTGAAACTACTAGGACAAATGTTTTTTAGCAATATACTAGAGAATTTGCAGACCTTTTTGACATTCTTGGAGAAAACTGACAACCACTTGTTTAGTATAGATCATGTCTTACGAGCATTTATCAAAGCTTTTATGATCATATAACTACCTTTTGGTCTGCTAACTTAAAATATTATGCTACCTGCCCCAAGGAACCCTGATTCAATTATGGGATGAAATTAAACTATAGGATAATAAAATAATACAAATGAAACATTAGTTAATTCATAAAGCAAATTTTAGGGAAATATTTGACAAACATTATTTCACCTTCCGTATCACCAGGCCTTATGTATAAGAGTTCCTCTATATTGAAAACTCTATTTATAAGCTAACTTGATTCAATAGCATATTAATTTCTATTCAGTCTATTTTTATTGTTTAATATACTACTAGATAACTACGAAGAATAATAAAACTTCTTTATTTTTCTTAAGAACCAGCAAAAGGACCCAGCTTTGAATTTCTTCAAATTTTCTACTTTAGTTATTGCAATATTTGTGAACTTAATTTAGAAAAACTATTTTTAGTAAAACATTCAGGAAAGTAAGCTGCATCCTATGGCTTTTGTAATTATTGTAAAACACAGAATGATTATTTCTGCTTCTTCCAAGAAACTTTACATTACCTATGAGGGTATGGGAATTACAAATATTCCTATTGGCAATTGAAATTGTTTTTAATATAAAAAACATGTGCAAATCTTTGTTATTCTCAAAACACTTGTGAAAAATATGCAAATGTCTTGGGTCTCAAAATATTAAGGTTGTCCATTTTCCGCCTATTTCCCAAATGTGTACTTATTTCTTCATGTACAGATAATATTCTAAACCTTGGTTTGTTACCAAATTAAATTAAGATCAGAGCTAATTTCCCTTTGTTTCACATTCAGAATCCTATTATGGTATTTTCAGATTTAAGGTCTTCATTTTCAAGTATGTAAATGGAACACTATGAGATCCACTTAAGATGAATCCTTTTTAGGCAAGTATATTTTTAAAAGTTAGAACATTATTAAATGAATCCATACTGCATGTTTTATCTTATATTACTTATGTATTCATGATTATTTATAAAAGTCAGTTTTATTTTAAGTATATGTTGTTATAAATTTATCTATACAATATTCAAACTTTGCACTGATGATTATAACCTTTAATTAAAAAGAATGCAAACAAAACTAATTACATTTCATTTAATCTCAAGGGTTGAAACAAAACTGTAATTTTAATTTTAAAGCTTTGGGAATTTTTTTCCTAACAGAACTGGTAGGAAAGCCATCATTCAAGTGCATAGTCATTAAAGGATGTTTGAATAATTTACTCAATTTTCTAACACATGTGGAAAATTAAATTTAGTAAACAAAGAAAACCAAATCACAATATTATATTCTCCTTTGCCTGATTCTTAGGTATCATTGGCTCACTAAAGTGATTAAAATGACTTGGATCAAAACATGGATTTTTATGTGGTCTTTTTCTTTAATAATTCTTTGAATAATAAACATACTTCACATTGTATGAGAACTTTCACATTTATTAATCATTCAATCCTTATTAACTTTTTGTGAGATAAACAGAGGGATATTTTATTTTTCAGAAGAAGACACTGAGATATAAAGATGACCTATCTGTGATCATAAAGCTATTAAGTGAGGGGTCAGTACCTGGACTTGAACCCTAATCTTCTAAGAAAAATATTTGAGAAATGGATACAATTGGGCACCAGATAAGAAGTGAAAACAACTTGATGATTATAAAAGATAGGAAGAGACTAATAAGTAAAACTAATTGGTTTAATTATCAAGAGAGTCCTGAATGCTAAGAATAATGAAGCTAACATTTAAAAGAAGTCAATAAAAAGAAAGGAGTCTCTGCCCTACACAAAAGCAGATTGATGGTATTCACATATATGAATGTTTGTGTTTGTGTATGTGTGTGTGTGTGTGTGTGTTGTGTGACATCTCTCTCATTTCTCTATCCGTATCTATTATTTACTTACCTGTCAACTTACTATGTCACAATTTCTCTATAAAAGATGCTGAGAATGTGTTGGACCCACTGTTTTCACCATTTCTTCAGTCTCTTAGTCCGTCATCGTTAGACTTAGTAACAGATAATGAACAGAGTTGTATAAAATAGACAATTAGAGGGAGAAGAAACAGCTGATGTTGTAGTTTGGGAAATTGAGAACAAGATAAAGAGAATCTGAATAACAGAGAGGAATCCATGTTAATTTTACAAATAGATTCATAAATTCCATTCGGTGTGAAGCAAATTGGAAAAAAAGTATGGTACTTTTAATAGCTTAACCAGCTGTGAACTGAAGGACATACAATACACATGGAATTTATTTTTTATATTTTTTCAGCATGTGCAAGGACTTAGTTCCCCATCATCATTCATGGCAGTTGTTCAGCTAATTTTTGGCAGGTTATAGAAACAATGTATCCATAGTCACCAAGTGGCTCACTTTATTTATATAATGAACACCATTTAGCATCCAAAAACAAAAACATAGCAAATCTATTGCAAAAACACAAACAGTGAATGACAAAGTGGAAAGCCACTAAATGACTATACACCAGGTTTTCCATTTTATTGCTCATGTGAACTAAATTGAACAAGTCCAGATGCTTTAAGTTTTCTGATAGCTATGAGATAAACTTCCTATCACTCATCCTTTTCAAATGGTTCCTCATTATCTAGCATTGCTACTACTTGCTATTGTAGAAGAAAAGGCTGGTTAATTATAACTCCAGGTCACCAAAAGTCCTAGATTCTGGCCCATTAACTTTTATCTCTACTTGATCTTTTCAACAATTGTTAGTAAAAAGAACCTTATTAAGGGTGGTAAAATATAAGGCCTCAAGAATAAATATTTTTAGGCATGAGATATCCTGTTATTTGGCTCACCTCTATACTTTATGTTCATAATGAGAGTCTCAAAGTATTTTTGTTTACTTGCTTGTCAATTTTTGAGAGAGAGAGTGTCAATGTAATTGGACTATAGTGACTTCAATTAAAAACATCATTTCTTTAAATTGATTTGGGTAGTTGAGCTTCAAATAGAAGCCCTCTAGCTTCCTAATGCAAATACTTTGTAAACAGTGGTTAGGGAACATCCTTGGTTTTCTAATTTTCTTGTACATTTTTTTTAAGAATTGCTTTGATGTCTATATTAGGATAAAAAATCATTCTCTATTAATATTTTTTAAACCATATAACCTAAATATTACTTATTGGCAGCATAAGATTAAAATCTTCTTTTTCAGATGATATCAGCACAGATACTCCATATTTCTCAAGCAAAAAGTGAACACTAGTTTAATTAAAAGTGATAATCATTATTTTTGGAGCATTTGTATTAATGTTTGTAATTAGATTGTGAATATATATTAAAAAACTAAAAGTCATTTATTCCTAATCTAAATATACATATTTATGGTATTTTATTAAATCTTAAAAGTACACTTATATACATTTTAAGGTTTGATCATCAAAGTAGGTGGCTGGTATGAAAAGAATTAGGTTTCGGAAAATCTACTGCCTTCAATGAACAGACTCTTGTCAATCTCCACTTAGATATGTATTTCAATACAATCAATGGAGAAAATAAAGTGCATGTCTAACCCAGTATAAGTACATTTAATAAATTGAGGGTAGCTTGGCTTACATGGTTTTCTTAAGGGAGAAATACTAATACTTAAATATCAAATACCTGATTCTGTATACGCATTGTTTCATTTACAAATCATGGCAGCCATACAATGTGGGTATGATCAATACCCTTGAAAGATAATAAATATATGTTAAGGAGGTTTAAGTAACTTTTTCAAGGTCACATACTTTAAAAAAAAGTAGGGAAATTTATTTCAAAGATGATGTGAGAAAAGATAATATTAATAAAAAAACTAAAATACTAAGAGAAAAGTTTAAAGTGACAAAGATAGAATGACCAGTTGCTTATCATTTAAATTAGGATGCTAGTTTAGAAAAGTTATTAATAATTACTTAAGGACTTAGATATAAAGTGGGACTTTTAAAGGGCAATCTAACTCTACATACAAGGGAGCCAAGATAGACAAACATGATGTGGTTTAAATTAAATGGGGCCAAAGGAACCCATTTCTATCCCAATTAGTTCAGTTACTAATTCACCATTGATTATAAAAAATAAATATATTTATTGTGAGCCATATCATGTGCTAAACCCATTTCTAGTTGTTGAAATTTTAACAGTGATATAGAAGAATATGATTCCTGGTTCCTTTAGAAAACTTTCATTCAAATTAAAGGACTAAATGATGATAAACAAGAAAATGAATAAAATAATTACAAACAGTGATACCTACTATGGAAGAACCATATACACCAATTCATATCTCTCTGAAGAAGAGGCAATCAATCTTTTCATATCCTAGTCAGTCAGTCATTGATTAAAAACTGGAGGAGAAGAACTGTATAAAGTCTAGGGCAGAATAGCCTCCAGAAATAGGAAGTGCCTATTTGGCTGAAAGTCATTCTCAAAGGAGAGGCTTCTATCAGGAAAACACATAGTAACTTGGCTAGAATTCACTATGTGAAATGTGACGTAAAACTTTTAGGCAAAGAGCAAAGTAAGCATATCCTAAGTTGGACAAACTCTGCAGTTAATGGAACTTAAAGATAACTCCTATGAACTGGGAGAAGGCATGTGTGAAGAAACGGGTAGTAAAGAAATGACTGCAGAGTCAGGCAAATCTCTCAGGGACTTGTATAGGACATGGGAAAGCTGATAAGTTTAATTCTCAAGGCTGTGAGATGCTATTGAAGGATTAAAGAAAGACAAGGGACATGGTTTGATACAAGTTTAAGAAAAACATATCAAGTGTATAATTTTTCATCTCTTTGTCTTAATCTACATGCCATAAAAGAGTGTACATATTATTGAGATAATAAAAATTTTAAAACTTGGCCATTTTCATAATTTTTTCCTCTTTACTCATATCTCCTCTATTTTTAAGAAGATAAGAAACCGCTTTAGAATATAAATATTATCAGATTTTTGGCATTTGGGAAGATATTTGTTACAAATTACTAGTTGGGTGGTATTTTCATTGTTTTTGAGAATGTGTAGATATAAAAATTGTTGTTTAGAAATTTAGTAGAAAAAAAATCTCTGTTCCCATAGTGTAGGCATGCTTCTAGGTTGATCTCCAATGAACCTCACCTTCTGATATTTGTGCTGTGAGTAATCTACTTCTCTCAAGTATCACTAAATTCTAGTGATTAATGAAATATGGTAAATTGATGGGATGTCATTTCTTCAATTAATTTTTGAAAGTTCATGAGTTCATATTGAAAATTCTCTCTATTGCTCTTTTGACTTCTGCACCTTAATGAAACAGATTACCATGTTGGATAAACCAAAGTGGCAAAGACCTAAAGGAGAAGATTGATCAACATCAAATAGGAAATGAATTCTGTCAACAACTACTAAACTTGGAAATGGAGGCTTCATCACCTTTATATGAAACTCCTGTGTGACACTTGATGTCATATATTTGCTGGTTTTTTGTTTTTTTTTTTTTTGGTGGTGCTGGGGATTAGAACCCAAGGCCTTGTTCATGCAAGGCAAGCACTCTACCAAAAACTGTGCTATATCCCCTATGTTCTGTATTTAAAGAATGGGGGCATTTTGGAATAATTTAAGAGAAGAGATGGCCTTGGAGGCAAGAACAAATGTGGAGGAGTATGGTAACCTTGTTTTCAGAATTGTGTAATTTTAATTATGGGATCTAAACAATAATAGTACATAAGAGCAAGCAATGTCTTCTTGCATGTAGTGCACCATACCCATTTATTTTAACCAACATAAATCTTTATATCTACCTTCCCATTTACTGAAATCTGTGTTTGCGTAGTCTTAGGTAACAGTGTTTGCCCACTAGGCAGGCTTTGAATAGGATGGTCCATTGAGTTCACATTTGCTTTCCCTATTGAAGATTCTTGGTTGACTGCTGATAAGCTAGATCCTAAATGTTTCTGGATTTTTCACTCTTTAGAAAATGCATTCAATTTCTTTCCACTTTTATACTAACATTAGGTCAGCCCACCTCTGAAAACATTGTGGCTGTCATCATATAGTCCTTATTGTTTTTTTTTTTTGGTGAAATTGTCACTTCAGGGTCAAATTGGAGCTCATTCAACCAGAGCTCCAGCAACAGCAGTAATCAGCCTCAGGTCATTTCTTCCACTTGAGAATTTTCAGGGCAGCCACTTGTAGTTCATTTCATACTTTTACAAAGCATGAGTGTCTATTGGTTGCATTGTATAATGAATCCGAGTTTGGGCTTACAATTTAATAAATTTATGATTTCTGGTTGTTATTATTTGGTTTTCACCCTTGACTTCGGATTTCCTTTGTTACTAAAAAATATCCTTTTAAATATTTCATAATTGATTTTATTCTGTTAATTTTCTAACCATATTATTTTAGTTCATGTATCTTTCCTCATCGAAGAAAATTTCCTCATAAACTTGCTATGTATGTAAGTATTCCATGTGTTCATGGAATAAACACACTCTCTTTTGGTAAATTCTGCAATACAAAAATCTGTGAGGGCTGGGTATGTGGTTCAATGGTAGAGTGTCTGCCTGGAATGCACGATATCCACACAAGCTATAAACACACTCCTTCTAAACAGACTAGCCTTAACATAGAAGGTGGAGGCTTATTGAGTTCAAAGTTAATTTTTTTTCAGATATTTCTTTTCAGAAAGCTATAGGCATTTTAAAATTTGTGGAACTCAATTCTGAAGATTTATGTTAAGGAAGAAAATTTTAAAACTTTTAATTTCACATTTTTAAATTGGCACACAACTGTGCTGTTTCACATTTTCTCTGAGGTTTTAGACAAATGATAGAATTTCTAAGGCAAAATTCGCCAACATGGAAATAGGTGTTTTTAGATATTTGAAATTCTGGGCAGCTCGAGGCATCATGCAGTAGTAGAGAGGTTCTTATCATACATGAGATCCTACCTTCATTCCAAGCTTCAAAATAAACTAAGATATTTAAAACATGAACTAACATTGTTTCAGTTCAATGGATTAAAATAATTTTCTTTGACATGTTCATATATTGAATTGTTTAATTCTAACAACAGCATCAAATATAGTTAATTTATCACAGTGTACTGCTTCAAAGTGATTATTTATAACATGTAGCACATTACTCTATAAATACTTAGCTGACTAAAATGTCTGTCTTGGAGGAGAGATAGTTTAAAACAAAATTATGAATATCTATTTAGTATTTACTCTATCCCTCTTTGCTTCTGATGTTGTGCCCCTTTGTACCTAGCAGAGATGTCCTAGTGAACATATTGTTACTCTTGTGGTGCTCTCCTATACACTCCTCACCCTACTTGCAGATCAATTTCAGGGTTTATTCTTGAAGTAATGAAGTAGATGGTAGAGTAGAAAATAATTGATTAAGGCCATTGTAGACAGTAGGACAGTGTTCTCCTGAATATCCTACAGTATAAAAAATGTTTAAAACAAGTTAAAATTTTAATTTATCTTTAATTCCCAAGGCTACTACTGTGAAAGAAATTTTATTTCACTGTACCCAAGGTATGATTTTAAGAAGTTTCTAAATTTTTCTTGCTCTGGCCCCAGACACAACTGACACTAATTTCTAGTGATTTCACCTCATAATTTATATCCAGTGTGTCGTTTTCTCTATCTCTAGTGCCCATTTCCCCATGTCCACTCTTTATTATGTGCCTGAAACACTAGGTTTCTGAGTTCATGGATTCTACCATTTTTCCCCCCTAAAATACAAACATTTCTGTGGCATTTTTGTTATTAGAGCATTTCTGAATTTCAATATTTCCCCATCATTGTTAACATAAATACCTATGCCCCCAGAATGGACCACTCTATGAATTATCTATAACTTAAATCGACTGTTTCATCACTCTAAACTATGTTTAAAGACCTTCCTAATAGAAAACAGTAATTGGCATTACTGGGCCTTGATCAATGGGGCGCTCTACCACTGGCTTACATCCCCTGCTCTTTTAATTTTTATTTTGAGACAGGGTCTTGTTAAATTACTCAGACTGGCCTTGAACTTGGGATTCTCCTGTCTCAGCCTCCGTAGTAGCTAGGATTTTCAAATGTGAGCCACTGCACCCAGGGCCATTCCGTTTTTTAAATTACTAATTTGCTTCTTTACCTGAGAACAGAAACTATATGATAATTATTATTCTCTTCAGCTAGTTCTAAGCTCCAAGAATGATAGACACCAATGTTGATTAAATCCAAATTTCATGCATTAGTCTATTGTTATTTTCAAAGTCACAGCCGCAAGGAATCCTATGTCTCAGGCCTGTAATACTAGGAACTCTAGAGGCTGAGGCCAGCCTCAGCAATTTAGCGTGACCATGTCTCAAAATAAAATATAAAGATGACTAAGGATATAGATCAATGGCAGGTTCAATCACTGGTACCTAAATCAAAAACAAACAAAACAAAGACCCACTGGCTTCCTCTGACTTCTGTGTTTATTTAATTGTGGCTAATTGGTGTCGTATTGTTATGTGATGATTTAAAAGTTAAGTCAGGCTGACCCCATTCTGCTCAGACATTTCGCCTTGTGCAGAGTTGGCCCCCTTTCCTTTAAGAGACAGACCCTTAGCCATGCTAGCGAAGAGAAGAAGAGAGAGAACTCAAATNTGGATGTGTAACTTATGTAATTCTGCAATCTGTATATGGGGTAAAAATGGGAGCTCATAACCCACTTGAATCAAAGTGTGAAATATGATATATCAAGAACTATATAATGTTTTGAACAGCCAACAATAAAAAATTTTTAAAAAAAAGAGTCCACTCACATAAAAGCTGATACCCCCACCCACTTGCACCCTGACCACAATGTCTTTAAACTATGGAGCTGGCGCTAGCTTCCTTCCTGAGTAGGTACTGGAGGTGTCAATTCTGAGAACTTGGTGACACTGTGTGAAATGTGTCTTATGATTGTACTTACCTCTCTGACTCCCCTTCTTTGTGGTTTTCTGTTTCTAAGCTGCCCCCAATCAGCATTCAGTGTCTTGGGCTACAGTACTGTCTGCTTTCTGCTCCCTTGGCCTTGGCCAGAATGAATCCTTTATCATTGCTTTAAAAAGACCTGGAGTTTTACTTGAGATTTCAGAATAGTGCCTTAACAGTATTAACTTGAGTTGCATGAATATAAAATAATCGATGAAGCAATTATGGAGTATTATTACTAATATTATTAAGTAATTCATATTTTACCTTTGAAATATCATTTAACACAACCCACCCAGTATCTATCCTATTAGCTCAAAAGTTTACAGTTACCATTTTTAGTTTTAGTATTTTTTAGACTATAAAATCCACAAGCAGAAGGAATAGCATGTGTGTTGCATATTAATTTACCCCCAGAATTTAGAACTGTGTCTTACTGCTTAACAGGTGAGTGTTACATGTCTGAAGTCGATTATAATAATAGAACTAGGGAATATGGGTAGGCCTTTTGTCACGAATTCCCTTTACATTTGAAGAATGTTTGTGGCTTCTCCTCTGGGTGTGTGGAGGGGGTTTTTAATTCTGTACTTAGGTCATGGACAAGGGGATTCACAGCTGTACTTCATCATTTTTGGTGATGTACTCTCTCAATTACATTTATTTTCCCCAAGTTGTATCAGTGCGTATTTAACTCATACAAAGTTACATATCAGAAGTTAAATTTTAATTATCTCCCTCCCCTTTTTTTCCCTTTATTTTAATGCAGTTAATGCTCTCATGGAAGAAAAATTATTGTCTCTAGAAACTCTTTTGTAGTCTTTAGTTTTCAGTTCATGTGAACATTTTTATATTGCTAGCTGTCTTTTAAATTAATTTCACAGTAAAATTTTATGAAACATACTACTGTGCTTTTATTAAAATAAAGATGTTTATGTTTGTGTGTGTGTGTGTGTGTGTGTGCATGCACATGCACACACACGGCATACTATGGCTTCACTTTGATTCATAGACTAATCTTATATCTCTATTAAACACAATTTGTTTTTCCTGGCACAAAATATTCTTTAGACAACCCTATTGCTCATTGTTACGACTGTATTAGTCTGAGATGTTTGCAGATATTAACTTTTTATATTTGTTATATTATTATAATAGAGCTTCAGGTAATTACAGACCCTTGGTATCTGCCTTGGAAAAGTTCTGAAGATTTTCTATGAGTTTTTAAGCAACCAGATGATACAGCTATTCTTTCTACAACAGCAATTTTCTCTTAAATATATTTAATTGTCTCTGCAATTTTTATTCTGTTGTTGGTATGGATAGTTGAAAGACAGTAAATTTTTTCTGAAAATAATAAAATTTCATCTTTCACATGATGATACTGAGAAAATATGTGGAATGTAGTCACAGAATGGACTAAATCTTAATGAAAAAGCCAACACCTAATTTCTCACACTTTCACTTTTTTCATTCTCGTTATAACAACCTGTATTCTAGACTTTTGTTTTGTATAATTAACTTCTAATTTTACTTATTGTTCTTAACTTGGTAATATTTTCTATCAAATAGGTAAATGAAAAACTTTTGCAGAAAATTGGAAAATAAAAAAAAACGAAAAATGACATACCTAAGGTAAGATTTTTATGAAAAAATTATAATGTGTCACCTTATTTAGGAAATTCCTTGGTCAACATTATTTTCAAAGATTCATAATGCAACAATAAATGCATATCACTGTTTAGAAAATGTTTTTATTAATTAGTGAATCTAAATATTGTAGGGCATTTAAAATACATAAATATCTAGGATGATTGTGATGTTGTTACTAACAATTAACCCCCATGTATTGTGAGGGCGTTTTCAGAATAGGTTTTCCTTGAGGGTGAACAAATGTTCTTAGAATCTTAGTCTTCCATTTCATTCTCTCATTCAGAGTTTTAGCAAACATGACACCACAAAAACATCACTCTCTAATTCAAACCCCTAAGCAGAGCTAGATGTATGTGGTAGATGGCTGCCCTCTGATTTCCTATAATTTCTGTCTTTTCTTATGGTAGCAAAATCATCATGTATTAATGTATAACAAATTCATGGAGTTTTGTTTGGCTGATTTAAAAGCATTTTCTTCCAAACTCCTATAAAAATAGAGACTATAAATTGGTTAGCATGGATTGCCCATGGCAGCACATTTTTTAAATGAAAATTTTCATTGTCAATGGATTTTATGCAGAGCCTTTAAAGGTTGTTCAAATCACCAGCAGTCAATTTAACCATGCTAATCTTTATACCTGAGGGCCTAATTCTTAGAAAAGCTTTTGGCATGTTTTCATAGACTACTCATAATAATTAGATGGATGAACTGTGGATTCTAGTTGTCTGCATTATAATCACCTCATTTTATGTTTTGGAAAATGGAAAGAAAAGTCACTTTCCCCCCAATTACACACCATGTACCCACACACAAATGGCCATAATCTTTTGGAAGAAGGTTCTGAGCATCTATCTGAAGTGAATAAATATTTTTTGTAAAGATAATATTAAGAATGGTCTGTGTATACATTTGAACTGTGCTAGTAAAGCTATAAACATGTGTTCTATTTGACCATTTTATACAATTGTTTACAGTTTTAAAGACATACATAGTTACCATGGCAACAACTCAGAATAAGCATGGTATAAAACTTAATTCTACTCTAGGAAAGAAAGCCACTTTAACAAAGTGTGTGGCACACATTCTAAGTTGAAGCTGAGTTTTTATCTTATTTTTGGAAAATTCCACAAACCATAGTTCTTCTGTTAACATTTATTATCTTGGAAAGAAAAATATAGTCCAATGGTCAAGTAGTAGACTATACCTGAATCACTCTATACAAATGGTTTCTCAGATTGTGGGACAGCTATTCAGGAAAAAAATTGTTATAATCCACACGCTCTCATTTTATCTTACTAGTCCCTCATTGCTGTAATGGAAAATTCAGTTTGCCTCTGGTCTAAGTCTTCCATTCTATGTGTTCAATATGCTTGTTTTTGAAGAGACATAAAAAAAATGGATAATCAAGTTTATACTTTGACCTAACTACTATTTAAATCATAAGGAATTCAGAGGGAAACAAAACCATGTATATACCCTTAGGAAGATGAAGATGTAGTATACCTTTTCCACTGTTTCTTTTATTAAATGAAAAGCTATTTTTACTGAGTTATTTCTTCCTTTATTTTTTAAAACTATATGTTAAAATATCCATGTGTACTTAGAATGTACCCTTTATTTGATTAACAATTCATATTAAATCAGACTTGGAGATTATAGAACAAATATATTTATTTTACGGGTGCTAGAAGACATTGAGTTCTGTATAATATATTAGTTAATATACACTGAAATAACCACACTGTACTTAGAATTTAAAGTGTACAAAGCATAACATTAACAAAGATGCATAAAATATCATCACTGACCACATAATTTTACAAAAAATAAAGAAAATAAGACAAGCTTATATGTCCACAAATAACTAAAGTCTAAAACTATTTGAAAAGACTTTTCTCCTGTGTTATTGTGGATGACACCACACCCTTCAGGCACCATTTGTCCTGTACCTTCAAGAATATTTAGGTGGGTTTCTCAGTGGTTCATAACTCTGAATGCTAGAATCAATTTGTGAATTTTTAAAGTAATTTCCAGCTGGATCTGATAGAGAACATCTAGAGACCTACCTAATCAGGAGGCTTAGGCTGGAAGGTGATTTGAGCTCGGAGTTTGAAGCCAGCCCAGGCAACATAGTGAGACCCCACTTCCAAAAAAAAAAAAAAATACTGTGGAAGACTCACCCCCTCCCTAAGGAAAATCAAAACAAAACACAAAACCTAGCATCTCTGGCCCTCAAATAGGTGACTTTTAAGCTCCTCAATTAACTCCACTATGCAGTTTATACTGAGAGCTTACTATTGAGTAAATATACACTACAAAGAAATATTTGTAAAGAACAGAGACAGAAAAATAAAATACAATGTTACTATAGCACACAGGATACAGAGAAATATAAAGTATTCTAAGAAAAGGCTGTTGGATCATTTTTGAGGGTTAAAATAGGAGACTGATATAAATTTCATTCAAAAGTCCATAAATTGTATGGAAAGCTTGCACATAACAAAGAGGAATAAGTAGATGAAGAGAAAGTAAACATTATTCATACTTCATATCATACCTAAAATTTTGATTTACTATTTTAAATACTAAATTGAATCCTAGTGAAATGCTATTTGGATTCATTCTTTTGGATTTAACATTACCACAAAATTTAAAACTCTTATTCACCTCACATCCATATCTACGACTCATTGTGACTCATTTATGCAATATTCCAGTAACACCAAATCAAATATTTCTAAAGATAAAGAATTATTTCACAGTATACCTTATAAATATCTTAACTGTATTTTACAATTTTACAGTTTAACATTTCATTGAATTTGGCCTGCTGCATTGGACCCTGAGATATTCATAGTTTGGTTTTTGTTAGAGCCCTTCTTTACTAAAAAGAGTCTACCAAATAGCTATGTATCCTGGTCCTGTTGGTAAGATAGGACAATGATCTCTAGCACTGGGGAGTCTTTTAGCAATGCTCTATTCTGACCAAGAGTCACTTGGTGATTAGTTAACATACAACCCGCTTCCTGAAGAATAAATTTTTACCTCTTGTAAGTGCCAAATATTCAAAATATTACATGTGATCCAGTTCAGATATTTTGAAAAAACAACACAATTTTGGAAAACAGCAAAATTCATCTTAAAAATTTGCCATGACACTAATCCAATAATCAGGAATATCAAAACATTTCAAATTGAAATCTGTCTGTTTGCTCAAGAACTTTTTAATTGTTCATATCACATATATGCCAATGCTTTGCCCTAATATTTTATTTGCTACTGTGTTTATACATTATTAGCAAAGTTAGTTTATGGAATACAGCCTGATTAAAACCATAAAAAGCCATAAATTAATATTCTATGAGAAAACTATAAGCACTATATTTATTAAAATTATGCTTACTTGAATTTATCAATTATAACTGGCCTTAGTGTTCTCTGTTTATAATACATAATATGGCAGACATTTAAAAATGCTTTGAAATAAAAAACACATATTCTTTAGCACTTTTTTTTCACTATTTTCAATTCCATTACTAGTTTTATATAAGACTGTATCCTTAGTTTGAGTGTTAAAAATTGTAAAAAGAGATTGAATTTATAGCTTAGTTAATTGCAGAGGATATGACAGTTTGAGCATTATAGTCAAAGATCAGACACATTTATGAAAATTTAAATTCAAAAATCCTCGCTTTCTTGGGTGTCTCTGTCAGTTACAGATAATTGTTAGTATGAAACATTTAAAAAAGGTTATGCAATTGGATCAGTTAATTGATTTTTAGGATCTTTAATTTCACCTTTATCCTTAGTCTTTCAAAGATTACTTTCACATTGTATAAATTTCAACAGCACATAAAAAAGGCAATATGTTACTTACTTTAAAGACATTTTCTTTTTCTTTCTTTTTTTTTTAAGTGTAGCAATGTTAAAGATTTGTTGATCCAGAATCCAACCCACATGGTATCACTTTGAATCCAATTTAGACAAGTTTGACTAATCTCACCCTGCCTAAAAACACTATAAATATTAAGCTGTGACTAAGAGCTCTTTGTGATTTTTCTGTCTCCTCTTCAACTCCTGGCTCCCCTTCAGTTAATTTGCAACAGCTTCCACATTTGGCAGGTGACTTGATCTATGATCCACCTAACAATTCCCAATTCTTCAAACTCCACACGCTATTTTTTGGTATTAATAATCATAATTTTATTTACTTCTTGTTTTATTTTTTCAAATATGACCAAGTCTTTTAAATATTATCTATGTAAATAGCATTATATTTTTATTATGCAAATTTGATTCTATTCATTTAAAGATAATGGAGTACCAATAAAAGATTTTATTTCAGTTGGGGAACTTAGAAGAAAAAAAAACAGTAGGAGTGATTTTTGCCCCATAGGTAAAATGTTGACTAATTTTATCTCACTTGTGCATAGAGCAAAAAAAGTAACTAGATATCAGAGAAAGTGAAAATAGGCTGTAAAAACTCAAAACCCATTCAGCTTATGTTTTCAATCCCGTAAGCTAGACTATTAAAGACATTTTGTACAAAAATATAAGTTCTGTTAAGCTTCCCATCTTCTGTTTTTAAAACCATCTTCAATTGTATGGGTTGGTGTGCTATATAATTTCATGTTTTGCCATTATCATCATTATCACAATAAATAAAGGTGTCAATTAGTTACATTTATTAAAACTTTTTAATAAATTTTTATGCTCCAATTTATAATAAATTTTCAGCATTTGTCCTTAAGATTTTTGTTTGCACAACTCCCTAATGTTTATGTGTAACTTTTGCAGTCCTTTCTAAGCTAATGCACACAGCAGTTTTTTGTTTTTTTCCTAAAATCCCAATACTTCAACATGTTAACTCAAATGTCTCAGTAACTTCTAGCAAATGTATAGGTAAGTTAATTCTGAAACATATTCCTGACTCTGGTAGACTTAAGCTTCATTATCCAATTTAAAGAACAGTGATCATTCATCCATTATTCAGGAGAATGAGCTACTGAATATAGCATATCAATGTAGTTATTTTCCCTGGTAATTCTACCAAAACATAATGGAGGTACAGGTTTTGCTTAGTAGTGAGAATATAATTTCATAGTAAAACTTTTAATCTTCTTGGTTTTCTTTGTGACATGACTCTAGATTTTTGGAGAAAGCATCTCTTGATCTATTTCTAGCAATGAAGGCCTCTAGATCAGTAGCCCTTGAGGAACACCCACATTTTTCAGATCATCAAAAGCCATGCATCTGTGTGGCAAGAGCATCCCCTCCTGAAGAACAAAGAGAGAGCTCTGCAGAGGGCACCTGATTGTAGCAGATCAGAAGGACAGCATTTGACCCTGCTTGAAAAGAGAGAGAGAGCAGGGAGAGAGAAAAGAGAAAAGTTGAATAAATAAAAATACCAACAGCAAAGTGCAAATTGTTATTGATTAATGGATATGTTTACCAAGTATTTATTTTTGTCTTTAAGCAAGGTTTGACATATCCTGAAAGGCCCATAAAATACCCAAAGTTCATCTTTAAGCTATGTATTTTTGTGACTGCCACAAGGTTTCCATTGTGTCATGAAATTTACTGAAAGTGTTGAAGGAAAGAAAACTAGGGAAGCCACAGATGTTTGCAGTTTCCAATTTGCAGACTTGAATACTTGCAACTGGTTATTTAACACATACATGATTTTAGTTGATGCTTATTTTTATGCATGCCTTCAATCAGTATTGCATATAATTAGAAAAAGATTTGTAATTTTGTCCCTATGACCTATTTTGGGCTAGGTTAAGCACTCCTGCTCTGTATTTCTTTTGCTGATCTTCACATTAAAAGATTTTCTTCCACAATTTTCTCTACATTTTCATTCCTCCTATCTCATTAGTTCCTTACTGTCAGCCTTAGTTAATATCATTGCTTTGGGGGAATTGTCCTAATTATCTAGTACACAGAACATATTGAATAAGTTAACATTCAGGTGCATGGTTATAACAGACATTAGTATGTACGAAGCTTCTTTCAATTGCGCTAAAAAAAAAAAAAAAAAGTTAAAACCAATACTGAAATATACGGATCTTATAGTAAACCTCATTTTGAAGATTTTTAAAGATTAGTACAAACATTTTATATTTTAACATGGGAGCATCTTCTAACTACAAATCAAATCTCTTAAAAGAATCACATTAAATTTAGAAACAAAAGGGAAAAATGCCTAATACTGAATTTATCAATGAGACCATCGCAGAAATATTCAATATTAATTAATTTACAGAAATGATTACTCCTTAACATATATAGAAATTGATTTGGTGAATTCAGGTTATTAACCGATAGCAGTTTGGTCTTGCATAATCACATTGGCAGTTTCTTTCAGTGACTATTTTAATTCTCTGGAAACAATTGATTTGCATGAGATGAGCCAACAGATATTTAATGATGCTTCTTATAATCAGACAATAGGATTTCCAAAGATCTACTCCGGATAAAATTAATTTCTGTAACATATATTTTTATTTTAACGATTTTTTATTACAGAAAAGAAGAACTCTCATAAAGTAGGTCACCTCTAATATCTTCTTTTTTAATTTTAATTTTAAACTGTGACCTTATGAACCAAAAATAGTTTTAGTACTAAATTTGTGGTATCAGTGAAATAACATACAAGAACAGTGAGGATAGAAACTTGAGCTCTTGAGAACAGAGAAATATAACCAGGGAGCATGTGTTTGACAAAAATCCATAGGAACTGGGGGTTTCACATTTCACTCAATTCCATTCTATTCAATTCAACAAAGCTTTGTGAAACATTATACTGTGGGACATATAAAGGTGACTGTAACAGTCAATGTTTTAGAAATTTACCTCTTGAGGATGATGTTTGAAGGGGGAGGTACTAGGAAGTAATAGCTCTTCAGTGCTTTGTCCACTGAGACTGAGGGACATTGAGGAACTTATACTGCATCTTCTGTAGTATTAAACTGTTAAGAAGTATGCTTTGCGTCTTTAAAATGAATGACAAGTATTTTAAGTGGAAGCAGTAGGTAGCTGTCTCTCTGGAGTCACCAACTTGATGCTTTGGGTAGGAGTGTAGAACAAACAGAAATTTTTAAAGCAGTCAGGTGGAGTATAATAATGAATATATCAAACAAAGAGTATCTGGTTTCTGGTCTTAACCCCCAGATTACCCAATATTTGCCTAAAATATTTCTAAAATAGAAAATATTGCTATTATTCAACTGCATTTGACTTGCAAAATATGAAGTTCCATATGGCTCAACCTAAAAAAATTTAATTTAATTTCAAGGTCACTTTGAAGATAATATTTAGATACTTGGTGAAATTGAATTTGGAAGAGAGTTCAAAAAGCATTAGGTTGAGAAATCCTTTGAATATGGGGGATAGTGAAAATGATTAAAAGAGGCACGTCTGTGAGAAGAACTGGTGAAAATGAACTGGAATATTAAAAAAATAAACTTTTTAAAGAATGCTTCAGTTTGGACTCATTGGGTTATCTTTGAGCTAACTATATGTAAAATTCTTCTAGAGGGAAACAGGGATAAGTATAAACAAAAATCTAAATTACTTTCTACATGTTCAAATGAGAAATACATTCTATATACTAGCAATGTCAATATTTAATGCATGATAATATTTGGTAGATGAAGTTAGGAGTATGGAACATGAAGAGGAGGACAATGTTTGAGAAGAAATATGTGTTTAATTCTTAAAATAATCACATATCACTTAGAGCTTTAAAAATACAAGTTCTAGTACAATCATTTGTACAACTTTACATTCAAAAGGTCATGCACTTACAAATGGCAGGAACCAAGGAAAAGTATATATTACACACATATATAAGTAGAAATGGCAATTGGTGAAACTCCACCCTCTTCTATTACTGGTATAGGGTTGGGTATTGCCTCTACTTTAGAATCTGCATGGACTCTGCATACAGACACTTGCCTGCGACATACCAATACATTTGCTTTTGATGGCCTTGTTTTCAGATATGCATATGCTGAAATATTTTTGCCTGGAAGAAACTATAAGTAAAGTCCCAAATTAATAGGGAGTACTATTCCAATTCTTTGGGGTTCTTTTCAATTTGTTTCACCTGGAGCTGGAGTTTATTAAGGTATATGCAGTTGCAAAAAGCAAAACAATTCAATAGACCCTATCATTATATATTTCTAGATTCTTTTATGATTTAAGTGAAATGAGCTGCTCAGGAAGAGCAAGGTTTCTTGCATACCAGATAAGTAGCATTTTTCACAGCACACCAATGAAAACATGATAATGTAAGTTTGCTTTTTTCATGTACTGCACAAAATACTCAACATATAAATTATATCTGAACCATATTTTATATTTTCATCGCCTTATCTAGTGAGAGTGAGAAACAACACATCAAGGAAATAAAAAAGACAAACATTTAATAATGAATAATATCTATATTTGGAGCAGATTCATTGCTTGTCGCATCATCTGAATACAAGACAGTTCATCACTATGAATTAAGAGTCAGTTTGTATCTAAAAATATGCTTCTAGATTTCTGAAAACTAATACATTAACTCTTTAAAAACTTGAAATAGTTCCACAGGTTCTAGAAGTGTCCTTCATTCCTTCATATGTCCATTTGTACACCCAACTTTATTGAATGATTATCATTAGGTAGATAATTTTCTAGGTGTTGAGATGCAGATGTGAACAAGAGACACAAAAATCCCTGTCTTCATGGTGCCTGCATTTCAGTGAGGGGACAGAATAGTAGAAAGAAAATGAAAACTGAGAATTTCCAGTTAAACCAATAGTTGAGCTAACAAATACATTCTGATTGATACTCACTTTGGTATTTCAAAATGTGATGTTTTAAATTATATCATTTTATTTCCATTAAATATGTGGGTACTGTGAAAACAGTTGTTTACCACTCAGATTTCTTTAATATTGAGGAAGGAGTTCATTTCCACACCTGCCTGGATGCTGATGGCTCACAACTCCTTTCTAAGAAATTGTCTTCAGAATATAAGAGTTGCCTTTGCCAATGTTATGACCCCCGTCCAACTAAAGCTTAAAGCAACCACTGATGAAAGTGCGATTACTATGGCCTGGGTCCCTTACCTCAACTGGGACAATACTTAAGGGTTTGTGCCATTTTCAGCAGTCTTGGAATTGCTGAAGAGTTTCTTTCTTGTATCTGCAGTGCTGTTCACCTTTCCTTCTTCACAGTCCATTCCCCACCTTTCACATATCAAATCCAACATAAACACCATGCCCACCTCTTCCAGCCACACCCTACCTTCCTATAATTACCACCCAGTTAGTATCTATGGTGGGATCAATGCACTGGACAGACGTCCAATGCATTTTCTTCATAAAAATCAATACTCTGGAATCTGTTTTCCAGAGAAACCATCCTTAGACAGTAGATGTAGGAAAGATACTTTGGGAAGTGACAATATTTGTGAAAGGTATTTTTGTGCAAGTTCAAAGTTGGAATTTAACACTGTGATTTTGTCTCAATAAAACACAGAGGGACCTTTAAAAATATTGCTTATTTTAGTCAGCTTTTTCACTGTTAGATCAAAAGACCTACAAGAACAATTTTAGACGAAGAGAAGTTTATTTGGGGCTAATGGTTTTAGAGGTCTCAGTCCATGAGCCCAAGATAAGTCAGAACATCATGGCAGCAATGTGTGGAGGAGGAAAGAGGCTGAGGATATGGAACCAGGAAGCACAAAGAGCTCTCACTCACCAAGGACAAAATATATACCATGCCTACCTCTTCCAGCCACACCCTACCTTCCTATAATTACCACCCATTTAATCTCTATCATGGAATCAAAGCACTGATGAGATTATGAAAGTCTTCTCATAACCGAATCATTTTGTATCTAAACTTTCTTGCATTTTTCTCACACGTAAACTTTTGGGCATTATCTTATGTCTAAACCATAACATTTCTTGAGGAGACCCTCATACCAAAGCTATATAAATCCTCTTATTTTTTTTCCAGATTATATTTTGATATCGGCTAATAAAGTAAAAAAAAATAAAACAGAACTTTTTACTTGAAAATTATGAGCCCTAGTTCTAACATTTAATCCAAAGTTACTCATCAATCATTGTTGATTCAAATGATGACCATTTAAGGATAAATACAGATTCCAAATTTCAAGGAGAAAAGATGTAATATTTATATAGAAAAAATCTATACTTGACATTCAGTTGCAAATATAAACTGGTAATAATGTTAATAGTTATGTTACAGAGTTGTAAAATAATCAAATGAAGTAATACAACAATGACTATTAACAGTGAGATAATTTGGCTGGGTGTGATATTGCACACCTGTAATCCCAGCAGCTTGGGATGCTGAAGCAGGAGGATCATGAGTTCAAAGCCAGCCTCAGCAAAAGAGAGGTGCTAAGAAACTCAGTATCTAAATAAAATACCAAATAGGGCTGGTGATGAGGCTCATTGGTCAAGTGCACCTGATTCCAATCCCTGGTACCATCCCCTCAAAAAACCAATGAGATAATTTGTAAAACAAACTTTTATGATTTTAAAAATAATATAAATATTCATTACTGTTGAAAATAATATTGGATAGTTGTTTTTTTCTTTTCTTTTCCCTTTTTTTTTTTTTTTTTGCCGTACTGGGGATTGAACCCATGGACATTGTACCACT
This sequence comes from Marmota marmota marmota, assembly GCF_001458135.2. Taxonomy (NCBI): domain Eukaryota; kingdom Metazoa; phylum Chordata; class Mammalia; order Rodentia; family Sciuridae; genus Marmota; species Marmota marmota. The sequence goes on from NW_026000093.1 coordinate 27,379,054, forward strand.
GAGAGTTACATCCCAGCCTTTTTTATTTTCTATTTTGAGACAGGTTCTGATGGAATTGCTCAGATTGGCCTGAAACTTGCAATCCTCCTGCCTCCCTCCTGAGCAACTATGAGAATAGGCCTGTGTCACCATGCACAGATAGATAGTTGTTAAGACTTGCTTTCAGGCTAAACACAGTGGTGCACACCTGTAATCTCAGTGGCTAGAGACTGAGGCAGGAGGATTGAAAGTTCAAAGCTAAATTCATAAACTCAATGAGGCCTTAAGCAATTTAGCAATAACCTGTCTCAAATTAAAATAATAATAATAATAATAATAATAATAATAATAATAATAATAAATTTAAAAGGGTGGGGATGTGGCTTTGTGGGTTCAATCTCTGGTACCAAAAAAAAAATATTTGCTATTGCTATTGGGATGTTTGTTATGGTTCTTTCAAGAAGCAGCTTTTATTGGTGAGCAATATATAATTGTAGGAAGTAAAATCTTTATCTTTGTACATGTAGTGTTCTCCAAGTAGTAATTCAAATGTACAAATAAAATATGTTGTTCATACATTGCTTAAAAAACTGAGAAAATGAAAATATAAAAAAATAGTGCTAATTTAATTCATATGAATAAAATATTGACCTTAGTAATTTGAAAACAGGGATATACTTAAAACTCTCAAGAAAAAAAAAATGGTGAGTTTGAACATGCAACTAAGTTTGGGGATGTGACTTAGGGGTAGATCACATGCCTAGCATATCTGAGGCCCTGGATTTGATACATGCATCTAAACAATGCCTATGTGTCCTAGAGCCAGTCACAGTCACAGACCAATGGCTCATCCTCCATTACCCCTCAGTGATTTTGTACTACTAATTGAAATACAATAATAGAATAGATGTGATCCAGGCAGAAGAGACTGGGATAGTTAGTGTATGTTTGTGCTTATGGGTGAAAGTTATGACAAAAGAGGTGCTGCAAGTGAAAGGAGCATGAATTTGAGAGCTTATAAGAGAATTCTTATTTGGACAAATGTGAACTTGAACTTTGTATGCTATCGTAAAGATTTAAAATATATTATAATTGCAGTGAAGAAGAGAGACCTATTAAGGTTTGTAAGTGAAACAGTGTCATAATTTTAATTATTTGCTAGGAAAATCACTGCTTCACGTATAAACAATTATGTGGCTTCAAACAAGAATGGAATCATTAAAACTGCTAGAAAGCTGTTTTTAATAACTATGACTAAGTTTAGCTTAGCTAAACTCTGATGACAGCACAAGTAGACTGTACATGAGTAGATGCCTCTCTGGGTCCTGAACCAAGCTGTTTTGCTATTCTTTCTGTAAGTCACTGAAGACTTGGCTTTCAATTGTTTATCAGTTAGTCATATATAAAAATGAGAGCATCAGAGAGTAACTTTCTATGAAATATGAATTGTATCTGAGGACAAAATGGCTGTTTACTATGATGTTCCAGAAAGAAAAATGAATTCAGGAGATACAAAGCCATATCTACTAACACTGTTGAAGTGTGTTCTTAGAGAAAATCAGGGACCATACTGTGAGACAAAATGCAAGAAACTTAATGAGCTTTCCTAAAAGGCAGAAGAAGGTAACCATGCACTGGAACAATGACCCATGGTCTCATGTTAGAGAATAAATCAATGGTGCTTTCTTGACCAGCATGGACCTAAAGAAAAGTTGAGAGGATGAGCAGGAAGTGGAATCAAATCTAAACAAGAGGAGATGACAGTGTGGGTGGCGGCGGAAGGGTGAGAATGTTTCCCAGGATGAGAGTATATGCACATCTCGTAGGTTCTAGAGTTGGAACTTTTCTGGGCATGTACCAAAGGGATAATATATTGAACACAATCTTAAGTGGTAAACTCCCACTGGACATGGTTCAATGTTTTAGACACCTGGGCTTTGTTCTGATATAGAAAAGGTTCTAATATACAGGGAAGTTGACTGTCTTGGGAAATTAACTGGAGCCTTGGTTGAGGTTAAACTGAACACAGCATGTTGTTTGTAGAAGAGGCCTGATACTGATTTGTAGAGGAATTACTTTGCACAAGTGTTCCAGATTTTTTTTAAGAAAATTATTTTCATTGTGCTTGACTTCTTTCAAAATAATGCCTTGTGAACTCTTTTTATGTTAGTATATAGCTTATGATAGTATTTTGAGAATATAAATAATCAGTAACTTTTGTAGAAATGGCTAGGTGCTTTCCTTTACATTTTCCCAAAAGCCTCTGAATTTTTAGTCCTTTATTAATAATTACCAGCATAGATTATTTTAAGCCAGTAGGAAATCAAAGAAATGTTTTGGAGCAACTTTAAAATGTGCCAAAGAGGATTTTTTAGAGGAGAGTGCCCATTAATACATGCCAGATTTCTCTGACAATGCAATTTTTTTTAACAACAACAAAAAAAAAAAAATGAAAAAGAGGAGCTAATCTTGTTTCAAAATTAACCCCTAAAATCACAATAGAGTCTGAGCTTCAGATTTGAGAACAAACAAAAACATAATCTTAAGTGCACTTTTATCTCTTTTCTAATTTAAACCATAAAAATTAGTTGTTGTTAAACATGTCCAAAATGAGCTTTCTCCAATCTACTTGTTATCACTGGGTAGATCACATGATGTCTGGACAACAGATGGTTCAGTGGCACGGATGCCTCTATCAAGATAACTGAACAACAAAAGAAACATTAGAAACATGCTTTTTGAAGAATGTGTGCATTTTAAAATAAGGTCTCATTGTGCCACCTACACCCACCTCTTAGATTTCATACTTAAAACCATACAATCACACAGATGTAGTATGCTTTTGAAAGGGGCATAAGAGTACTTAAGATTAGTATACATACACTTATTTTAAATTATCAGGAAAGTCTTTGAAGAAATTGCATTTTAAATGAGACCAAAAGGAGGGAGAGAGAGACGACAGAGAGACAGCCATCTGGAGGTGTAGGAGAAATATTATAATTAGAGTCAACAGAGGTGAGTTTTTAAAGAATTGAGGGAAAAAAATGACTGAACATAGTGAATGTAAACAAGAGAAGCAGAATTAGGAGCACTTAATGCAGAACCTTGCAAAGAATTTCATTCTTTTTGCAACAGAAAGCCAAAAGGGATTTAATCAGAAAAGTAACAACATTCCATTTATGTTTAAACCAAAAGATCCCATCTCTGAGTAGAAGACTGAAGGGGTCCATGGAAGAGAGTCTGAGGGAAAGTTGGGTGGGTTTAGCAGGTCCTTCATTGAAGATATGATAATGGCCTGGACATAATTCTGAGGAACCCCAACCATTAGACACTAGACTCTGCACTTAGAGCTAGTGATGTCAGTATAAATGTTAAAAGCCAAGAGCAGTCAGTGAGGTAGGAGAAAAATTAGAACATGTGGTAGTGAAAACAAGAAAAAGGACAGTTTAAGAAGACAGTGGTAACCTAACTGAAGACTTCCTTTTCTATTTTTTAATATTAAAATATTTTGTTTTATTATTAAAGTTTAACCTACACCTGAGAGACAATGTACAAATCTGTCAATCATAACATCCACTTATAATCACTATATTCACAGAATTTTAGCACATAACTATATAGGAGAAAACCCAATTACATATTGATGTTGATAACATGAAGCTTGATAGTTTGAACAGAATTTTAAGACTTATATTAATTTTTAAAAAATTCCCCTGCATCAAAGTATTACCATAAACAAATTAAATTTTTTTATTCACAAAAGCACTATATTTTAAAATATGGAGGATTGATAACAGCCAAGGTCACCTAGGAAAGCAATAACTATGGTCCTAATGTCATACTTACCTCTCAGAAAGAATAGGGTGCCCCCACCCCCAAATGTGCAGTCTCTCGGCTGAGCTGCCATCTCTCCTGGAAGAATTTCGGTCTCTATGGAGACTGCCTCCATTTCAGTGAGTGAATTAGAGGTGAAAGGTATTCCATTTGCAGTCATGTAAGTTATAGGGTCCACCTATTTTTTTGCTTTATTCCTTCAACCAAATGTTATCTTCTTATTTAAGATGGGAAAAAAATCTGAGTATAGTGGTCATTTAATTTGAGCTTGTTCTGTTCTAGTTATTCTTTTCCTTTGTTTCAAATGGCAGCATCCTCTGTAAATCAGATAAAGAACTGTATCATTATGCTATCATCTTTGAAAGCTCCATAATTGTAGCTTTTCTATCCAAGTCACTGAAATAAAACATCCATTTCTACACTAAATATTAATTTATTTCCAGTTGTTCTTATTATATTATTTCCTTAGGTGATAGAACTTAAAACCTTTCTCAGCAGTGACCCTCTACTTTGGAAAGCCATCTTCTAAATAACACATGTTTTCACAAAGGACAATGAAAACTCTAAGATTGGAAGTTATCCTTAAATTTATCACTGCTTCCATTTTTCCTTCTCAAGAACCAAAATGACTTCTGTTTCTGCTTTTGTTTTAAATTTAGTCACATCAACTGAAAAAAACATCGCATCAATTGTGATTTGACCTAATTAATTTAATGTCCTGATTAGAGCAGCTAAGATTTAAGTCAAATGAACAGAGATTTAAAAAGAACAATAAACAACATTGAAAACCTTTATGAGGGATAGTTTACTGCTGAGCTTCTGTTATATTTTTTTTTCTTTCTATCCTTGTTTCTCAAGAAATGAAAAACCTGGTGGTAGTTATTTATAATTAGAAACTTTTGTGGTTGCAAATGACAGAAGTCCAATTTAAATAGATATCAACAGAATAAAGGAATTAAAGTAGAATGTATCTGGAGTGTTTCATCAAGGGGCTCTTATATCACTGGGTCTTATGTTTACTTTCTTCATCTCTTCTATACTTTTTCCTAAATCTGGCTCCATTCTAAGGCAGATGATTCCCTTGAGGTATCATTATAACTAAGAGCCCCGTTAAGCTTATATTTTAAATTTCATTGACCACAAATATTTTGCAGAAGTCCTAGAATTCAACTGGGTTGTATCAAATATTCAGCCACTCCTGAGCTATTTGGATTTATTCATATGCTACTTTGATTGACCAAGGTGGGTTTAAAAAATACCTTGAAGTTGCATTGTAGTCTGACATCTCAATCTAAATCACATGGATTTAGAATATAAGAAAAAGTTTTGTTTTTGTTAATCTTCTATGGGTATTTGGGGGGTTTCGTTTGTTTGTTTGTTTGTTCAAAGAAGAGGATAGGCAGCTAAAATTTAGAGAGGTATATGCCATCCTCCCAGTTCCTTGGCATTCTTGTTCTTATAAATTTCCTTTACAGTTGTCTTCTTTGACATGCTCACAATATTTTATTCCATATAAGAGCCTTCTATATAAGATTTTGAAATCTCAATATTTGATCTCTACACAAAAGCTACTTTTTTACTTTTTTCAAACTTTTTATGCTTAATATACCTATTTCCCTTTCTCCCTCTAATTCCCCATCTCTTTATTATTAACTCACTCTAACCTCATACACCTTTCCTGGATTCCATTGTCAACGCTTTCAATAATGATTCCATGGACATCTTGCCATCTGTTCTACAATTCCTGCATTGCCAAACTCAAATCTGGATTATGACATTAACATCTCATTTTTCTCTCCCTGTATACTAAGCATTGCTAAACTGGAAAACCAGGCAAATAGTTCTGCTGATTTGCCTATAAGTACATGCCAGCTTGCTTCAGATAGCTCCCTTTTCTGTTTAGCAACCTTTTAAAAAGTCTCTTATGTGGACAGTTCTAAAAAATTTCCTTGATCTTTAAGCCCTCTGCTATGAGCATCCATTTTAGACCAAATTCCACTCTACTCATACAATTTTTCCAATTCAAGTTTCCTCTCTTGCTCACATATTAAGCATCTTTTGCAAAAGGAATCTTTTTTCAGTGTTCAGAGATTAATTCCTCAAAAATATTCTTCCACTTTTTGTTCTCTAAATGTCATAGCTTCCCATACACTTGAGAATCAAATATCTTCTTCAAGTTTTCAAATACACCCTCACATTTCTCTTCTATCATCAGACAGTTCTATGGCAGAACAATCTGTAATCATTGTCTCAAGTTTTTATCAAATCCTTCATAATTTACGCCTGGTTACTATACTTTTCCTGAATATTATTTTAGTGTCACCAGTAATGTCTAATGACACCAGTATTTCCCAATATGTAAAGTAAAATGATTCTTGACTTCTCCATATCAGTTATATATAGCATCCAATAACCTGGAAATTCTTGTTAATTATATATCTTTAATATCTTTTGCATTTATCTTATCCTCTCAAAGAAGTGATTTGATTTTTTTTTGACATGTGGGGTTTCATATTAAAGGAAATCAAAGATGTTGCAGAGGGATGGATGGGAGTCAGAGGACTTCTATAAAGAGTAGGAAAGTTCAATGTCGGGGAGGGCAAGGGATTCTGGAATATTTCATGGGTCAATTTGACTTAGTAAGATGGATTTGGGAAAGCATCAGGAGAGAGACAAGTTATAAGAATCTTTGTATTACAGACAAGAGTTAATGAAGAATTAAGCTTATAGAGATACGATGATGTAGCTTTTATGTTTAATTTTCTCACCCTATTTTGAATTACTTTCAGGATTAATACTGAACACATTAATTTTCAAAACAAACAAACAACAACAACAACAGCAAAGGACTCCTTGGTCTCCCTCTTACCTATCCCACTACTCTTTTCCAGAGTTTTAAAAACTTTGTATTTAAATTAAAAAAGAACTATTCATATATCCATTATTGCATTAAGCTCCCAATCTTAGCATTCTTGAATTTTATGTGGAAAAAAACCTCTCTTTTTCATAGACAAAATTAATCTGTACTATTATTCTGTGCCATATTCTGCTCATTCTGGATAAAATGACAGAACCTCATATTTCCCTTCAGTACTCTTCAATTTGGAATCACTATCTGACTTTTCCATGTTGGTAATAAAGAGTATATCTTCAATATTTCCCCTGTATCTTTGTCTAATCTTTAGTTCAACTGCATTGATTTGGGACTTTTGTCTAATAAATAAATCAATATTTCAGAGGAGAGAAATGGAATGGTTCCAGAAACTTTGGGACATCTGCTCAGAAATCTGGACCAGTGTCATGGAAGGAGTTGGTTTAGGGTTTCTAGACAATCCCTTTTGCTGACTCATTTTGATACCTAGCCATGGCTTTGGGAAAATAGCTTTATTTGTATAGCAAAGAAAACTTTCTGGGGCAAACAGAATTTTATCTTCTTCCCTAATTCTAAGACCTACCTCTCACTGTAAAGAATGAAGAAGCCCCAAACTCATTTTCTTACAATTACATTCAGAGCGTGATTTAATTCCAGTTCATATAATTTTAAATAGCTTCAATGGTTTGTAAGGTGAAGTGATATATTTCTTGGTGTAAGCTACTTTTAATTACATATTTTGTTGCCTTTAGACAGAAGCTTCTAATAAAAGAGCTCTGAATCTTCATGTTGAAAATTTAGACCTATGGAATATGGACTGAACAAAAGAGTGATGGAGAGGTCCAAAAGTAGTTGGATATTGGTAATTAAAGTTGAAAGAACTTTGAACAAACTGAATAACAACACTCACTGGTGGGAAGAGTTGCTCCCACCCCTGAATATCCCCATTATGGTGTCTGAGCAATTGATATAGGGTCAATGCAACCACTGTGCTTTCCTTGTGGAAGTGGTCTTCATGTAGGGTATAGCAGATAGCTTCCAAGACTCCATGGCTCAGTCACAGCATATTCATCCATCATTGAAAATCATTGAGCAATGAGAAAAGAACATGCCAGGATAGCCATAATATGCCTTCTTGGTAGCAAAACTATGAGGCAATATCAACAACAGTCAAAGGAAATAGGCTTCCTCACTGATTTGAACATTCTTTTCATTTTATCTATCTTGAAGAGCTAGTAGTCAGGTCTGAGTTTTGGATCACATAATTAATTACCCCATATGTATAATTCCATTTGAGCTCATGCAGGAAGGAAGTACTTGAGTGATAATTAATTAATTACAATGATTTTTAGAACTTAATAGGTGATCAACTTTGCACTAGCTACTATGTGTATATAAGTGAATAAGATATGCAAATCCCATTTCTTGCACTTGTAAAACTCATATTCTTCAGGAGTTAGTATTGTAAGTGTAGAATTGATGACAGATGGAAAATGACTATGGCAAAATATAATTTAAACTGCTGATGATTATGAAGAAACCAAAACAATGTGAAGACCAAATTCAGCTGGGGTTCCTTGATTTATATGGTCAAGGAAAGTCTCTCTAAGAGTGCAATGTCAGAATTAAGAACTGTGAAGGAGCAAATCACAAAAACACCTGGGGAAAGAAATTTCAGGCAAGAACAGGAATACATGTCAAGACATGAGGGCAAGATTTACTCAGAGTGTTAAAAGGATAGAAAGAATGTGAAAGTAATCAAAATGCAGCGATTAAAAGGGACACTTTATGATATCACAGCAAGAAACCTGGACCCTTATTAGAAGCCTCCAAAAGCTAAGCCTTTGGGAACAGTTCAAATTTTATTTTAATTGCAGGGGATTTCAATGCAGAATTTTAAGGAGAATAAAGAAATGTTCTAATTTAGTCATTGAAAATATCTCTTTTGCTAATCTATAGAAAAAAAGATTTGGCAACCACTTTTGAGATTGGGTAACACAAAAGTGGGAGCACTTAAAAAATATTGCAGCAGTCCAGTTAAGAAATGATGTTTGATTAAACTTAGGTAATCAGTAGTGGAGATATCAAAAAGTTGTTGGATATTGGGAAGTAAAGTTGAAAACACTTTGAGCAAGAGATGCTAAGTCTGAATTTTTATATTGAGGAACTTGTGACATTATTTGACATGAGTATAATAGAATCATCAAGAATTCTTTAGACATATGGATTTGAAATACCTACACATATATGTAGTGATGACAAGCTGCCCATTATACATTAAAATCTGCTATTCATGCAAGCAGTTTGGGTTAAAGGGCTATTGGTACAAATATGGAATTTATCAGTTCAAGAATAAATGTACTTCATTAGAAAATATCTTTAAAAGAATTATAACTTTGAGGTTGGTGATATATCTCAGTGGTTGAGTGCTTGCTTAACATATATTAGGCCCTGGGTTTGATTGTCAGTGTAAAAATAAGTAAATAAATAACACTTTTTCTAAGCTATTTTCTACTTTGGAAAATATTATTTGTTGGCCTTTAGAATATATTATTGTTTGGCCTTCGATGCATCTACATAGTCAATAATTTATCAAACTCCTAACTAAATTTTTAATTTCAAAAAAGTCTATGTACTAAACTATAGAATTATTACTACAAATGCTAAATTTTTTACAAATGATGATCACTGAAAGATAGTTAAAAAGTAATACTATTGGAATAATTTACTTAATTCATAGGACTATAAATATAACAACAAAAATATAAATTAGATACGTAGTCTTGTATTTTAAGAACTGAACAAAATACTCTTTATTTTTGTGTTATATTATTTGAAGGTCTGTACTTCTTCAGTTCCATAAATGTAAGAAATCTAATATTTCCCATGGTGCTAATGGAGCTTGAAATTAGGGAAGCTTCTTGTGTATCAGCATTATGATGATGTCAGCAATTCACATAGAAAATGTAACATCTCCAGTACAACTTCCATAGCTACTCACCAAAAAAAAATAAAAAGTAAAAAAAATAAGGTTTGTATATTTGGTATTGGCTAACTGTATGCAATACTAGATGATGGAGGAAAAGACAACATTTTTTTCTAGGCTTCTTAAAACTAATAACAAGTTTGTTCATGAAGAGTCCTATATAGTTATACACTTAAAACACTGACATTTAACTCCAAGGACCATATTATAAAATTAAATATTGGGTACATATATCACTATGTACCAACAAGAGTTTGCTAATTACTAGTACTTGATTAATTCAATTTAAAACAATTAATGATCTTTTCAACTTATGTTTCATGGTAGATTATGAAGTATTCAATTATTATATATTGAAATCCTAAAAGTATGCATGATAATTAAATTTCAATCAAAGTATACTGTTATGACTGAAAAACCAAAATATTGATATGCTATTAAAATTTGAAAAAATTATCCGGATATTATGAATCAAATATTCTTGGGGAAGCTGCTTGTGAAGTATCACTATGATGAGTATATAACCTTGTACTGATTTTTTTTCCCTAATTTTTAATGTTGACTTTAGTGAAAGTAAGAATCTTTCTTTTTTTCTTTTGGCAGAAAGCTCTATCTGTAAATAAAAACCAATCAGAATCTACTAAAATGTTGGCCATTAATAATCATTACTTGAAAGGCTGGCCCTCAAAGTATCACATATATAAAATGTGAGCAACTGAAGTTATGAAATTGATAATTTATGAAAAGTGAAACATTTTCTTCATATAAACTTTCAAATTGGATTTAATTGAAGCATGAGCAAGTAGTATATGTTGTAACAGACATTTACCAATTAAATGTGGTTTCAGTTTTGGGAAATGTCTGAATATAAATTATATTCCTAATTTAAAATACCATGAAATGTTAGAGACCCCCCTCACCAGTCATGTAGCATGACTTTGTGGTATCAAAATTGTATTTGGGTTCTGAAGCTAATGTATGAATCTCAATACCTCTTTGGACTATTGAGAAATTCCTTTCTTATGATTAGTTTATTTTTTTTTTAAAGTTTAAAAAATTTGACCGACATATAATTTTTGTACACAATTAAATGATACAATGTAATGTTTTGATAAGTATATACATTCTGTACTGATCTAATAAGCTTGATTTTTATATTTATCTCCTCAACCATTTATCATTTCTTTGTGATTACACATTGAAACCATGCCTTGGAATGTTCTTCTTTTCTAGCCATTTTCAAATATATTATTTGAAATTATTATCTATGACAATTACCAAACCATGCAGTAGAATGCTAGAACTTATTCCTCTTAAAAAACTATAAATTTTCACCCATTGGTCAGCTTCCCCTCACCCTATCCAACCTCTGACAACCAGTTTTCCATTCTCTAGTTCTGTGATGATGACTGTTTTTAAAACTCACATACAAATTAAATTGTGTGGTATTTGTCTCTCTGATGTCTTGCCTCACCCTAATTACATTAAAGTAGTTATCATATTAATTTAAAATCTCTGTCTCTCTCATATCAACAAGATCAGAGTGACAAAAATATTATCAGACTACTTGTCATTTCAGAGTATCATCTCTTGTTCATAGAATAACTCTCTAGCTCTCCAGACAATGTGGTATCCAGGAAACCTATCAGAACACTCTGAGTAGTTATACATTTAATGATCCCACCTTGAAATCAATCCAACATCAAAGTTATATACTCAATTGATAAAAAATGCACATGCATGATCACATTTTTATATTCCTAATTTAAAATATCACTTTTTTGAGATTGTGACAAATACTAAATACCATAAAATTTAGAAAGAAATAAAGTGTATAGTAAATGTTACTAAGAGAAATTCTTCAATCTCTTAAGCAATTGGTGAAACAAACATTCTAGAAATGCGTGAGAAAAATGCAGTTTTTTAGAAATAACATATATAAAGAAAATTAGACTTAGTAGTTTCTGAGCCTTTTAGTGAAGGAAGAGATCTGTGAACATTTTCACTGAACAATAACTGAACAGCTATCTGTTTTTTCTGTCTTTGGGGGAATATTTCTTTACTATTCATGGCTTGCACTCTTTGAGTTCTGTATACCTTTTGCACTTCAATCACCATAAACTTAGTATAGTCATGGTATAGTCATTGCAGGCTACACTAAACTTTAATATCTTCATTTGGCCTGTTTTGGTTGCTCATTAATGAGAATGATTCTCCTTTGGCATACCTCTTATGGCCCCCTTCCCCTTTTACTTTGCCTTTTCTACTACTTCTGTATAACTTGATGATAAGGAATGGAAACTTTTCTTTTCTACTTGTTTTCTTTTCTCTCTTCATTTTCTTTTTCTGTTTCTCTGTCTCAGCTGTTTAGCAGGTGTTTAAGGCCTTCTTTTGACTTGAGTCGAATTTGACCCACATGAAAGTGTCAGAAATGCATATTTGTAATAACAAAGCAGAGCTAGCATGAAAAATTCTTAATGATCAGTCCACTCAGATGTAAGTTGTCCAAACGATGGCTCAAGTGATCCAGATGGAGTAATGTTACCCAGTTGACTTAAAGTGTCCTATAATACAGCTATTCCATTTCATGAAAGTTTACCTAAGGGCTTTATGAGCCTGTTCATTTTTCTCATTACATTGTTCTTAATTTGAGGGTTGGTTAAAAAAGTATCTCAGTAGAGATTGTGTACAGTATTTATAACAAATTTAATTCATGAATGAGATGTTTAATTTTTTAAAATGCTACTTTGTTAATCTATGTTCTCCATCATGTGCCTTTTATGCAACTGTCACTCAAAGCACTTAGTTTTATATATACATATACATGTATATGTTTACACACACGTATATGTGTGATATATAATTGTTTTATCAAAAGAATAAATCTCAATTATAGCTGTGCCCTTTAAATTCTATAAATTGTAGTATTTAGTCTTCAGTTTCTTACATATATTAAAGCATTAAATATTACCACCTAAACCAAACCCTTAAGCTCAAAACCATTACTTTCCTTTCCTTGAACAGTAGAATGACAATAAAATCTGAGAGTAAGAAGTAGAGGTAGCATTTATTAGACCTCTTCTTATGTTCCTTAATCAGGACAGAAGCTCTTCTTTCCATTTACTAATTTACACTGTAGAAATTGATCTTCATTTTCTTTCAAAATCCTGTCCTTTTATACTGAAAATGAAATTTCTAGCCCTGTAACTATTCAAATAAAGTTCAATAATAGCTAACTTTTGTACAATTTTTTTGTATTTGTCACTGATTTTATACTCTTTATTCACATTCACCGTTTGTTCTTCTCTCTGTGAAGAACAATTTAATATTAGTATTTTTCTTTTTCTTTTAAATATTCTTAACTTTTCATTATCCACGTTACATGACATATTTTTCCACAATGTCCCTTCAAATTGTCATATTCATTACATTTTTGTATTCTGCATTATTTTTATCTCCTTTATGACTTTTCTTCTGCAAACATCACCTAAAAGTTTTCCCTACATTTATTAAGGAGTTACATTGCTAACCCCTGTGACTATATTCTAGTGCAGATGTATTATTTTCAATATAATATGTGATGGAGGCTGGGATTTCCTCAGTACTTGCATTACTTCAGTGATTGACAGGATTCACTGTTCACTGCAAACACCTTACTCAGACTCTCTTAAAAGATGGATGGTAGATTATTAGAGAGCTAAGCCCCACATAGAACATTGAGAATGCTAAAAATGCAGAGTGAGCGTGTTATGCAGAAAGTGGATATACTTAACTTAATTTGAATTATCCATTTACTTATGTTTTCATAAGTCCCCTATTAGCTAATAGCAGGTTTTGATATAGTGTGTGTGAGTGATTTCCATCACTCACTCCAACAGCAATAGATCCATCACACAACTTCATAGATTTACATTGTCTAAATAGTAAGGCAGACTTTCAGTTATCAGCATTCTGTAAAGAGGCTTTTATCAAAGTCTACCATATCCAAGGTCATTGATGATTAATAATGGAACAAAAAGCAGAATTTGAATTTTCTAAAACCTTCTGCCAATTCACATGCCTATTTTATAAATACACCATAGAACACTTTTTCTTCTACTTCTATTTTGGCTACCACTAGTTTCTGCTTATTAAGAACATCCTGAAACCTCATATTCCATCAAGCCTTAAATATATAACTGAAAGTGAGAGGATACTACTCCTTTACACTCTCTCACTAATAGCCAATGCCTACACTTTATAAAACAAACAAATGAACAAACAAAAAACTCAGAAAACAAAAAATTGCACAAAAAAGCTATTAATTTCTTATTGCAGGTGCCATTGATTGTTTTTATGTACTACATTGTATTTCTATATGCTGTAGTTTCACCTCTGCACAAGACACATCATATTGTTTATTTCATTTATAATCCCAGGAAGGGAAAAGAAGGAGTCAATGGCACAGTTACGAGGCTGTGGAAAACTGGTTTGTATAATCAGTGGACAGCCAGGCTGTGAGTGTTAACCTGTAAAATCCAACAGATAAAGATCATGAAAAGGACAACCAGGTTAGAGAAGGGCCACCTTCTTTAATTGAAGCTAACAACTCATTACTGATATGATTAAGGTACCTCCCAGAAGTCATTAATAAATGTAAATGAAGATGGGAAATTTTAAATTTTAATATGAAAAGGGAGTATGTTAAAATGAGAAGGAAGGATATAATAACAGGTATAAACTCAATGATGATCATCATCAAAGAGCCTAGGGGAGGAAAAACAGAAGTTAAAGAACATTTTAGTTCATCTCCAGCACAGGACCTAGAATGATTTTATTTAATTCTAAATAATCTGAAGTATCCCTGCAATGCATAGTGTAATGGTCATTAGACTAGCATAGTTGATAGTTTTGCTCTCATGAAATTCATTATTTCTCATAAAATGATTCTGTGTTTACCAAGCAAATCTCTGCTTTGTGGGGGTGGGTAATATATCTTAAAATTTCTCATTCTGAAAAGAAATATTCCTGACAGATTTGATATTTTCTTAAAATATGTTTAGTGTAGCCCATTAAAAGTTAATTTTCAGGTTTACATATATGCCTCTTGAATAAATGAAGATATGTATATTTGTAGTGACCGAAGCAAAGAGACCTTTTAAGTGGTAAATAATGAATGAATATGGAGAACTCAAGCTTTCTTCTCTGCTTCATCAACATTAACCCCAAACTTGGGAGCTTTAAGATCTCTAATGCCTTCATCACTTTGCATTTATATTAATAAGTGTTTTCTCACCTCAAAGAGTATTATGAATAGCAATATAAATGATAACAATTCATTTAAATAGAAGAAAATACTAATAAAGGCAAGAAATTGTGGTTGTTCATAAAATAAATGTTGGCAAATAAAATAAAATAAAAACTCTGACTCTACAAATGTGCACAAGTGTGCAAAAAGTCTAAATATGCAATCTTCTTGAAACTATCCAGGAATAGCAAACACCCACAGAGATTTAGAACCTTTACAAGAATTCACATGGAAGAAAAATTGGCAAAAGTTTAGGAATGCTCCATTAAAAAAATTCATCCATGATTCTTGCATGAAAGACAATAAAGGAGAAAAAGCTAAGAAAGTTGGATTCTCATTAACAAAATATTTATCAAAGGTTGAAAATCTTTTCCTTTGCTTCCTATGCTGTCTGCATTCATTAAGTGCTACAATGCTTTTCTTCTCTATTAATAGGTTTTAGGAACCATCTACTATGTGTGCTCCATGAAAAAATTATCTTACACACTGGTATTTATACAGAAACTATTAAGTTAAAAAAAAGAACTCTGGCACATGTTCTGTAAATATTTTTGAATGAACACCTGAGTAAATTTAGTCATAGGGTTGAAACCACTACGAAAGGTCAAAAGATATATGTAAGCATAGCCTTGTACAACAATTGCATAAGAACATATTATCAATAAATTGTTATAGTTTTCCCATTATAATGTTTCTCTCCTTTCAACCTTTCTTAAGCTAAACTTTATTATTTGTTTATACTACTTAAAAAAAATATCTTTAGTTCTCTATATTTATAGTACATGGGTAAGGGATAAATTGTGGCATAAAATAATATAACATGTTATATTACTTTTTTAAAGGAAAGATACAGAGATAATAATATATTTATGAAATTTTATAGATATCTTTATTCTTTTATTCTTAATCAGCTTGATATTGGGTATAATTAGCTTCCATATTGCCATAGTTTTACCACCTGTAAATTAAGGATATTAACGATCTATTTTCCATTGCTGCTAATTGTATTAAATGAGGTGAACTCAATGAACGTAAACCATTTCAAAAGGAATGGCACAAAGTAAAAGTTTAATAAATATTCACTATATGAATTATTATATGTTTTTTTCTTTTATAGAGTAAGGTGGATGAAGGGATTACCAGCATCTTCCAAATATTTTTATGTGCTCCTTCGGATTGTCTAATGGCACAAAACTCTGATTATAATCAGAAATAAACCTACTTTAATTTTGAGAAAAAAAAATAACTTATTGGTGAGATATGCTTTGGAATACTGCATAATTATTCTATTCCCTTGAGTCAATTCTTGCCTTTTCTTCAACCATTACTACCAGTAAACATTTAAGGTTATCCTGTATGTATCTTGTTTATCCCAGTGTACTTCATTTCATTAATGACTTACATTTTATTTTTTAACATCTAAATCCATCAAACTTCTATCAAAAACTTTGGTCTGTAGACATGCAATTTCTACAAGAAAACTCTTCTCTTCTGTCCTTTATTATTGCTAAACATAATATCTTTGAAATTCAAGGCTGAGAGAAGATTGTTCCTTTGTAGAATTATGAACTATTAGAGAAAAAAAATAGACCTAATTACTAAGTTATTTCAAATTCTTGAAGTTACATAGTGAAAATGATTGCAGGCCTTTTGGGGGCCAGAGCTGTTCATTATTCATCTTTATCTTCCCACCCTCTAGCATTGTGCATGAAAAATTAAGTATTTAAATAGAGTTAACCAAGAAAGTTCTCATTTCTATGTTTCCTTACAGCAAAATAATATTTGATGGTTCAAAGTAAAAAACCTGTCAAAACTGAAACCATTCATTCATTTCTGAAACATTCGAACATCTTCATTGTGCCAGCATCTAAAGGTGTAATGTAAGTTTAAAAAGAGAAACAAAACTCTATATGGGTCACTTTATTTCTCATCACTGGCATTTATTAATTAATATAATATTTCTCAAAAAATGTTAAAATCTATTTTCTATATTATAATTGCTTTCATTTCTTTGTAAAAAGGAAAGAAAGAAAAAAAAAGAAAGAAGAAAGCAAAAACAAGGCAGAGAATAACACACTCTTGAATTCAGAAACTGATGGAATAACTAGATGCTCTGTACAAAAAGATGCAACTTTGTTTTTATGAGTGGTTATATTATCAGGATGGGCCTTATCAGTTATTAAGAATTCACAACATCCTTTTTAAGGGCTTGTATGTCTAGGGAATATACAGAAGAGAAAAGAGAAGAAGCCTATTCTCTATGATGACTACTACTATTATGCCAACAATTGCAAACAACCAGGCATTTGCTAACTCATAAATGCTGCAAAAGCTCCCTAACTAGCAGTATTGTTTCTTCATGATAAATTCACTCTATCTTTCCTACATGAGCCTGGAAACATTACCAAACTCAAAAGGAACATGGGTGGAAGGATCACTCCTGAGAGCTTTCACCTATTTCCTGTTGCTAGGGAAACCACTTCCTTTGTACATGTTCAGAATAGCAGGTTCCTTTGAATCCTGCCTTTCAAGCTCTATTTTTTAAAGCAAACATATAGATATATAACCCATATTTTGCAATGTACACTACTTTATTGTTTCTTTCTTGTGCCTGGTGAAAAAGTTTAATCCAATTAAAGATAATACACACAGATAAAACATTGTGGATAGAAAACTCCTTTTTGTTGTTTTGTATTTTTTTTTTTTAAATTTAAAATGCTTTCCAACCCACAAAAGAGTTGGTGAATCTAAGATATCCCTGCAATGTGTGAATATATATCTTTCAATGTTGGCTGAAATAATTTACAACTTTTGAGGTTTGATAGAATTGGGATGTTTAATTACTCTCCTGTGACAGAATTATCATACATTAACTTTATTACTTGGAGTTCTCTTATTGAGATTATAGGAGAAGAATAACATTTTTTCTTCTTATTTGGAAAGGATCACTGTTATAAAAGATGAAACAGCAAGAGAAGAGCAAACAGAAGTTTATTAACATGTACATTTCATATACATGGATATATCCTGGGAATGAGAAGTTATCAAAGAGGTTGCCTTGAGTTCTGGCTTGTATTGCATCTTCAACAAAGCACACTTTAAAGAACTGACAAGACAAAGAAAAAGGACTATGGATCTCTGGGGTTTGCAACTTGTGGGAAGCCAAATAAAGGGCAGATAAAGGCTACTAAATAATGCTTGTTAATACAGATTCCTCCAGGCCAATAAGCCTCACAAATTGTCTTCACTGGTTAACTTGTTTTTCCTGGAATAAAGTTGGAGGGATACCTTTAGTCTTTATAAATCTATGTCCTCTCCATCTGTTTCAAGCAAATAGAGTGAGAATAGAGAGCATTTCTGCATCTGCTCCTTAGTTGTTCAGTCAAAACCTTTTGTACTTTGGGACATCATATTCTGGCCCTTCACAAGACAGTATTTTTCTTCTTTCAATTAAAAATACTGTTGACAGGCCCTAAGTTCCTTGTTTAAAAATTTTATGCTAGTGTAAATCCAAAGTTTCAAAGGTAAAAGATGAAACCTGCAGTTCCATTACTGTAGTGATTGCTATGTATATTCTCCAGCCATTAACAACAGCATGTGTGATCATTGACCATAAATACTGGCTGATTTCATAACTTGGATAGTAAATGTTATAATTATATGTTGTAATCCACATTGTACAACTGAGAATCATAGCCCAGCCTATAGCTTTATTGCAACATTCTCATTAATGCCTTATTTATTTGGGATCTATCAAAAAATTCCTCTGAGTACCTATCATGATATTTTTAATTATACTCTTTATATCTCTTTGAAATGTTTTGGACCTGTCTTATGTGTTTTGATGTTCATGGTGCCCTGAAATCACAAAATACAAGCCACAGTTACATCACCAAAACATTGAAATGGCTCTGATTATTATGTATATAAAATAATTTCCTTCATTTGCATATATCTATTCAGGGATTATGTCTAATGCTGAAAAAGAAGTATTTTCCAATTTCAGAGATAAGTGTACTCCTATGTATTAAATTGACTTATTTAATTGACTTCTCCAATTCTGTACTGTTGTGTATATTTATTTAGCTTGCCTATTGCTTTCAGTATGATAGCCATTAATATAATGCCACATTTCCTACAGAGACAATGTTGTTTTATGCACAAAGAAAAATGTTAAAGTATAAGAATGCTTTCATCTCAAGGAGAGCATTTCATTTATAAGGATAAGAATGCACAATACTTCATTTAATTCATTGCTTTTTTCACATTAGCAGTTCAATAAAGATATTTGTTGAATAATGTTAAGCATTAATTTTAATGTAATAAAATTATATATTTATGTTTACTGAGTATAATTTTGGGGGCATATTTAGGGGTTCAACTTCCACTTCTTAGTAATTGGTTAAAGAATTGATTTAAAATTTCCATAGTTGTCTACGGCCATACCACCCTGAACGCGCCCCATCTCGTCTAAAATTTCCATAGTTGATAGTGATTCTATCCTTTAGAGACTATATTCATTCTTATTTCACTAGTCAGTAGTATATTGGCACTTTGATTTTAAAAACAAAACAATTGCTTTGGTTCATCAGCTTTCTATTTTGCCTCTGGTAGTATAATGTTCAATGGCTTTTGTTGGCTTATTGCACTTTAATTAGCAGGATACTGTGTGCCTTTAGTAGCATGCTGCTGTGCTACTCTTAATTGAAATCTGTCTCTTGTGTCTGTGATCATTATGTCACCTTGATGCTTGAAAATGCTGTTCCCATGGAGCATATGGTAATGTTGCATTAGCCCTTTTAAGTTAGGGAGTTTGATTAGCAGGATCAGATGAGCTACTGGAAGGTGCCTGGCTCCTATGGCTCTCATATCTTCAAATGAATTTTACAAACTATCTGCTTACTTTAATATGATAAATATGTAAATATATATGCTTATTGTATTAAGTGAAATTTTACAATGCAAAATTACGTTGGATAAAGAATATTGTTTCTCAGTTTGAATTCAATGGGAAATTTTAAAAACAATGATATATGAAATCACCTTTCCTATCTATCCTTCCTTCTTTTAACTTTAGAATGGTTGTACAGTGTATTGTAAGAGATAGGGTTTTTTTTTCCTTTGCAGATTTTCTCCGCTCTTTGTCTAACACACTATTTCACATTATTTTTAGTGTTTTTTTCTCAGAACCCTTGTGTAGAGTGATTAAGTTAAACAATTCTTATGACTGTATCAAAAGGAAAATAATCCAAGTTGGAGAACACATTTTAAAGAACATGAGGGATCTCTTAGTCAAAGTAAGAATTTTGTTTCAAAACAAGTGTGTTTAAATAGTGAAAAGGAAAAATAAGCAAACATAATGTTCTGTTTGGGCTTAGAAATGATATCCAAAGTACAGTGCTTTACAAGCTGAGCTAAAGAAACAGCTTCAAGGTCTCTCAGAGCTCTCCCCCACATCCTTTTTTATCATGATCTTCATTTCTTGTGAAGTATAGGAAGGGGCTTTCCCTGAAGTCACCACATCTATCTAAAAACTCTAGGTACCAAAAAGAAACACCATGGTTGAATCTTGCTATTGGAATTTTATTAACCAAGGAAGATTAAACTCATATCACAGAGGAAAAGACTGAAAATAAAATATTATACCTAGAGCCCAGGGGAACCTTCTGGCTCCTTGTTTAAGTTTTCATTCATATTTTGTATGACTCTCATGCTTATGCACATTAATTTGTATGTTTTTTCTCCTTTTAATTTGTATATTGTCTGTTTATTTTATCAGACTAAATACAGTCTTTCAGAAGGAAAGTTTAAACTGCCCTACATTATTTTAAAGATGGCATGTGCAAAATAATCATGAAACAGACCTGCTAGGGTTTAAATACAGCTTGCCACATAAAAATTAGATTACTAAGAAACAGATTGATGGAAGAGGATCTTCAAATGTGGACAAAATACTGGCAGCAGGAAGGAACAGAATGGTGCTGGCAAATATGTCCTCTTCAACAAAATTTAGAATGGTCAACACATACGATCCAGTGTATTCTGAAGAACCTAAGTTTGTCAGGAAATAGCTGGGCCATTCTGATGGTCCACAGGCTCCCAGTAGGTTCAGAAGGTATGGCCCTGCAGGACTTTAGATGGTGCTTGGAGCTGCACTCAAGAGCAGGAGTTTCAGAAGGAAAACATGCAATAAAAAAAGGCTAAATGTAAATATACTCAACGCTAAATGTATTGGTCTTCCATTGATATATTCATAGGTAATTTTTCTGTTGTTTATGATAATCTGTATTATGCAAATTTTCTACAATGGACAGGCATATTCTAGTTATATTTTTCTTTATTTGAGAAGTTACCATAAAAAAAGAGTGACCCTTTGAGGAACAGCTCCTGGCATTTCCCAGATCTGTCCTTGTAATAAGGACTTGTGTGGTATATAAACAAGATACAAATACTTGCTAAAGTATTAGTTTCAAATTTCAAATATGTGATGTTAGTTAAAAATGTGTTATTCAAATTAAATCTTATGTTCCAATTAAGTTCTTTTATTGTATGGGAAACAATATTGTATAATTTAGCTGTTATGTATACAATGCAATGAACAATTGTGAAGATTTTAACCCTTTGAGGTTTATCCTTTTTAGCAATGATAGAAAAGATATGGGTGTGTTAAACAGAGAGAGAGAGAGATATTTTGGCATCTTATCTGAATGAAATATCTATTACATCTTTTAAAGCTGCATACATTTCTTTATAAAATTAAAGACATAATGTGTGTACACATAATCTTTGTAATCAAGTATACTTGTAGGAAAAAAAATCGGCTACTGGTTCTACACATGACAGCACAATCATGATACATATTTATTAATTTGGTAAGGAATATAATAAAATTAAAATTTTATACAATAATATTCAGAGGCTTGTTTCTTAGAAATGCATATTCTGTCCAGGCGGATATACTAAAATTAAAATATAATTTAGAAAGACATAAAAAGTTGTTCAAAGCAGATATATTATTCCTGTTTCTCTAAGTGAGACATTTCCTATTAAGAGGAATAAAATGGATTAATTGTGTGATTTTTTTGTCTTTTCTTTTAAAAAAATTAATGTTAATTTGATATTTTTAAATTTTTGTGTAAATTCTTACTTCATACATGTCACACATTCTCAAGATCTAAAGTCTTAAACTTATAATAAAGATAATTCCATACTCTTCTGAAATATTAGGTTGAACAACATAATGTTACCTATATTTAATCATATTGTGAAATACAAATATATTTTGTTCACCTAATTGATGAGATTGTTGAGAACTGTTTTTTAGTAGAATGGTACATAATCTTAGGAAAGAGGAGAATATACATGATGAAAATGTTTATATGGTATTTCACATATAAGAAGGGAAATACCCAAATCTGGCCATACTCTCCTACACAAGGAGAGTTTGAGAAGCATTTGTAAACTTCACAGTGCAGGGGCACAGTCTCACTAAAAGACGGAGACCTAGTCATGAGACTATAAAAGACTTCCCTCTTCCACACCTTACTGTCACATTCCTTAAGGCATACAAAAGTAAAAGGAAAAAAAAAAGCCTCATATTTGAACAGAATGATCAGGCATCACAATCAGAGACAGATATGGAAACCAGGAATTTTAAACACATGTGCACACATGAAAACCAACAGCTCTGAATTATGTCTCAAGGGCTTTAATAAGAAAAGTAGAAAATATATAGGAACAGATAGATAATGTAATCAAAGGGATAAAGATTCTAAAAAAATAAAAAGGAAATTTTAGAAATAAAAGGCAACATTTTTGATGGACTTCCTAGTGGACAAATAATGCAGATGAGGAAAGAATCTCTGAGATTTAGGATATGTCAGTACAAATTTCCAAAACTGAAAAACAAATAAAAGACCAAAAGATACAGAAGAAAATTGTTCAAAACTTTGGGACAACCACAAAAATGTATCATATACATAATGGAACACCAGAAGGAAAAGAAAGAAATAATAGAATACAAGAAATATTTAAACCAATAATGATAGAGAATTTCCCTAAATTAATATCAGACCCCAAACCACAGATTCAGGAAGTTCAGAGAACACCAAACAGGAATATAGCAAAAATTATTTTCTTTTTAAAGAAAAAGAGCAACTACACTTATAAAGCTGTTTTTAGACTTCAGAAAATCAAAGATAAAGAAAAAAAATCTTGAAAGAAACTGGGGGGGGTGAACTAAGATGAAACAAAAAGTTATAATTTATATAATTATCCACTAAAAGATATAAATAAAGAACTCAAGATAAGAAACTTGGACTTACAAAGTGTTTAATTATCTACTTAAAACAGTTAAATGGAAAACATTTAAGTATTCATTTAATGGTATTAGAAATTGAATTTAAAACTAAAAAGTTCATAGGTAAAAGTGTTAAAAAAAAGAATTAAAAGTCATTACCCACATATTTAATTCACAAAAAATAGAGAAGGAAATAAATTGAAATAAGAATAAACTAATGTCTTCATTTTCTATAAGGAGGATTTAAAGTGTTTGTGCATTCTTTACTGCAAGTAGAGAACATTGGGCTGGGGCTATAGCTCAGTGGTAATGCATGGCCTAGCATGTGTTCGGACCTGGACCTTATCCCCTGACCACAGGAAGACAGGGAGGCGGGAAAGAAAGGAAGGAAGGGAAGATAATTAGGAAACATTAATTTTGAGATTATATTAATTCACAGCGAATACTGAATACATGAATATGTACTCAAGAGGGAAAACTTCAAAATGGGAAAAAAGTTTCATGAAGGAAACAAAGAGCAACCAAATTTACAACAAAAAAAGTGAGATAGGAAGATGGCAGATGGGAGGAAGGGTGGGTATGTTCCCTAATTGGTCCTCAGTTTGTGATTCAGGCAGCAGAAGTATCATTTCTCAGTGGGGTGGGCAACTGAGAGAATTCACTGAAATTCAACATTGATCAGTAAAATAATCATACAGACACAGAAATTCAGAATTGAACATAAAACAAGAAATAATGTATGAGCACTACTAACTCCCTGCATAGAGGAGGAGGAGTAGCATACCCAGAGAGGAAAGGCTTAGGAGAACCTGAAGAATAGAGAAGGAGGTTGATCTTAACTGACCCAGAGATGATGGGCAAGTTTGTAATTGAACAGTGATCAGGATGGGTGTGGTGATGCACACCTGTAATTTCAGGAGCTTGGCAAGCTGAAACAGGAGGATCATAAGTTCAAAGTCATACTCAGCAACTTAACCAGGCCCTAAGCAACTTAATGATACCCTGTCTCAAATGAATGAATGAATGAATGAATGAATGAATGAAGGGCTGGGGATGTTGCTTGGTGGTTAAGCACTCCTGGATTCAATCCCTGGTTAAAGTAAAAAAAAAAAAGTGATCAGAAAAAATGAAAAATGATCAGAATCTCTCAGCCTACACACAAAGACTCCAGGTGTAAACAATCAGCAAGAGACCATGTGGCAGCTTGCAGAGGTAGGACATAGGGAGCTCACAAAGGGAATTGCCATCCTGATCCATTAGTCACCTTTGTGTGGAGTCCCATGTGCATGGACCACTGTGACTGAAACAAATGCAGAGAGGATTGGGCCTAGGGCAATCTAGGCTGGGGTTACCACTGGGAGAGAGAGTTCCCTTTGTTGCTACTAGCTCAGGCAAACAGCTGGGAAGAAGCCAAAAACTGATCAGTCAGGTGCATCTGCAACCCAGGTCCATTCCTGGGAAATTCACATACATTGTGGTAGAATATGTAAAATTCACAGAGGGTTAGATCCCTAACTTTGAGAGTCAAATTTCTGGGAGATCCTCAAAACCAAGATGTCCAGCAGAGACTGGCCTCCAGCCAGCAACAGAGAGTATGTATCTAATCTTACACATCTTCTTACAAAGTTCCAGTGGACAGCCAGAACTAAACCCCAATTGCTGAAATTTCCCATTTAGAAACCAGCACATCAGTCTCTCTACAGGAGTACAACAACTTAGTCTATCTCGACAAAACTACAATTTTCAGTACTCCCCAGTGCAAACTACTGCAACATAGTAAACTGAGAGTTAACACAACCACATTTGGTTCCAGGACACATTGATCAGGACTGTGGTGAGAAACAAACAAACAAAAAAGAGACAGATTTAATGATTTTTAGCCCTTGATCCAAAGGGTACATAACTCAAAAAGAAGTGCAAAAATAGTGCAACAGTATAAGCAGAGAACAGCCATCTTTATTAACAGTTTTGACCATCTCAGTGGAAGCAAGCCCTTCATTTCTCATTAAGTAATTTTTTCCTTTTCTTTTTTTAATTTTTATTTTATCCATTGTGTATGTGTGTATATGCATGTGTGTGTTCTCACTGTGCTGATAGGTTTGAGGAAAAAATATATATATAGTAATATAATTTTTATTTCATTTTGATTACTTTTTTCTTCTCCTATTTGTTATACAACCTTGTTTTGACTTTGGAAATATACACTTATTCTTCCATATTTGTATTGGTGGATTATATTTGTGCATAATAGTGTGATTTGTTGTTTCATATTCACACATTCATGCAATATAACAATATAATTCGGCCAAAACCTTTCCCCAGTATGTCTCCTGAAGTGGAAAAATTTTATGTGAGTTTGTTTTGGTTTGATTTTTTTAGCTATTTGGTTTTACTTTTGTTTTTGTTCCACTAATATTTTATTTTCTTCAAATAGCCAAATATTCTTGTATTCTCTTCTTTCTCTTTATTGATTTTATGACTTTTATTTGTTCATTACTCTTTCTTCTGTATAGCCCTCAACTGCTACCTCTCTCCTGGTTACTTTCTGTTCACTTTTTAAATATTTTAAGCTTTCTCTTGCCTTCCTAACTTATTTTCTCTTCACTGAAGAAACTGTAATTTCACTATCTGTTAGAGCTGTTAGTTTACATAATTCCTACCCCCCACCACTCATGTTGTTGTGACTATTAATACAGTGGCTAAAGTAGGTGATACCTGCTGTTTAATGTTAGATCTAGTTCATGACTGTTTATTGTTACTGCTAATGTTAAATGCTGACCCCACCGTTCCTCTTTATGTGGTAATTAGTGTTATAGATGTCTTAGTAGGCACCAGACACTTCTGTTAAGATTGTATATGGGTTGCTACCAATATTGCTCTTCCTTGCTCCCCAATTTATTTAAGAGGGGCTGGAAAATGACAGTACAAGTTCATGGTAGAGGGATCTTGCTGCTGATTTAGACTCACAATTCAGCCAAGTGACAGTGATTCTCACTCAACACACCAACTAGCCCCATTCAAGCTTCAACATTATTTCATCACACAGAATAGGGGAGAGAAAAAAAAAGCCAAACCAATAACAGATCTCAAGTAGGAACAGGAAGAAAGGGATCTCAAGTCCCACTCCTGGACATCTAGTTATATAGCAAAAACAAGAAGTCTCAAGGAAAAAAAAAGAAGAGGAAGAAGAAGAAGATAACTACACACCAAAGGACTACACACATGCATAAAAGAGGAAGAGAAAAACCATAAGCCCAAGTCTAAGACCTCTGAAAACATGAGAAAAGAGGAAATCAAGTCTTTCCCCAAAACATATAATGCCCCCCAAAGAAACCCACCATCAAAAGACTATTAAAAAACTGATAATGAGAATGTCAATTGACTAAAAGATCTAAGGAATGAATTAAGAGTGCAAATACAAGAGGTGAAAGACCATTTCAATAAAAAGAGATACAATGATGTAAGGAAGATATGTCTCCAAACATCTACCACCTCATTGATCACTAGGGTTGATTTGACTAATTTGGTTGTCTAGGTGGTTGTCTCCTTACTCCAAATGCTTCCCTCCCAAAGTTATGTGCTTGGTAGAAGAAGACAACTTTCCTCAATAGAGGAGGATCTTCCTTTGATCAATGGTATAGTAGTAGTTGTGCTCTCCAGCTAATACTCTCTCAAGAATTGGAGACACTGAAATGAAATCAATCAGTATTCTTTAAAATGAAAAACACAATAAATCAAATTTTAAAAGTCAGTTGAAAGGATAACCAACATATTAGATTATGTAGAAAACAGAATTTCAGGCCTCAAAGACAGAATATTGGGCCTTTAAGACAGATTATATATACAGTAATACTCAGTACAGTATAGAACAAAGGGAAAAAAATAAAAGGCCATGATCTAAATATACAAGAACTCTGGGGCAGCACAGATCAAATTTGAGAGACATTAGGACACAAGAGAACATGGAAATCATAGGCCAATGGCATTAAGAAATTTTTCAATGAAATAATAGAACTTTTTTCTATCCTTAGAAATGAGATGGACAACCACATATATGATGCATATAGAATCCCAAATAGACAAAATAAAACATAACCTTTTTAAGAAACATCATAATCAAAATGCCTAATGGGGGTGGAAAGAATACTAAGAGTTACAAGAGAAAAACATCAGGTCACTTTTTAAAACAGCTGAATTCACTTTCTTCTCAAAAGCTCATAGGACGGATTTCTAAATAGACAATATTATAGGCCACAATGTAAGCTTCAATAAATTCAAAATTTCAAATAATTTCATGCAACTTATCCAATCATAATGAAATGAAATTAGAAATTAACATCAGGAGAATTATAGAAACTACATAAACACAAACATATGGACATGAAATAATAGTCTTTTGAGTGAGAACTGGATAATAGGAAAAATAAGAATTCTTAGAAACAAATGAGAACACAGATACAACATATTAAATTCTCTGAGACAGCATGAAGGCAATTCTAAGAGGAAAGTTTATAGCATTAAGGGCCCAGATTAAAAAAGAAAAAAAATAGGCAGATCCAAAATAAATAATCTAATGCTAAACCCCTCAAGGTCTTAGAAAAAGAAGAAACTAATTCCCAAATCAGTACAAGACAATAAATAAAAATTAATATCAAATCCAAAATTAATGAGATTGAGATTAAAATAACATGAAGGATCTTTGAGTACAAAAACACAAGATTGATAAATCCTTAGCCAAACTAATTCAAAGAGAAAGAAGACATAATTAGAGAAGGAAAAGGAGCTTTCACTGATGCTTCAAAATACACAGGATCATTAGAAACTATTTTGAGGATTTATACTCTATAAATTGGAAAATCCAGGAGACATTGACAAATTTCTATATATATATATATATGACTGCCCACATTGAACCAGAAAGACACAGAAAAACCTAAACAAACCAATATCAGCAATGAGATTAAAACATCAAATAAAACCATTCAACAAAGAAAAGCCCAAGAACAGATGGATTCTCAAGTGCCTTCTACAAGATGTTTAAAAAATAACACCAGACTTTCTCAAATTATTCCATGATATACAAAGGGCAAGATCACTACCAAATACTTCTATGAAGAAAATATAACCCTGACATTAAAATCAGACCAATATATCAATAAAAGAAAACTATGAATCAATATATCTGAAGAAACTTAGAAGATGAAAAGACCTTCCATATTCTTGGATAGGCAGAATTAATATTGTCAAAATGGTCATATTACCATAAGTGTTATACAAATTCAAAGCAATCCCCATGAAAATAACAATGACATTCTTAACAGAACTAGAAAATACAGTCCTTCTATTAATTTGGAAGAATAAAAGATCCAGAATAACCAATGTAATACTGACCCAAGAAGAGTGGTATTGGAGACATCACAATACCATATCTCAAATTATGCTGCAAGCTATTGTAACACAAATATCACAATATTGGCATCAAAATACACATGAAGACAAATGGAATAAAATAAAAGACATAGAAAACCCAAGTAGTTTAAGTTGTGTGATACTTGACAAACGTGCCCAAAATATATGTTGAAAAAAAAAGAGGTTTGTTTTTTTAAAGATTGTGCTGGGAAAATTGGATATCCATCTGTTGAATAATTAATATAGGTCTTTATCATTCACCTTGCAGAAACATCATCTCAAAGTTGATCAAAGACCTAGGAATTAGACCAGAAACTTTTTAACTGCTAGAAGAAAATAGGCCCCAAATTCCAACAAGTTGGTACAGGCACCAACTTTCTTAACATAATTCCTAAAGCTCAAGAAATAAAATCAAGAATAAATAAGTGGGATGACAACAAATTAAAAAAACTTCTGCATGGAAAAAGAAATAATTAAGAGCATGAAGAGATAGCCACCAGAATAAGAGAAAATCTTTGCCACCTACTCCTTTGAGAGGGAATTAATATCCAAAATAAATGAGGAACTCATAAAACATAATGCGTGTGCGCGCGTGTGCACACACACACATACACACACATTAGTAAATGGGCAAAATATTTAAATAGATACTTCTCAAAAAGAAAAATGCAAATGGTCAACAAATACATGAAAATATATATATTCAACATCCCTAGCAATTAGGGAAATGCAAATCAAAATTTGATAGAGATAGCATCCCATTCCAGATAGAATACCAATCACCAAGAACATAAATAATAATAAATGTTGGTGAGGATATGGGGGAAAAGTTATACTCATATATGGTTGATGGGACTGCAAATTATTCAATCACCTTGGATAGCAGTATGGAGATTCCTCAAAGAACTAGAAATGAAACCATAGCATGACTCAACTATTCCATTTCTTGGTATTTATCCAAAAGTGATACAGGCACATCAATGTTTATAGCAAACACAATTCACAATAGCCAAGTCTGTCCTTGAGTAGGTGTGAATGTGCCAACTGTGGCATGCCCCAAAATGGATGATTATTCAGCACTAAACAGAAATGAGTTCTAATGCCATGAAAAGACAGAAAACTTGAATGCATATGACTAAATGAAAGAAACCATTCTGAAAAGACAACATTATGTATGAGTCTGTCGGAAAATACAACACTATCGACAGTGTTTTAGTCAGCTTTCTTGCTCTTGTGACTAAAGGATCTAACCAGCACAACTATTTGGGAGGAAAATTTTATTTGATGGCTCACAGTTTCAGAGGTCTTTATCCAGAGAAGGCTGGCTCCATTCCTCAGGACTTGAGGTAAGGCAGAACACCATGGCGGAGTGTGTTGCAGAGGGAAGCAGCTCACATCATGGTGGAGAAGAAGCAGAGAGAGATGCCAGATCCAGATCCAAAATATATACCCCATTGCCACGCCCCCAATTAACCACCTCCTCCCGCCACACCCACCTGCCTCTAGTTACTACTCAATTAATCCCATCAGGGATCAATTCACTAATTGGGTTAAGAATCTCACAATCCAATCATTTCTCCTCTGAAACTTCTTGCATTGTCTCACATGTGAGATTTTGGGGGGACACCTCACATCTAAACCATAACAGATAGTAAAAAGTTTAGTTATTAGCAAGAGTTTGGGAGAGAGGAACAAATAAGCAGAACACAGAATGTTAGGGCAGTGAAAATACACTATATGATACTCCAATAGCAGATACATGTCATTACACATTTTTCCAAACCTACAGAATATACACCACCAAGAGGGAATCCTAAGCTGTGGATTCTAGGCAATAATGGTATGAAATGTAGGTCTGTCAATTGTAAAATTGCACCATTTTGGTGGCAGATGCTGATAATAGGGAAACTATGCATGTTGTGGGCCAGGGGTATATGGGATATCGGTCTGCTTTCTCTCAATTTTGCTTTGAAACTGAAACAACTTTAAAAAATACAGTCTTAATATCCAGGATATATAAAGAATCCCAAAATTTAACACACACACACACACACACACAGACACAGACACAGACACATAAATAACCAATCAATAAATGGGCAAAGGAATTGAACAGGCATTTCAATTCTTCAAAGAAGAAATATCAATGGTCAAAAAAATGTTCAATATCTCTAGCAATTAGAGAAATACGAATAAAAACCACACTGGGATTCCATCTCACTCCAGTCAGAGTGACAATTATCAAGAACGCAAACCACAATAAATGTTGGCAAGGATGTGGGGAAAAGTTTCACTTATACACTGCTGGTGAGACTCATCTTGGTGAAACCACTCTCTAAAGCAGTATGGTAATTCCTTAGAGAACTTGGAATGGGACCACCATTTGGCCCAGTTATCCCACTCCTCAGTATTAAAATAAGCATACTACAGTGATACAGCCACATCCATGTTTATACCAGCTCAATTCATAAGAGCCAAGCTATCGAACCACTAGGTACTATTCAATGTATGAATAGATAAAGAAAGAATGGTATAAATACAAAACGGAATATTACTCTGCCATAAAGAAAATGAAATTATGGCATTTGCAGTAAATAGATGGAACTGGAGATTATTATGTTAAGTGAAATAAGCCAGTAACAACAACAACAAAAAAGGCCAAATGTTCTCTCTGATGCATGGTAGCTAACACAAAACAAGGGTAGGGGAGAGAAGAATAGAAGTTCATTGGATTAGACAAAGGGGATTAAAGGGAAGGGAGGAGGATTGGAATGGGAAAGACAGTAGAATGAATATGACATAACTTTCTTATGTTCATACCTGGATGCATGACCAGAGAAACTCTATACCATATACAATCACAAGAATGGGAAGTTATTCTCCATGTATGTATATATGTGTTAGAATATACTTTACTGTCATGTATATCTAAAAAGAACAAATTTAAAAGAAAAAACTACACCTTCCAAAAAAATAAAGTCTTTAATCTCATTAGAAGAACTTCCATTTTTTTCTTAATCCTGCCCACATCTTGACATACGGCTTTTGCTATTATCCTTTAAACTAATAGCAAAAAAATCTAAAGATACCACCCCTGCATTCCTTTCACAAACAATAGAAATATAATATATACAATTATTTTTCTTGCTTTTTATGCTTAACACTGTGTCTTCTCGTGTTTTTATCACACATTAACAGAGTCAGCTTAATTAACTGTGTCTTAAACATGCATGGTCATAAAGGCATATGAAAACTTTATTTCATCAATCCCTGATGTGTAAACATTTAGATTGCTTCCTGTATTTGTCATTACACGATGCTAAAATCAATATTATATGTGCATAATTTTATATGTGTAAGCTATATACCTAGAAGTGCCTCACTTGCATCAAAATTTTTGAAATGTATAATTTTGGTAGACATTGACTAGTTATCCCCAATTGACACTGTACCTGACATTCTAACTAACACTTTTTGAGTGTGCCTGATTCCCCGCAACTTGGTTCAGTATCATCAAATCTTTGATTGATTGATTGATTGATTTTTTTTTGCAGTCAGTTTGATGAAACTTGCTTCCTCCCTGTAATTTTAATTTGTATTTGATCCTGTTTCATAGGTAGAAAGGTTATTATATTTACTGATTTTGTGAGTTTTCTTATCTGTTGGTATTCCTCTTCATATTTTTCTTAGGATTGTGTCCTTTTTCTTCATGCAGGAACCTTTTTATATACTAAAGAGATTTATTTGTAATGTGAATTATAATATTTTCTTTCAGTTTGTGAATTATCTTTTGACTCTCTTTCTGATTTTAAATTATTTTTAGCCATGAACAAAATTTTAAACTTGCACATCTTGCATAAAATGTGGATTTTATTAAAAAATTTTAATGTTGTAATAGTAAACATTCTTACATTTTTACATTGTTAGTGGGTATGCCTTTAGAATTGGATTTTGGGATAAAAATTACATTATTATCATAATAAAGAAGGATTAGTTTATTACTGTTTCATTAAGAATTGTTTTTTTAAGTAAATTTGTCTAATTTTGTCAACTTTATTTTCTAAAGGTACAGTTATGCTTATGTTATCTTCACACTCCAATCTCTTTGGAAGGTTTTATTAATATATCTCTTCAGAGATAGAATTTAAAAATTTTCACATGTTTTATGTTTTAAAATTGTTTTAATGTCAATACAACTTTTTTATTTAATAGTGTAATAATAGTTCTTTGAAAATATATGAAAATATATTATCTTTTTGGATGAAGTTGCCTACTGTCATTTAAAATATTTTACATAAAACTTTCTTTGTTTAACACAGTTTTTTTAAGTTACATTTTCCCATAAATTTATCTACACTATTTAGGTTATAAAATCTAGTTGGAAAAAGATAAACAAATGATTTCCTATACTTTTTCACCAAATTTCCAACACATGAATTTTTTCATCTGCCTTTTTCTGTTTTTGAGCATTTTCATGTATTCATTTTTTCAAAGAACTGACTTTGAAACAAAAAAAACTATCAGAAGTTGTTTTTGTTCTCTTCTGTTATATTAACTACTTTTTCCTTCCTATCTTTCTTTTCTTTCTGTCTCATTTCACCGTTTCTTTTTCTTCTCTCTCTTACTTTTTATTTCCCTTGATTTTTTTCTTTTCTGCTGCTAAATAAATATGACAATCATGGCCAGATTTAGGTTAAAAGTTTGTGCATCTATCCCATTCTTAATGATCCAAATATGTTCTATAATTGTTTTTCAAGGAGGGCTAATAAAAAATGTCTTTCACTCTTTCATGTTAAAAGTATACTTTGACCTTTGTACTTGAGAGACATCTTAAGTCACACTTTCCATTTTCAAGTCTCCTGTGGCTGATCCTCTATTATCTTCTAATACTGAAATTCTTAGTGGATGACCCAGATACTTTCTAGCCAGTAAAGTGATCTGATCTTTTCATCTGGCTGCACAGAGAACATTTTTTTTTAATCTTCAAACTCTAAAAACTTCATTAGCATATAACATGCTACAAAATATTCTGCGTAGATGTGCTTTAACACATTATATCCACTTTCAACATGTACATTCAAGTTCTTTTTTCCAAAAAAGTAAAATAAATGCATCTTTAAATATGAATTCCCTTGCTTTATTTGGAATTTTTTTTCCCCAAGAGTGGTGGTATAGCATAAGATCCATTTACTTTTTCAATCTTCTTAGTTTTTCAGCTTACTTTTGCCTTTATTATCATTTTGTTTTCATTCTCATTTCCATATGCCACATTGATTCACCTTGGTTTCCACAGTATCTATTTCCCCAATGACCCTTTCCCTCTTATCTTTTTATGTGTAAAAAATGTGTGGTTTTCTCCAATTATTTCTCTCAGCTTCAGAAACTTACATCTCATAGCGTGTTCCTTTACAAAATTTATACATATTTAGACTTTTAAGCATTTTCCGGAAAACATGTTTTTCATAATTTTATCTACTTTAGAATAATTTTTCAGTAAAAATATAATACTTTCATTTGACTTTCTCTTTTTTATTATAGTGTCTTCATGTAAATAATGTAAAGACACATTCTATAACAATATTCTTGTAAATTTCCTTCTTTTGACTGTAAATGGAGGCAAAAGTGAAGGTTCTTTCATCTGATATGGTGAAGGTTCATAGACAATTTTGAGTTAAAGAGAGATTATTTTTGGCTGATTTGACCTAAGTAGGTTAAGTCTTTTATAGGTGTACTAGGCTCCTCTTGGAGAGAGCTATTCTGCTGAGTTTGGCAAAGTGAATTGTGATGTTGTAAGAATCACCTACCTAGAACTTGAGTTTCAGAAGCTGAGAGCAATTTCTGGTGTATAGCCATAAAGATAATGGGAACCCCAAAACTTACTGCAAGGGAACAAACTCCCACAAAAGTTAAATAGCCTTGGAAAAGGGTCCTGGCCTCTGGTGAGATTGTAAGTTCAGTCCACATCTGATTTGGAACTGGTGAAATCTAACTAACTCATGCCAGTCTTATGAAACTAAGAGACAAGAAATTTGTTTTGTTTTTGCTTTTAAGTCTGCAGAAAATTTGTTATATAACAACAGAAAAATAATGTAGTCATGCACTGCATAATGTTTCAATCAATGACATACCACATATATTCAATAGTATATGCCATATATCCAGCCTAAGTGTATGGGAAGCTATGCCATGTGTATTTGTGTAAATACACTCTGTGATAGTCACACGATGATAAAATTGCCTAACAATACATTCTTCAGAACAAATTTCCATTAATAAGTGACACATGACTGTACAAATGGCACGTTTTTTTTTTTCTGTATATCTTACTAGCTTGATGTGCTTTCTTTGTTGTACCATATTTCTAGAATGTTCCAAGACTTTCTTTTTGTGACATCACAGAAATTTATTACTCTCTATACTGTGACACAACTTCAGGATTTCATGTATATATTTGAATACCCTAATTCATGGACAAAACTGGCTTCAGAATACTTCATACCTCTTGGCATTTTCACCTCATGGTGGCACCCATTATCAACCAGCATAAGAAGTTTTACACTTCCTGGGGTGATCTTTTTTTTCAGAAGTCTAATATTTATATCACCCTCTGAGAACTATTGTGACTGGACCATATTGCCATTCTTCATCCTTATTTCTTTATTTCACCTTCCACAGTTTTTTTTTTCTCATTTCTACTAATTTTGACTAACGTGGATTGTGATTATAATGTCTCTGTCCTACGTCAATGTTAATTAGAGTTCTTAGGGATTTTTCCACCATTCTTTTTTAAGTTTTGGATGATGTCCTGAAGAATACGGCAAAGATGATGACTTACATAATTCACACTGGCAGTACACATAGTAATAAATAAATTTGTCAACAACTTAAAATTTTTTTTTCATATTTTTATTGGGCCATTATAATCATACTTAATAGTGTGATTCATATTAATAATAATTTTGAGACTTAGTTCAACATTTTGCTGCTGTACAGTTTAATATATCACTCATAAAGGATGAAACCACATGTTTTCACTGTCTTAAAAGAATGCTACACTTAAATAAACACAGTTTTCATAGTCATCAGGTTATTTTAACATATTAAAATATTCCCTGATGTTTCTCAATTGACAAACTACACCAACAGTTTCCCATTACATCCTCTTTCCTTGCTCATCAAGTACTGGCTAAATGTCCCTGCAAATTTCTCCTCTTTCACTTCTCTACTCTGCCTACAGTACATTTTGAAGTCTTTTCTTATTTCATTTATATATTCTGTGTTCGGTTTCTTGTAATTTTCTTTCAAGTAATTACTCTAGCTTTTCTATCACATTGAGTGCTGTTTTTCACTGCATATCCCCTTGATTCCACACAAGAAAGACCAGACAAAGAAAAAATAATGATAGAATTATCCATAATAGTGGAGTGTGTAAAGGAAAAGACCTGAGACTATTTGTTAATATTTCTATACATCAAACATACTGAATTTTAAACAATATTTTATCAGGCTGTGATTTTCGTGCATGTGTGTAGGTGCGTGTGCATGTGTGTCTAAGACAATAATTTCCTGTCTCAGTAGTGAATTCTAGCTGTGTATTTCTAGTGTCCCGTTATTTTTCTCTCTGACTCTGGGTTTTTCCTTCTTTCTCTCTTTCCTATATTTGCTCCCTTTGCCTCCAACTTTACCCTCATTTCCAGTTTCATAAGTAATTCTTCACATGTCTTTTGGTTTCTCACCCTTTCACCTCACAGTGCAAAATTACTCTTACTCCCCTCCCAGAAAATTACTTTCTCTTTCATCTTGTACCTTTGGCATTCATTTCCTGTGGGGTTTCATCACAAACAGCAGCAGGTGATGTTAACTGTTTAAAAGCCATGGAGAAAACAACACAAAACAAAGCAAAAAAGCAGGAATCCTATGTTGCCCTGCAACAATGGAAATATGCACTCACTTTAGGGTCAGTAAGTTGTCACAAAGTGGTTCACATTAGTTCTCCAATAGTACCTTGTATTATCCAAAATTAGCATATTAAAAAGAGAAGGTAACATAAAAGACACAAATACTTTACTTTTGTCTTATTTTTAGATATACTGCAGGAATCAGAAAAAACAGGGTGTAACTTTGAAACAGACAATGTGTGTATAAAGTAACAATTTTTTAAGTGCAATTCAAAATTCCACTTGACATGGGAGTCCCTTTTTAAAACCTATCTCAGTTTCCAGAACCGTTTTGACTGTTAAAGCAATGTACTCACAGTGCTGTTTTGAGTATTTTATGGGCCCTTAAGTTGAGTGCAAAAGTCATAAATTATCTGTAAAAGTGACCCAAATTATAGCTATCTGTGGTTTTGAGATAAAGGCCAAGAATTTGTTTTTAAAAACACACCCTATTGCATGGAAAATGGCCAACCATAGAAAATATGTCCACTATTCTACTCGTTTAAGACTTTCTAAGTCACTTAAGTGTTGCTAT
The DNA here is from genome assembly GCF_001458135.2 of Marmota marmota marmota. Taxonomy (NCBI): domain Eukaryota; kingdom Metazoa; phylum Chordata; class Mammalia; order Rodentia; family Sciuridae; genus Marmota; species Marmota marmota. Next base: position 27,416,192 of record NW_026000093.1, read on the forward strand.
CAAACTCCTCTTCAATAAGAAAACCCTTAATGATGAAAACTTACTATAAATATTGTCAATACTCCTACTCTTGCCATTAAAAAAATGACACAGGAGATAGTAAAGTCTGTGCTTTAATTTATTTGTTGTTGTTTTAGGGTGATCCATAGAAAGCCATACAACAAAAACACAAATATTCTTTTCATTTCACAAGATCATAAAACTCTAATCTACCCGAGCTAAACTAATGCAGCTGAGTCTCATTAATATGTTTATCCAGATCATTCACACATCAAAGACTGAAACATCTGTATTTTAAATCAGACTTTATTTTTAAGAAATAGAAATTATGCAATTCTTTTCATTTTTTAAAGTCTAACAAATTTCCTGGATCCTGAGACTTTATGTATTATTACCATTGCACTGTCAAGAGTACACTCAGTAAGTAGAGCTAATAACAACCTTTCTTTTCTAATTACAATAAAATGTAGTAAAATGACTCATTGTTTATAGCATATTCCATTTAAAGCTGTTTTCAATATTCACCCTCCCTACGTATATACTGAAATATTTATTGATTAGCATAACATTGAAGAAGAATCCTAAATAGATTTGTCTGAGAAAGCACAAAACCTTAAAAAAACATATTAATAAAAATGATTGATTATTTACTTGCTTTTTATAGTCCATGAAGCAGCACTAAAAAATAAAATTGTAGTTTTTGTCCCTAAGAGTTATAGAAAACCCACATTATTGTGAATCCAAAATGTGTAACACTGTTTTTCACACTTTGGTTTTTCAGTGGAGGTCTTCTGTGATTTGATACAACTGTGACAGTCCGTAGTTCACTGATCCATGCTTTGGTGAATGCTCCTGCACTGCTTTGTGTAGTGTGTTTATTACATTTATTTAATAACATGTCAATCAACAATAAGAATGTAAAGAAGTTTTTGTGAATAACAAATTGAAATCAAGGGTTATAGAAAGATAATTGTGATTTTTTAAAAGATTAACATCTGGGGCTGGGGATGTGGCTCAAGCAGTAGCGCGCTTGCCTGGCATGCGTGCCCGGGTTCGATCCTCAGCACCACATACAAACAAAGATGTTGTGTCCGCCGAAAACTAAATAAAATAAAATAAATAAATATTAAAAAATTCTCTCTCTTTCTTTCTCTCTAAAAAAAAAGATTAACATCTAATTTCTGTCTAATTTGTGTGAGTGGTTTGCTTATTAAAGCACCTTTTGTGAATCACCCAACTAGGTAGCTGCAAAGATTAGCTTTTTAAAAATAGAGTTTGCCTTCTATTTTCTGCTTAATATTCAGTTAAACTGATCCTGGTGCCCAAAAGGAGTAATGGTGTTCATTTTAAAAATTTATAACAAAAATACCACAGATTCCTTTCATTTTTCCTTGGAAAGTGTTAACAGAGAGAGAGAGAGAGAAGTGATCAGTAATTATCCCAACCACATTATATTTTTTTTGCAGGAAAATACTTTCTAAAATGTATCCTCTAATATGAGGAGTTGATCAATTAGGCAGTATAACTTCTCTCAGGAAACCCAGAAACTATTATTGTTGAATGCTATTTATATCCAACTAGTTAAATATGCTTTGTTCTAACAGTTGAATTAAAATTATTATATCATTGCCATATTTGTAAACATGAACCATTATACTCACCAAACATTGCTAGAATTGTACTTACTAAAAATAAAAATAAGATATTCCAGGTACTTAGCCATGCTCTTGAGAGACTTAGTTAATGCATTTTTAAATCAACCTATCAATAGCAGAACTAACTTATCTGTCAGCTTATCTATTCCAATTTAAAATATTTAAGATAGCCTCAGCTCTTAAAATAGTCAGATATTTTAATATAAAAATGGTATTTATGTATAGTATGGTGCTACCCACAGAGTTCCAAATAAAGAGGTTGGAATGTATACTGGTATCTTCATAATATTAACCATAAATAGCTTTTTATTCAACTCATTTTAAGGGGTTATCTATTTTCCCTGATAAGTAATTTTCATTTTCATTACATAAAATAACTATGTAGAAACATTTCAAAAACACTTTGAATATGCCTGGAGGGCATGGGATTATTTTTGTCATTGCTTTCATAATTTCTTCAGGGCCCACAACTATCCTACTAACAAATTTATCCACAAAACCACAGAATAGTTAGCAAACAGTAAGCATTCACTGAATGCTTATTTAGTAATACTAAGAAAACAAGCAATGAATCATACATGTAAATAATTTAAGTACATAATTCTCTTCATTTGTATTTGCATGTGCATATATTTAGCAATTTTTTTCCAAAATGCTATATCCTCTTTATGTTTTCTGACATCATGTTAGCAATAGCAAAAGTAGCTATACATCCCCAAACTTGAAAATTTAACATAAGCCAATACTTAAAAGACATTTATAAAATGAACAGACATCTATTTAAACAATGTGCAAATGTCATCTTATTATAATGCACAGTAAAATGTAAGTATAATTTTCAAATACAATTATGTAAGTGCCAATAGTATTGGGTTTAATGTGCTTTTTCTACAAATATATGCTATTTTTCCCTCAAGTTAATTTACTTTGAACACAATTCATGTTAATTTTCAGAGTAAAATTGTACTTGTTACAATAATTAATAATATCAACATCTTCACATTGTTATAAAAGGTATAAGACAGCCTTTTTCTGCATTTTATGTACTTTCAAAACAATATTAGTTATAGGTCTTTCTATAGAACTCTTGCAAAATCTTATTATATGAAATGCACTTTGAACTTACGTTATAACATACAAATTTTAAAAGTGCTCTTTTAATAAGTTTAATAATTGCTCTTTCAAGTTTTTAATTTATTTGAGTTGACTTTATATTTAATATAAGAGATATTACTTCAGACTTGCCAGAAAAGCTATTTTCAAACAGATGAAAGATAATGCGTGTTAGTGAGGATGTGAGAAAAGGGAATCCTAGTACACTGTAGGTGAGAATATAAATTAGTACAGCCATTATGGAAAACAGTATAGAAGTTCACCAAAACAACTAAAAATAGAAATATCATATGACCCAGGAATATCAATCCTGAGTATAAATTCAAAGGAAACACAAACTATATATTGAAGAGATGATTTGCTTTCTCACATCCATTTCAGCATTATCTACAATAGCAAAGATAATGGAAGAAAACCAAAGGTGTACCAATAATGAATGAATAAAGAAAATATGGTATTTATGAACAATAGAATACTATTCCACCTCAAAAAATAAGAAAATTCTATCATTTGAAACAATATGGATGAATATGGAAAATATTAAATGGGATAAAACAGGTGCAGAAAAACAAATACTTCATTATCTCACTTATATGTGGAATCTTAAAAAAACCTCATAGAAGTACAGAGTAGGATGGTAGTTACTTGAAACTGAAGATAGGGAGTAGGGGTGGAGAAAGCAAAAATGTTGGTCCAAGGGTACAAAATTTCAGATAGGAAGCATAAGTTTTATGAATCTATTGCCCAGCATGCATATGGCATAACTAGCTGATACTGATGGTAATGTGTTGTATATTTCAAAACTCTAAGACAGATTTTAAATGTTCTCAGATAAATAATTGAGAAGAAAAAAGTTGATATGAATGTGAGGTGATAGATATATTAATTAGCTTGATTTAACTATACCACAACATATATAAATATCAAAACATCACATTATACTCCATAAATATGTATACTTATTTGTCAATTGATTTTTTTTAAAGAATCACCATTTGTATTTTTTTGTTGTCATTTTTTTCTGTTCTGAATGATCTTTTAGGTAAGTATTTTGGGCAAAATGCTTTCATTTTTATATCTGTTTACCAAGTTGGTCAATCTGAGTTACTAAATATTAGTTACAGTGTTTCTTTGTTTTTTCTCAAATTTCATAGCTCTTGTCATACTCATACCAAATAAAGTTTTCTACTACTAATCAATTATTCTTTCTTATTTTTAAAGGCACATTACCTCAGTGAAAGAAATTAACATTTATTTAGTACATAACTAATATAAAAAAATCTTGCAATGCATGCTAAAATAATCATGAAGTCTGTCAGTCTTTCATTTGTTATTGAAAACTACTCTGAGAAACACAAACAACGTACAGTCAAAACTGAACTTTTTTTCACTTAATTGAGTCACAAACATATAGAGTGTAGACTTTTAAAAATTTGAAGATGCCTGTGGAAACAGACCCACTGAAAAGCCATCTTTCCTCTCCTGAAACATTACAGATGTGTGGAATGAAGACAGGTGTCCAACTTGGCTTATAATAATTAGATTAATTGTTATGTACTAAGCATCATTGGGTACTCTCTATCTTCCATTATAACTTTTAAATTGACATTTTTCTTCCCATTTTACAAATGAGGAAACAGATTCAAGTTATTACCTGAAATCAAAGTTGAAAACTGTTATAGTCATGATTTTATCTAGGTCTTTCCATCTCCAGTGTCCAGGTTCTTTCTGTTTCCTCATATTTAGTGGTTTTTCTTTTTGTACTTGTAAAGCACATTAATTATGTAATTTTAAAATATTACAGGTATGATACATTTAGAATTAAGTATTTGTATTTGCAATTAATAATATTATTTTAGCAAGAAATTTTGTTGCACATTGTTTGACAATGAACTTTTTATGTAGATGTATCTTGGGTATGTTTTAGATGGTTTGATATTATTTCTTCTTATAATGTTTCATAATTTTACAATCTCAGTATTTATAAACTGTGGTTATTTTCAGCCAATTTTCTTATTAGCTTCTGAGTAATATCAGCTAAAAAAATCCCAAACTAACATTTATTATCCTTCTTGGTATGTTTGATATTTTAAATTTTTTTAAAAAAGTCTTTCATTGTTGAAAATAATTTGTAAATGTTTGTGATATTTGAGATGCAATTGAATTTTGCATATAAATTATTAACAGAAAGAGAGAGCTCTTTAGTATAAAACTGAAAATACACATTAATGGAAAGAAAATTTTCTAACTAATAATGGAAAGAAAATTTTCTAATTAATGTGAAAGAGAATTTCTGCATATTTCACATTAATATGAATATTTATCAATATTATGTACTTAATAGTTTAAACTAATGCCAGCTTTAGATATATTTTAAGCATCCTTAATATTTTTATTCACAACACAAATGAGGTACAACCTACCAAACATTACAGGCCATAGTGTTAAGAATTTCACATATACGTTACCATCAAGGTAGCTGGGTTTTGTTTTTTTTTTTTCATATTGAACATGTTATTGTACATTTTAATAAATGTAAGTCATTTTAAAAACATAATGTCCTATTCCTGCTAACATCCAAATCATATAATATGGATTTATAGAGGTCAAATTTCACAGTATAATCTGGGCAAGTAGGATTTAAGTAAATCAAAAAGTTTTCATTTTTAGTTCTGAAAAAATCCATTTACATAAGAGATTCTTCTGCATTGTATGCAAGATCAAGAAGTGTGGTGTTGAAAATTGTAGCATAAGTTGGCGGACACATATGCTTAAAAATACATGTGCACATACTACTTGACCATTACCATTACTCAGTATAAAATCCAGCCACAGAACTTTCTAGATGAGTAACTATAAGTAGAAGACTTAGAGGTATGGACACTATTGTACAATAGCACATCACAGATTATACTAACAATTTTCCAAAAACAACTAATAATACATGAACCTATATAATATATATAAAATTTTTCTTCTTACCAGATAAGCTTTTCCTCAGCAGATTGAGATCCAATAAAGTCAGTATGGAAGGTATTCTATTAAAATGTAAATTTGTGTTTCAATCTTAAGATTTTCTCCTGTTCTTCAACCCAGGTTCTCATTCAAGAAGTCAGACCTCTCCTTCCTTTGCCTCAGGGAAAACTAGATTAAAAGCAAAAGCTACTTATAAAAATCTTTAATTCCTGTCTGTTAAAAGCCACCTTTCCTGAGAATTTTGTGCTATGAGCTTTGAGTGGTAGGAAAGAGAAGAAAAAAAAAATAGACGAAGGAGTAAAAGTGGAAAATTTCATCCAGATGATGTTAACTTCTCTTCATACTTGCAGAGAACCCAAGAAGCAATGTAAGTGGAGAATGCAGAGATTTTGATCCTTCACTTGTGTAGATCCACATGAGGAAAACATCTGTGATAATCAGAGATGAGCCACACATTTTGTTACATAGACAAGATAATACCAATGTTCCTTTCAATGAGAACTCACCATAAAAAAAAAGGATCTGATGACATTGATTTCATCTCAATTTGCGTGGAGGGTTGCAGCACTCTCTGAGTCGAGGGATGTATGATTGGGGGGCAATGGCTGTGTGTGTGAATGTGGTCTGAAGATAGGAACCTGGCTGTACAGGATCCTTTCAGATTATGCTGAGAAACCTACCACAATGGCATTGTTGCTGTAATAGACGACATGTACACCATACGTGATTGTCAGTCAGTCTTCAGCAGCAGTAGTAGGTGTCTAAGCAGACTCCATTTTTTTTAACAGTGCTTCAAAATGGGTTATAAGCCTTTGAGTTAAATAAGTCCACTCATTCTTTCATACTTTACCTGAAGTGTGTAGAGTCCATCAGAATCAAATGACCAGATAGGAAGTTAATATGTACATTGTTCTTGAGAATACATGGACCTTAGCAACTGGATATGACCTATTGAAATAAGATTAAAATAACAAAGTGTAAATTAAAATGTGTTATCACATTAAATAAATTTTTTTTCCACGGGTCCTATTGATACATACTAATAATTAACTTTTCTGTAAATTTGAAGACATATTGAAGGTAGGAAACTAGCCCAAGGCAGCACATAATGTGGCAAAGTTGAATTTGAATCCAGATTTTAAAAAATATAATTATCTTAACCACTTAACCACTGTGCGACATCTGTTGCATGCTACACAGATGCTTCTCAACTTATAATGGGGGTCCATCCTGACAAACACATCACCAATTGATATCATAATTTGAAAATGCACTTTAATACATTATAATATACACAAACTTATTGCTTAGCAAACCTATGCACTGTGATATAGCCATTCTCTCCATTCATGATAGATGACAAGAAAAATTGAGCCTGCTTTTGGAATTCAGCATATCTAAACTGAAACCCTTATTGAGCTACTTTCTTAGTCAAACACTGTTAGGTACATTTTTTAATCTGTCCAAGAAAGATTCTTCACCTGTAAAACAGGAACACTAATGATGACCATGCAGGATTTGGGGGAAAGCTTGTAAAATTGTCTGGTTTAGAACAGTTACTCCACAAATACTTCCTAATACTATTATTTATAACAAAGTGTTACTTATTTTTAAAATATGTATGATGGATATGTATGCATTTAAAGTAATAGATGTAAAGGTCTTCATATCTCCAGTTAAGTTAAAGAGGTTTATTTTATTGACTTAAGTATTAAAGTGTATGCTGTTTTTGCATGTATGCTTCTACTGATTCAATTCCCCATCCTGCCACTTAGGAATCTGTAAAACTAAAGGGTTAAGTATATGAAGAAGCCATGCTACTTGTCATCATGTACAATCACTTTTAAAAAGTTTGTTAAAAGTCAAAAGCCAGAGACAAACATTTATAAGGAGACAAACATTTATAAGGAGACATAGGCTTATAGCATCATCACATAAGGAAATCAACATCTCTATTTCAATAATTAAAGAGTAGAGTAGCTATACACGCTTATTTAAAAGTTTTGTGCATTTATCTATCTATTATGATTTAAATATGCTCATGTGGTGAAATGGTTTATTTTACAAGCACTCATTTAATTGAATCTGACATTTCACATTCCTATGTATGCAATGCATCAAGTTGGACTATGCAATTAATAAAATGGGTCTAGTATTTGTTCTATTTCCTATTATTTCTTTTCAAGGAAAAAAAAGGAAATTAAATACCTCAAAACCTTTTCACCTTTGTGATTTTGTAGCTCATGCTTTAGCAGAGAGTAATTTCTCTTTTTCTTCTTTTAAGCTTAACCTCAGTGACTGAACTATGCATATCAGTTTCAGCTCACATATCTATTAAGGAATAGAATAATGTGCTATAGATTAACCAAATGCACATGGAACATACCCATTCTGGTAGTTATAAGGCATAAGTTGCAGAGCTCTGACTTTGAACTTTCAAGATTTCAGGTACAATTGTACCCTAATTGCGGGATTGTGTTGCTCTTTTATTTCAAGCTTCAGGACTAATGAGAGATAATTATACTATAAAAAGGAGACATTCTCTGTTAATAATATTACCAGATTTTGAACATACAGTATACTTTTTTCCAGATCTACACTCTCAAATCCTTGAATACTTTAATGGAATGTTAAAGTAGTTACTTGGTGTTTATATGTGTTTTGGTTTACATAAGGGCTGTTTTAGAGTAAAGAGCAGTATCTTGCATCAGAAATAAGAAAGGACAGATAAGTTTATTTGTTGGGTACTTCAGTGTTGATGAACTTCAACTGTAAGAAATAAGTAAATCACAAAAGCAACAATAATACATAGCAAATAGATATGGTCACTCATATTTAAGCACATGCAAACAAAGGAAAGTATGGAAACTCTGGTTTATTTTGTATGAAACGGCCATGAAAGTATATTGTCTAGACTTAGTGCACCATTATGACATCAAAAGACTTTCTCAATTTCTGCAAATACATTCTTGCCAAGAATTGTTTTAATAATTGTAGTTACAGCAAGGGTGTTGAAAATTGATTTCTCATGAACCATAGCCAATTCATATGATATCAGAATGGAGTAGGCTTAGTTGACCAACTTGGTTAGGTGATGAATTAAATCCTTCTAGTTTTCCTGGTCTGGAATGTCCTTCAGTCATACACTTCATTCTTCCATAACTCAGAGTCCTGTTAGAGTTCCACAACTTCTGTATAGCTTTTCACAATTATACATTATTTTACCATCTACTGTCAGATTTTACAACAATTTATTACATAATACCTAGCACATAGTCGGGCCTTTATATGTATCTGTTTTCTTAAATGAAAATAAATATGCTTTTGGATAAAGGAAGAGATCCATATTTTACAGAGTGCTTTCTGTGGTCCTGTTCAATAAATATTGATACAGATCATGAGTTTCTTTTTTGTTTTACTCAAAAGGACTCAATATCATTTTTGTGTTTTTTTTTTCTGCCAAAAAAGCATGGCCTGAATCTAATAATGAGAATACATTAACAAACCCAAATTGAGGAACACTCTAAAAACCAAATGTACTATATGCTTTGAAAGGTCATAAAAGATAAAAATTACAAATTAATAGAAAACTTGGGAAATTCACCCAGATTAAAGAAGATTAATACTACATGACAATTAGATACATTGGGTGACTCCAGAGGCATATAGACAAGAAAAAATTTCTTTGTTTAGCAAAACAAAATTTGTAGGCAGGGTAGGAATGGAGAGAAAGAAATAAAGAAAGAAAGCAAATCTGATAAAATGTTAACATTTGGAAATCTTTAAATATTTTTTTCAATTTTTATAAAGTCAAATAAATTCAGCAAAAATTTGAATAAATATTGATAAACACAAACTAAATTTTACATTTTCTCCTTGTTATAACAAGTGACTAATGAAGAGTGTTTCACATAAACCATCCTGACATCCTGCCAGTACAAGCAATAATATACAAATTCACCAATAGAAGACAAGAGGAAAACTGACTGATTTTACGCAAAAGTCTGAAGTATAAATGGGTTAAAGATATTCCTAGGTTTTTTAAAGAAAAACCATTAATGGAGGGTATTTGGCCACTTACCATCAGTTCATATGGAAATAATCAGTGCATTCAGTTTTGCATTTACTCAGATATACTCATCAAGTGCATGCTGGGCTCTGTATGTGCATTGGTGTTTTTAAATGTGACACGATTCCTTCTCTGTTCCCAAGTTGCTCAATATAGAAACATTGCTCAAAGCAGAAATTATTTAATGCCTACTGGTTAATATTGCTTCAAGGCACAAGTCCTGTCTTCCCAGAACTTATGATTTCAATTATTTAAAGAAACATCTAAATGATATCTATAGCCTGTCCATATTATTTGTACACTATTCCAAACTGATTTCATGAAAGTAAATTGATTTTGTTGTATTTAGATAAAGTACACTCTATATTTTTATTTATGAATGTATTAACATGCCTCATAAAAATAAGCACACAGTTTATATTTTGTGAAAAACTGATATATTAAAAATTGGAGACAAATACCATAAAGATCAAACTTTTGCTTTCAAAGTTAGCTCAATAGACATTGCCCAGTAGGTTTCCCAAAATATTACTATTGGAAAATAAAACAAATAAAATTAAATAGCCTCTTTGAAATCTTATTATAGTGCTTCTTTAAGAAGGAAAATATTATCAAGCAAAATTTTGTTTAGATACATGTTTACTAATATATCTTTTCCTTAACGTAGTATTTTATTGTTTTGACTTAGTGGGTCTAGTCCAATACTGTCTGCCCTTTTAATAGCCAGTACAATTTTGGATTTAATATTTGTTTATAAAGAAATATAGGTTTCTATATTCCATGAAACATGTGAGCAAACTTTATTTAATCAGAGAGCTCCACAAGATTTATTTTAGACTTTTTTGAATTCCTACATTGTGACTAGTTTTATATTTTAAACAATATTTCATGTAAGTGTTGTCACCATCAAGGACAACATCATTAATTTTATCTCAAGTAGCTTATTTTAATTACAGTCCATAATTGTATTTACACACATCTCCAATCTTTCCAGATGCAATGTGAAACCCATAAAAACTGTTGTTAAAATTCACTTCAGTGTCTGCTGTCATTTAAGACCAATTTTGGAATGTTCTTTTTAGAATTTTTACAAGAACTAACCTCTTACAGTACAGTTTTACAGTAGAAAATATTCAGAAATTCAAGATGTTCAAACACATAATCGTAGTAAAAACCAGTATTGATTTTCATTTGAACAACATATATCATATGATTTCATAAAGCCTTGGTTTTAATATTTTTTTTCCTAAATAGTTATATTTTTTCTGCTACCTGCCTGTTGAATAAATTCATTCATTTCATGGAATCAGAATGATGGAGAACATTCAAGTATTCCATCCAAAACAATTTGAGAAATATATTTGGCAAGCTCACTTTTATTTATAGGGATGCAGCAGTGAATAAAACATTCTAACATGAAAATTAAATCCCAATGGGAAATACAATAAAAAATTAACAATAAATAAATACATTGTATCATAATATGCCACAGACAAAATGAGGCAGGACCAAAGGTTATGGAATGCCATGGGGAGAATATTGGTATTTTGAATAAGGTTGTCAATTTCAACTTCATTGAAAAGATGAATTTAGTCCAGACATGAAAAAGATGCTTTTAGATGTCTCAGGAAAAGTATTCCAGGCAGAGGACACAGAAAAGACAAAGACTGTCTGGAAGACTTAATAGGAAGTCAGTTTGCCAATGATGTTGGAAAAGGGTAAGCAATAGGAAGAAACAGGAAATGAGATCTCAGATCAAATTAGGCCTCACAGAGATTTAAGAGCACTTCAGCATTAACTCTGCATGACATGGGAACCATTGAAGGGGAAAAAGTGAGGAACAAAGATTTTTAAGGTTAAACAATAGGAGAGAAATTGTACAAACGGGAAAACAGAGAGAGTTGATAGCTGGTACAACTACCAACTATTGCAGTCATCCAAGAGAGGGTAAATGAGACGTAGTTTGATGCAGTAGTTGTGGAGGTGGCAAAATGAGTAAAAAAGAGTATATATTTGACAAAGAGAGTCCAAAGAATTTGATGATAGATTAATGAAGGATGAGGAACGAAAGTTGATTTCAGGTTTAACCTGAGTAACTAGAAATGTAAAGTTTCTCATCACTGAGTTGTAGAAGAATCCTCATTCTTAGTAAAGTTTTAAAAAGACAAATTAGAAGTTCAATTTTGATAAATTTAATTTAAAGAAGATTAGGTTTTTATATAATAATATCCAATAGCCAAGTATCTATAGCTCAAGGACATAAACTAGCCAGGTCTGATGTTGCAGGCCTGTAGTCCCAGTGATTCAGGAGCCTGAGGCAGGAGGATTGCTGGTTCCAGGCAGCCTTGGCAACTTAGTGAAACCCTGTCTCAAAATAAAATAAAAAACAAGGCTGAGATTCAGTAAGAAGATAAACTAACCCCTAAGTTCAATCCCCTGTGTTGGGAAAAAAAAATTAAAAAACATAAACAATGAAGGTGCTTTAGATACAAAATTGAAAGTTTTCAGCTTTAAAACTGAGTATTTAAAACCTTAGGCAGTTGAGACTATCAATTCTGCACAGACAGAAGAAAATAAATCCAAGCACTCACATTCTAGAATCTTCCAGTAGAGTAGGAAGAAGCTGAGGGACTTAGAGGAAAAGAAAAGAAAAAAAAAAATAGAAAATGTGGCTTCTTGGAAGTCAGTGGATGCAAATGTTTCTAAGAGAGGAATATCCTCACTTTTGTCAAACATTACAAATGGTTAAGAAAACAAATGAGAATTGTCTGTTGGATTTAACAACATGGACATTAGTTATGACCTTGACAGAGCAATATTGGTAAAAGGTTAGAGGAAAACAAGGAATGAGAAAGAGGGAATGTGGTGAGAATAATTGTAGACAGGAAACATTCAAAATACATTTTGTGGGCTTGGGTTGTGGCTCAGTGGTAGAGTGCTTGCCTGGCATGTGTGAGGCCCTGGGTTCGATCCTTAACATCACATGTAAATAGATAGATAGATAGATAGATATATCTGTTGACAACTAAAATAAATATTTAAAAAAAAATACATTTTATGTCATTTTCCCATAAATGGAAACAAATAAGTGGAGTAAGTCAATAGAATGTGGGTATGCTAAAACTGACCGTGTTGTATTCTATTCCCAGATAGCCGAACAGGAGATAAAATTGTATATGCCACTATTTTTCAGACAGTACAATCTCAGAAAGCAAATGAGAAAGATGGTATCTGAGCAATAAAGAAAGTAATGTCAGGGTTGGTTTTAAATTTATCCTATCTTCATATCAAACATGATTGATAACTGGATTTAATGGTGCTGTTTCCAGAAGCCAAATGAAGTAACTCTCAGTATTTTTTAGTTGGATGCCAAGGTAGAACCAATTTCCCAATTCCTATTTCCCAATAGCCATATTACCCCTGAATTACTGATTACTTTGCATTTTGGGGTTGTAGATGCTTAGTACCAGAGTGTTCCATACTCTAGATAAAAAAGGGTAGTGCATAGGGAGATAGAAGCAGAGCATGAATGTGAAGGAGAAGGCAAAGTTAACAAGAATCTGTGCACTATTTGTAAACCCAGTGGAAGGTGAGATTGGAACAAGTAGCCAAAATCTCAAGGCTGGTGAGGTCAAGTGTCTGAGGTGGTACTTAAGATATCAGTAGTATTATTTCAACTTAAAATTTACATTTATGATATAATTTTTATTCTAATAGCAATGAATAAGTCAAAAAGAAGCTACTGAAATTGTGAGAAAAAGAGTCAAGGGAAGAATTTTTTTGTAAACAAGTGTTTGAGTACATGAGGAGTGATGTATTCTAGTGCCCATACATCAGAACATAGAAAACTTATTTAGAATACACAGGTCTAAACATAGGTAAAGACATACTATTTTTAAATTTTAAATTTTCTCTTCTGATTCCTTCTATTTCCTCTTTGAAGTAGTAAGGAACATTAGGATATGAAAGCTAGGATGGAAAAGAAAGGTTGAAAGTTTGAAGAAGGAATAGTAGAACTGGACTTGATAGCTCTCTGATAGGATAATGTCTTTGCCTCTGGATGCATTCCCAGAAGTGGAATTGCTGATCACATGGTACTTCTGCATTTAGCTTTTTGAGGAAATTTCACATAGCTTCCATATGTGGTATACTAATTTACAATGCCACCAATAATATGTAAGAGGTCTCCTTTCTTCACATCCTCATCAGCACTTATTATTTTTTGGATTTGTGATAACAGTCATTCTAACTTCAGTGAGAAGATATCTATCTCACTGTGATTTTGACTTGCTATCTGCACTCCCAATTACATACCACTACTCACAATAACCAATATATAGAATCAACCTGTGTCCATCATCAGATGAATTGATAAAGGAAATGTGGTACATACACCGTGAAATATCATTCAACTATAAAAATGGATTAAATCCTAAACCAACATGGTGGAGATTTGGTACTTTTTTCTTCTATTATGTGTAAGGTCTTTGTTCTAGTGCCTAAGTCCTTTATTCATGTTGAGTTGAGTTTTGTGCATGGTAAGAGATAGGAATTTAATTTCATTTTGCTACATATGGATATCCAGTTTTCCCAGCACCATTTGTTGAAGAGTCTATCTTTTCATCAATGCATGTTTTTGGTGCCTTCTTCTAGTATCAGATAACTGCATTTATGTGGGTTTGTCTCTGAGTCTTCTATTCTGTACCATTGGTCTATGTATCTATTTTGGTGCCAATACCATGCCTTTTTTGTTACTATATCTCTGTAGTGTAATTTGAGGTCTGGTATGGTGATGCCTCCTGCTTTATTTTTCTTGCTAAAGAATGTTTTAGCTATTCTGTGTCTTATTTTTCCAAATATATTTCATTATTGCTTCTTCTATTTCCTATGAAGAATGTCATTGGGACTTTAATGGGAATTGCATTAAATGAATATAAAACTTTTGGTAGTAAGAACATTTTGACAATGTTAATTTGCCTATCCAAGACCATGGGAGACCTTTCCATCTTCTAAGGTCTTCTTCAATTTCTTTCTTTAGTGTTCTGTAGTTTTCATTGTAAAGGTCTTGCACCTCTTTTTGTGAGATTGATTCCCGAGTAGTTTATTTTTAAACCACATTGAGATTTCATCTTTCCCTAGTCAGAATGGCAATTATTAAGAATATAAGCAAAAATAAATGTTGGTAAGGATGTGGAGGAAAAGGTACACTTATACATTGCTGGTGGGACAGCAAATTAGTGCAACTACTATGGAAAGCGGTATGGAGATTCCTTAGAGAACTTGGAATGGGACCACTATTTGACCCAGTTATCCCACTCTTTTGTATATACCCAAAGGACTTAAAATCAGTATACTACAGTGATGCAGTCTATATCATGTAAAACCAGAAGAATGAGAAATTATACTCCATTTATGTAGGATGTGTCAAAAAGCATTCTACTGTCATGTAAAACTAATTAGAACAAATGTAAAAAATTCCAAAAAAGGGTGAAATCCATAATTTGCATTACTGTGGATAAGTATTAAGATATTATGTTAAATGAAATGTCAGACCCAGGATCACAAAGAATGCGTGTTATCACTCGTACCTGGAAGCTAAAGGAGTGGATCTCATTGAAGTAGAAAGTAAAATAGTGGTGATGTAAAGCTACAAAAGATAGGGGTGCTGGCATAGGAATAGATTGTTTAACAAGTACAAAGTCACAATTAGACAGGGGGAATATGATCTAGTGTTCTATAGTATAGTAGAATGACTATAGTTAACAACAATATATTGTGAATTTCCAAATAGCTAGAAGAAAGAATTTGGAATGTTCTCATCAAAAAGAAATGATGAGTGTTTGAAATGATGGACTTGCTAACCATCCTTATTTGATAATTACACATTGGATACATGTATCAAAATGTCACATTGTACCCCTAAATATTCACACTTGTATAAATTAAGTTAAAAAACACAAAAAATTAAAGCAAACATTTTTAAAAATTTAGTGAATTTGTTGGGCAGAACTGTAGCCAACAATTTAAAACAAAGATATAAATTTAAAATAAGACTAGTGAGTATTTTTTTTTGTTTTTCTTAGCATCCTTTATCTGCCTAGATATAGACATGTGGTGGATGATTAGATTTAACTGTTATATTTCTACTTTGAAAATACCATTGTTGCTTAAAATTCTCTGCCTTTTTTGCTTATAAGTTTTAAGATTTTAATACTAATGTATCAACTTAGATGAAATATTGAAATATCAGATCCCTACTATCATTACTTAAGGACATATGTACACATGTGAGATATGTATATATCTGTATTTTTTTATTTCTACATTATTTCATTATCATAAGCATACCATCCTGCATGTTGCTATCATAATTGTAATAATTTATTTATATCTACGTGGAATATCTAAACTGTTTAAATTGAGGTTTATCTTATATTTATACAAATATATAGCTTCTGTTATTGCTAAATTAAATCTGGCTTAGTGAAAGAGAGGACATTTTAACCTCTAAATTATGATTAAAATATATCTATATTTTTCTTAGCTCATTTCCTAGAATAAAATGAAACAGTGCTCAGAATCATATTTTTTTCTCATTAATGTCTTCATTTTTAAATGCTCTTAGATACTTAGGATATTGTAATATACCAGAAAGTAAATCTGTACCTATTTATATCTAATGACACTAAGAAATATTTTCCAGAAATAATGCAAAACCTAATTCAAACTTAATTCTGCTATGAATTTAATCTTTAAACATATTAATTCTTGTTGGTAGAAATAGAAACAGAAGTTGCTAATTTAGATTTAGCTACATCATAATCTATGAAAATTTGATGAAATAGTTGTGGGACACATTATGTAAGTGTGTAAATCCTCCATCAATTACTGTCTTCAACATGTTCATTGTATTCTCTTGATTCAGTATTGGTTACTCTAATTCCATCTTCTCTCCTAATACTAAACATATAACATAAAATATTCAGAAAAATGTTAAAATGGAAAAGTAAAGGCATCATCTAGAATATTTGAATCAAAATTATCTACCATCACCTGATTGATCTAGATAATTGGGACAAATAATATTTGTCTACTTATAATAGGGTTGATGCCTCAGATTAAAAATAATTATCTCAGTTTGAATATTTAGAAGCAGCATTGCTCTCACTTTCCATCTGATCTGAGTTCTTACTTCAGTAGTGTTGCTATAGCTTTTTTTTTTTTTTTTGCCTTGGTATAGATTAATCATGCCAGCTTTTGTTGTCATACACTTTTACTCTGATTGCTTATTACCAAAATTGTTTACTAATGATTAAAATAATTTGGGTTTGCATTCTATACCAATATATGTTAACATTTTACTTGCATCATTAAAGAGCCTATTAAATAGTCACGTATGATTTCCAGGGATACCACACAAGCTCATTGATGACCTATGTCATACATTTTTGGCATATTTTGTTCTAACACTTTAGATGCATCCTTAGTAAAAATAAAGCCATAGAAGCAAATTTATGAAGCTGCACTTCTGTCATTAGACATTATAGTATCAACACATCACCTTGGTGGAGTTTTCCTGTGTAAGAAATCACAATGAAATAATCCCTTCCTATTGTCTTTCTAAGGAATGGTAACTCGGACCACATAAATCTTAAGATAATGTGAAACAACTATAGAGGCAAGAATTTTCCCTTGATTTTTCATTCATCAGCTTGAGTCAGTTTTCTCTGCAGTATTTTAAATTTATATTCAACTTAGAAATATTTGTAGGTTTTCAATATTTTTTCATACTTTCCCCTCACAATTTTTATTGCTGTAAGGTCTCAGTGGCTTTATGGTTAATGGTTCACATAATTGGAAAAGCAGGAATTTTTTTTTCCTAGGATGTTTTTTACATTTAACAGTGTCCTTTAATCTTCCTTTGTTTAGACAGAATTATGGCTGAAACTGTACTTTGAGTTATATGATAGAGTTTCAAATTTTAAAACAAAATTCCCTATGAACATATAAAGTTTATGGTTCATAGTTAGTATTATTATATTTCATATACCCATTATGCTGAACTTTCATTTTAATTACCATGAACAACAAATTCACAAATTGCCAATTAATATTACTTATATGAAAGAATTTTAACAGTATAAATTACTTAACTATATGTCTAATTTTCTATTGCCAGTTTTTTATTTTTATACTGTGATATTTTAAATCATACATACATGCACACACATATTATAATACATATGTTGTAAATGAGGTGACTCATTTCTTGACATACACAAAGTCTACAATCTATTAAAGTTAAAGAGCAACCACATTAAAATATGCACAATTCTTTCAAAATACTGTTTGTTATTAGTATGTGGTCTCATTAATTTAACTTGAGAGACTTATGAGAAAGAGATGATTGTTTTCTAATATTAAGATAATTAAAAGAAGAGCACTGTGGTGAGTGAGATAGGACACCCAAGGTCCTTTCTTCCTTTCACAGAAATACCAACTCTATAATGCATGGATTCATTCCCTTTATAAGAAATCTGGAAATTAGGCTCATACCCTCTTAGACAACAGAAAAACAAAGGGTATCAAAGTCATTAGGAAAAATTGTGTCACTCTTTTCCATAGTTGCTCCCACTGGTACCATCCCACATGATCACAAAGGATCTCCCACCTCCTAGCTTCTTCTGGAAATAGAACAAGAACATAGACCCAATGTTCCAAGTTTTAAAAGAGATAGAGGCCTACACAAGGGACTGATTCTGTCTGGCTTCTCTAGGATAATCCTACGACCTGAACTTTCTAGGTGCTTGGGAATGCTGAGAACAGATGAGCTGAGCATCATGCTGATGCTTCTGAGAATACATGGTACAGCACACAGAGGCTAACATAACTTCTCCCTCAGGAAGGAAAAGAACAGAATATTGATCAAATATTTTGGGTTTCCAAGAGTCTGCACCAGGCATTGGTTTCTCTGCTGTCTGTTTCAAAGAATTGATAGGACAGAGAATATTCCTGACACTGGAAGACATTGATATTTTGTTAGAGTGCTACTGCTCCAGAGGACCAGTGCTATCTTGGTAGCATAGAGGCACTAGAAAGAAAGATCAAGAGATTATCAGTTTCTGAACAAAAAAAATGACAAATTTCTTAAATATAGAATCAACACACAAAACTCCAGAGTGAACTCATCCATCAGAAAGATTTTAAAGTTCCCCAAATCTCTAGCAAAGCTGATTGGTGGACTTTGCTTGTATAAAGCCAATCCATGAAGAATGAGAGAGATAAGTTAGTTTATCTAATTTTTGAATAACAACACAATGATATAAGGAAATGAAGAGGAAGTGTCTGTATTAGTCAGCTTTGCCTCAATTTTACCAAATGACCTGAGAAGAAAAACTTAGAGGAGGAATAATTTATTTTGATTCACCACTTCAGAAGTTCAGTCCACAGTCAGAGGACTATACAGCTCCCTGTTTTAGATGAAGCAGAACATAGTTGAGCAGAGGAAAATAGCTCAAGACAACACAACCAAGAAGCAGAGAGAGACAGTAAGTTATCAGGACAAAATATAAACTCCAAAGGCCTGCCACCCATGAGTGACCTCCTTCCTCCAAACCCAGTTTCCACCCAGTTAGTCCATTCCAGTGGATTAATCCACTCATTAGGATAAGGTTCTCACAATTCTATCACTTCACATCTGAACATCCTTATTTTGCCTCACATATGAATTTTTGGAGGGCATCTCATATCCAAACCATAGCAATGCCCAATCAAAGTAATAAAATACATTTCCAGAAAATGACCCTAATGAAATGAAGGCATGAGAATTGCTCAAAATAGTATTCCAAACAATCAAAGATGGCCAACAATCTCAGGAAAATGAGGCATGAACAAAATGAGAATTTGAACAGACAGATGAGGAGATGGGGATGGGGATGTAAAAAGGGAGGGATTGTGGAACTACATTGACCAAATTGTGCTGTGTATATAGATGAATATATCCCCAGACAATTTCACCTTTATGAATATCTATAAAGCATCAATTAGAATAATAAATAAACAGAAGGAAGACCTATGGAGTAGAGGAAGAGAAACAGGGGAGGAGGAAGGGAAAGAGAAAGTACTGGAGATTGAAATGGAGCAAATTATATTCCATACATATGTGATTGTGTCAGAATCAATCCCACTATTATGTAAAACTACAACATTAATACAAACATTAAAAAGAATAAGCAGAATATTCGGAGTTAAATTGTAATGTCCGAACAGAAAAATTTGCTCAAAGAGTTCAACAGCAGGTGATCAAGTAGAAAAAAAGAATCAGTGAACTTGAAGACAGGTTATTTGAAATTATCTAGTCACAGAAGCAAAAAGAAATAAAATAATGAAAGATAAGAATGTTTTAAGAACTTATGGAATACCAAGTGCAAAATATACATGAAGTGAGAATTCTAGGAGAGAGAAAGGGGAAGAAAAATGATGGTCAAAAATCTCTAAAAACTAGAGAAGAAAGTGACTATTTAGGATCAAGAAGCCCAACGAATCAAGAAGCCCCAGGATTAACAAAAGAAGTATTCTAGGAGACACATTATAATCAAATTGCCAAAATCAAAGCCAGATAATTTCAAAAGCAGCAAAAGAAAAATTGTCATGTGAAAGGGAACTTCCATAGGACTGTCAGCATATTTTTCCGCTGAAACTTTGCAGGCAAGGAGGGAATAGTGAAATGATATATTCAAAGTGCTGAAAGAAAACACTGCCAGCCAACAGTATTATATTGAGCAAAACTGTCCAAGGTGAACAAGAGAAAAACTTTCCAACTTTTCCAGATAGACAATAGCTTAGGGAGTTTATCACCACTATTTTTGTCTTATAGCAACTGTTAGCATAGAATTGAAATAGTTGAAACAAAAAGACAATACAGTACCTCAAAAGCCTATGAAAGTATAGGCTTTTGAATAGTATATACTGATAAAGGTAAATGTATACACAAATACAGAATATTGGAATATTGCTATGGTGGCATATGAAATGACTTTTAATTTTGGTATAGGAATTAAAATACAGAAGTATTTGAAGTAACTGTAAGTATACAAATGTTAATGAACATACCACAACGTGCATAATTTGTGATATCAATAAGAAATTGTAAGAAGTAAGAAATTGAACATACCAGCTTAGAGCAATTTTTTATATTATGATATGATATTTTATATAAGCTTCTTGGTAAACACACACACACACACAAACATAAGAGAATGAAAACAGGAGTGAGAAAGAAATGAAAGCATGGCACTTGAAAAAAATCAATGAACTCTAAAGGAAGAAAACAAGAGGAAAGGAGAGGCAAAGTAACTCAGAAGGCATAAAAATGAACAAATTTGCAAAAGGTAGTCTTCTATAAAATCAATAATTATTTAAATATATGACAGAGTGATCTACAGTTTCAATGCAATCACTACAAAATTCCAATGACATTTTTGTAGAAATAGAACAAAAAATCCTAAAATTCGTGTGAAACCAAGATGATCCTGCATACTCAAAGCAATCTTATGAATGAAGAACAAAGTTGGTGGCTTTGTACTTCCTAATTTTAATACATCTTACAAAACTTTAGTGATCAAAATAGTCTGGTATTGGTAAAAACAAAACAATAACAACAACAACAACACCTGATATATAGAGAGCAATGAAAACAAGCAGAAAGTCCAGAAATAAACTGCACATACTGAGAACTGATCTTAGATGAGGGTAACAAGAAAAGAGATTGGAGAAAGCCTAAATTTTTCAGCAAATATAGTTGAGAAAACTGGATATCTGCATGTAAAAGCATGAAATTTACCATTGTGTTGTATGAAAAAAATTAATTCAGAAAGGATTAAAAACATAAGCATAAAACCCAAAACTATATAAAAAAAAAGAAGAAATAATGTAGGAAAAGTCCCATGACACTTATCTTGGCCATTGAATATGAAACCTCTGGAGAGACTACCTAAAATCAAAAGGTTTGGACAGCATATGAAACAATTAACTGTTAATAGATGAGCTATATGATGGGAGAAAATACTTGCAAACTAATAAAAGTGGATGAAGGGATTAATATTCAGAAAATGAGAACTTCCTACAGCTCATAGCAAAAGAAATAATTACCTGATTAAAAACTTGGCAAAGGACTTGAACAGATATTTCTGTAAAGCAGACATAAAATCACAATAGGCATGTGGAAAAACACTGAAAATCACTAATTGTCCAGAAACAAACATCAAAACCACAATTAAATGATGTTATCTCACCTCTACCATAAAAGCTACTACTAAAAGAAAAAACAAACCAAAATAGCATATGCGCTAGGAAGGAGGCATAGAAATTGAAATTGTTAGGTACTACTGTTGGGGTAACATGGGAAATGGTATGACCACTATGAAACCAATATGCAGTTTACTCAAGTAACTAAAATAGAAATATCATATGATCCAATAATCCTATTTCTGGGTATTTATTCAAAGAATTGAAATAGATATCTGGAAGAGATCTTTGGACTTATCAGTTCACTCACTCTAGCATTATTCACAATAGCCAAGTGGTTGAAATAAATATCCATCATCAGAATAGACAAAGAAAATAAGATATATATATATATATATGCATGCAATGGAATAATATTCAGTCTTAAAGAAGACAGAAATCCTGTGTGCTGCAACTTGGATAAAGATATTATCATTAATGAAGCAAAGACAGAATGACAGATTCTGCTTGAATCCATAAGTATTAAAGTAATGAAACTCACTGAAGCAGAAAGTAGAATGGAATCATCAGAGACTTGCAGGAGGAAGAAAAGGGGATTTGTTTAATGGTATAGAACTGAAGTTATCCAAGATGGACAAGTCCTAGAGGTCTGCTGTATAACATTGCACTTGTAGTTAACAATACCATAATCTTCATTTAGAAGTCCAAGAGCATATTTCACCTGAGTTTTTAACTACAGGGAAAAAATTTACATTAATTTATAGTCAGGAAATAACAGGTTAGTTGTTCATGGTACTGAAAAGAAAAATGTTGCAAATTCAGTAAATGAGAGAGCCTAGGAGAGAGGATTGTGAATGAACATATCAAAATGGGCAAAAATAATTTTAAGGAAAATAAATAAGAAAACAAAATACACAAACTAGAACTATACTAATTATGATTTAATCTTTTCTTGATGTCCAGAATGCTTCATTGTTTCATTCCAATATCATTATTTTTCAAACTAAATAGAATATTGCATGACATAATCATACATAAAAGATTAAAACATGATATTTATCATTGGAATTATGTCATAAGTTTTCAAAATAGTTCTTAATCTCAATAAAATACCAGTCTTTAAAAATGGAAATTGGTATAATGATGTTTACCTGAGAACTAAATATGCAGGCTTCCAAAAAAGAGTTATTTTATAAGGGGCTATATATAAGTTATTTTGTAGAATAAAACTTTAAAACATTTGTACTGACAATCTTGGTTCTGGTTGGCCTCCATATGTGCATGCCTTATTTATTAAAAACTCAGCATACGAAAATTGCTGTCCCCAATTTGTGCTTTATCTCTTCTCTCCCAATCCTCAATTGTCATTGAAAAAATAAATAAATAAGTAAAATTAAAATTTAAAAAAAAGACGGTGGGCTTGTCCTCACCACCTTTAATGAGGGAGTAGTGAGTCCAAAGCTTTCTTTACCTCTTTTCCATTCCTAGTTTGCTAGTCTTTATGTTTAACCATACTCTAACCACATTTCTGCCCCTTCCATTAAGCTGAGAACATTATGGTAATTATAGTAAAGCTCTGTCATATAGTTTCAGATAAACTCACTAAATTGTATAGTTCAAATTCTCTTAGTGCATAGAGTTACTACAACTTCTATTTCTCCCACAATCAGCAAATGAAGAAATCAGTTTTAAATGTGTATAGGTGTGTATGCATACATGTGTATATTATGTATATATAATGAGAAAAACAGGGTTAACACATATGTCTTGAAAAACCATAACATGTTAGTCTCAAATTCTTCAACATCCCGGATCTTTTGTTTTTGAAATAGGCTTCTAATGCCATTGAGGAAAACCAAAATATTTTTAATTCAAGGTTTTAAATAGTAAATATATGATATAAATGGATTTTAGTAAGAATTGAAAAATTTTGCACAAATATATCAGAAAATGTTTCATCAGAAATAACAAATATTTGTCATATTAAATGTGGGTTTGGAGTGACCTTAAAAGCACTTCCTCTCATTACATGTACCAGAAACTTTGAGAACTTTCCAGATGTATGTCAGTGGCTATGGAAAGAAAATAGGAATTCTGTCACTTCTAGCTCTCTGAGAATGTAAAAACACAGTAATTGCTTTTATATTTTTCAGTAGGTGGGTTATGTAATTCAATATATGCAATTTCAAATAAGTGTGATTGCATCATCCAAATAAGTTGATTTGTATAGGATCAATGATTTGCCTGAGCTGTGGAGTCAAGCTAGAAAACAAAAGAACCCTCATGAAAACAATGGTAGGAACAGAGACTTTATAATTTTTTCCCTTTATAATAACATTAGAATCCCCTTAGAAAACCTGAAAATGGTTATTGGTTTGCCTCAAGGACAAGAGAATAAAAAAAAGCTGTGAAATTATTCTCTGTTTCAATAATCCAAACAGGAGGAAAATCTTGATTGAAAGAAATTGATAGAAAAGTGGAAGGCTCATTCCTGAGTCTGATTTTAAAAGGTGATAAAAAGGAAAAGGGGAATACAAATATGAAACAATTTCTTGGTTAAAGTGAGATAATGATAAGAAAGTCTGATATGGTCGCACATTTAACACTGACTGTTTTGAGCCTTGATAAAGAAATCTTATATTTACTTAAATGAGACAATCACAAACTCGGGGGGGAAAATACCACAATGATATTTTGTTTCTTTAATTAAAAGACAATTGTAATTCTACATTAAATAAATATGGTGATGTTTAAAATTTTTTTTCAACTGAAAAGAATGCACATTTCTTCATTGACATGAGGCAAATCAATTTCATTGCAAAGAATTTATTATTATATACATATAGGAGGATTAATCTTTGAATTAGTTTAAATAACAGCCATTAGTTACAAGAATATATTTTCTACTGATAAATCAAAAGACATAAATTTGCACATGTGTTCAGAATAAAAAACAATAATAACCAACTTAGATACAATAAATTTGCATGTTATAATCCTCCTGTGTTTATATTTTTTCCCATATAGACTTTCTTAGGGCATCATTTTTATCCTGTCTAGTCAAGATCCGTGTTGTACTCACATGCTACTTAAAAATAATTTCTCTACTAACACACCGGGTATATTCTCTGTGCACCATATGCCTATAACAGCTCTTATTGTCTTTACCATCTGGGCTGCCAAATATCAGAGTCTATCTTCTTCTATTTTTTTAAGTAACTATGAACTATCGTTTAAAGGCAATGAACTTAGAATATCACTGGATATACTACCAGCTGTTTAGTTTCCATTGGGGGATTTTTCCCTATGTGAGGCTTATGCATTTTTAAAGCACCATTTATGACAAATAAAGATTAAACATGTTCCAAATGCATTGAGCATTTGGAATTTTAAAAGCAGTATTAAAGCTCAATATAAAAATTGGAATTAAAACTGATTACATGGCACATACTACTTTGGGGTAAAGAGCCTCAAAAATTTTCATGGCCAATGTGAATTCTAGAATACTTCCTCCTAAGCCTCTTTGCATGTCCAATATGAAATGCTTAAGGACAGCCTGCCAAAACATTCCCCAGAATGAAGCTCAAATTAACCACTCAAATGTTGCTTCTAGTCTTGGTCCAGGTTTTACAAGTCATTGACTACAGTCAGGGAAAATTAATTGAGGATTTATGGTAGCAATAACTTAAAAAACAAGTAAAAAATATAACAACATCAATAAGAACATTAGCCCCAATCTAGAATGAAGAAACACAAACATTTCCAAATCATTTCCATGAATTTCTATGAACCAATCTAAGCCATTATATGTTGAACTGGTCCAGCTGATACTAGAAGGACCAATGTGCACAGCAGGCCATTGTCCAAGCTATTGTGGTTTAGAAAGGACATCTAGCAGCTCCACCTCTCTTATTACTCTTTAAAAATTGCATGGTGACAACTACAGTTTCTCCACCCATTTTGAATCACTTAAAGAAAAGTATTTCTTGAGCTTTTACAATTTTTATCATTGCTTCACGTAAATGCATACTCTTCACAACTCCCAAGGTAGAGTATGTCTTATTTCTATACCTCTACATACCTAACTGATACTGTATATCTTTGTTTAGAAGCTATGGCTTCTATTAAATTTAATTACTTACCCCTGTGGCTTTAAATTGAGGGTGGCTATAAAACAAAGACGGCTTCTATTAAATTTAATTACTTTCCCCTGCGGCTTGCATAGGAAGGGTGGCTTCTATTAAAAACTGCATGGTATAGGTGTGGCTGCTAATCAAGGATGCTTCTAAATGAAGACATACCTTCTGTAGCAAGAATTAATCAAAGAAGAGATGTTACAAATAGAAATAAAATCACATGATAATGCCAATTCAGAAATTTATTAAAGTAATCATAGTTCTGAGAGAATTCTCATAATTTATGTTGTTTTGCTTTTCTAAATAAAAATTATAGCTTACATCTGCATGTACTATATAGGATATATTAATGTTCTATTGAGGAAGGTAAATATTTTTAAACATCACAATCTATCAGATAAAGAGTATGGCTCTGAGATGCTTTAGACAGATTTTTTCCCCTTTTGATAGTAGCTGAATAAAGAAAATGGCTTACAGATTTAGCTATGTATATAGTTTGAAAGTAACAACTGAAAAATGATGTTCATAATCTGAATTGCAATGAAACCAATTATCTGTACTGGGGTTATTCACATGGGAATTCTCCTAAAGGTTTAGTATTTCTTAAAAGAAATTAAAAACAGCTGTAAAAATACCATAAAACAAAAATAGCAGCTGCAAAAGAGATTAACATTCCTAAATTTCATTTGAACCTGATATGTTATTTTTCCAACAGCAACATATATTCTGATTTTTAAATCTATCTTTATGAAATTTTACCTTTAAAAATAGGACTACTGAATACATGTTTTTATATTACCAGTCTTTAATATTCACATGAATTGTATGAAGTTTTCTCCCTTAAGATTTTTTATTATTATTCTACCTTTTTAAATAATCTTCACATACAAACTATCATTATAGAACCATCTAAATTCATTTAAGATTTAAAGATTACTGAGTAAACAATTTACAGCAAAGTCTCTCTCTTGTCTGTTACTTAAACTTATCAGCTGCTTTCACACTGAGCCATGAAGACCAAGGGCCTTTTAAAAATTTTATATAGTGTCTGCTTTTCAATTTAGCAAATAGCTATAGATGAAACTATACCTGATATTTTTCATATATATGTGCATATATATATTAAAACAAAACGCAATTTATAAAACAGATCTGGAGGTGGTGACAGTATAAAACAGTTAGTTTTGCTGTGCTGTTCAAACATATGGCAACAACTTTTCTAGACTTGCACCAGATGGAGGCCTTTAATCGATCCGGGCTGTTATATCGTATGTTATTTCTTCATTAAAGAGGTTCCTCCTTCTCAATTTATAAATTAAATAAATTGCTGAATTGTTAAATGTAAGCAGAAGTACTTTTGAAACATAGAAAGAATAAGTTGAAAATTTTTTACTTTTAAAAAGACAACAAACCTATTAAAGATACAAAAATTGTCTGAAACCTACAGTTATATTCTTTGAGCAAAGCTCTTGTCAGTTGTTCAGATTTAGCACATATTTCAACATAGTTTATGTCACTTATTTGTTTGGGCTTTTGATGTATAAAAGGTAAATTCTTTCATATGGCTGTATTATACAATTGACAAACTCTCTTGGAAATATTGTCAACATTCTTGGAGTCAATTAAGTCATTAAACTTAATAAAAATCTTCAGTAATTAGAGTCTTCAAAGGTAAAAAAATCATTTTCTGTTGGATTTCAGCATAAAATATTTTCAAGTTTTCTAAACAATTTTATAAGTCTTTTTCCCAAGTAATTATCTAAGTGAGTCTCATTGCCATTTAAATAAAATATGAAGCATATCTAATTCAGATGTAAGATCAAAATATTTTATGTATATTAGTCCTTGTAAGACCAATCTAATGGACATTTCTGTCATCACACACACACACACACACACACACACACACACACATTGTAGTTTATTTTGTCCTAAATGTTAGCAAAGCCAGTTCTCACATACACATACACACATACAAATAATTTTAAAAAGATGTGAGACTCTGAGAAATAAGAATGCAACATTTTGGAAGAGCTTACTGCTATTGTTCTTTTGTTATGAATATTATTTGTGACATAGGTTCAGATTCTGAAGTAAACTAAGATGTATGCATAACAGAAATCAAATGAAAGCAACTATTCTCTGGAGAAGTATGCAGTCCTTTTGTAGAACTCAGTTTTAATGTAGACCAGTACTTAACATATTCACAGCTTATAACAACTCTTGAAATGGGTGAATGTTGAAACAAAGTATGAACCAGCTCTGTTCTCTTTAGCATGTTTATTTATGACTACTTTCTTTTGAAGGAAACCAGGAGTATGATAATGGTCGCACACAGACTAAATAGGATATGTTTTCATGAGCAGTGATCCCATACAAGAACTAGGGGGGGAAAAAGCCGTATTTTTCCAATATAATACTACAAGAGCAAATGACAGCCTTACCTGATGGCTGATATCTTTTATAGTACAACTGTGACATATTTTATGCATCACAAAGAATGATCAAAGATGTCTCAAGAGGCTCTCTGTCATGGAATGTGGCCCCATAGCCCCTGTCTGCCTTTAAATCAGGCAATAATGCACCTTTAAAATTAGTTGGGCATGCTTTCAAGAGTGATGATTATTTTGGATATATTTGAGCAGGATTTTGATTTCTTTTTCAGTTACATGATTTCTAAAATTATACGCACATTTCTATTTGGTTGTGAAATGAAAAGTGACTAAAATAAAAATAAGATTGTATATTTTTAAGTGTATGTTTAACATATATTTCTGCTTGCTTTTACTGCTTTTGTAATATAACAGTTAAGAAAAGAAAAGGCAATCCAGAAACTAACAAAACCTTTCCCATTTGTTTCTCATTAAAACATATTAATAAAATAACTTCAGCATACCTTTTGTTCTTACATGGAAATTTTTGTCTTGTAGTTATTTTTTAAGATAAAGCTTATATGACTGTGTAGGTTTTCGACACAAATTAAAAATAAATTGGAAAATTGTGGAAGCACTCAATTAATTTTAGCACGTAGCAACCAATCCTATAATATCTGGATTATTTCCAAAAATACTATTTTCTTGAAAGATTTTGATGAAAATGTCTTGTTACCCAGGCTTATCTAGATAATTAAATTCTCTCCTTTCTTTGGAGTTTGTCTCTACAGGTAACCAAAGACCAAGAAAGGCACATTTTAATTAAATCAAACTATGAGATATAGAATATTATGCAAGGGCTACATATTTTTAAATAAATATGTAAGCAAAAACTGTTCTACTTGTTAAAGATCTTTGTTAATGAAATGAGGCCATTAGAACATACCTCATCAAATTCCATTTCTTTGCAGTGATAGAAATGTATTAGCAAAAAATACCACTGGCCACTTTAACAGAGATTTTTATTTAGTGAGAGTTCCGGAGGGTTTTTTTTTTTTTTTAATAAAAATGATGGTATGTTCATACAAAGAAACACTCTATAGCAGTTAAAATGATTAATAAAAATTACATTAACAAATCACACCCCATATTTGAATGAATAAAACAAGCAATTTGAAGAATGATGCATACAGTACACTATTTGTAAATTGCTTGAAATATCAAAATAAATCTGTACTGATTAAGAATGCATACCTATATAACATCGTCAAAATGTAACTAGGGGGAAAATGAACACAAATTCCAAGGTGGTGGAACACACCCAGAGAAGATTTTAGAATGTATTGGAGAGGACTGTTGTAGGGGCTCTGAACATATTTTTAAGATAGGAATTAAACATGGTGTTCAGTATTTTTTTTTTAAAAAAAGTCTTTTATTTTTAAATAATTTTTGTTAAAAATATCCAATAAAAATCATTTGTGTCTGATGATAGAAATGAATAAAAAGATACCAAATATTTGAAGTGTTTAATGCTAAGTACTATGATTATGTGTCATATTTACTTATTTGCACTTGGTTTTTTATCTGAAAATTTCCTCTAGAATGTACATTATTCTTATACTATGAAAAAAAAGTTGTGGAAATTGTGTTTCAAATATTTTGAGTTAACAATTATAAATTTTACTTGGAGTTCAGGGTGAAATGCTAATTACTCTGATTTGATCAATGCAGATCATATGCATGTGTTGAAATATCACACTGACAGTTTCTAAGTCTTGTAAATCATTTAAACCTGTTCTCAAAACAAAACAGGATGAGGCCAAGAGATCATGAGTTCAGTTAATGTCTTTTTGGTTTAGACAGGGTCTCACTATATTGCCCAGGCTGGCCTCTAACTGGAGATTCTCCTGCCTCTGTCTTCCAAGTAGCTGGGATTACAGTCATGTGCCAACCCCCAGCTCTAGTTAATGTCTAATTGGCAAAAATTATTCACAATGTCTGCCCCAAAGAGAATGAGTATTCAAAGATGATCCTTTCTTTCTAAAAAGCTTGTGTGCCCAATTTCAAGTAAATTTGCAGTGCACTCCATCTTTAGCTATTAGGTCATTAATAATATTGCCTTTGTAGTTTTTAAGAACTGTTGGTAAATACATTAAAATTATTCTATTCACTATTATCTAAATTTTATCAAAATCTTTGAATTTGTCTAATGTTGGTTGAAGTATTAATGATATTATGTAATGTGAACTTTGAAATTAATCTTTATTAGAATTAAATTATATTATATTGATTATATAATATTTAACTATCTGCCTGCATCTGAAAGCAGTAAAAGATTAAGAAAAGAAAGTAGCAAAAATATATTTTTATAAGACACTAATATTTTCTTTTCAGAGTCAAAAATGTATATTGGTCAATGATTTGACATGATCATGTCTGTGCACTCTGACATTCTGGAGAATTGACTTATTTTAAAGTTAATATTTGTAATCTGATGTTTCATATTGAATGAAACAGTAATGTGCCTTTTTAATAGTGTGCCTCAAATGCTTTGAAAACTGTAAAATATTAAAGAAATATATGATCATTATGTGGATTCAACAGTCATTAAAATGACTTCTTACACATATGACAAATACTGCTTTTGTAGTAGTGACAGTTATGACATATGTCAAATACTTTAGCATTGTATAGTATCATTTTTACTGGTCATCTTTCAAAATTATTTCAAGATAAAAAGCTCAAAATAATATTTATGCAATGCTATCTGATGAGGTATTGAATATAAATCATTATTTTTTTACTTTATTATATCTATGTTGTTTGTGAGTCCAGAAGAATACCAGGAACAAAAGTTATAATAGTTTTAGTGAATAAACCTTTAGACAGTAAATTGTTTTAAGGAGAAGATAAGGAAGAAAAAATAATGCTTCGGGGGTCTTCCTGTCCATTAACTAGTGTAGGTATACTTTGATATCTTTAATTGCTATAATTTAATTTACCTTCGGTTTCATTGTGTAAATCACAGTATTTTGATACCATTTTTGTAAACTCTCTTCCAGCTATAGTTTTGTGGGGCTTTAGTTTTAAGAGAAACTCAGAATTTCATCTAGCCTTCAACATCCCAAATGGTACTTTAGTCTTCTTGATGAAACACGGAAATCTTATATTTATGCATACATTTACAGGTCACAAAATACTTTTAACATGTATTATCTCAGATCATTTATACAATAGTTTAAAAAGCAGATTTCCTTATCCCTTTACAGGATAATGACAAAACTTAGGCTCAATGAGTCACTTTTCCCTTTTAATATCTCCATGAAGTGGCCAAATGGGAATTAGAAACCACTTCTATTTCAAATGCAATATTCTTTGCACTGTGTTGCCTTCGATAGGATTACTTCAATAGCCTTGAAAAGTAATAATTCAGCTTTTGAGTGACAAGTTGCTCATTACAATATAAGTCAGCTCATTTCCTTTTGGGGATGCCTTGTAATAAAACAATATAATAGTTAATAAATACTTTATATTGAGCCAAATATGACTCCGTGCTATATGCAGTCATTGTTCTACCTCAGTAATTGCACCAGACTGCAATCTTCTTAGAAGTAAGGACCTTGATTGATGTCTCTGCATCTTCACTAACAAATGCAGTGATTACAATATAGTAGATGCTCAATAAGTATTTGTATAACGTATTGCTCCAATTTTTGAAAATTTTATCCTGTCTGAAAATGTTTATATGTTTATGAAAGTGTTCTCTATCCTTGCAGGCAAAACTTTCTGTGACATTTCAGCCTGATTTCAACTAACCTTGTTCACACACACACACACACACACACACACACACTTCCAGAACCTAGAACAATATCTGTACATAATTGGCATGCAATTATATAAAGTGTGAAATTAATAAATCATAAGTAATAAAACTGCTTTTCTATAACCTAATACATTTGGATCACCCTTCTCAGAATGATTTATAGATGCCACTTATATCTTTACATCCAACACTATATGGGTAGGGTGTACCCACCCTCTAACTGCTCCATATTCTTTGGTTTAAAATAATATAATCATTGCTGGGCATGGTGGAGCATGCTTATCATCCCAGTGGCTCAGGAGGCTGAGACAGGAGGATCGTGAATTCAAAGCCAGCCTCAGCAAGGCAGTAAGCAACTCAGTGAGACCCTGTCTCTAAATAAAATACAACAGAGGGCTGGGGATTTGGCTCAGTGGTTGAGTGTCCCTGAGTTCAATCTCTGGTACCAAAATAACCATCATTATCATCATCATAGTTAGAAATTGTATTTATTTTTAGAACTCACATAAAGCCAAGACAAATTTATGTTAGAATATCATAAAACAAATTTGTAGTTAAATTAATAACACCAGAAAACACAGTAAACCAGGTAACTGAAAACAAAGTCTGTTTTTTTTTTAATTGTGTACAATTTTGCTATAACCTGTACTTCAAAGTTTAAAGTTAGCAATACTGGGAAAATTAAAAATGATTTTATTTAAATGTTTAATATCTTACATGATCTAAGAGATTTAACCCCAGAATGATATGATTATTCAAACCTCGAATGAAATTGTGTCTGACGTACATATTATTTAAAACCTTCTTAAAATTAGAGTTATAATATGATTATTTTTAATACTAAAATTGGTGTGAGTCTTTTTAATTATTTTTACAATAGTAGATATACTATTTTATTTGTTTTGAAAGTATAATGTTTCATGTTTAGTGGCCTATATCAAAATAAGTAGTGTTCTCTCTCATATAAGGCCCCTAAGTTCATTTTTATATAATTTGTTTTCAGAAGCTCAAAATAATGTATTTGTATGATAGCATCCTGTCTAATACAGAACCAACACTTAAAAAGAAACAGGCAATCTTTAAAAATTTGAAATTAATGCACATAAAAATTATACTTTGTATAAATAATGAATTAAATGTAAAAGCAACAGCAAAAAACTTGAATAAGATCAAAAATAAGGTGTGTATTGTCACTAAAGAACAGGGGTACAATAAAATACCATGTCCCTGAATGCACCCTCTCCAATCCCATGTTGAGGGAATAATGATAACAAGCCTAGGATAGAACATCCAGATATGCATCATCTTTTATTTTTTATTTTTTTTACTGTACATGACAGTAGAATCTATTTTGACATATTTAGACAAACATGGAGTACATCTTATTCTAATTAGGGTCCTGCCCTTGTAGATGTACACAATATTCAGATTCACTATGATGTATTCATACATGTACATAGGAAATTTGTTAGATTCTTTCCACTGTCTTTCTTATTCTTATCTCCACCTCCCTTCCCTTCATTCTCCTTTGTCTAATCCACTGAACTTCTATCCCCCAATCCCCTCGTTGTGGGTTAGCATCCACATATCAGAGAAAACATTTGACCTTTGTTTTGGAGGATTGGCTCATTTCACCTAGCCTGAGAGTCTCCAGATCTATCCATTTACTAGTGAATGCACACCATTTTGAAGCACACTGGCTTTCTCTATGCACACTATGAACGAGGGCAAGTTAGTGTTAACTGTAGAATGCTACTTTTTTGCAAGTACACCAGGCCAGTTGCTCCTTGAAATATTGGTCATAGAAGAAAACTAATGCTGATGACTTAATTGATTCTGCAGCTTAACATATAAAACCTCTCTCTGAATACAAGTGGGTGTAGAGCTGAGGGTACTGTGGAAAGACTGGGTATTATTTGACCAGCAAGCTGCCATAGGACCAAGTACCATGAGGGACAGGGCTACTGCTTGCTGAACCACCAGGATGGATGGATGTGCTATTAGTCTGTCTCCACTGAACTCTTTTCTTGGAGCAGTCACTAATCTTTTGTTAAACTTTCCCAAAAACTCATACGTTAGGTGTAGTGTCTCTGGGACCTTCTGAGTTCTCTATCTCACTGCCCTGGAACCACTGGACTATGGACAGGGTGGAATTAAAGAATTTCACCCTGAATTCCTTTGAAAGTTTGAATTTAAAGCTAACAAGAAAAAATAAATCTTAAGTATTGGATGTATCTACTATAATAATCATGAACCCCAGTACTTAAATAAATACCTAGATATAGAAGTCTGAGTATTGGGAAGAATAGTCAGAATTTCAGTTTTTCTCTATTAAAGCAAAGTAAACCTGGAAAATGAGACAATTAGCAAATTATTTCAATGAAAAGCAAGGAAGTAAACACAAATATAGTTTAGTTGAAATATCTGTAATATTTAGTAGAAAGTGTTTATATTTTTGTTGTTGAAGAGAGAATGAACATGTTTATCTACATAAAACACACTATTGTCTAATACAATACAAAGGGGAATGAAGGGAAGGGAGAGAGAGGAGAATAGAAAAGACAGTAGAGTGAATAGGACATATCTTTCCTATCCTTATACACGAATATACAACTAATGTAACTCCGCATCATTTACAACCGCAATAATGGGATCCCAATTGGAACAAATTATGCTTATGTTAAAATATACCATACTGTCATGTATATCTAGAAATAAATAAATAAATAAATAAATATTCCAATTATACACTTTAAATGGGTGAATTGCATGCTATGTGAATTATATCTCAATAAAGAAGATATTTCAAAATTTAAAAAAAATAAAAACCAAAACCCAAACAAACAACAACAAAAATAAAATAAAACAAACCTTTGGGAAAGCAATGAGTGAATATACCAGGTGAAGATGTTCACAGAAGGAGATCAGACTCATTTTATAAATGAGTATATAAATTGTTCAGGGTATTTTTTTCATTTTTAAAGCAAATTTCCAAATACAGTGGTCTAAGTTGAGTTAGTAAGCACCAGAGTTCTTGCTTGACCTGTCAAGACCTTTCCAACTCCTCTTTAGTAGTCATATAAGTATGTCCATATGAAAATCTGTATGCATTTTTTATGAATTTTGAAAGACAAGTGAGGAATTAGTTTTATCCAGAGTGGTTGTTTCCTTAGTGTATCATAACTAACTCCAAACAACTAGAAGTATAAAAAATTCAAGTTTGGCTAAATACTATATTAGTGAGGCTTTAGAGAATCAGGCATTCCCATTATATTGCTGATGAAATACAGTAATTTGGATGCCTCTCAAATGCATTATACTGAACACAAAAGCCAATAGCAAAAGGTTACACATACAAAATTCCATTTAGATGACACTGTTAAAAAGGGAAAAAAATTAAAGAGAGAGCAGATCAATGGTTCCCAGGGGTTAGGGATAAAGAGAAACTGTGACTACAGAGGGGTATCATGGGGCAGTTTTTGTCGGTGATGGAACTCATCTCTATTCTGAATATGGAAGTAGTTCTACTTTATCTCTACCTTTTGAAGCAAAGAAAAAATATCACATTTTACTCTGTCAATTAAAAAAATAAGTCTGTATAGATACTATATATACCTGTTTATATATGTGTGTATACTGTAACCAATGTATGTTTAATGTTTGAATAAAATTGTTACAACATAACTTTTTAATTTATTTTAATATCATTTTGATTTTGCAACATGCAATTGAATTACATATTTGAAAAATATAATTAGATTGCTAACAAACAAAGGAGAATAAGCTTCTTGGCTACTTGATTCCATTATGCTCCCCCAAAGGATAGTAAATATTTTTGTTTAATACTTTATAATTGAGCAGGAGCAATAAACGCAGGTGCGTATATAAACTCCATTGGACTCCTTTCTTGAGCATTATTTTTCTTTCTACCAGCTGCAGAGCTGGAACTAGAGCTCCTGACCTAGTAGGAATTCATGGATCTTCTTCTAGAAGTAATTTCTCTTAAGACTGAATCAGCTGCTTTGAAATAAAACTGAAAAAAAAAAGGCAATCTGTTTCTTTGTTAAAACACTAACACCCACGACCATATGTTTTGGTTTATTCTCTAACAAAACTCCTGTTTACTGCTTTCTAAATTCAGCTGTGTTTTTTATTATGTAATGTGAACAGGTTAAAAAATGATAGTTTAATTATCAGCTGTATCTAATAAAAGGAAAATAACCTGATAATTTTTCTACTCACTTGACCTATTTATGTTTTAGTCTTGGCTAAATTGTTCAAATGTAAAATATCTGAAATGTCCTATTATTTTACATGGGCATTCATCTTTTTGTATCTTCTCAGAAAACTAGATAAGCTTACATTATATCTCATACCACTAAGAGCTTAAGATTCCCCATATACTTTCATAACTGCACCACCAAATATGTACTACCATTTGCTCTAAATTTTTAAAATGAAATAATTTTAATTGGTATTATTTGAAAAATCTGTTGATTTCCACTGTCAATCATCTTTTGTTCCTAGTGCCTTCTGAGGAAGAACTTTCTCTCCATTTTGAAAAAGTATCATTGGAGCCAAAGTAGATTGAGTTAGAATTTACAATTCCCAGGATCAGGTTCCACCAAATAAAGAACTAACTTAGTTAAGGATATCAGTAAGTTTGGTCCACAAAGCCAGTTTAAGTGCTGTATCTACATCTGTATTTTAGGTTTGATTTTCCAGCATTCCCAAGTATTCCGAAAATAAATTCCAGTTTGAAGACAACTGTGCATGACTTCTCTTAGTAAGGATTTGTAAAAAAAAAAAAAAAAAAAAATTTTCATGCCCCTGTAGAATGAAAGAACCTAAATCATAATTATCTAATTTCTAGGAATCCAGAAAAAGCTATCATTTTAAATCATAAAATAGAATGACTTAAAAATGTTTAGATGTTATTTTGCTAAGTGTGATGGTGAATGCCTGCAGCCCAACAGGCTGAGGAAGGAGGATTACAAATTCAAAGCCAGTATCAGCAAATAAGTGAAGCCTTAAGCAATTTAACAAGACCCGTATCAAAATTAAAAAAAAATTGAAAGGGCTTGGGAATATGGCTCTGTGTTAAGCACCCTTAGGTTCAATCCTGGTACAATACATTTATGTGTGTTTGTATGTGTGTGTGTGTGTGTGTGTGTGTGTGTGTGTGTGTGTATATTCTACTTATCCTAATCCATAGCCATATGCAAACAA